>NC_132920.1:46490845-47157095 GCF_047675955.1 Chlorocebus sabaeus
GGGTGCTTTTTAATTCTGCAAGCATTTAATAAAGAAGAAAAATATCCACATTCAAGGGCAGGATTAGTATGTCAGATCACAACCTCTGTGATTTAATTATACCTGTCCTCTGTCCTTAAAGACTTGGAAACGGAAACAAGAATCCTAGACAACAGCCAGCCTTCCCTCTGTGGCACTGAAAACATCTACAGAGCAATGGACTCTAGGACCCTTTTCTTTTCCAAGCCCATTTTGAGGAGCTTCTCTGCCTCACTGTTGACTCAAGGGCCCCACTCCCTGCCCAATCTTCCTGTGCCCGAAGAGCTTCCTCTCCTTCCATTGGACCTTGGTGCTGGAGCCCTGATCATTCTGTCAATAGGAATCAGGGTTCAGGTTCAGGCTCCAATTTTGTTCCCACTGCTTGGTGAACTTTGTGTTGGTAAAAGTCATTTACTATTTCTGGGTTCTAATTTCCTCCACTATTAGATGAAGGGATTGTGTCTGGCAAGAATGGTACCTTGGCTTGTTATATTGAGAAAGATTCTAAGGCCATTTCCAGACCTCTCAGGGAAGAACAATCAGCAACGTCTGTCAGTGGCATGGAGGGGAGTAATGACAATGCACCTTCCAAGTTTGAAATGCATATTATAAGATGCCTCCATAAGACATATTCCCCCAATTATTCTCCCTCTCCTTTTTCCATTACTGTAGATAATAGAGGACTCTTTATCCCATATCCCCAAATTGTCTGCCACCTACCATTAAATATACTGATACTACATTTACATTACAAAGTCAAACATGAAGAACCCTATTTCACAATAGAACAGTTGAGTCAGAAAGTGAGCCATTTTTCCAAAACCATACAGCAAATCCAGAACAAATACTAAAATTTATGAACATTTATTTACTAATAAACATCTTATGCATTATAACTTACTTGTTTCACAGCTTTTATTTTGCATTTACTTTGTGTAAAGTACTATGAGTCACTAATAAGAGAAGGAAAAGATAAGAGGAAAACAGAATATCTAAGAATTCTGGGTCCTGAAGCAATTTGAAATCTAGAGGAGAGAAAGACATTCACAGATAACACAAGTAAAGAACATCTGTCTCAGAAAACCAAACACTGCCTGTTCTCACTCTTAAGTGGGAAGTGAACAATGAGAACACCTGGGCACAGAGAGGGGAACAACACACACAAGGGCCTGTTGCAGGAGTTGGGAGGTGCAAGGGGAGGGAGAGTGTTAGGAAAAATAGCTAATGCATGCAGGGTTTAAAACCTAGACGACAGGTTGATAGGTGCGGCAAACCATTCCACACGTATTTCTATGTAACAAACCTGCATGTTCTGCACATGTATCCCAGAACTTAAAGTAAAATTAAAAAAAAAAAAAAAATCTGCCCTCAGGGAAGGGCAGAACTCTTCTACTCTGGAGTCTTCCTTTAATCTCTTTTCACTCACCTACATCTAATCCATGTACAAATCTGTTGACTGAACCATCAAAGAAAATCTCAGATTCTGACCATTCTTACCTCTACCACTGTGGTTCAAACCATCATCTTCTTTCACCTGGACTAATGCCAGAGCCTCCTGACTGGTCTCCCAGCTTCTCTTCTAGGTCTAATACAGTCTAATTCCACACAGAAGCCAGGATGATCCACCTTTTCAAAAGCCAATCAATTCACATCATTCCGTGCTCTTACCCTCCTCGTGGCTTCCTATTACACTGACAAGAAGATCCAAAATGATCACTGCGGTCTTTAAAAACCTACCTCATCTGTCCCTGGCCCCCACTTGACATCACTGGCCCACCTCTAACAACCTGCCTTATTTTTCTCAGTAGCATTTACTACTACCGATCACATCATGGTTTTGTTTACTTTTTTAATTGGTTTTCTCTCTTCAAATGTAAGATCCACAAGGGCAGGAACAATGATGGTTGCTGTCAGTGCAGCATGCCCAGCATCTACAAAAAATTATGGTGCAAAGCAGCTCCTCAATAAATATTTAATGAATGAATGGAGCAGGGGACAGCTAGAAACTGGAGCAAAAATCTCATATTGAACACCACCTAGGAATTTTGTGTTGTAGTGTATATCCCCACTTCTAGACTCTCTTCCAGGGCAATGGTTGATGTTAAGAGGAATTTGCGTGGTTTACGAGCAGGTGAGTAGGCTGGACAGAGGTGTCTGGAGAGTAGCTAAGATGGGGGCGGTGTTGCTTTATCACGAAGGCAGGTTCTTTTGGGTCACAGACAGGCAACCCCGATAACTGCATCGTGGGAGGGAAGTAAGTGTCCTGGAGACACAGCAATTGAGGAGAGTCGTTTGGTATAAATCACATTATTTCTGGGCATTTGGCTCTATATGTCAAGAATAGAAATGGTAAAACTGATCTGATTCTTTACATGCTGAGGCAAGCTATGAGCTGAATAAAGCCACTGCAAAGGATATACAAGAGTCACTGCTGCTTAAGGAACTGACTTGAAACGGCTCTTGTTTCTACAATTAGAAAGTACTTTGAAATCAGCAGATGCTGCCTGCCTTAATAGCTTGAGGAAGGATTCTATTTCTCTCAGAGTAAAATACTACCTGGTAGTTTTTATGTAGCAAGCACTATTCTAATCCCTTTACACTGCTAGTGAACAGTAGAGCTGGGAGTCAAACCCCAAAAGTCTGACCTGGAGCCCACCCACTTAACCACACCCCATACTGCCTCTCATGAGAGTGTTGACTAACGTGACCTTGGGCTAGTCGTCCTGTCTGTGTCTCTGTCTCCTCTGGATGATAATGGCATCACCTTCTTGGGCTGTTGGGAGGTTTAACAAATTAACATATAAAGTGACAAAAAAGGGTATATATTCTAGCTATTATCATTTTATCTATAGGATCAATACCTTGCAGTGGCATTATTAGATAAAATGCAGAGGTCAAATAACTTTCCTAGAGTCACCTAGCTGGCAAATGAGGCCAGGATTTCAACCCAGCCATGTTTAGCCCCAAAGCTCATATTTTTACACCTTTGCTAGCTATTGTCAAGTGTTTCCAGTATACAGAATCCTTCCAGCATTTGATACTTCACAACCAAGGCTTTTTTTTTGAGACGGAGTCTTGCTCTGTCGCCCAGGCTGGAGGGCAGTGGCATGATCTCGGCTCACTGCAAGCTCAGCCTCCTGGGTTCGTGCCATTCTCCTGCCTCAGCCCCCCAAGTAGCTGGGACTACAGGCGCCCGCCACCACGCCCAGCTAATGTTTTTGTATTTTTAGTAGAGACGGGGTTTCACTGTGTTAGCCAGGATGGTCTCGATCTCCTGACCTCATGATCCACCCACCTCGGCCTCCCAAAGTGCTGGGATTACAGTGTGAGCCACCACGCCCGGCCCTCTGTTCTCTTTTAGACAATTCTTTGTGATATCTGAGTTTTAACTCGGCATGTAAACCTGCTAATGATCTAGCATCCGAGTCAAAATGTTTCCAGCCTGGAATTCATCTTGTTATGATGGACTGCCGAAACCTATAAGGGTAGCTAGTGTGGATGTTTTATTTAGATTCTAATCTAGATTGTGTAGCAGGGATTTGAAGGAAGTCATGTCCTTGAAAATCTCTCACATACCAATGCTCCACACTCCAAGAAGTTTTATCTTCTAGCTGCAGTTCTCACAAGATACACAGTTGAGAAATTTAATAGCTCCTCTAGTAAACAGCACACATCATCAAAATGGCAACATAGGCCAGCTCACAGACAGGAAAATAAGTGATTCAATGGATCCCAGATAATAAATACCATTGGCAAGGATGGAGGAACAAAACAAGATGCATCTGCATGCAGTTCTAGATGGTCCAGGAAGCGGATGGCACAGACTGGTTTTGTTTATTTTTATGATCATGGTGTGGCAGTTGGGAAGTGAGGAAACCGAGAGGAAGGTGACATTTTTCTGTGGCTCCCAGCCCTCTAGAATTCCCTTTTTATGTCCCCAGGAACTCAGTGTACTTTACTTAGAGTGTTCTTTGGTCTTTACCTCTTCCCTCTGTTCAATGCTTGCCTCTAGAAAGGGTCAGATACCTTCCATTAAGATGTAAATCAATGATGCATACCTTTAAATAATGTATCCTGTCTAAGAACATAGTTTGATTTCAACAGCCACCCTCTGCCCCCCTGCCCAACAAACATAAGCCATGAACATAAGGGTAGACATTAAGGTATTCCCCAGTGGACTAAGGACATTCTCGGGGAGGCCCCTCCTGGGATGTCTGAAATCATAATTAGTCAAGCACCTTCTCTGTTCACAGGAAAGGCTTGATCTGGTAATATCCAAAATATTGTTATCTAATCCAGTTGATTTATGATAATCGACATGTTTAAATGAATTTACTCAGGATGCTACAAATTCATAGCTAATTAAGTAAGAAAATAAAAAGATGGATCAATAAATGTAGTAAAGAGGAGGAAATGATGATTTGTACCCAAATCTCTGAGAATGGTCCATTTCCCTCCATCCCACCCCATCCTCCTTCCCCTCTGAGGACTGAGTTCTGGGGACTGAGACCAGAGCAGGAAAGTTATATAATCAGAATCAGGAGGCTTCATTGGCCTCTCCCCTTGGCTGGTGTACACAAGGTTCCATCACAGTCACTTCCCGGTCACCAGGAGCCTTGCTGGGCTCCTGTAAATGCCATTCCAGACCTGAACCTCTCCTCAAAATATTATGTAGAAAGAATATTTTCAAAACTGACTCAAACATTCATTGTGCTCTATAACTTTATGGAACTCATCTAAGTAAAATTCCCCTGGGAGACCCAGGATCCAGGCCAGAAACAGGAAGTTGTCAGGGGAAGATGAGGACACTGAGTACCCTGGAGGAATCAGGAGAAAAAGAGGTCCTGTCACTGAAAAGGAAGAAGACACACAGATAGGGAGTCCAGGGAGGTCTCTGAAGACAAGAGTCAGCCATTCCTCATCTGAAACTGTAACCCACACAATGGGGCATGTTGGATGGCCTGGTGGGTGGCAGTCCAATGACCACAAACAAGGAGGATTTAACAAGATGATTTTATTACTTGCCAAGTGAGGAGGACACGAGACATAGTTCCCAGGGCAGTGCTTCCCCAAATAAAGGTGAAACAGGGCTTTTATTGGGTTAGTTAGCTGAGTCATTCAATGTAGAGGTGGAGTAAAGGCAGTGCAGGCACAGCTGCCAATCACGTGTCACATGTGTAGAAAATGGCAAATAAGCTCCTCCCTGGGTGGTTTTTCAGTATGGTAATGAGTGGAGTTTGCTAAAGTTCATCTCCAACTCAGGCATCTCTGGATCCAACCAGTTTTTGTTTTTCTGGGCCTGAGCTTCTTCCTGGTAGTTTCTGAGACAAGAACTCAAGGTACAACAATTGCAAGTGGTTACTTTTTCATTGTGTACCTGAAAACCCAGGGACTATGGGTTCTGCTTTTTGGGTCGGGGTAGAGGAGAGAATTTGAAAGAACTTGAGATACCAGTATCTGGAAACAGTGCAGGTGCATGTGGGAGCAAGTGGAATCTGACAGATCCAGCACAGGCAACCCTTAGAAAATCAATTCCAAAAGTATCTTGATGAAAATTTTATCCCAGATAAGAAGAAATCTACTCTTTGTATAAGATGGGAGTTAAGTTTTTGTACCCTGACTCAAGTTCAGCTTGGAGCTTGTTATGGTTACCAATGTCCCTATTTAACCTTGCAGTTAATACCGGAGAGTAGATGCTAGGATGAGATGTGAGGGTTATTCATTACTCCCAGTGCTTCACTGATTAATACCTATTTCAACTCTTTTTGAAGAGGAAAGAGTATGGAAACTTGCCCAGGACAGTGTTTAATTTCCCAGGCGGCAGAGAAGGAAACACTGATTTATTTACAGAGAACAGCAGTTGCTTACGTGCATTTGGAGCATGATAAATGGCAATTTTATAAACATAATTATGCATGCAAGAAGTATCTTACCATGTTATCAGGCTTTAAGACCTAAATTGCATGTATAAATGACATTTTAAAACCCACGGATTTTTCTTCTCATTACTAATATGGATTTTAATTCTGGGAGTCATAAGCCCTGGTTTTCTTTCTCAGGTATGGCAGACATCTTTTGTTTGACATGGGATACAAACCAGAATATATTTTGTCCAATTTTGAAACACAGTTTTCCAAGAGTTGAATTTGCTTTTAAATGTCAGTCACTTTAATCCAGCAATGTTATTAAAAGTCTCAAGTTTTCAGGATGCCTATGCATGATGTGGTCTGCACTTGCACACATGTACATGTGTATGGTGTGTTATTTTACTCTGTGTGTGTGTGTGTGTGTGTGTGTGTGTGTGGAATCCCTGACTCATGGTTAGAAGAAACCCTAAACAGCACTTTGGGCAGAAGTTTTCAACTCTGACTATTTAGTAGAATCACCTGGGGAGTTTTGAAGTATCCTGGACTCAAACTAGTGAAATCTAAATAAGTTCTGTGGTCTTCTAGTTAACACAATTATTCCCATGTCAGTTTCTTGATTTTGATGTTGGGCTGGAGTTATGAGAGATGTTACCACTGGGGAAAGCTGAATGGAGGGTACAAGGAAACTCTCTGTATTGCCTTTGTAACTTCCTAAGTCTGTAATTATTTCAAAATGAGAAGTTAAAAAAATGTTGATGCACAGACCATGCTCTGAACCAATTAAGTCAGAATCTCTAGAAGTAGAACGCCAGAATCAGTCTCTTTTAAAGCTCCCAAATGATAGCAAAGTGAGGCCAACGTAGTCACTGATCTTGCCACCCAATGTTTAAGTGCTTTAAAATCTCATAACCTTGTCCAACTAGCACCCAACGTTTAAATGTTTTACCATCTTCTCACGGATGGCTTGCCATGTTAATGGCAATAAAGCACATTTCAATTACTGAACAAAATATTTATTATGAGCTTTCTAATCTTCCAGAAAACCTGCAGAGACTTCTCAGGAAAAAGATTATGTGTATGTGTGTATGTGTTAGGCAGAATATCACATTAAATTTGCAAATAATTCCTAGGTTGTACTGGAATGGACATTAGCTAACCCTAAGAATTTCCTAGCAATTGTTCTTAGTAGTGGAAATACAACACGCTATGGCATAAAGCTTTCAACAATCACTCAACCTGTTCATACTTGTGACTTGTAAAACTGGCATGGTAATGTAATTACTGTCTCTTTAATACCCCACAAAGATGTCTACTAATCACTATGAATGAATTTTTAAAGTAAACCTCTTATAATGAAAAGGGCTAGAAAACTGGCTATCTGTTTTGGATCACAGGTCACTTTGCGAACATGACGGAAACTATGGAGTCTCTTCTCCCATAGGAAGATGCAGAAACAAGTGGCTCATGGATCACTAGTAAGTTCTAGAAGCCCTTTAATAGGGGCTGCCGTGTTTAGCCAAAGCCACTCTGAACAGGAGGCTGGAAATGAGGCTCCAGCTCGACTGTTCAGTGAAGCCTGCCACCCGGGCTAATGTCTTCCAGGGCCAGCCCTTAACATCCTCTTCTATAAGTTAAGATGTTTGTGATAATGTCTATGTCCGTTTTTCCTCTAGGAGGTCATGTTTAAACCCAGACCCACTCAGCTCATATCCTACAGCTTAAAATGCTTTGAAAAACACTGATGCTCCAACTAGACAATATATCACCCAAATCTCAGTGTCACCAAGTGGCCAATCTTTAATGGAACTTTGGGAAATCTTCAGTTTTATTATTTCCATTGTTTGCTGGGTTACCTAAGAAACTAGCCAGTTTCACGAGTGCCAAAGAAAGCAGAGAATGAAAAGGTGTAGAACAAAAACTTGTGACTCAGATAAAGTTTGGTCTTATCTCCTAAGGTAGATCCGCCCTAAGAAAAGAAAGTCCTCTGGTTAAACTGCTTGAAAATCAAAGTGAGGAAATAATGGGGATACATCCAGGCCTGGCCTGAGTGGCTAAGGAACCTCATGCTGCTCCACTTGAGCTGGCTGATGCCTTCTCTACTAACCCAGCTGGCTGGAGCACCCCACCCTGCTGCCTCCAAAGGGCTTGCTCTGGAAGGGGGAGGTTACAGAGTGACTTTAGAGCATCTGTTTGTAAAGACAGAGACACAGACACAGACATGAGCCCTCCTAAGGACAAGAAAAGACTCCTGTGGTGAACTTACTTTACAAGGTGCTCGTGGAAAC
Organism: Chlorocebus sabaeus; assembly: GCF_047675955.1. Taxonomy (NCBI): domain Eukaryota; kingdom Metazoa; phylum Chordata; class Mammalia; order Primates; family Cercopithecidae; genus Chlorocebus; species Chlorocebus sabaeus. The sequence goes on from NC_132920.1 coordinate 46,499,016, forward strand.
TGAGTCAGTAAACGAGATCAACTGAAGAAGTGGAATGCCTGGAAAAGAGGGAGCAGTCTATAGGCTCCTATTCACAAACCTGCCTGGATCAGTAAGCTGAACTGACACATATCAAAGGCCAGGGCTTGATTAGAATTCCTTCTCTGATATTCATGGACAAGTCTGGGGTCAGTGATGGGCCTCTCTTGATACCTGCTCTTTGGGGGCAGCTCTGTGCCCTCCCTCCAGCCCAGTGAAAACTTAGAAAGTGACAGCAGGGCTACCCTCTGAGATTTGGACTTATTGGTCTGGAGGGAAACCTGGAGGGTGTTTTTTTTTTTTTTTCCCCTAAGTGTCCTCAAATGATTCTAATGTGCATCCAAGGCTGAGAACCTCTTTTTCAGTCAACTAGAAATCTCCTGGGGGAAATCATTCCTTTCAGATATGGAGGCAACTGGTATGATCAGGGCAGAGGCATGGATGAATGTGAACATGCACAGGCTCATGCCTCAGGTGGGCTGGAAAAGCCCTTTAAGGGGGATGCTGTGATGCCCAATTTCATTGATGAGAAATGGGAGGCTCAAAGAATGAAGGAAACTTGTCAAAGGTCAAAGAATGAGGAAATGGGAGAAATGAGAGTCTAACTCAGCGCCTGTCTGCAGTGAACACTTACAGAGGAACACAGATATTGCTTCCTCAGATCAGTCACCTGCCCCATCAGATGAACATTATATTATACCCATTCTACCAAATAAGAAAAGTGAAGTTCCAAGGGCGGCTAAAGGACCTATCAAGTTCAACAGCTAGATCATTAAGTAGAGAGAATATTCTGGTCTTCCCAATATTTACTTTCTGAAGCCAGTCTTCACCCATTCAGTTCTTGTAATTCTGTTGGGGTAAATTTGACCCTCTCCAGCTGTGCAGACTGGCCATTGCCAGGTATTTGGGTATCTCAGGATTAAGGGATTTTTAGTGGAGCAGGCTGCTATACAAGGCTGCCTCTGCCAAGACATAAGGGCCCAGCTGGCCACAGGCTGAAGATGGAGTGGAAAAATTTGTCCCTCAGTTCTATGCAAACCAGAATGGCTGGCCATCCTAGCTGAAGATAAACTTCAGGACAACTAAATGGAATTCAGATGGCTAAATCTGGAGTTTCTCACTAAAACAGACATTAATCAGACCAAATAGAAGTGTTCATTTCTGCTTATGCCATTAAAATTCAAATGGAAATTTGGAGATGATTCAAGAAAAGAGTCACTAAGATCATTTATGAAATGAAAACCAGGTCTTAGATATGGGGTGAGTTATTAGTAACATTTAGTTAATAATTTTAATGTATGTTTCTTGTTTTGTTTTAATGAAGACTCTACTGGTCAGTTATTTTCTTTATGTTTGGAGAAGATGATAAAAGGAAATGTGCTTAATGGTAATAAAACATCAAACATTTATATATTGCTTATTGCATGTCAGGCACTGAGTGCCTTAAAACCTGTATATACTCATCCATTATTCTCAATAACTTTATGATGGAGGTCCTAGTATTCTCTCTGTTTTAGAGATATAGGAGCAGCAGCTCAGTAAGGTTGACACGGTCAAGGTCACACAGCTAGTACACGTTGAAGCTGGGATGCTTTTAGTTGTTCATAAGAACTTGTTAACTAGGGTACTAAAACTCTAGCAGGAGTTAGCAACAAGAATGGCAAATCGCTTGGGAAATGCAGACAACATAAAGAAGCAGCTAGGGCAAGGAAACATTAATTTAAAGTACTTTCGCTTTCACCTTGTCCAGGGCAGGAAGAAATTTAGGTAAAGTCTGTTCCAGCTTCCAGACAAGGTATTATCTTTCCTTTCCCTTACCAGAGGATACATTGGCTTAATGTGAACTGGAAAAATCTACCCGGTCACCTCAGAACTAATTTTTGTATAAAATCTTTAGTTTATTTTTGCAACATGCAAATTAGAGGTACAGACGGAAAATTCAATAAACTTATAATCCCGGTGACGCCCTAGGTCTAGGATGACATTTATCTAAGCAAAAGCACTTCTGTGGTCCTAGGAACGATGGTTGTGGCATTTTAAAGCAGAATTAGACCCTGCTGCAGAAATCCCTTCTCCTACCTTTGTAAATCCTATGGAGTAAAACCGAATTTATCAAATCAATGAAAAATACACTCCAATAATGATCATATTGTGTGCCGGAGGCCTCCTGCTCACTGTCATGAACACAGTTCCCCAGAGCTTCCCTGGAATAGCTTGCTTAGGGCAGGGACAGTGGCAGGGCAGGGGAAGACACCAGGCCCCCAGATATCTCCAAAGGTGGTGGAAGGGCCTGGGAGTCTCCCACCCCTACTCTTATTTAAGATGTCCTCAGTTAAAATGTGAACGCTCAGGAGGAGGGGGAACATCAGCAGGCACTAAGCCCTGATCATGGGCTTTTGGGGAAGAATTTTCCATGTTTCTTTATCTATCAAGTGAGAGCGCTACACTTGATGAGTGACTTTCAACCTCCCCATATATCAGGGAAAAGGACTTTTGACAACTTACAGATGCCCAGGCCCCATGAGATTTAGTTTCAATTGGTCTGAGATAGGAGGGGTAGGTATTATTAGAGTTTGCAGGTGATTTAAATATGCTACTAGGGCTGGTCTTGATCAGTGCTCCCCAGCTCTGGCTGTATTTTAGAATCACCTGGGAGATAAGAAAACTCCCAACGCCCAGGCTGCACCCCAGGCCAATTAAATTCTAATATCCAGGGTTGGGACCTAAGCATTGGTATCTTTTAAAGCTGCCAGGTGATTCCAATATGTAGCCATGGTGGAGAACACTAAACTAGGTGATGTCTGGGGGACTATTACAGCTAGAAAATCCTGCTGTGTTTAGAGTCCCACAGTTTATTCCACTCTATAGTTAGTTCTCATGTAGTTAATTCCCAAACTTGAGCACCTCAGAAACATCTGGGGTGGGGAGGGTGGCTTATTAAAACACAAACTTCTGGGCCTCACCTGTGGAGGGTCTGAATCATCAGATCTAGTGTAGGGTATAATATTTTGCATTTCTAACAAGTTCCCAGCTGCTGCTGTTGCTGGTCCTGAAATCACATTTTGGAAACCACCACTCTAAGGCGTAACAGGTGACTGACCTTGACACTGGAAAGTACAGAGCTCAGAACAAGTGACTTTTGTTGGAAAGGAAAAATCACCTGGAGAAAAGTAATAGCACAGGACTGTAAAAATCAGCCCCACAGCTCTGGACAGTTCCGGTGTGATACAGAGACAGGGACTGGGCTCTAAAATGCAGAGAAGATGGCCTGAGAAGTGAGAAGACAGCAAAGATGTACTTCATCTATGTCAACATTCAGCCTACAATCTAAAGCTATTTGTCAGTCAAATTGTAGGAAAGCAGAAATATTGGAGCACATGCTAATTCCAACACTAATTTCATTCTAATTCTATCAGAACCCTCCAGTGTAGTTAATCAAAATTTTTAACTGTTTATATTTTATGAATTTGGTTATGTATCATATGATTTTTCTGGGCCTATATATTTAGATACATTGAAACCATGTCTGAATATATAAAACAGTGAAAACTCATGCTCTGAATGATTTGGGATGCTGAAAAGATAACCATTAAGTATGAGGAAGAAGCATATAGTAGGGACTGAATGAGTAAATTAATATTAATATGTATTAAGCATCAGCTGTCAATGAATATACCCTGTTTGTGTGAGTATATCTTGTTTCATTCTCACCAAAAAAAAAGTTTGACAAGCCACAATATACAGATGCTAGAACCAAAGTTCAGAGATCACAAATCTTTTGTCTGTTTCCAGAGCTAAAGGAACAAGACCCAAGATTTGAATTTAGGTGTGTCTAACTCCAAAGCCCAGGTGCTTTCCACCACCATATCTCTTGTCCTTCACTTGACACAAATCCTTTTTGTTCTACCTACTAATAGGCTCTGAAAAATTCCTAGCCTTCCTATACCTAGTGTTTCTCAAACTTTAATGTGATGAGATCCCCCAGGGGATCTCGTTAGAATGAAAATTCTAGGGTGGGGCCTATGATTCTGCATTTCAAACCAACTCCCAGGTTATGCAGATGCTGCTGGTCCATGAACCACGTTCGATACCAAGGTCTTAGAAGACCTGGGTTTAAAGAGAGCCTCATGTAGACTGGGCACCGTGGCTCAAGCCTGTAATCCCAGCACTTTGGGAGGCCGAGGCAGGCGGATCACGAGGTCAGGAGATTGAGACCATCCTGGCTAACACAGTGAAACTCCGTCTCTACTAAAAATACAAAGAAAAATTAGCTGGTCTTGGTGGCGGGCATCTGCAGTCCCAGCTATTCAGGAGGCTGAGGCAGGAGAATGGCGTGACCCCAGGAGGCGGAGCTTGCAGTGAGCTGAGATCCTGCCACTGCACTCCAGCCTGGGTGACAGAGCAAGACTCCGCCTCAAAAAAAAAAAAAAGAGAGAGCTTGATGTAAATAAGAGAGGGAGACAAAAAAGCTTACTGAGAAACTGTTTTTGAAGAATACATCACTGTTTTAAGAAACTGAGGATAAAAGACAGCAGAGGCTGGACTTTATAAGGTACAAAAACAAGTGGATACGTTTTGCTTTTAAGTGGTCAATAAACCATCTGTTTCATACCAAATAGCCAAATGAACACAAATCTGTATTGGTTCTATCTAATGAGCTTTCATTTGCTATAGTGGGAAATAATCTAGAAAGGTGACTTACTTGTTGATAATGGAGAGAGGAGTGAACTCTTAAATACAGTTCTAATGTATGTTTTTTAAATGATCATGAATTTTGTACAATGGAGGCTGAATAGTGAAGGTATAATTACAGGCCTTCCCCCTATCCCCATGTATGTGTAAAACTTGAGTATTCAGAAAAACCATTCAACTAATCACAGCAATAGTGTTTTATGTCTAAACATCTGGATGCTCCTTAAATCACAAAGTGGTTTTAGGCTAGATCTTGTTTCAGACGAATTTCTGAACACCTCTGTGCTTCCAGAATTTCCATGTGGATTGCAGTCTTGACATGGAAAAGTGAAAATCAATTTGGATGCACAGCAGGCCCAGAGTATAAGAAGTGACATGGAGAACTCTATCCTGGGGGAAGGGTGAGAGAAAGGAGAGCTGCATGTAGTGAGACTGGAAATCAAAGGGGGAATGAATGAGCTGAAACCTCTGTGCACAAGAAGCCAAGCACCTTTGACTCCCAGGCCACGCTGGGTTTCCATAATGCCACAACTCCAGGGCAAAGGTAAAACATTCACCCCTCCAACTGCTTTTTGCTTTGTTTTTAGAAAGAAAAAAAGAACTAGTTTGACTATTGTTACTATCTAAAACAACGGATTGGACAAGCTATTTAAAAGTATGTTGATGTTGCCTTGGGCTCTTAACAAAGGGAATCTGAAAATATGTCTAGATTGCAATTAAACAAAATGGTGTATCTTCTTAATGAAAAGGATTTCATTTAAATTTTGTTAAATAAACACTTTTCATAGCATACTTTATTTAAGAACTAGGTGCCATTTTTTTTCATCGGGTGAAATGATACCTAGATTTATTGACATTTGGATTAGTTTGAATTTTTCTTGGCCTCTTACCTTGATGGTAGGAGAGGCTGTTTGCTATTACGAAGTCACTGCTCCTAAAGGTTTTATTTTAGAAATTAAAAAGATTTGAGATATTGTTGATACCTAAAGAGGAGTTTGCAGTTAATCCCATGGTCATTTTTCTTTAGCTGGATAAACTTCTGAGAATTTATATATTTTTATCCTAACTTTTCAAACATCTATCATCATGGTTTGGAGAATTTCAGCAGAGATAAAAAAGTTTTAAGAGTTAGAGAAAAACATCAATAAACAAGGAATTTGAAACTTAAATCTTTATTCAAGTCCTGGAATTTGAAATTCAAAGTTTCATTTCACAAACCGACTTTGATAAATTCTTATAAATTAGTTGTGTTGAGGAGGATTCTGAGGTCTAGAATAAAACAGGATCATGATTGAGAAGGACCCAACTTAGGGTAGTGACGATATACATGCTATAGATGTGTCACTCCACTTCTGGAACCTAAGCGACTAATGGCTTTATATTTAAGTAGGGGGGAAAAATTGCCTTTTTCTTTTTCCTACTCAAGGGGAGTGAATCCAAACAATTTGAATGTAGTTTAAGAGAAATGAATGAATCAGCTAGAATTTTCTTCAAATTGTAGATGCTGTAAGATTATAAGGTAATATGGGGTATTAGAGGTATAATATATGGATATAACATATCATATTGGTATATATAATATAAGGCATTATAAGGTAATCCACACATTCACCATAAGAAAATGTTAGTCAATGGGATGACAAACCAAACAAATCCTCAAGGGGTGGCAACCTTATATATTCACAAACTCATACAGGAAGTTGATAATTTCTTTTATTAGAGCATGCATTACACTACAAAACTGATGATATCATGGTTCTGTATTCCCATTTTATAGTTTTTCCTTCTTTAACTGTAACTTGGTTTCCAGAGGGAAAGTCCAAATAACCTAAGGAAAGTCAGGATGATGACACATGGACCCAGCTGATATTTTCTTAATGATCACAGAGAGAAGACAAGTTACTTTGCAGCAATTCCTTCATACGCATTTTCATTGTTAATGGAGAAATACATTTTTTGAAATGTATCCAGGCATCCCAGGCTAATGTGTACCCATGGAAAATCCAGTGAAACCTGCGTTAGCTCGTTCCTCTTATCAGGGGATGAAGCATTGATGATATGCAGATTTTGAACTACCATTTATTATACCTGGTACCTGTATTGTGAAGAAATTATTAAAATTAACTTTTTAAATTGGACTTCTTAACAGGAAGTTGGACTCCTACTCAGTGGCATGCACTAAGAATTATGCCTTTTGAAATAATAGAATAATTAAATCTTCAGAAAAAGAAATCCAGAAGCAAATGTGGGAATAAGTCAGAAACTCAAACTGCTATGCAAGTCATCACCTTTTCTGGTACAGAAATGAATAATTCATCATTTAATTTCAAAGAGTATTGAAGAACACTACATGTCTGATTGGGCTGTTTCATTTGGCTTTCTTGTCTTGTGTGTATCATGATTACATTTCCAGGTTTCTCATATGTGCATAGTATAATTTAGCTGAGCACCAAGCTGGGGGACAATGTATGATACTCGAGCCACCTGGTATCTTTGGGGACTTTGGAAAGAAACAACATTTCTAATCTTCAAATTTTCAGTTAAATAAATTTCACTTTAAAAACATACTTCTTTTTTTCTTACCAAAAAAGAGAAAAGCTAAACCAGGCTCACAACAAGAAACTAGGGTAGTAAATAACAGTAAGTAGGAAAGAGAAAATTCTGAAGACATGAATAGGAATTTAGCTGAAAAGATGAGCATGACTTATAATTTATTATTTATATCCCATTCTTAATTATGAAAGCATCTAGGAGCTCAGTTCTGAAACAAAAGAAAGGAAATGAATGACTTAGTGCAGCAGAAAAATTACTGTATTTAATTTTGGCATTTGTTTCTTATCATTGGGGATTACCTCTATCATTTAGTTTATAGAGGTATAACTATAAAGTATGATTGAAAGGCGATTATTTTTAAAAAGTAAAATCATGATTCTCACGCAAATAAAAAAAGCAAGGTTTTATTCAACTCATTAATTAATAAGGGAACCAGTAAGATGTTAAAGCCAGGTTAAAGGAGAATCCAAAGAGCATACATATATATAAGCCATTAGGAATACTGAAATAAATTTGGTTAATGCATGCAAAACTTGCTTCTTCCATAGTAGGGTAGGAATACAAATTGAATTTGCACCAGAAAAAAATTCACTGAGTCTTAAATAGCTCAAAGACGATGAAAAATCTAGAGACCATGTAGAAAGAGATGAACTGAAAGGGTATGTTCCACAACCGCCAGTGTTCACTGAAGAAACCCAGTCATCCTTTTGGCTCATTTCAAATTGCTTCCCAATTTTTCCCTACAATATATAGAGTTGTCCCATAAATCTCTTTTCTTTATGTTGGCTAACCTTTAGAGAGAACTAAATAAAGGGGTGGGGTACAAAGGTATGACACGGGAAAGCAGATCACACTTTCAATTTACATTCAAAATGTAAATTTCCTCCTTGATTTTATTGTGATATTAGATAAAAACCCACACTTGGCTTGGCCCTTTCAATATCACTTCCAAAAGTACACTGATCAGAAAAGGGAAAAGGCTTGGAAAGGCAAACTGATTATTAAAATTATTAGGCAGGGTTATCAGTAAGTTGCATAATCTGACATATCTCCAGGTTCTCCAATACTCCCTAGCCTGTGGGTAACTGAGTAACCCAAACTCCACAGACTCTTGTTTCCATGTGCTTATGTGGAGACTGACTGCCTGCTTAGCCTCTCACAGCTTGACCTGAGACCCTAGGGGTTGTCTCACAAACTTGTCGTTTAGTCTTTGCAACATCATGCATGCTATGTGCTATCTCTTTTCCTCTGGTCCACCTGGAGGATGCTGACTGTTGGTGCCCACCCTGAAAGTTATGGTACCCAGGCCAAGGGTGCTATCACCAACTGTTCCCCAAACTGCTAACCTTCAGGGGAAAGGAAGGCTCCACATTTCCTGGAGTCCTTGGTATGGCAAGGTTCCTGGAAGAAATGCCCTCATCTCCTAACATTCTCCCTCTCGCTCACTTTGCACCAGCCACACTGGCTTCTTCGCTGTTCTTTGAACCAGCCAGGTACTCACCAGGCTGTTCCCTCTACCTGGAATGCTCTTTCTCCAAGTACCAACATAAATGGCTCCCTTTATCTCAAGTCTTTACTCAACTATCACCTTCATGAAGCCTTCCCTGGCTACCCTTCCTAAAACTGCAACCCTAATAGCACTTTGACACTTCCTATCCCGCTGCCCAGCTTATTTTTCCCCTTTGTACTGATCACAAGCTTACATAGTACATATTTATCTTATTTCTGGCTTTACTTCCTCCATGACACTTGCAATCTACGTGAAGGCAGGAGATTTTTTGTTTTGTTCACTGCTGCATTCCCTGAACAGCGTTGAGAATCAGTGTATGTGTGAGAGACAGAGAGAGTGATGGAGCACTCTCTCACAAAAATAGCTTCTTCGGTGTCTGTAGCTTCCAAAAAATGGTGAGCTGAGTCACTGGCTCTTGTCTGGTGGGCCATTGCCACAGAAGGCAGACCACCCTCTCCATCTTCTCGCAGGGGGCACCTTCTGCCAACTCACCAGACCAATCTTTATGATCTGTCTAAATACAGATAAGAATCTTGAGCATTTCTTTAATTGTTACTACAAGGCAAGGGTCCCCAACTGCCTGGTCAAAACCTGTTACTGGTCTGTGGTCTGTTAGGAACTGGGACGCAGAGCAGGAGGTGAGGGCCAGAAAGCCAGTGAAGATTCATCTGTATTTACAGCACCTCCCCATCGCTGGCGTTACCGCCTGAGCTCCAACTCCTGTCAGATCAGTGGTGGCATTAGATTCTCACAGGAACACAAACCCGACTGTGAACTGCACATGCGAGGAATACAGGTTGCACACTCCTCATGAGAATCTAATGTCTGATTATCTGCCACTGTCTCCAATCACCCCCAGATGGGACCGTCTAGTTGCAGGAAAACAAGCTCAGGACTCCCACTGATTCTATATTACGGTGAGTTGTATAATTATTTCATTATATATTATAATGTAATAATAATAATATAAATAAAAGTACACAATAAATGTAATGCACTTGAACTACACCAAAATCATCCCCCGACCTCATCTGTAGAAAAATTGCCTTCTGGTTTGGCATGGTGGCTCACACCTGTAATCCCAGCACTTTGGGAGGTCAAGGCGGGTGGATCACCTGAGGTCAGGAGTTTGAGACCAGCATGGCCAACATGGTGAAACCTTGTCTTTACTAAAAATATAAAAATTAGCTGGGTGTGGTGGTGGGCACCTGTAATCCTGGCTACTCGGGAGGCTGAGGTGAGAGAATCGCTTGAACCTGGGAGGTGGAGGTTGCAGTGACCTGAGATCATGCCATTGCACTCCAGTCTGGGCAACAAAAGTGAAACTCCATCTCAAAAAAAAAAAAAAAGAAAAAGAAAAAAAAAGAAAAATTGTCTTCCAGAAAACCAGTCCCTGGTACCAAAAAGGTTGGGGACGGCTGCTATAAGGTATATGACAAAATACTGCTAACCCTCAGTAGGAAATTGTCATTTTCTTCTAATGATCTATTTCCTTATCTAAGCATTTAAGATCTCATTTTATAGTCTCAAATTTTATACTTAAAGCTCCATATATTTCATAAATCCTAATTTCCCCTCCTTTATTGTAAATCATCTGATATCTTGCTCTTAGCTAGTTATTTGATGAGCAGTTAGTTGACTATAGTTTAGGAATTCCATAGGACAGGCTATATATAACACATCTTAAATAATAACAGCTAACATGATTGGTGACTTTCTCTGTGTTGGGCATTATGCTAGCTAGGTGCTCTACTTGCATTATTCAACTTAATCTTCAGAACAACTGACCCAGGTAGGTACTATTACTGTCCCCAGTTTATGGATGAGGAAATCAGGTGCAGGGAGGCTTAAGTAAATTGCTCAAGATTATACAGCTAGAATGTGTCAGGCCAGGATTTGAACTCAAGTTGCTTGATTCAAGGTCTGGGATTGTAACTACTATTTCCTAGGGCCAAAGCAATCACCCAGAATCAATACAGTGTGGTTCCTTCTCAATTTGTACCTTTGGTTACTGTCCCAAGAAGCCCACTTTCCTTTTGCTTTCTTCCTCTTTCATTCCCAACTCAAAATAATCCCACTTTCACATACTCTGAACTTTGTGAAGTGCAAGACCTTTTCAAATGTCTCCCCAGGCAAAAATTCTAAACGCAGGCTGCCTGAAGTATCCAGGTATCTTCCTGACACTCTGAGGAGAGGCCATTTCTCTGAGGCCTCTCCAGGCAAAAATTCCGAAGATCACTGGTCATACTCTAACTCTCATTTTCCCATTTAATTCCTTATTTCCAGTGACAAGGATTATCTCCTTGTCCAAACTCTACTCAGCCTTCCCAAAACTCTTCAACTAGGCCTTGACTTTTGGACTTCCATGTTCTTCTCTGCATTGACCTGTTTTAGCAAGAATTCTGCTAAGTTGGTTTTTGAATGTGCCATCCTTTATATCTGATCACCTTTGATATCTAATCTGGCTTCTCATCCCCTATCACACCACCTCCCAATCCAGGGATGTCTGATCACCTGACCTGCCTTCAGCAGGAATCCTGGTAGGCCAGTTTAGCTAGAATTTCCTCATATCTCTGATGTTCCATCAATGACCCCGACCCTTCTCCTTGGGTAGAAATTCCCACTTGCCCATGGTATATTCAAAGTTGAGCCTGATCTCTCCACCCTACTGCAAGACACCACTACAGTATCCTTGTACCTACCAGGATAGTAGCCCCTTGGATAAAGTCATTCTTACTGTCTTTTGTAAGCATCATAAAGATATTTTTCCTTAACACCAGCCCAACTCCCCACCTACTTGAAGGCTTTCTCTTTTTTATTTTCAGTTATCTGGGATGAACAGATAGATGGATGGATAGAGAGAGAGAGAGAGAGAGAGAGAGAGAGAGAGAGAGAGAGAGAGAGAGATCTCCTGGCTAGTTATCTGGGATATATATATATCTCAGATATATATATATATATATATATATATATATATATATATATCCCAGATATGTGTGTGTGTGTGTGTGTGTGTATATATATCCCAGATATGTGTGTGTGTGTGTGTGTGTGTATATATATATCTCCCAGGTGTGTGTGTGTGTGTGTGTATATATATATCTCCCAGATATGTGTGTGTGTGTATGTGTGTGTGTGTGTATATATATATATCTCCCAGATATATCCTGGTTGATGGTCCGACAATCATAAAATTACATACAAATTTAAATGGAACATGCAAGGGGGCTTCTGTTTATAACACAAGGGGGCGACCCAGTTGGAGAGAAACTATCATCTTAACATGTAAATTAATACTGGCTTAAGGGAGGCTTAAGAAGTGGAAAAGTCTTCACTGAATGTACTGTCAAGGGTGCATTCTATTTGGTTCTTTTTCTTCAGAAACCATTGATAATTCTAGACTTGTCATAATATACCATCAGGTAGAATTACTGTTTGTTTTTGTTTTTCAAAGGAGGAGGTTCAAAAGAACACCTGCTCTTCCCAACAAATATCCTAAATATCCAGTGACGGCCTGAAGATTATAAAAGATGTTGGCCTATTTAGAAAGCTCTTGAAAGCCCCAGTATTAAAATTATGCCCCTGTGGAACTTCAAAGGCTTGGCTGATTAAGACAAATTTGAAATGTCAGTTCAAGATCAAGTTAGATCATTTAATTATGCTGACCCATTATTTTCAGTCAAGATGGAGAGTCATTCTTTTATTTTCTTTTTCAGACTGCTGTCTTATCAAGGGTAACGGATGATCTATTTTACACATCATCTTTTAAACTAAGTATGGGGATTTTTCTTTCTGATTTACTTTTTCTTTGAAACACATATAACCTCAGATTACAAGATCAGGAAAATAAATTATACATATGCTGATGTTTTACTTTTCTACTTTTCTTTAAACACTATGTTTAATTTCCCATTTTTGTTTACATAGACTGCAATTAATTATAGCATTTTGAAATACACATGAGGGAAATTATAATTTTAAAAAATTGTACCGTGGCTTGCATTCTCCTAAATTCCTCTTCAAATTCAATTGGTTCCAACAACCTTGTCTGTACTCTCTGCTCTAAATTATACCTAATGGCCAGCTATATCATTTAGAAGCTGTTTATCTTCCAGTCTAGAGCCAAAGTTGGCAGGCATTTTCTGTGAAGGGCCAGATAGTAACTATTTTGGGCTTTGTGGAGCATATTGTCTCTATGGCAACTACCCAACTTTGCCTTTATAGGGTGAAGGCAGACATAAACAACATGTACATGAATTGGTGATTGCATGTTTCCAATCAAGCTTTATGTATAAAAACAGGCAGCCGGCCAGAGTTTACTTCTTAGACATACTTTTCTGCACAGTGCCTGTTGTGTTTCAGTTTTAAAGTGTTCGAATGATGATAGCTCCATGTGCTTTACTGTTGCACCCTACCACCTTTCTGGTATCATATGCCTGGGCAACTTGACTCTGAATGCCGAGCTTTCAAGCTCCATAAGATAGCTCTGCTCGGACAAAAAATACACACCCCCTTTCCCCACCAGCATTAAGCATACAGTCATGCATTGCTTAACGACAAGGTATGTCCTGAGAAATAGGCAATTTGGTTATTGTGTGAGCATCATAGAGTGTACTTATACAAACCTAGATGGTATAGCCTACTACATATCTAAGCTATATGGTACAGCCTGTTGCTCCTAAGCTACAAACCTGTGTAGCAGGTTACTCTACTGAATACTGTAGGCAATTGTAACACAATAATATACATTTTTATATGTAAACACATCTACACATAGAAAAGGTACACTAAAAATACAGCATAAAAAATAAAAAATGGTGCACCTATAGAGGACACAGGAATGGAGCTTGTAGGGCTGGGAGTTGCCCCGTATGAGTCAGGGAGTGAGTGGTGAGTGAATGTGAAGGCCTAGGACACTCATTTTATAAAGTAGACTTTATAAATACTGTACATGTAGGCTATACTAAATGTATTTTAAAATATTTTTGCTTCAGTAACAAATTAACCTTCACTCACTGTAACTTTTTAATGTTAGAAATTTTAAATTTTTTTAATAGTTTTTAACTCTTCTGTAATAATTCTTAGCTTAGAATACACATTATACAACTGTACAGAAGTATTTTCTTTATATCCTTATTCTATGAGCTTTATGTTTTAAAACTTTTTTTTTTTTTTTACTATTTAAATTTTTAGTTAAAAACTAAGACACAAATACACATTGGCCTAGGTCTCACAGTGTCAGAATCATCGATATCACTGTCTCTACCTCCATATCTTGTCCCACTGGAAAGTCTTCAGGCGCAGTAAGAGACATGGCACTGTCATCTCCTATGATTGACAATGCCTTCTGGAATACCTCCTGAAGGACCTGCCTGAGGCTGTTTTACAGTTAACTTTTTTTTAAAATAAGTAATAAGAGTGCACTCTAAAACAATGATAAAGTGTACTCTAGTAAACTGGTAACAGTCATTTATTAGCATTATCAAGTATTATGTACTGTACATAATTGTATGTGCTAGGCTTTTATATGACTGATAGTGTAATACGTTTGTTTATACTAGCATCATCACAAACATGAGTAATACCTTGCATTACAATGTTAGGATGGCTATGACGTCACTAGGTAACAGAAATTTCTCAGTTTCATTTTAATCTTACGGGACCACCATCATACACGTGGTCTATCAATGACTAAAATGTCATTATGGAGCACATGACTGTACTAGTTTGCAACATTTGCAATTGCAATTTCACATATATATTTAAGGCTTAGAGAAGACATGGTCTAATGGTAGCAATGAATCAGAAAAGTGATTAAATCGCTAAAATGAAACCCAGCTCTTAGACATAGTTTTAAATCATTCATGTTTTACAGATTAAAATTGGAAAGCAAAACTATGAATCTTTTATTTCCTAATGACAAGAGCAGCTAATCACTTTTCCAAAGGCCTTTCCTTTCGTGTCTTCCAGTCTGCCATCTTTCCAAACCAAAAAGGACCATACACTGGGAACCCTTAGAGGGTAGGGTGTTCTACAGCCTTATAGCAATCAATCAGGAGGGCTTGGAGGACACTGCTTTGGCTCTGCTTGGCCCTCCCATAGGAGAATACTCTAACTGCACAGGGGGTAGGTTATCTCGAGTCTGTGGTTAACAGCTGTTAACTGACCATCTGGGGCTTGGTTTCTACCTGGCTGCTCAGAAGTTTGGAGAACTCCTCTCTGGTGAGTTCTAGTCTGAATTCCCTGCCCAGTTAGGTCTTCGTTCTTCCACATTCAAATCACTCTCATTCTGGACTTGGTCCTGAATACGTATCTAAGTCATCTGTACCCCTTGACTAATCCCCTGCCAGGCCTCCTTAGCACCCACATGCATCATTCAGACTCCTACCCTTGTTCATTTCTTCAGTTTTGCCTGATCCCCTGTTCTGGTTATTCTCCGCTTGCATCCTATATTCATTCTCTACCCTTCTGTGTCCCAGGAAGTTGCCCTTATGGAATGCACCTCCCTCCCTGACCCCAGCTCCCTTGTATTCTGACTTCCAGTTAAATTCAGCAAATGGGAGGCACTAGCCAAAGATCAGCAGACAGGGAAGGAAAGAGCTGGAGGTAGTTTTGCATTTCTGTGTGACTTCTGCTTCCTCCTGGTAGACACCCAAGCTCTTACTAGGCCTAGTAACACTATTTATTCTCCTTCCTCCTTAGGCCCTACAGGCAGTTACACCTTTCCCCAGTTGCCAGTCTCTGGATGCAACGACACTCTATTCTGGTTTGTTGTCTTAACCCTGCCTGCATTTCAGTGTGTGATCTCTTTGTTAAAACCTCTTTGTTTAGACCTGAGTGGTTTCGTTCCCTGCTGGAATCCTGACTAATAGATGTCCTGACCTTTCACCTTTGCAGTATCCTCAGACCCACCGCATAGTGTACACTCCTCACTGGATGTCCTTCCCCGGGGCACCACTAGAAATCACCTTCAGCATCACATTCCCGTCCTGTGCAGGCTTCCTTCTTCTTCAATCTATACTCACTATTTAGTGAGCTAGCCTCTGGGGATTTAACTCAGAGCTTTTAACCTGAGATATGTGGATCTATAAATTATGTGGGTAGATTTGGGGAGTAGAAAGGGACAGTGCATACACTGACATTGTATAGTATGTATGTACATTTTTCGAGGGAGAGGGCCCACAGCTTTCACCACCTTCTCAAAGGACCTATGACTTAAAGGCTAGGGATTAATTATAACTAAAGACATAAAGGAACATGTGTAAGTTGAGACCAGACTTTCCCCCCAAATTTACCAATCAGATGTCATTTTACCTCCTCAATGGTGAGCACAGGGGTAGAGAGAGGCAGAATTCCCACTAACAAATGATATCATTATTTTTTTTATCTTTCTTGTACTAAATTACAGATTTTAAGTCACATCCCTTAATACCTTTCATGTGACACTTGGGAAGCATGAGCACAGGGCTGCTGGCCATGCCTGTGCCTCTGGGTCAGGCTTCCGCCATCACATCTCATGGTATCTCTAGGCCAGCTTTTACCACCCAACTTGTAGAGGAATAAGAAAGTGGAGTGAAAAACCCCATTACATTTATAAACAGAATTGATTCATGCTAAGTGAGGATGTCAGGATAGTTTTGGCTTCAAATATCAGAAAACTCAACTAAAACTGGTTTGAACATGTAGCCTGTTTTGTTTACACGACTTGAAGGTTAGATGCCCATAGTCAGCCAGTCACTGACAAGAGAGAGGATTACTATTACACTAATCAGGCCTAGGTGGAGATCAGGATGGAGTCAGCTTTCATGAGTCAATGAATTGAACATGGGAAAGTGGATACACCTGCAAAAATGGGGCTTTCTTAGGAAGAAAGAGGATCGAAGGGTGGGCAACCAATAATGCCCAATACGGTTGCCATGTTTAAAGTTGTTCCTGTTTTTATAACCACAGTTCTTATACAAATAACCTTTTAGTCTGACATGGAGATCTCATATTGATCATTCAAATTTCATAAAGGGGGAACAGAGCACAGATGTCCAATAAACATGTTTATAAACATGTGTTGAACAGAAACCAAATGGGCTGAACCATCATATGCATGGCCCAGAACCAGGGTTGGACAGAGACCCCTTTCAACTCTAATTCAAAATTAACTTAAAGGAACTACATGGAATATAACCAAAGGAAGAATTATCTTCCAGATGGCATGCCCATAGTGTTTCTTATTAACCATGGGAAAGATAAAAGGCTGACGACTAGTACATGACAGCAACAATCATATTTCCCAGCACTGTCACAACAGCAGAAGCAACTATTTTTTATTGAGCACTTCATTTGTACTAGGCTCTGTGCTACACATTGAAATGCATTCTATTATTTCATTTAAGCATTGCAATAATTCTATGAGCTAGGTATTATTTCTCCAATTACAGACAAGAAAATTAAAGCTTAGAGGTAGAAGTATGTTGCCCAAGATTACCTGTCACACAAGCATGTCACTTGGCAGCTTGTGCTTTATTTTTTTTGAGACGGAGTCTTATTCTGTCACCCAGGCTGGAGTGCAGTGGTGTGATCTCAGCTCACTGCAAGCTCCGCCTCCTGGGTTCATGCCATTCTCTTGCCCCAGCCTCCTGAGTAGCTGGGACTATAGGTGCCCGCCACCATGTCCGGCTCATTTTTTTTGTATTTTTAGTAGAGACGGGGTTTCACCATGTTAGCAAGGATGGTCTCAATCTCCTGACCTCGTTATCTGCCCGCCTCAGCCTCCCAAAGGGCAGGGATTACAGGCGTGAACCACCGCACCCGGCCAGCTTAACCATGGGCTGTCACAGTCTCCAAAGTTAGAGTTGTGGACATAAACCAAGATCAGCTCAGGGACTCCTCTTCTCCAATTGTTCCTCTACTGCAAACTCAGAAATTCTAAAGGATTCCTTTTCCTAGGCAGTATCTCTAGGTGACACACATTATATAAATTGCTAAGTGCTTAGAATTAGTTGAGATACAACAGTCCAGACTGTACCCTTGTCAATTATTTTTAGACATTCACATCTGAAAAATGATGCAAAGGATTTGGTCTAGTCACACCTATAGGAGGAGTCCTGGAGCAAAACCTGTCCTAGACTTTCCCTGGTCATTTGCCAGCCAAGAAAACAACTTCCCATTTAACTATCAGAAGTCTGGGTTGTAAAATAAGGAAAATAACATTCTCACCAAGAACATGTTACAGGAAAACAAAAACTAAATGGTATTTCAGATCTGTAAGGAGCATCAGACATCATGAAGTCAAAGGAAAATGAGTCTCAGAAAAAGGAAATTCCTTGTCTCAAATGACATTACTAGTGAATACAGGCGCTGGGACCAGTATCTTATTGTTAGACCAGTATTTCCTCTGTACGTTACCAGAGTCACCAACACATCCCAGCAGCAAGCTACAGTGAAGGAGTCAGACTATTTAGTGTTTTTTCATGAAGATTGCTTTCTTTGGGTTTCTAAGAAATTACTGTTAATTAATTTTTGTTGTTTTATTATAAGTTCAGTTGTTGGCAGGTCAACTAAAGCTACAGGGTCAAGAAACATACATCTGAGAATCTCCTTCTTTTATTAGATTAGTATTTTGTTTTTATTTATTTTTATTTTTTGAGACAGAGCCTCACTCTGTTGCCTAGGCTGGAGCACAGTGGCGCAATCTTGGCTCACTGTAACCTCTGCCTCCCAGGTTCCAGTGATTCTCATGCCTCAGCCTCCCGAGTAGCTAGGATTACAGGCACGCACTACCACACCCAGCTAACTTTTTCGTATTTTTAGGGTTTCACTATGTTGGTCAGGCTGGTCTGAAACTCCTGGGTACAAGTGATCCGCCCACCTAGGCCTCCTAAAGTGTTGGGATTACAGGAGTGAGTCACCATGCCCAGCCTATTTTTCATAATGTAAAAATTAACAAGTCCTTAAGCAGGGGAAAACATATCACTACTTTGTTCCCATATTTTTTCCTTATCTTTAAATAAATAATCAGTGAAGATGGTGATGTGTTACTTATCTGCTAAGATACAAACAAGGGAGACAGGTATCTAGGGACAGTAGGAAACATAACAGAGTCTTCAGGAAGAACTTTTTGACTGAGACTTTTGATATATGAGAAGATGAATCAGTCTCTGTCTCTGTCTCTCTCTTTCTCCTCCACCCCGACTCCTATCTCCCACTCCCTTCCCCTTAGAACCAACCTCAGGGCAGTCTTGGATGCTTCAGGGGAAGTCTTGACAGGAATAATCTATCCCATAACGGCCAACCGATGTTATCACAACATCCCTCAGACTCTACTTCTACCGTGTCAACCCAGCACTTCGAGGCCGCCTGAATTATAGAACTTAATGAATATTGCAATTATTTAATTGTTTGTTTCCCCTTGAAGGCTTCACGGTCCCACTCCATGAGGGTAGGGACAATGTCTTATTCATCTTGATTTCTCCATGATATACCACAATGCTTAGTCCATAGAACACATTTACTAAATTATTGGTTATGTGAACACTTCAAAATCTTCTGCAGTTCACCCAGTACCTATTACATCAAAACTCCTTTTATTTTTCACATGCAATACCTCCTACCAGAATACTTTCTCCTGACTTTTCATGCTAAACAAATCCTTCAATCTTCCTAGAATCCATCTCAGGCCTCCCTAATTGCTCCTTTCTCTGAATTTCTATGATGCACAATCACCTTTTATTTTATACTATTATTTTAACATTACATACATGTTGCTCTAGCTCTCAAATAGAAAATCATTTTTTTTATATTTCTTTTGAATTCTCTTCCACAGAACGTAATATAATTATTGCTATTGTGATGCTTGATGCTTGATATTTTTTGTACAAATAGGTGGTTAAAATATGAGGCTAATAGATGGCAACCCTTAACCATTTGTAACCCTATGGATCTAAAGTTTGATAAAAGGTGATTTCTAGATTCCATGGGTGTAATACTGTAAAGAGGCCTAAAGTTTGACAATGAAAATAAACAAAACCAATCTGAAAATTTCAGCCTATTTTAAACATAAATTCATCAAGCCTGCCTCTGTTTGCTGTACACAGTCCAGCATTTTTCCTTATCAAACCATATTTGTAAGCATACAATTTGGAAGCCATAGAAATGCAATGTATGTTTTTCAGAAAGCTCAGTTACAGAAAGATAAAAGAAAACATCTTTGCTGGCAACAGAAAAAAAAAATCCACTTCTGTTAATTCACAGTTATGTATGTATGTATGTATTTATTTATTTATTTATTTATGTGTTTATGTATTTATTGTTTTTGAGATGGTATCTTGCTCTGTCGCCCAAGCTGGAGTGCAGTGGCATGATCTCGGCTCACTGCAACCTCCGCCTCCCGGGTTCAAGCAATTCTCCTACCTCAGTCTTCCCAGTAGCTGGCATTACAGCCAGCAGCCCAGTAGCCACCACCACGCCTGGCTAATTTCTGTATTTTTAGTAGAGATGAGGTTTCACCATGTTGGTCAGGCTGATCTTGAACTCCTCGCCTCAAGTGATCTGCCTGCCTTGGCCTCCCAAAGTGCTGAGATTACAGGTGTGAACCACCATGCCTGGGCAACTCACAGTGTGCAGTTCAATTCATGAGGTTCCATAAAGATTCCCAAATGGTTACTTGCAAAATAAAGTTAGTTGAGAAACATTCTCCCCACATTTATCACTTACACTTAGCCTCCTCTTCAAATCTTACCCTCTGGTAGCCTTTAGAGTTCTCCTCCCAGACAGAGATATGATCATGGTATTCCCCTTGATCACATCTTTCCCTTGTTCAGAATTCTTCAATGGCAACGCTTACTTTAAACTAAAGTCCAAAAGATCAACAAGCTTTTCAAAACGTTCTTGAATGTGGCCCTCGTTTATCTTTCTGACTTTTTTCTCTGCCCCATACACTAACTGCATCAGCTAATTTGCTGTTCCAGGAAAGCAATCCTCCATATTTATGCTTCTATGTCAGGGATCACACATTTTTTTGCCATAAAGAGCCAGGGAGTAAATATTTTAGGCTTTGTAGGCCATACTGTCTCTGTCAAACAATTCAACTTTGTCACGGTAGTGCAGAAGCAACCATGGACAATATATAAAAGAATGAGTGTGGCTCTGTTCCAATAACACTTTATTTATAGAAACAGAAATCTGAATTTCATATAATTTTCGTATGTTATGAAATGTCCTTCTACTTCTGATTTTTTCCCAATTGCTTAAAGATATAAAAACCAATCTTAGCTCCTAGACCATACACAATGGGCCATAGTTCGCCAATCTCTGTTCTATGACACTACATGTTTCCTCTGATATCTTCCTTTTCAATGCATCTCTGAGTTCCTTTCCATTCTTCAATGTCCAACTCAAACACCATGCTCCCTGGAATAGGTATCAATTCCTCTCAGAGGTGATTCCCTGCTCCTTCCTTTCTTGTTGGTTATATCCCCAACAAGGTATACAACACAGTGAGCTCTGGTTATTATTATTTATGAGCTCACCAGATCATGATTTGCTGTGATCCTGAGTCTAACTCAACTCCACAAGAACATCACAGCCCTCCCCCACCTCTGCTATGTAATGCCTGGCACACAATCCTCAGTAAGTATTTATTTAATAATGAAAGTCTATCCCTTGCCTCCTTGAAAAACATAGAGTATTGATATAAAACCATAAAAGTTGGGGTGAGCTGACCACAACAACTGATGCCATCATTAAGAGTGGACTCTGTGGCTCACACCTGTAATCCCAACACTTTGGGAGGCCAAGGCAGGTGGATCACGATGTTAGGAGCTTGAGGCCAGCCTGGCCAATATGGTAAAACCCCATCTCTACTAAAAATACAAAAATTAGCCAGGCGTGGTGGTGTGCACCTATAGTCCCAGCTACTCGGGAGGCTGAGGCAGAAGAATCACTTGAACCCGGGCGGTGGAGGTTGCAGTGAGCCGAGATCACGCCACTGCCACCGCACTCCAGCCTGGGTGACGGGACAGAGTGAGACTCCATCTCAACAACAACAACAAACAAACAACAAAAAAAGAGTGGGCTCTGGGCCTCCTCTCAGAGCAAAAAGAGAAAGAAGACAATGACCAGGTCTTATTTATCAGAAAGGAGGAAGTGGGCTACATCTGCAACAGAGGCAAAGTTTTGTTTCAGTTTTCGCTTTCTCCCTCCCCCGCATTAAGTTTTAAAAGCAGTTGCTCATGTGGAAATGTAGATAGGGCATTTGGTGACAGATTAAACACTGCCCTCCATGGCTGTTTATACTGGTCAAAAAAGAGATGTAACTTTTATATGGCTGTATCTCAGAATAAACTGGAAAATGTCAAAAGCAATTTCATGAGGAAAAAAAGGCACTTAAATGTTGCCTTCTGGAGCCCTAACTTGAAACAAAAACGGAGTTTAGGATATACCCACGGTTGTGGCTGCGGGGTGGAATGGGCATTCTCTCCTGAAAGTGGGTGGGGACAAAACACAGTCTCCCCGAGCTGGGTGCTCAGGGTAACCTACTCCTAAAGTCGCTGGTATGCCCAAGGGGAAGTCTGGATGGGCTTCAAGCCCTGGTTCAAGAATGTAATCCAGACCTTAGAGACCTCCTCCAAAGAGCCTAGCGGAAACTACTTTAACTTGGAAAACGGGTGTGGGCAGTGCCACATCCTGGCACATTCCCTATGGCAGCAGGGAAACTTCCATAGCACTTTCTTACATGACTAAACAGGAGTCACATAATTCCCAGTGGAACTACCAGGGTGAGTCGGCTGTGAAAAGTAGCCCCAAGTAAAAAACTAAAGAGACTTGGTGTACAGTGTTATTTATCATTACCCAATCGAAGAAGACCCTTGAAGCCAAGGGTGCAACTATCTTTTTCTGGCAGACACTAGCTAATGGAAGAGATTGCCTCTTGAGATCACTCCCAATTTGCACTATCAACACTATTTAGGTGGCATAAATGAGAACCTTATTTCCTGCTTGTTATGAAGTATTTGCATCTACTTTATTTAAAATTGTATCAATCTTCTCTGGTACAGGTTATAAAGATGGAGGCTAAATTTTGACAAGTTCAGGAGGTCAGGGAGGAAAGAAAGGGAGGGGTACTAGTTCAGAGCATGAAATTTGGAGTCAGAAAGACCTGAGTTCAAACCCACATGTAAACACTTGTTAATTCTATCACCTTGGGTTATGATACCCACTCCATACCACAATTTTCTACATAATAGAGATAATGACAGTGACCTCATAAACTTGTTGTAGGATTAAAAGGTCACCACAAATATAATGCACGACCACCCAAAAATGTCAGCTGCTTCTATAATTACCTGTATCCACAGCCCTGTCATAACAGTTGCACATAGTAGGCACTAACTACATATTTGCTGATTGGCTGGCTAATTTCTTGCAATTAAGTTGATGGTCATTCATTTGCTAATCATGGTGCCAGTTCAGGGAGGCTGAGACTTGCCTCACAGACGCCATGGGTCTCATGATTTGTTGGTAAATAGTCAAGGCTTGTCATTTATAAATGGCTTCTTAAGAGTGGGTAAATACGAGAAAGGAAATAGAACGTGATGAAAGACAGCTTAGAAAACATTACTCAGTTTGAGTAATTTGACTAAAATGTTACTCAACTTGAACTAGAGACTGCTTAGCAAAGCTAATGAATACCTGGTCCAATGTCTAAATCACTCAAAAGATGGTAGATGCTACTAGTCTCATCATTCTACTGTGTGAGCTTGAAATCTGGTCTTCTGGTACAGTGATCCTGTCCAGAAAGAAATTCAAGATTTACCAGAGTATTAATGGGCTGGGATTTATGTAAATGCCATGCATCTTGGGAAGTATGAAGGTGATGATGGTCCAACAAATCCTGTATTCTTGGAATATTTATTTACAATATGTGAGACATTAAAAAGAGCTGCCATATTCAGTTGTGCAGGTTGTACACTGCACAAGCCTCAGGGGAGTTAGTCACATAGAGCAGGCTGCTCCTAGGGTTACAGAGTATGCAAACTGATGCTGCTGCTGCAGCCCTGTTAAACAGATACTCTAGAATATCTGTGACCTTCTTGCTTCTCATTAAAGACACTAAACCCAGAACAGAAGTTTCTTTAGAACAATGTTGGCATAAAGTTTGAGGAGATATTTGGCAAACTAATTGGCTTGTGATGTTGATGTACTAGAGAGTTATTCTTTTTGGAAAACTGAATAGATTATACTTTTGGTCAATCTAGAGGGTTCTGAACCTAATACGCACATTGAATCAAACCATTTGAATAGGAAAAGTGGTCTATTGTGCAAAATAGGACTCCCAGAGTACTGTAGCCAAATGAGGACACAAGAAGCTTTTTAAGTTTGATATGATTCATCAATCAAATTAGTTCTGGCCCTAGTTGAGGAGTGTCTATGGATCTATAAAATAGGAGGCAGGTGAGTAAGAATTATAACACTGTGAAAATTAGGTCTCCTAGAGGGTGAAGGTAGTTTGCCAATTATGTGGGTACATCAAACCTGCTGGGCCCTGCAACGTAAGAAACAAAGAGCCTCTTTGCCACTGGGGAGAAAAGGCTACTTCCGGGCAAGTCACTCTGTGGACATGAGATGCCAATCTCTGAAAATGATTAACTGCTCTGGGTCTCTCCTCTCCAGGAGAGAGAGGGTTTTGAAAGCACGACTAAGGAACACAGCCACATCAGATCAGTGGCAATGAACGTCAACAATCCTAGGAATAGAACACAAAATTACATGCTCCAGATAAATGAATTGGTAAGGTTTTTAAAATATATTTTCTCCGTAACTCATTTTAGCCCAGGCAATTTCATGTAATCCAGTTACAATATGTTAGTGTTTCCTGATGAATATGCTTTTGATGGTTTTGCAATAGCTCTAAAAAGCATTCTCATTTAAGTGAAATGATGTTTGGGGGATTTGAACAATCATCTCATGATTTAAGCCTGATTCATTATTAAATAAAAATACTAAGCTCTCTTCTCTCTTCCTTGTTACCCGACTCTGCAGCCCTAATGGAATCTCCTTCCTAGGTAGAGAATCCAATCTTTAGAGAGAGTGTGTTAAGGGTGTGAATGTCATTATTGATGGCATGCCTACTAAATGTAAGCATCAGGAAATACTCTTTTCAGATCACTGTGTCCTTGGGATTTGCCCAGCTCACTGGGAAGGATGGCTCAATGCTTTTGCTTGTAGTTCAGCATGAAGCATCATTTCTGCAACTAAAGGACAGAAGCTTTTGAAAAACCTTCCAAAAAGATGTCTCAAAAGGCATATATCAAGTTCAAATGTGTACACTTTGGTGGTTATCTAAAAATGGTGAGGGTTTTTGTTTTTTTGTTTGTTTTTTTTTTTTTTTGCAGCATCAAAAGCAAAGAACTTTTCCTTTTGGCTAGGTTAGCACAAATTTACAGCCCCTTATCTGAAGTCTTTGGCATTAGATATGTTTTAGATCTCAGGGTTTTTCAGATTCTGTAAGGAATTACAGTGTGTCTGTTACAAAACACAACCCCCTCAGAAAGGTCCGGGAAACCCTCTGTAATACAACACATGAACATTTCTGCAGCAAACTGTAGGAACAGTCACACTGTGGGATAAAGACTAGAAATAGTCTCACCTCAGTTCAGGTCAGGCTTTGCTGCCAAGTGAGTTTGTGCCAAACTTCAGTGAAAAAAAGTTCAGTTTCCAGAGCGTTTTGGATTTCAGTAGTGCAGATAAGGGATTGATTACCTGCCAAATGTTCAAAGATGCTAGAGCAAAGCTTTAGATCAGTTCTCAAAGTGTGTCCCCTGACAGGCAGCATCATGAACACCAGGGAACAGGTGAGTAAAGCAAGTTCTAGGCCCCCACCCCAGATTTACTGATTCAGAAACTCTGGAGGTGCAGCCAGCAATTTGTCTGTGTTTAGCAAGCCCTGCAGGGGATTCTGAAACCCACAGCAGGTTAACAACCACTCCTGGAGAGGTTCAAGCATAAACACTGGTCTAGGACTAAAGAAACCTAAGTCCTAGTTAACTAGCTATGACACAAAATTTCTTATTATTTTGATTTCCAATCTGCAAAACAGGGATAATTCTACATGCCCTTTTAGTTTGGTAGGATAATTATGCAGATGTAAAGAGATAATGCATGTAAACAAGATTGATAGATAACTATAATGTGTATATACTATTTTAAAATAAGGATAAAATAACACCATTGTTAAATGGAACAAAAGTTAATTAGCAGATCAGTGCTATGTGATAACAGATAGTAAATAAATTGAAAATGTAAAATGCTACATCTGTACCTGGAAAAGCAATATAAGAAAAATAAACTTACAATGTCATCTAATTCAGGTTTCCTGTCTCTGGGAGACCCAGAGTCATATTTTCAATCAGATCACATTAAAACATGACAATATGCAAAAGACTGACACATTCAGTGAAGTATATTTATAAGTGCATTTTCATATTCCCTCCCCCATCTCATTTCAGAAAAGATTTCCAACAATGCTGAAGACAGATTACATGTTCTGCTGTTTGGACTTCTGTGCTATGAATGGCAAAGTAAACAATCCAGAGAGGCAGAGAATACAATGGAAAGATCCCAGCTCTGCCCCATGCAACCTTGGGCAAGTCACTTTATCCTCTCTGGGCATCAGCTTCCAGTTCTAAGCACTGCTCTTCTGGCTTGGTTCTCTCATCCACTGCTTATTTTGCCAGTTCCTGAAATCAGATTCTATAAACTGAGGACACATGTGACAAAACGCAAATCTACTGAGAATGAACAGGAGATGAGCTATCTCCCCTTTTACAAGCCCAGGTAGGGAAGAGAAATACAAGCTGAGCTGTGTTTCAGGGTATCAAGCCCTCACACAGTAATCCTACTAGGCGTTCTGGTTCCCCCAGGCAAAGAGCTCTTTATTCACACTTAGTTTCTTATAGCACTGCCATTACTATTGGAAAAACTAAGTCTCCCAGGAAAGGCTCAGTCCATACAAGAACTCTCCTTTCTGCCTTGGTCACAGTCCAATGCTTAACTTTCAGCTGAGGTCATGGTATCCTGTTCTACCTGTTCACCTCGGACCAGAGGTGACAGCATAGAGCTCTCCTACTCAAGTCCTTTTTTGGCATTTTAAAAGATCTTATCTAGTAAAGCCAGGTCTTCAAGGGCTTCTGGCTGGAAGAACTGGTCTACAAGGTAAACTGCTCTCCGGAGTCCATGGCTTATATTCACCCAGGCCTGTGATTTCCCATATGTCCATAGACCAAAAGCCCTTAGAAATGCCATCATACTCAGAACACAAGGTGCTGCCTGGAAACAGAAAAACTAGCCTCTAAGCAACATAACACACCCTTCCTTTTCATGATTTCCAATTCTGAAAAGTTAATGTGGAGCGGTAGAGTGAGATGGCTAAGGATGAGGGAGAGCTGGGCAGCAGATTGCCTGGGGATGAGGAGTCCCTCTTGTCTTCCAAGAGTTATTTACATTTTGGATAATTCATTAACTTTTGTATGCTATGACTTGCACACCTGTACAATGGGAATACTAACAGTTATTTTCTTATAAGGCTATTGGGAATATTAAATTATATTCTTTTGTTAAGTATCCAGAACACTACCTAGGTCAGTACCTTCTACGTAATAAGAGCGCTCAATTGAAATGTGCTGCTCATCTTCCAGCTACTCTCTAGGTAATGGAAACTACATTCGGCTAAGTCCTAGAACCATCAGGAAGCTATGCTGGGACAGAAATATTCCTCTTTGAATAGTAGAAAAAATCACAATTCCCAGGAAAATGAAAACAGTTTGTACTCCTCTGAACTCAGGCAAATGTAAGAGCACACATGGAAACTGTGCAAATCCAGAAAAACAAACTCCAGGTGAGTTAAAAAAAAAAAACAAAAAACAAAAAACAAGAACAACAACACATTGCATATTTAGGATGGTTCTAATAATAAAAGTGCTCCAATGCATAATTTAATTTAATACTGCTACAGCCATCTTGTGTTTTTAACCATGTTTAAGGATAATAAGATCACACAGAAATTAGTCTAGATCTAGAATATTAGATCAAGAAACATTTTAAATGTGAATGAAAAGAATACCTGCATATGGTATGAAAACAGAAAACAGGTTTGCTTATTACAATTGCTTCCTGGAAAAATGTAGCCTGGGAAAAATAAACCTTTCTCTTTGAATGGTCTCCTTGAATTGCTCACCTACCAATAGCTACAGGCACAGAAATGAAGACTCATAGTTCAGCACGATCTTCAAATAGTACAAAGAACCTATTATACACAATATTTGGTGCTAAGTGCTGTATGGGCAAAGGACAGAACCATCCTAAATTCTTCCCTCAAGGCGTCTAGTAGGAGAGACAAATTTCTATCAGGAACTTGAACATGAAGTACAAAGTAATAAAAGTGATAAGAGTAGAGATAAAACAGGATAGTTCAAAGGAAGGAAAAGATTTGTGCAGCCTGGGTTGTGGGATGTATGTGTGTGTGTATGTGTATGGTAGGAGAGGTAACCAGAGAAAGTTTAGTGGAGGAGGAGGCATTTGAAGTACGCCTTGAAGAATGAGTAGAATTTGGATGAGTGGAATGAAAGAAGTAGAGGAGGAAGCGTATCCAGGAGTCAGGAACAGCTTAAGCTAAGACACAGAGGCAGGTAATTTTTTGCTTCCTTTTTACCCAGCCTTTACACCTATGAAAATAAATAGTTTTTGTGATACCACTTTTCAAATCTTTCTTGTTGGGCAAGAAAGATATGAATATTAAAGGTTAGAAGAATAATTCTAGTCATCTGGATATTCTCAGCTTCTCATGTGTTATCTGGGTCTTACTAAGTGCCCAAGAAATGTATATTAAAAACACATATGAATTAAAGGGTGATTTTCTACAAGCTGCATTGTGCAATATGGCACTAGCCATTTATTTAAATTTAAATTAATTAAAATAAAATACCATTTAAAAATTTAGTTTCTCTGTTATACTGGCCTTATTGCTAGTGCTCAGGTGCCACATGTGGCTACTGGCAATCTTACTGGATGGCAGATACAGAACGTTTTCATCATCACAGAAAGTTCTAATGGTCAGTACTATTCTGGAAGGTAAGAATTATCTCAAATGCTAAGTATTATTGAGTTCAATTTTATTGACTATCTTTGTACATGCTTCTTTTTTTTTTCTGCTGATCATTTTCTCACTGAGCCCTGCCTTCCCCTCCTCTGCCCTGTACTAGGGATTACTGACTCCTGCTGCTGCTTCCCAGCCTCTCTGGACACTTGACACAGTAGCAGGAGATGGGAAGTAAAAGGAAAAGCAGGGTTCATCTCTACATACTCCCCCACCCAGGCAGGAGGGATCCCACGCAGTAGCTGCATCTCCTTTCTGTTGCCAGCAGCCTCCTATGAGGTTCCAGGGCCCACTGGTGGGCCTCACTGCTGGGCTCTGGGAACAGCACCTCTTCCCCACACTCCTTTAATACTAGAGGTATGGGTGACTTCCTGCATTGTTACTCCCTCATCTGCTTCGCCATTGCCTGCTTGGCTTCTCAGCTCTTCCAGCAGCTTTTAATCAATTTCCAGTATTAAATCCCTTCTATTGAACTACCTGGTATAAGATCTGTTTTCCTGACTGGACCTTGACCAATATATTATACATATTCAAGTATCACATTTCAAGACAAGGAATTATCAGTACAACACCAGCAAACATGGAATATCTTTCCAGACAAAAAGTAAATTTTGAAGGTGTTCATATTCCTGCATCTCAACTACAACACAATTAGCATTTGTTTGTATTAGAGAGGACATTCCTATTATCCTAAGGCCGATGTAATTTTTGTTAATTTTTATTGCTACTATTTTTCCATTTTCTAGAGAAGGGAACTGGGGTTAAAGAGGCTAAGTCCCACCCAATGACAGATAGATATCAAGAGGAGAAATTCAAAGCTAAAATGCTGAACAAATGGAGCCCCGCACAAAAATAGGACACACTGTATGATGACATTTACACGAAATGCTAAAACAGGTCAACCTTATCTAAGGCGACATAAGTCAAAACCATGCTTGCATCCAGAGCGAGAAGCAGACTGCTTGGGAAGGGATACAAGGGGCCTTTCTGGAGAAATGGAAATGTTCTCTACGGTGAAAAGAGTGTGGGGCAAATGGATATATACATTTGTCAAAATTACACAGTTAAGATAGTGCATTACAACGTAGGTACATTTTAAATAAATAAATTTAAAGCACCGGAAAAATAATCCAGTGGAACATGAGGTGGGACTGAAGTTAGGAATGAAACAAGAATGGCAGAATGTTGATAAGTGCTGGACATGGGTGAGGGCTACTAGGGGCTCACACTTACTCTGTTTACTCTGTATATGTTTGAAATTTTCCAAACTAAATTTTTTTTTAAATCATAAAAGGAATCTTTAAGTCTCTGTGGTTTCAAAGCTTATGTTCTTTCCACTAACCACTTTGCTTCAAACCATTTTAAAGTATATCAAATACAGGAGGATGACTCCAATCCAAGGAAAATACAGGAGATGCACAAATCTGCAAGGAGAGCATTCAATAACCAAACAGAGAATTAGCAGCATTCTATAATACACCAAGGAACTGCACACAGTAGACAAGGCACCACTGTCCTGCTCCAAATTTGCATCTTTTCTATCACTATAAATACTATTCAGGCTAGAAGGGGCAGAGCACGATTGGTAAGAAGGTGAAATGCAAAAACCTAAAAACAAGCAATGGGGAAAGGTTTCCCTACTTAATAAATGGTGCTGGGAAAACTGGCTAGCCATATGCAGAAAACTGAAACTGGACCCCTTTCTTATGCCTTATAAAAAAATTAACTCAAGATGGATTAAAGACTTAAATGTAGGGCTGGGTGTGGTGGCTCATGCCTGTAATCCCATCACTTTGGGAGGCCGAGGTGGGCAGATCACTTGAGGTCAGGAGTTCGAGACCAGCCTGGCCAACACGGCAAAACCCTGTCTCTACTAAAAGTACAAAAAATAGCAGGGCATGGTGGCACACACCTATAATCCCAGCTACTCAGGAGGCTGAGGCATGAGAATCACTTGAACCTGGTAGGTGAAAGTTGCAGTGAACCAAGATCATACCATTGTACTCCAGCCTGGGCAACAAAGCAGGACTCTCTCTCTCTCTCTCTCAAAAATAAATAAATAAATAAATAGACTTAAATGTAAAACCCCAAACCGTAAAAACCCTAGAAGAAAACCTAGGCAATACCATTCAGAACATAAGCATGGGCAAAGATTTCACAATGAAAACGCCAAAAGCAAAAATTGACAAATGGGATCTAATTAAACTAAAGAGCTTCAACACAGCAAAAGAAACTATCATAAGAGTCAAGCAGGCAACCTAGAGAATAGGAGAACATTTTTGCAATCTACCCATCTGACAAAGGTCTAATATCCAGAATTTATAAGGAACTTAAACAAATTTACAAGAATGGACAAACACCCCATCAAAAAGTGGACAAAGTATATGAACAGACACTTCTCAGAAGACGACATTTATGTGGCCAACAAACGTATGAAAAGCTCAATATCACTGATCATTAGAGAAGTGCAAATCAAAACCACACTAAGGCCGGGTATGGTGGCTCACCCCTGTAATCCCAGCATTTTGGGAGGCCAAGGCGAGTGGATCACCTGAAGTCAGGAGTTCGAGACAAGCCTGACCAACATGGCAAAACCCTGTCTCTACTAAAAATACAACAACAACAACAAAAATTAGCCAGGTGTGGTGGCGTGTGCTTGTAATCCCAGCTACTCGGGAGGCTGAGGCAGGAGAATTACTTGAACCTGGGAGGCAGAGGTTGCAGTGAGCCGAGATCACGCCACTGCACTCCAGCCTGGGTGACAAGAGCAAAACTCCATCTCACAAAAAATACAAACAAACAAAAACCCTAAAAACCAATGAGATACCATCTCACACCAACACACCAGTTGATGGATTATTAAAAACTCAAGAAACAACCGATGGTGGCGAGGCTGTGGAGAAATATGAACACTTTTACACTGTTGATGGGAATGTAAATTAGTTCAACCATTGTGGAAGACAGTGTGGCAATTCCTCAAGGATCTAGAACCAGAAATACCATTTGACCCAGCAAGCCCATTACTGGGTATATACCCAAAGGATTATAAATCATTCTACTATAAAGATACATGCACATGTATGTTTATTGCTGCACTATTTACAATAGAAAAGACATGGAACCAACCCAAATGTCCATCAATGATAGACTGGATAAAGAAAATGTGGTACCCATACACCACAGAATACTATGCAGCCATTAAAAGGAATGAGATCATGTCCTTTGCAGGGACATGGATGAAGCTGAAAGCCATCATCCTCAGCAAACTAACACAGGAGCAGAAAACCAAACACTGCATGTTTTCACTCGTAAGTGGGAGTTGAACAATGAAAACACATGGACACAGGGAGGGGAACATCACATACCGGGGCCTGTGTTGGGGGGCTGACAGAGTGGGGAGAGCATCAGGACAAATAGCTAATGTATGTGGGGCTTAAAACCTAGATGACAGGTTTGATGGGTGCAGCAAACCACCATGGCATGCGTATACCTATGTAACAAACCTGCACGTTCTGCACGTGTATCCCAGAACTTAAAGTAAAATAAAATTTTTTTAAAAAAGAAGAGATGCAAAACATACGAAAACATGTAAATAAGTCAAACGTTTTCTATATATCATGAGGTAGAAAATTACCTCAATGGTAATCTTTGGGCAACTTTAGAAGCAAAAGAAACCAGAAGGCAGGTCAGACGAATACTATCCTAATTATTTAAAAGAAAAAAAACAGTTTCAGAGGCTTCCTGTGACCACAGGATACAGTCTAGATTCCACAGGAGAAAGGCAAGTGAAGTTTGATGCAAACTTCAGCTTAATCTCCCATCACTACTATCTCTTTCTTTGCATTCTGATAGCAATTTTTTTGCAGCTACCTGCACTCACTCAACCTGCTGTTTCAGACTCCGCAGTTTTCTTTACACTGTTTCCTTTCACTGGAATGTCCTTCCCCTCTTTCTATTTATTCTTCCAGACTCAGCTCAGGAATTATCTCCTTCAGGGAGGGCTCCCAGAACCTCAAGGCACTCTCAATACTCCATGCGCATGTGCTTCCCAAAGTGCTGGTGACAGCAATATTACCCGCTGGGGTACCAGCCTCCCCACTTGCCTATCAGCTCCTCCAGGGCTAGATCATGTGCTAGTCATCTCTGTACTCCCAGTAATATGAGGGCTTAGTACTCTGCTGATGCACAATAAATGTTTGTCAGACTATTACATAGATGTTCTGGAGCTGGTTATGCTATGTGGCTTATGAATACAAAGAAAATAAAGTGGTAGTGGCCTTATAGCCCTCTTGAGGCTGCTCAGGACTCACTCAGATCCTCCACCTATTGTCTCTACCGAGGCCAACAGTCATGCCTTTAGATAGGTTGCTGAGTTCTGATGGAACAATGTTTCAAGTAGGTAGTGAGATTTCCAAAGAGCCTTTTGGAATAAAGTCTAAAGGAAGGCCGACAAAATTATTCTGTTCTGTAAGAAGAAGTAATTTTGCCAAACACTCACCTCAGTGATGATTCTTTACCAAATGAAATGACAAAAACAAAGAAAAATGAACATATAACATTATTATTCGAGACCAAAAAAAAAAAAAATTCAAACTCCTGAAAATTGACCAGGCTACTGTTTTGGAAATAATCCTGGTTAGATATTTAGACATTAAATGTCTGCATGATGTCACAAGCAAGACGTTTGAAAAATCACAGGAAAACAAGGGGACATTTTCAAGGCAGTTGATATCAGAGCATTATTTTTCATGAAGCAGAAGAATCTTGAAGAAGACTTGGGCTAGGGGAAGAAGATAAATTTTGTGCCACCGATTCAGTAATGTGACATTTGTTCCAAGTTCCCCCTGACAACTTTGTTCACAATTGTTAATAGTCTACACATCATGGATGAATGGGGTGCCAAATACACCATGTGAGCAGGGTATTGTTCTTACTGCATTTGTGGTCTCTTTCATACAGATCCAAAACCCAGGGCTTAGCCTTTCCAAATACAAAGTCAAAAGTCTTTTTACTTTGCTCTGCATGAAACATAACTCCAGGTGGGTTCTCTATGGAATGTGACATCTGGAACTTTTCTACATTATTTTTTCACCTAATGCATTTCTTGTCAATTAGTGACCTCTTATTATTAAAAATCAATCAGTTAAAGAATGAACATCTGTGATTACCACAAACTTTCACTTATTTACAAAAGTCCAGTTGAATCACATTAACCTCATTCTGTAGGATTACTAGACCATAAAGGAATGTCGTAAATAGAGTGTTTAGAATAACTTCACATAGAGAACCAAGAAGCAGGAAGATTAAAGGTGAGTAATATTGGGACCTGGAGCAATGAGAGCTATTTTTGAAGTATATTGATCTTGGAAAAGTTACTTTCTCTCTGCCTCCTGATACACAAAACAGATATAATAATAACTCTATCATATGAGGCTGGGTGAGAAAATGAACTCAAAGTGCCCAGTAGACTACCTGAGTATCACAGCAGCCAAATGAGTGGCAGAGGGGAAAAGGGAGTCTTGGGGCAGCCCGGACAGACAAAGGAAGTTGAGGCAAAGTCCAGCTTGTCTAGAGCACACAGTTCCTGTGTCAGAGGGGAGAGGTGTGCTCTGAGGAGTCAGAAGGCTTTGCTCATAGCCCAGCTCCACTTTCTTTAACTCTTGAGACTTGGGCAAGTTATACAATTGCCCTGTGCCTCAGTTTCCTCACAAGTGAAACTGGGATAATAACAGTTGCTACAGTTCATACAGCTGTTGTGAAGACTGAGATCATGAAAGGAAAGAGTCTGGCACATAACGAGCTCTCAAAATATGTGGCTGCTTAACTGCAGCTAATAGGCAGGGGGCAGGGCTAAAACTGGGGTGCTGGGAGTGATGTGTTCAGCTCAGGGTGTTTGGGAAGTGTTACGGTACCTCACGTGGCTTATTGGAAGCTGCACATAGATAGAGCAAGAGTCTTTTCTCAGGAGGCTGCCATGCAGAGCAAAGTACACTGCCATTTGTTTTCTCCTTTAGTGGACAATTTGCTTTGTGTTTCTGGGGGCTACACTTCAAATCTTGAGAGCAAAACTAGCAATATCATGAACATGGCTCTTATTCTATCCTAAAGTCTGCTGTGGGCTGTGACAGTGGAAGTTGCAGGAGTTATACCTGATTAAATGACCAATCATCTTTTATTGAAGATAAAAGTACCATTCTCTACTATTGATTAGTGGAAGATGCTAATTTAGAGGATTATGAAGGTGATGGGGGATGACAAGGCAGAGGGTGTGTTTGTGTTCACCTGAGACACTGAGGTGGAGGGGAGGAAAGGCTTGCACATGGGGCCTGGAACATTGTAGATGCTCAGTAATTATTAGTTGAAGGAATGAACAAGAGAAAAATCAAGGTCTACAAAGCTGTCAATAGGCTAAATGATAGGTCAAAATCAGGATGAGCTGTAGAAGGAAGAAATGTCAAGTTTTGCCGAATGGTGGAGATTTTGCCTGGCAGAAATAAATACCACAAAGATTTATGAGATGCCATTAATTACAAGCTTAATAGGCAACCATGTGATATTACTTTAAAAATGTACACGTAAGCCATGCTATTAAATTCAGAGAGGAAACAGACCCTCTGGGGTTGACCATGCCCAAGCCTCATGATGAGTTGACCATGGCCAAGCCTGTCTTTAGTTTTAGGGAGTAGATACAGAGGAAGAACCCCAGCAAGGGCTTGAAAGTTCTATCATGGGGCAGCAAGTCAAGGGATTTATAAGTCTTGGTATGGAAAAAGAAAGAAGTCTTATTGAAAACAGAAGAGTCGACTTCAAATTTTTAAATATCTGAAGCACTGCTATGTATAAGATGAATTAGCCTTACTGAAATTATTAAATATTTCTTGGATGTCTGCTGCTTGCAAAATGCTCATTTACTCATTTTACAAATATTGATTGTCCACATGTTCTGTACCAGATACTGTCCTAGACACTGCAGTAAGGTCACTGCCCTCTGGAACCTAACACTTAACAGAGAATGGGGAAGACTATCAATAACAAGGAAGCAAAGAAAATAATGTCCGGCGGGGGAAGGACGGAACTGCACCTGGTGTTTGTCCTCACATATTTGCATTAAAACCTAGTGGGATATACTTATTATTTGTTGTTCTATGAGTTAAAGATAGATAATAATTCAAGAAAGGAAGAACTTTCTCTCAACAGAATATGGGCTCAGTCAAAAAGTAGTAAACTCTGTCACTAGAAATGTTTAAAAACAAACCCTGCTTGGCCATCTTTTAGGACAGTTGCGGAAAATGGATGAATTGGAGATAGAACTAGATCAATGGTTAAAGAGCTTTGGAATTCATAGACTAATATAAATTTTTAAAATGGTAGGTGCCAACATAAGGTCGCCAAATTTTTATAGTTCTAGTATACTAAAGGAAAACAAATTTTTCAAAAACATAACGGCCATTTTTAAGGGATCTATAATAAAGGAATGACATCAGAATAAAATGTTATTTGGGTTAAGTGAATTTGGTTATATAAAATTTCCTAATATTGGTCTGACTTTTTAAATTTTGCAACAGACCATCAAAAACTTCATCACTGACCAGAAAGAGTCCATAGGCTAGAATTTCAAGACAGAACCACATGACCTTTAAGGTCTTCCTAATATTTTTTAAATGTTTATGTATTATTAAAGTTTAGGATACTGTTGTGAGTAGTTTTGGGGTTGGTGTCTATGCATTGAAAGCTGAGGCTAAACCTAACTATGGGCAAATTATGTAACTTCTATGAACCTCGGTTTTTGTTCCTGTGATATGGGGATGATAATATTACTGATCCATGGTGTTGCAAGAGTTGGCTGAGATAATACAATTGAAGCACTTGGTGCAGTGAGTAGTGTGTGGTAAGTGTTCAATAAAAATGATAGCCATCCCCACCCTTTGTCAGATCTTCTGTCCCAGAGGAAATGGTGGGGTGAGGGGCATTTCTAATGGATAATGATGTCAGTACACACTATTTTGTAAATACTCTAATTTCCAACAACAGAATAGATTATTTGGCATGTAATACTTGCACCCTGCCCTGCTATTAACAGAGAAACAAACAAGGGTCACAACTAGTTACCAAAAGGATGGTTTTCTCTCTGCTTCTGTCTCATTTGTTTTCCTAGGCTCCTACATCTGTTGCCTGCCTTCTCTGGCACTCGCCTACCTCTTTGTAGAAGGGCCAACCACTTAATACTTCTCTTAACTCTTGGAACTCTTCCATTTTCTCCTCCACCTGCAGCTTGCCTGTCAGTGTACTAAGGGTGTTGCTTCTCCTGACCTCCTCTGGGCCCTGTCTGCCACTGCCAACGTGACCAACATTCCTAGCAAGTTTTTAAAATTGACAAGAACTTTTGACATTAATATCAACAAATCCTGCTCGGTTTCTTTACCAGGTAATAGATTGTGTCCAAATGCTGTGGAAATTCATGTCCTTAGGCCTGTGACTTCAAGTCTGAAAGCTCAAACAATGTGAAAGATGACCGATGTTTGAAAGCTGAGCTGCCATCAGCCCTCCACAGCTCATCCTCTGTGACAATACCCAGCAGTGTCTACTCAAAAGAATGCATTGTTCTAACTACAGCGAATGCTTCTCTCCTTTAGTAGAGGAATGATACTGTGATGTCATTAACAGTGATCAGATTTAAGTCCCTGACAGGTGACAGAATTCAAGAACTCAATTCTTTAGCAGCAGTAAATCTGGACACAAAGGTGCTTGAAATACAAAGGTCTTAACTGAGGGACGTCAGAGTCCTATGATTTGGCATTTGCACAAAGTAAGATGTGCTGAATAACTCCTGAATTACTTTTCATTACTGCTTATGCTAGTTTCACATTTATGACTTAAAAGCTTAAAATGTGGCTGGGCATGCTAGAGAAATAAAAGCATAGAATGCTGTAATTACTGAACACAGTGGAATGGATAAAGAATTGGTCCAAAAGGCAGGCCCAGTCTTAATATATAAGTAGAAATTCTTCCTTGACCGAGATACTGCTATACTTTCAATTCATTCCCTCTTTTTTTCTATGCCTTTTTAATTTTCTCTATAAAAAGTAGATTGCATAGGACTTTATATCCTGTAAGGCCTTTTGCTTTTATCCTCAGTGAGATGGGAATTCATTGGAGCATTTTGAGCAAAGGGGAGGGAGGACCTGCTTTACCTTTCAACAAGATTCCTCTTATTGCATTGATCCCTCTCACTGCTGTGTGGGAATCAAGGCAAAGAAAGAAGACCAATACACAGGTTCTTGCAATAATCAAGAGATGACAATAGTTTAGTCCAAACAAGATAGAAGCAGTAGACATAGTGAGAAAGGAATCTTTTATTTTGAAGGAAGCATTAAACAAACGTATTGATGGAGCAGATGTACATTGTAAGAAAAAAAAAACATGAATCCCCTGAAATCACTACAAGATTTTCAGTCTTAGCAACTGGAAGGAAGAGTTGCTATTTCCTGAGATGGAGAAGACTTGAGAGAAGTTGCCAGGAGTCGTGATAGGGTGTTGGGGATAGATCATGAATTTATTTGACTTCTGACACGTCAAGTTTGAAATGCCTAGGCATGTCAAGTAGCAGATGAATATCCAAGTCAGGCATTCAGGGTGCAACTCAGGCAGGAGACACGCATTAGGGGAGCCGCAGTGCATCTGTGGCATTTAAAGGCATGAGACATGATGGGGTAAGAGAGAAAGGAAAGATAAGACACAAGCTGAGTCCTGGGCACTTTAACTTGAAGTTGGAGAAATCAACAAAGCAGCAGTAATGAGCCACAAGGGAGGTGGAGTCCTAAGAACTAAATGAAGAAGGTTTCAACAAAGGGTGAATGATCCATGTGTCTAAGGCTGGTCTCTTAAATGTTCTAAACCAATTCACAAATGTAATCAAAGTCTTTTACTCCTTTCAAAATAAAATAACACATCTAATAGTAATTACACATTTCAAATCAAAATCTCAAGGCTAATTTGTCAGATACTCCAATATGTCAGATTGTTTCAATAATATATCTTTAAAAATAAATAACCACAAATAAAATGAATGATTATGAGATGTATTGCTAAACTTAGCACAAAAGCATCAAGGCTTAACATTAAGGCTAAGAGGGTTGGCTCATGTTATCCCTTCTCTACTCCACAGATTGTAAAGGTCATTTTCCCAATCCAGGAGGAAACATTTACTCTAACTGTGGAGCCACATCAAGATATACTTATTTACCTGGCAAATTTAATACAAAGATATGAGATCTGGCCACTACATACCTCAAAGCTGATTCTCTCCAAATTCTAACTGAACAAGCTGATCCCTTTCTGATTGTTGAATTCTGTGTGCTATGTCATCAGGGTACCCCATGCCTAGATCTTCCAGCTGGAGTTTAGTTTCACAACCCTGCACATCACACATTTTCCTAGAACATATTTCAAGTTTTGCCTTCAATCTATTTTTATTATAATCTTATTTCAACATTTTATGACCTGATTTAGGTAGAGCAAATTCTGCACCTTTAACCGAGTTGCAGTTAATTTCTTTCATGCCTCAACTGGATTCAACTAATGTCTTTTCTACCTGAATGAATTCTGCGCTCTTATTTTTTGGTCTGAATCTTGGCTACAATTTTAGAATCATTTTTATTGATAACAGAAGAGCTTAAGGTCCATGTAAGTGATGGGACCAAGCACAGGTTGGATTTCTTTATTCCAGCGCATAACACCTAAATCATTTGTCCTAGGGTTTGTTCGAAAGGTGCTCAGAATTATGAAGGGCCCACAGCCTATTCTTACTTAGCTGTGAGAATATCACACAGAAGAGCTCCAGAGTTGGAGATGAGGGCTAGAGGAACCATAAAAGAGGGTTGATAGGTCTCATTCATACAAAAGACCCGTATTTGACCCTACCATTCGCTGGCACCATGCTAGGGTTAAGCAATGTATTTTGAGATGTGTTTATGCATGCTTGATACCTGCTCCTTTTGATCTGGTGTAGGCAGGGTTGAGATTCAGCTGTGCCCACTGGCATGGCTGTGCTGGTAATTTGTAGCTGCTTTCTATTCTGATTGGTTAGTACTTGTTTCATAAACACTGTTACATGTTATGAATATCATCCATGATCTTACAGATACTAAAGTAAACAGAATACATTTCTATCTTTTGAAGTTTTTTGCTTTAATGATTTCAAAGAAGCATCTATCCCTTCTTATCCCCATTACAACCATCTTGACATCCAAATAGTAAATAGTAACCTTGGCTGGGTGCGGTGGCTCAGGCCTGTATCATCAGCACTTTCAGAGGCTGAGGCTGACGGATTACCTGAGGTCGGAGTTCAAGAACAGCCTGACCAATATGATGAAACCCCGTCTCTACTAAAAATATAAAAATTAGCTGGGTGTGGTGGCATGCACCTGTAATCCTAGCTACTAGGGAGGCTGAGATGGGAGAACCTCTTGAACCCAGGAGGTGGAGGTTGCAGTGAGCCGAGATCACGCCACCTCACTCCAGCCTGGGCAACAAATGCAGAACTCTGTCTCAAAAAACAAAACAAAACAAAACAAAACAAAACAAAACAAAACAAAACAAAATGTAACCTAGAACATAGGTCTGAAGTTACTGAGTTACTGTGTTTCACGATATATGCTCTAGTATGACTGTTTATGTAACATTCCAAAATGGGCAAAATATAGAGATAGAAATAGATTAGTGGTTGCCAGGGGAGCGGTGACTACAAAGGGGGGTACCATGGGGGAGTTCCCATGCAGTGATGAATAGTTCTCTGTTGTGATTATGATAGTTACACAAATCTCTCTATGGGACAAAATTTCACAGAAACACACACACATATATACACACAACGCAGTGACTGTAAAAGTTGGTGGAATCTGAGTAAGGTCTGAAGTCTAGTTAAGAGCATTATTCTAATGTCAATTTCCTGGTTTTGATAATGTGCTATAGTTAACTAAGATGTTACCTTTGTGGGAAGCAGATGAAGGGTACATGAGACTTTTCTGTACAATTTCTGCAACTTTTAATGAATCTATAATTATTTTTTAACCTTTTAAAAAGAAAAAAAGTTATGCATTGATTTAGTTAAAATAATAATAGACCCTTTACATGTAAAAAAATATGCCCTATAATATTAAAAACTTTTCATTTTGTAAGTCAGCTCTCATCCCAAAGTAGTCAATAATGAATGAGTAAATTCTGATGGTCACCTAAGCCATGCAGCCTCACTCAGCTATGAAGTTATCACCACATGTTTATTCATTTTAACATGTTTGATTCATAAAATTAACATGTGAAAAAATATTTTAAATTTTGCATTCTCTTTGGTACAGAAATTCTAATACTAGTAAAATATTCTACAGGTAAATAGACTTATTTAAGTGCACTAACAACAGGCACACTCAGCATAGTTTATCATGGCAGAAAACTGGAAACAATCAAAAAATTGAGAATAGGTGACTTGTTCACTACATTTTGACAGAAATGCAGAATTAGCCAAGTGAAGACAATCAAAATGTTATTTCAGAAGAATATTTAGTAATTTGGAAAGCTGCTCTCATGTTTTGCTAAGTGAAAACAAATTTAAATAGGGTATACAAATATATATGTATGCATGGGGAAAGAACAGATATTTAAATATTAATGGTGATTTTTCTCTGTGTTATGGCAAATAACATTGTTTTTCTTCTTTTGACATCTAAATTTTCTAAAATGTCTATGGTGAATATTTATTATGTTTGTAATAAATGTAAGATGAAAAAGCAAAGTACGTATTATAACCAAGTTCCTTGTAGACTAGTGTTTCTTCCAAACTCTGGTGAGT
Source organism: Chlorocebus sabaeus (assembly GCF_047675955.1). NCBI lineage: Eukaryota > Metazoa > Chordata > Mammalia > Primates > Cercopithecidae > Chlorocebus > Chlorocebus sabaeus. Next base: position 46,540,776 of record NC_132920.1, read on the forward strand.
GAGCCCCTGGAGGTCCAAAGATAATTTCTTAGTGGTTAATTATTATTATTCCTATGAGAATTTTTGATGTAGTGTTTTCATTAAGATGCTAACATTAACACAGTAATATAGACATGTTCTGTATCATCTGCACGATCTCAGCAGGTATAACAAAGATGGCCACTGCCTATATTTGCTTTTATTTTTATGCCTGCGAAGTTAACAAGCCCTACTGCTCTAATTCTTACAGACCAATGAGAAAAAATAATACAGAGTCACATGTAACCATATATTTCTGGCTAGTAAAAGCCATAGATCCCTGCACAAATTAAAATTTGCAGAATTTCCACTAGAGAAAGTAGTGAATGCCAGACATGCCAAACTCTAAAGAACCAGCCCTCAGCTCAGTACCCAGGCCACAATGTGATCAGTGATTTAACTTTAGCAAAGAGGATCTTCAGTCGCTCCAGGTTAATGGGTGCTTTATAGTGTTTATTTATAGTTTTTACTGTATTTAATTAGTAAATTTGTTTTGGTCATATATATGTGTATACATATATGTATATGTGTGTGTATATATATATACGTATATATATAATATATATAAGCAATAAGAATAGGGAGTATGCGTCTATTTTGTTTTGTGTTATACTTATTTAAGGAGCATACTGTCAAAAATGTTAAATCAACTGGAGTCTACAAAAATCTTTTTCCTTTTCGAATTACACATTCCTCAAGTCTGAGAAACACTGTTCTAGAACCATAGCTGTTCCCTGAGTATTAATAAAGTATCTTCAGAAACTACATAAACTCCTTCTGGGCACTAAAATGTCATTTCATCTAGTGCATTGATGCAGTTAGTAACAAAATGGGACCAAAGCAGACATGTCTGATGCCAAGATCTCTGATCTTTTTTCTCCAATCCCTAGTAATTCACAACTATTTCTATTTCCCAGGTCATTAGAAAGAAAACATATTTTAAATTAATAAAAGCTGCTTCGAATGGCTAATATACACTTAATTTTTTGTGAGCTATTTGCATTTTCAAAGGAGGGTGCCAGGAAAACTAATACACCTTGCCTGCAATTCCCCCTGTTACAACCCAAATCTGTTAACAGGGGGAACTGCAGACAAGGTGTATTTGTTTCTCTGGACTGCCTAACCAATTACCACAAATCTGGTGGTTTACAACAACAAAAATGTATTCTTTCACAACGCTGGAGGCTAGAAGTCTAAAATCCGGGTGTCAGGACGGTTGATTCCCTCTGGAGATCCTTTGGGCGCATCTGTGTTATGTCTCACTACTCGCTCCTTCCTGCTGGTGGCTGCCAGCAATCCCTCCACATCTGGCTTCTAGATGAGTTACTCCAATCTCTGCCTTCATTTTTTTCACACCACCTTCTCTTCTGTGTTTCCCACTTCTCTTTTCACCTTGTCTCTGGACAGTATACTTGTCATTGGATTTAAGGATCACTTTAATCCAGGATGATCTCATCTTGAGATCATTAACTTAATTATATTTGCAAAGACCCTTTTCCCAAACAAGATCACATTCACAGGCTCTGGACGGACATATCTTTTGTTGGGTTATCATGATCCAAACCACTAAACTGTAAAGTGAACTTTCCTGCACACAAAATCCCTGAGGTGGCGCAGCACTCATGTGTCTCACAGATTACCTCCTCACCTAACACCATGGAAAACCAGAATCACATCTCCTGCATCTGCAAATTCTTCCAGGCTCTGGATCCCACCTCTGGTTTCCACCTCTAGTGTATTTCTATACTCTGCCTCAAACTGCAATTCCCCCTCTGCCTTGCCTGTTCAGATGATCACTTCTACTGTGGGGTGAGGGGGCTGCCCAGCTTTCACCAATTTCTCTCGCTGACATGATCTTCCACTTTCCTTAGCAGTTAAGCCTTCTGGGTACAGGCCTCCTGGAAAGCTCATTACCAGGCCCCTCTCACCCTCCTTCAGCCTAGTTCCTCAAACCACCATTTATCTTGGATCAGAGATCTAATACTGGGAACTAAACTGATTGTTCTCAGAGGTGAAGGCTAAACTGGTTGTTCTTAGAAGTGAAGGCAGACCAACCCTGCCTGGAAATCAATCTCTTTCATTAGTTCCCTGGCTGCTGATGCTTTTTTTCTCTTGTCCCTTCCCCAGGATCAGCGTCTCTCCTCCACCGGCCCAGAAATTCCAAGGTATTTTCCACACCTTGCCATAGATGGGAGAGACCTGGCCCAGAGCTCCAGGGGCCATTGTCCCACAGCAGCAGGGTAAAATGGTGGTGCCATTTGTAGCCCTAACATTTGTAAGAAAAGAATGGCTGATCTCTGTCTTGGTTGCTATTCCCTACGGCAGGGAAGGTGCTTCTTAAAAGACAACCTCCACCAACCACCCAAATGAGGAACACCTGTGATAGTTGTTAAGCATGCCTATTTCTGAGCCTCATTCCAGGAAAGTCTATTAGAATCTCTGGGAAAGGACCTAGGTCTTGGCATTTTTAATAAGTTTCCCAGTGATTCTTACACACATTAAATTCTAAGAACCACCAGCCTGGTATAATCAAGAAAGTACAAAGTACAACCACGTTCCCAGGAGTTAAATTGGACCCAGATGAAGAGCCCAATGTCCACAGTGGGTTGAACATTCTGGGAAAGTTACTGCTCCTTCTGTTCACTCACAAAACCCTTCCCTGGAGCACAAGTTTGCCAACAGGTTTGGATCAAAACCTCATGGACCCAGAATCATTGTTTCTCCTCTGTCCTTCCAACCTGGGCAGGGACCAATCCACAATCCTGTCTCTTTCTGCCTTGCTTTAGGGACTCTGTTGCTGATCACCGCTGGACCTTTGTCAGGGTCAACAAGGGTCCCCCTACAGTATGAACATAGGGGAGACGGTAGAGATTCAGGTGCCTTCCCTTGGATTCTTTGTGCAAATAAATCCATCCATCTTCAGAGTTCTAATTATCAAAGGTATGGAGATGTCCAGAGAGAGAGGGGCACAGCAAAAGATCCCTCATACCTCTTCCCCAGAAGAAAGTGTCCCTGCTTGAATTTATATAATAATGGGGACTGACCATGCTGCCCCTCAATTTGAGTGTACTCAGGTCTGTTTCCAAGTAATTTGTGAACTATATGAGTGGAAGTAGCTAGCGTTAAATTTAATGTCTACCCTAACTTTTCCCTGAAGCTTTCTAAATCCTCCACAACTGCCAGCGCATCTTTAGTTATGTGGCAAACTAACTGTAAACCATAGATATAGTAACTCATTGGGTACTGAAAACAGTAATAGTAAAAGCAGGTGCCTTCCTTCTGTTCCCATGAGAGCCCCAGAAAAGTAAGATATCTGAGCTTCTGCCTCCATAATGAGGGGGAGACTAACTGGAATTCCCCAGACCCATCTGATCAAGCCCCTGCTATAGGATACTTGTGAAAGGCAGGGCAGAGGCTCCATCACACAGCTCGTGAGCTCAGCCTAAGCAGCCCTGGATGCAACGCCCATGTCATGGCAGGTCAGCAGGAAAAACACCATCGAGAGTCTGAGATGCATGTAGAAGTATATAGACAATTGCAGAAGACATAAAAAACAGTGCTTGTTATTTGGGAAAATGAGTAATGTTTCCATAAAATATTAAGAATGTGTGTAACTGGAAAGCTAAAGCAGCAAGTTTAAGAAACAAAGAGGTCCGAAAGAGCTGGATTCAGTTTACCAACTGGCATGGAGTCACTGGGCACTTATGTGCTGTTTAAAAATGTGTGTTTGTGTGTGTGTGTGTGTGTGTACACTGTTGGGGCTCAGAAAATGATACCCCAAAATGAAGGCTTATGGATCAGCCTCAGGAGACTCCTCTGCCCTCCTGCCTTCCTGTTGCTCAGTTCCATTCTCCTCTGAGCTTGGTCATAGAAACTAGAATTCCTCTTCCCCAAGGCAAGTCAGAAACCAGAACCCTTTTCCCCAAAGCCGGCCATAAAACCTAAAACTATTACTCTAAGTTTGTCTCTGCCTTCCTGTGTAAAACTGGCCATAAGAAAACTATCTGACCTCCCTTATTTGACTGTAGGTCATAAGACTCCCGTTCCAGAGAGGGTCCTGCCCCACACCCAGAAGGAAGGAACACTGCTCAGAGAGGCCAAGAGGAGTCTAGACAGACAAGCCCTGCTGGGTTTCCCTACTCCGTCTATTAACATTAGAGCACACCCTTATTGTCCAACCATGTTTCTACACAGCTTGCCATAGTTCGTTGAACCTAAGGATAAAAATGAACATTTCCCCCCATATCTTTGGGTCTTTAGTCTGAAGGCTCCTGTGTATACACATTTTCTCCAATTAATGTGCCTTTTGTGAGGTGATACTTCAGCAAACTTTCCGAGTGCCAAGCCCTTGGCCCCTACAACACGTATACTAGGTTGCTATGCTACATCTGATTTTTTAAAAATTCTGTGGCTGGGTGCGGTGGCTCACGCCTGTAATCCCAGCACTTTGAGAGGCAGAGGCAGGTGGATCACCTGAGGTCAGGAGTTCAAGACCAGCCTGACCAATACAAAATTAGCTGGGCATGGTGGCACATGCCTATTATCCCAGCTACTTGGGAGGCTGAGGCAGGAGAATTGCTTGAACCTGAGAGGTGGAAGTTGTGGTGAGCCAAGACTGCGCCACTGCACTCCAGCCTGGGCAACAAGAGCGAAACTCTGTCTCAAAAAAAAAAAAAAAAAAAAAATCTGCAAGTCAGAGCTGTTGGTTGATTCTTGACCTTGGATATTGAGGCTTTTTAAGACCTGCTGGTTTGACGAGGTTAGCAGAATCTACCAACAAAAGAGAGAATCTAGAAAATATTTTTCATTCTCATCTAGCTTTACCTGCTCCTGCTGTTTAAAATAAATCCCTACACAAAGTGAGTTATTAATAGTAAAAAAGTTTTACGAAAAAAAAAATTATAAAAAAACTCCTTGGATCATGGTAGAGTGCTCCAGAAACAGCACATGTTCTGGGTCGGTGAGGTGAGGTTGGACCCTCATTTGTGTCATAAGAGGTGGGGTGGAAAGGTGTTAGAGGTGATTTGGGGGCCAGGTGTGGTGGCTCACACCTGTAATCCCAGCACTTTGGGAGTTCAAGGAGGGTGGATCACCTAAGGTGAGGAGTTCAAGACCAGCCTGGCCAACATGGTGAAATCCCATCTCTACTAAAAATACAAAAATTAACCAGGTGTGGTGGTGAGCGCCTATAGTCCCAGCTACTCAGGAGGCTGAGGCAGGAGAATCGCTTGAACCCGGGAGGCTGAGGTTGCAATGAACTGAGACTGCACCATTGCACTCCAGGCTAGGCAACAGAGTGAGACTCCATCTCAAAAAACAAAAAAAAAAAAAAAAAGAGGTGATTTTGGAAGAGGGAAATTAGTACTTGTTTGATCACAGACCATGCTGGCTTGATAAGTTAATCTTTACAATTTTATAACCACCAAGTATTTAAATCTATGGTGTTACACAAAAGTAATCTATTACAGGTAAAGTAGTGCCTAAATATATTTTTGTTCATGCTATTGAGGCCCTTCTTATTAAAGTTGTTGAAAACTTTTTAAAGTTGTAGAAACCCCACTCTTGTTAACATTTATTCTCAAATCAGGTCTAGAGTACCTTACTATACATTATATATTAAGTTCTTAAATGTGGGTTTGAACAAAAATTATTCTAGAAATTTAATAGAAACCATAAAATAGATATACCTTTAATATAGCCTAGAAATATATTTCTTGGTATAAGCTAAATATATTGATCTTGTGTCTACCAATTTCTTTTTAGATGTGATACAAACAAATTGCTGGGTGCTAAATGTTGCTAAAATAAATAAATAAATAAATAAATAAATAAATAAATAAATAAGAGGCTAACCTGGTAGAGAAATGGAGGTCAGAGTCCAGAAAATCTGAATGATACGACATTCAGCAGATTTGTTAACACATTGCTGTATCAGTTTCCCCATGGAAATCTATAGAAAAAGCAAATAACCCATATATGACTGCACCACAGGTTTGTATTTCTTCTTCCATGTACTGAAGAAAACCAATTATGTTCTCATAAGCGTACTGTGAAGATTAAACAACAGGTGAATGCAAACCATTTTGGAATAACAGATGACATTGATAAATTGTAATCTGCTAAGACACACTACTATCCTATAACAAGTCGGGGAAACAGATGAAAGTGTCTCCGTGACCACTCAAATCTAAATATATATATATGACCTAATTTTCCCAAATAAAGTCACTACTCCAAATCTCATTAAGTTCTGGCAGCTATTTTTTGGTCTGTTTTCATTTCTTTCTTAGGCTTCAAATGTGTTTATCAAAGCAATAAACCCTTGGTTCAGTCCTCACTGATCACTCAGCCTTCAAGGCATTAATGATTTTGATGGGAGACCCAGGACAGCTATTTGAATTCTAGGGCAATCTAAAGCAAATATTTCTGTCAGCTCTCTTTTTTCTCTTTTTTCTTTTTTTTCTTTTTTTTTTTTTGAGACAGAGTGCTGCTCTGTCGCCCAGGATGGAGTGCAGTGGCTGGATCTCAGCTCACTGCAAGCTCCGCCTCCCGGGTTTACGCCATTCTCCTGCCTCAGGCGCCCGCCACCTCGCCCGGCTAATTTTTTGTATTTTTTAGTAGAGACGGGGTTTCACCGTGTTAGCCAGGATGGTGTCGATCTCCTGACTTTGTGATCCGACCGTCTCGGCCTCCCAAAGTGCTGGGATTACAGACTGGAGCCACCGCGCCCGGCCCTCTTTTTTCTTAATGCTTACAGGTAACTCACAGAGAGAAACAGGTTTCAATGTCCTTCTTTTAGGAAACCCTTTGCTTTAACATAAATTGGCAGTGAACACTTTGATAGACCCATTTTGTACTTAAAGAGGCTACTTCCTTGAATGGCTTGGCTATAAATTATCAGGGAACTTTCAGTGTAAACAACAGCCGTTTAATCCCTGACATTTTATATTTTATTCTCATTACTTTATGTTACAAAAACTTAGGTAGCAGATGGTTTCCCCAAGATAAACATTACAATATTTCAGTAGAAGACTGGGCACACAATTAGGTGCTGGGCGATTCAGTAACAAATACCCCCAAACTGGTCCCTCCAGACCTTTTCTGTCTAATAAGGTGACAGAGACTTCTAAAATTGACTCCAAAACACCAAAGCAAAGTCTGAGCTACTAGGGCATGGAACTGAGACTCTTACTGTGCCCCAGTGCCTGGAAGGCATTCAGGGGCTATTTTCCTAGTCAACTCATGTCACTGAACTGTTTGGTAAAGGAGATATAGCCTGGCAGGGAGTAGAAAAGAGGGAGAAGCACCGCAGGAGATAAAAATCAGCACACAGAAACACAACACAGGGAGAGTTCCCTTTCAGGACCTTTGGTAGAGCTAAATTTAGATGAAACCAGGTACAAAGCTAATGCAGTCCATCAAGAGCAGTATACACTGCTGTTTTTAAAAATCACATCTTTTCTATGCAGGTAGCAACCACTCATACAAAGATCTTAGCACAAATGAAGTCTTGATTTCCCAGGAAAAAGCCAGTGATGATGTAAACATTTTTTAAAACAGTTATTTTACGCAAGTCCCCGTGGAAAATTCCAAGCAGACTCAGGCAAAGATCCCATCTTTAAAAGTTCACATTCAAACAGTAGTCGTAAAAGCAGAAAAATACATACTTTGGAAAAAAGAAAGAGCTCCTCTTGCTATGGGCAACTGCTTTATGGAGGGAGTGCGTCTTGAAGCATGAGGTGGTAAAAATATAGGTAGAGTTGAGAGAAGGGAATCCATTTCCAAATGGCTAATTGTGCATCATTTTATTTCATACACATCAACGTCCTACTTTGCAACAGGAAAGTATGTATTTAGGTGAGTTATTTAGGTGATTTTATAATTTTATATTTAACCAAGTTTGGAAACCCATACCTTAGCCTAAAGGTGAGATTGCATGATTTTACTACGCAGCAGACCTTCAGAAGCGTGCCTCCAAAAAAAGAAAGAGTAAAAAGAAAACGATTGATTGAGTGCTACACAAAAATTAAAAACTTGGTATGCCCCAAAGGATTATAAACAGAATGAGTAACTGGAAGTTCAAATGTCATTCAGCACTGAAACTGTCCATCTGGAAAACAGCAGCTTTGATTTTTCAAAGTCATCAGTATGTTGAGATGGATATTTACAAAATCCATGATTATTCCCTCAGGAGGGAAGCTGCTTATAAAACAACTTCTGAGGATTTTCTGGTCAGAGTCCTTCTGGAATCACGAATATTTTATGTTTTCAAGGCTGCCTCTGTCAGATACCTCAAGAAGAGAGCCTTTTAAAGTCCTTCAACAATGCTCCTATTACTTCCCTGCGGGCGGCTCCCACTGTTCAGCTCTACATAATTTTGCTCAGGTACCTGTTTACATGTTTAGAGCCATCCGATATGAGGCTAAACAGCTGTGATGACTGCAGGCTCTTTGTGGCAACCTGCTGCAGATGGCACCAGCTGGCGAGCTGCTCACACCGCAACACGGGTTCTCTTTGTCCTGCTTTGGATGCTGTGGACTAACTAGCTGAGCACTTTAACCTGACCTCTCTGTATTGCAAAAGAAGAGCTGGATGTGCTGCCCTTCACATATAAAAGATTATTTACATTACTGCAATATTCCCAGCATTGTTACTGTTTCCTAGTAATGGTGAAAGACAGATGCTAGGCACTGCCACTAGGACACTTAGTGCATTGACCAAGATTTGTCTACAAATTCCTACCACCCAAACAGAGCAAAGCTGTCAACCCACAAGGAGAAGGAACCCAGCTCCTTGGCCTCTCTGCCTTGGTTCTCTATCCGACTGAGTCATCTAACCACTTTGAATACCAGAAAATAAGGAATACAAAAAAAAAAAAAAAAAAAAAAAAAAACTGGTTAGAGGCTTGGCAAGGAAACACAAATTCCTATTTGTTTTGTTTTTATTTTTATTTTTCCAACAGGAGATAGTATGGCCAAGAAAAATACCATCCTTCCGTGGATGCCTGGTATCCTGTTTACTCCTACACATTGTTCTTATATGTCAGAAAATGAAGTAGGAGCTAAGAAAGGGCCAGTCGTTAAATAAAATGCTGAGTGCTAGGAGATATTTTAGGGTATATAAATTTCATAGAGACATATCAAACTGCAAAAACCCAAACCAAGATCATTTGCTACTATCTAAGATGTGTTTTTAAATTATACTAACAAAATCGATTCCCTATATACTGATTTAATTGAAGGATAATGTTGTTTTTTTCCCCTAGGAGTCTTTAGGGGAAGACATAAATATTAGCAATTCTGTTTAAAGAAAGGAAATGGTCTAACATGATTTCCCAAGGTTCTCATTTAACAAGTTCCACAGAAACTTTTCTTTGGTATAAAATTGTACAGGTATATATTAATGCAATAACTAAAAATCACATTTTGTAAGTATGGAAGGGTTATATAACCAAATCAGAAATATAATACTGAACTTATTTTTACATTATTATTCACCTTTCAAAGTTTTATTAATTCCTTCATGAACTTTAAATACCACTTAATCCATTTTGGCAGCAGTTAAATTAATGTTTTCAATTGACTTTTGTGGGATCACATTTCTAATACACAAACTATAGATACATACACTAGACTCTACATGCTCAAGAGAGTACAGACCAAAAAAAGTATCTGCAGTTTGCAACCATGAAAGTACACGATCACTTTTTCCAATATCTCTTCATCTATAACAGGCTCTTAAATGCAACACTCATTCATTAGTTCATTATGTACATGATGAACAGAGAGCCTGCTGAGTGCCAGGAACTATGCCAACATTTTACTATTTCCTCCCTCATCTATTCTTATAATTCTTTTCTGTATATAAAAGTTCATAAAATACTTTTGATCAAAGTTTTGATATATAAGTTTGATATGAGATATATCATGTGATAATTTTAGGTGTTGATTTAACTGAACTAAGGGATGCCCAGATAGCTGGAAAGGCATTATTTCTTGTTGTGACTGTGAGGGTGTTTCCAGAAGAGATGGGCATTTGAAATCAGTGGGCTTAGGAAGATCTGCTGTCACCAACATGGGCAGGTACCATTCAATCAGCTGGAGGTCAGACAGAACAAAGGCAAAAGAAAGGTGATTTTTTCTCTCTCTCTCTCCTGGAGCAGGGACACTCTTCTTCTCCTACCCTTGGACATCAGAACTCTAGCTCTCCAGCCTTTGAATTCTGGTATTTGCACCAGTGACCCTGCAGGTTCTTAGACCTTTGGGCTTAGACTAAAAGTAATACCATTGGTTTTCCTGGTTCTGGGGCCTTCTGACTTGAACTGAGCCATGATACTGGCATCCCAGGGTCTCCAGTCTGCAGAAGGTCCATCATGGGACTTAGCCTCCATCATTGCATAAGCCAATTTCCTTAATAAATCTCCATTCATTCATCCATCCATCTACCTACCTACCTTTCCTACTGGTTCCGACTTTCTGGAGAACACTGACTAACACATATCAATAATAGACCCTATTCTCAATCACACATTTGAAGTAGATTAGGACATGGTAAAAAAGGTGACCAGGATTTGGTGAGAAAAATTCAGGGCAGGAAACAACATGTGAAGTATTTGACATCGTCTGTCTCCACCTTCTGGCCACAAGGCAAAAAGGCATGTCTGAGAAATAATTATTATATAACTACTGGAAACAGAGCAGATCTTAAAATGGAAATCTTTTGCCTGTTACTATTCTAATATTTACAGAATGTCTAGTCTAGGCGAGGTTCCGGATGAGAAACCGGCCCATAGGAATAACCTGCAGGAAATATGCTTTTCTTACTTTGTGAAAAAGTCCTATCTTATAACAGCAAATCATCTTTGAACTACTCAAAAAACACATTATTTCAAAAATATTCAGTGTTAACAATGATGATATTATATTAAGCTATCTATTCATTTCAAAGCCCTTTTATATCCATGATTATGGTTATCCTGACAACAGACTGAAAAGCCTTTTGCCATGCACCAGCATGGTGGACAGCAGGGAAAGAACAGGCTTGGGAGGGAGGCAGGTCCAAGTTTGCCCATCAACAATCCCATTTCTTCACCATGCGACCCTGAATAAGCACTTAGCCTTCAAAAGTGCTCACTTATTTCAAATATCAAATAGTGAGAGAAGAACTTACAGTTTCTGGGAAGATCATATAGAATAGCCGATAGTATATAGTATATAGAGCCCATTCAGGGATGAATGGATAAGCAAAATGTGACATATACCTATGATGTAATATTATTCAGCCTTAAGAGGAAGGAAAATCTGACACACGCTACAACATGGATGAACCTTGAAGACATTATGCTAAATGAAATAAGTCAAATACAATGAGGAACCTAATGTAGTCAAATTCAGAGAGACAGGAAACAGAATAGTGATTGACAGGGCCTGGAGGATGGGGAGTTATTGTTCAATGGGTACAGAGTTTCAGTTTGCTAAGATGAAAAAGTTCTAGAGATGGGTGATTATGATCATTGCACAGCAATGTGAATGCAGTTAATGCCACGGAACTGTGCACTTCAAAATGGTTAAAATGGTAAATTTTATGTTACATATTTTTAATCACAATAAATTCATTAAAAATGTTTAGATGCACAGGGACTAGAGAAGAAAACAGTATAGACAAGGTTCTTCTCTCCTGGAGGTTTTGGGAGATAAAGAAATGAACCAACCAACCAATAAATAAGATCAGATATTTTTTCAGATCATTGCCAAGTAGAGAACGAAAAAAGAGAAATATGAGAGTAAGTCTGATCTCTAAGGATGAGACAGTGAAGCTGAGATCTGAGTTAAAAGAAGTACCTAATCCTATAAAGATTAAGAGGAAGAGTATTCCAGCAAGAAAGACCAGTTGGTTCAAGAAACAAGAAAGATTATGTGCAGAAATGTAATGGGGCAAGGAGAATGGTTAAAGTCTGAAAGATTGGCAGGCATGATCAGAGTAAAGAGTTTGAATTTTATTCTAAGTATGACGGGAAGTGATCAGAAGGTTTTAAATAAAGAACTGACACAATCATCATATTTGTGTTATGTAACGGTCTCTCTGGCTGCTGTGAAGAGCCTGGATTGTAGACAGTCTAATAGTGGAAGCAGGAATACCAGCTAGGGAGATTACTGTGGAAAAGAGACAATGGCCACTTGGTCTAAAATGATAGTGGTGGAAACAGGGTGAAGAAACTTGATTCAGGATATATGAGGTAGATCTCCTAAGACTTGTATATATATTATATATTAAGGAGAGGGAAAGGAGGGAATAATGAATGTCTCCTAGATTTTTGGCTTGAGTCTGAGTGGGTGTTGACAGCATTTACTGAGATGTGGTGAGGAAAACGAGCTTTCTGGCGGGATATCTAGAGTCTGTTTTGTCCTTGTCAAGTTTGAGAAGAAGTTCCAACTTATATGGGAATGTTTAGTAGACAGACCTGAGAGTCTTGAGTTCTGGGGTATAGTTGAGACTAGAGGTACAGATTAGGGGGGTATCATTGGCATTGAGATGGCATTCACAGCTATGGGGCTGAATGAGATCAATTATGACATATAAATAGAAAACAGAAGGTAGTCAATAACTTCTCCATGGGGCACTCCAAGTCTAGCAGAGGAAAAACAGGAGAATAAGACACTGAAAAGTAGTAGTAGTGAGGAAGGTGAAAACAGATTGCAACATCACAAAAGTCAAGAGCTTTGAGAAGGAAGTAGGGGTCAATTTCATCAAGCGTCCTTGAGAGGTCAAGAAGGATAAACGCATAAAAATATGACTGCTGGGTCTGGCAACACGAAGGTCAGGATTGCTTTGATGAGAGCTGTCTTAGTGGAAGAGCAGGGAGGGAAGCCTGATGGGGAGGCAAGAGGAGTTGGGACTCTGAGCCCAGTGGAGGGGTTGTTGGGCCTTGGCTAGGAGCAGAGAGAACGATAGCCTTTGCCAGAGGAGGAAGGCAGAGGACGTGGGTAAACCGGATATAATCGGGCTGCTAGACTTTCTAATTAACATAGAGCCACGTGAGGTAAGAATAAATTAGAAAACAATCCCTTGACTTTGTGTTCTTATGTTTACTCTTAATCCACTTTCTTCATATTAAAAATGATTGTCTTTAATCAAAGTTGTTACTGTATTAAGATGCAATGAATAAGCGGGTAGCATTATAGATTTAACTTTTATTAAAGAAAAGCACCTTCGCTGATACCCACAGGATTTCTTAAGTAGAGAAAGAGAAATAGAGACTTTATTATATTTTAAATTTTCAACTGAGGAGGAGAGGGGCAGCATTTGAAACCAGAGGCAGCATTTCACAAAAGGTTCTCAGAGACAATCTGAATGAAAATAAAGCAAGAACAGAAGTGTGCATCTTTTACAGGACAGATTACATCCTGGAAACATGAAGATAATTAGTTGGTAGTTAAATCTATTAATTAGGCTAATTAAATTAGAAACTGTAGGCAGTTCTGTTGAAAGATTTCCTAAGATTTTTTTCGGTGAAATTCCCTCCAGTTCTGTTGTGCAGTTAAGTCCTCTTGATACTTGTGGACTAGCTCATTTGGAAGATATTGTTGAACGAAATCATTAGGATGAAACAATAGTATAAATGCAATTTCATGTATGTGAGGTTTTTTATACAAAAATTTTGGGGTTAAAATAAGCCTTTACAAGCATATGATGTTAGAAATATAAGATTTACTATGGGATGATGGATCCCTTAGATCAGAGCTGGCTCCAATGGTGAGCACCAAATGCCCCTGCCTCCTGTCTTTACTACATGCTGAGGATGCTGATACATGAAGTTTCTTGGAAATGAAGTCTCTTTATGATTACAGAGTAGAGCGCACAGTTTGTACTACTTCTTATGGAACTGGGGAAACCGGCCCCTGACAGATTGACAGATGAGGCTTCCTTGAATGAGAGAAGTGCTACCTAATATCATTGGTGGGATGGAGTAAGGAATGGGACAGAGACAAAGGTTGGTGACCACTCCTAAAGTTTTCTTCCCTATCAGTTTGGCTCTGAGAGCAAGACCGGGGTGCCAGCCATCTGGCTCTCAGAATGGGTAATTAAATGCTTGTGTAGATTTATCAGAGACATAAAAGATGGCAAGGAGGTGGGAGTAATCGTCCAATCTGTAGGAACCCTTGACATTGTGTATTAGAGACAAAATTAGAAATTAAAATGCAAATATATTGGCCAGTGAGGAGACTGACCAAATGGGGCTTTAAAAATTAATTTTCTATTCTAAATATATTTAATAAGTGCACATTTTGCATAGACTCTTATGCAGGTATCATGAATTATACAAATATAAATGAGGCACAATAGCTGCCATTAGTGTAAATAGGAGATAGACAAACACAAATTGCAAAGGCCTTGTAAAGTGTGGTAAGTGCTTGAAGTTTTCAGACCAGTGGCTACGGGAGTGCAAAGGTAGGAAAGTTAGAGGTGGTTAGAGAAATGACAGAAGATTTCTTAGAAGTTGAGTCATTTGAACTAGTCTTGAAAGATAGCTTTGATGGTTAAACTTATGTGTCAAACTTGGCTAGGTCACAGTACTCCGATATTTGGTCAAACAGTATTCTAGATGTTTTTGTGAACGTATTTTTAGATAAGATTAACATTTAAGTCAGTAGACTTTGAGTAAAGCATATTACCCTCCATAATGTGGCTGGGCCTCATCTAATCAGTTGAAGGCCTTAATAGAAAAAAGACTAACCTCCCTGGAGAAACAGGGAATTCTGCCAGCAGACTGCCTCTGGACTAGAACTGCAGCTCTTCTCTAGGTCTGAAGCCTGCTGGCCTCCCTTGCAGATTTTGGATTTACCAGCTTCCCACAATCTCATGAGCCAATTCCTTAAAACAAATCTGTCTATATATGTACACACACACACACACACACATATATATATATTCATCCTATTGGTTCTGTTTCTCTGGATAACTCTAATACAATGTCCCATATATTAATTAGTAGAGAAAGAGGAGTGGGCAATGGAAATAAGTGCCCTGCGATGGAGAAGTGAAGAGGATGTGTCTATGGATTGTGAATTCTCTAATGTGGCTGGATTGTATGCGTATCCCAGGACTCCGTAGTCCTGGAGAGGTAGACTGGGGCCAGATCATGTATGTCTTTGGTTACTGAGCCAAGGGGTTTGAGTTTTATTCTGTAGAAAGGTTTTGGAGCAGAAGAATGATAAAACCATGGCTACCATTAGGAAGGTGGCCCTGGCAACTGCGGAGGATATAGACAGGATGCCAGAGACCACTGCATTATCTACATGAGAGAAACTGATCTGATGAGGGCAAAGTCAGGTCACTAGGTATAGGAATGGATTCAGGGTATAGAATCAAGATGCTTAAAGTCAGTAAGATTTGAGGATTGAATGGACAGGGTAGAAAAAAAAAAAAAAAAACAGTCTGAATCAAACATGTCTCTAAAACTTCCATAATGATTGGCTTGCAAGACGGTGATACCATAAATGAGATTAGGAAAACAGAAGAGGAAACAGGAATGAAGCTGTATGCAGGGACACAGGGTGTTAAGTTCAGCTATAGTCCCAGACCTGTGAGCATTCAGGCCCCAGTAGCACATGTGAGTGAACAGATTCAGGAGATATCCTGGGCAAAGGTGAACTGAGAACCATTTGCATAGACAAACTACGGAGGAACAGGAGAATAGAGTTGGAGGATGTTGATATTTGAGGGCTGGGCAGAGGAAGAGGATTTAGCAAAGAAGACTAAAAAGGAGAGTTAGGAGAGGAACTAGTACCTAGCACATAGGTGGCACCCAATGACTTTTTTAAAAAAATTAATAAAGAAACCAGGGTCATGCCCAGTCAAAGAAATTCAAAAAGATGGCATGCAAAGGACAAAATAATGATTGTACATTTCAAAATAATCAATTTTGTACACACTTGTCCCTCAATACCCGTGCAAGATTTGTTCTAGGATCTCCCCTGAATACTAAAATCCATGGATACTTCAGTCTCTGATATAAAATGATGTAGTATTTGCATATAACTACTAACAAACTCTTGGATACTTTAAATCAACTGTAGATTACTTATAATACTTAGTGCAATACAAATGCTATGTAAATTGTTGTTATGCTGTATTGTTTAGGGAATACTGATAAGAAAAAAGTCTGCACATGTTCAGTAGACACAACAATATTTTTAATACTTTCAAACCACAACTGATTCAATCTATGGATTCAGAACCCATGGATACTGAGGGATAACTCTATATGAATTATCTCTCAGTAAAGCTGTTATTTACAAATCAATAAAGAAGCAATAGATTAAGTAAGATTATGTAAAAAATTAAGTGAGCTAAGGACTAATAAGAGGTCTTTGCAGTTGACCATTTAAGGCACCAATCACTTCTAAGCAATCATTTCCAATAATGAAGGAATGGCAGAAATTCAATTACTGGAAGCAAAGAGTAAGAGGGTCAAAAGTGGAAGGATCTAGTATGGTGCCTTCTTCCTCAATAAGTTTAACATCCTTTAAAGTTTCATTTTTAATATAAAAATAAACATTGTTATTATAGAATATTGGAAAATAGAGAGGTTTTTAAATAAGAACAAAATGAAAGTTGTCTGATTTTCTTTTATTTTCTTTTCTTTTTTTCAGAGAGTGTCTCACTCTGTCACCCATGCTGGATACAGTGGCACAATCACGGCTCACTGCAGCCTCAACCTCCCAGGTTCAAGCAGTCCTCCCACCTCAGCCTTCTGAGAGGCTAGCACTTGGGACTATAGACATGTACCACCATCCCCAGCTAATGTTTTCATTTTTTGTAGAGATGGGTTTCATCATGTTGCCCAGGCTGGTCTCGAACTCCTGGGCTCAAGCCATCCACCCACCTTGGCCTCCCAAAGTGCTGGGATTACAGGCATGAGTCACTGTACCCGGTTCTGATTTTCAAACATACTGAAATAGCAATGGTTAATGTTTTGATAGATATTCCAAAATTTTTTTCTGTGCTTATTATTTATAGAACTGAGATTATACAAAACATTTAGTTTTATATTTTTTGTCCAAAAAAAAAATCAATCTTACAGCATTTACCATTGCATAAATGTGCCATCATTTTAAACCATTCTCACATTGCTAGACTTTAGTTTATCTCTTCCATACTTATTTTGCTATTTTCATGGTGATGAATATGTTTGTTCCTAAATCTTTGTCCAATATTGCTTTACTATTTCCTTTGAGTGTATGCATAGATGGAGAATATATGTGTCATAGATAGAAAATGCTATGTCAAAATTCATGGGCATTTTTATGACTCTTTTTATGCTGTATTATCAAATAGTTTTTTCAGAAAGGTACCAATTTACAACCCTTCATGCAAAATTCACTACATGTTCTCCCCTACTGAGTGTTAGCTTCATTCACTTCGCATATTTGAGAGATAAAAATAATATCTCACTGTTGTTTTGATGTGTATATCTTACCTCAAAGAGCTCTCATGTAAGATTTACTCTTTAAGAGCTGTAATTGGTTTCTAAGCTTCCCGATTAAAAAGTCAATAAAGAGAAATAAATTGATGAAGAAAGATTATGAAAATGAACTCAGATTAAAATTTAGTTTTAAAAAACCAAGAGAGGGACATATCAATTTGTATAAAGAGCAGTACACTCTTCATTTATGATAACCAAGAACTGCAGGGAAAGAATCCCTCTCCATTCAGTTGCCATTACTCCTCTGGCCATTTTCTGAAGTCTGTTTCTCAAACAATACAGGAGCTGGGGTAAAACACTGATGTTTCAGTTTTCTCTAATTTCTTATATATAATCTTATTGACATAATCCAACATACTCAATTTCATTTGGGGGTAGTGTATTTCAGAGAAACAAACTAAAACTCTTTCTTAAGTATTTGTGTGACAAGTCTAATGCTACTACAATAAAAATAAAGCTGCCATTTCCTAAGAGCCAGTCACTGTGCCAGGTAATTTACATACACAATTAATTTTTACAATACTTAATTGCAGAAGCTATTAGATCTATTTCACTGATGAGAAAACTGAGGCTTAGATTTATTTAATTATTTTTACTGTGCTCAGAGTCACACAGCTATTAACTGAATAATCTGAAACTTGAATCCAGCTGTCTGGTGCAAAAGCCAGTGTTCTCTCACACAAATCCCACCCTTGTTTTCTACCTCATTTGACATTAATCATATATGAGATTATTATCGCTATCCTTATTTGAACTTCAAGAAAGGAAAATTATGATAATATAGTAATATAACATTAAGATATAATAAGATATCTTAACAAAATATCTTACACCTTAGGTATCTAACGTCCATTATAAGCTCAGAGACAAATAACCTGAATTTTTAAAGCAAACACTTTAAAACTCTAAAGCTATCACTAAAAACTAAATTATATAAACTTGCAAGTTAATTAAAATGGAAATAATATGCACTTCAAATAGTCCTCTCTGACCCTTCCAAAAATTCTTCCACTTCCTTCAGCCCTCTAATCATGAAGGCTCCCCCACTTTTCCACCATCCAGAATCAAAGTAACTAGATCCACGTCCTCAATTCCTTACAAAATTTGGATTTCATATCCCCCCCACCTCCATTACAATCAGTGTCTTGCAAGCACCCTTTAATGACTACATGGATCTTTCTGTCATTCTCGTCTGACCAGTCTCAGTGTTCCCGGACCCAGTGACCCACCCATACACTCTACAGGTGGAACTCGTCATATGCTGGGAGCCAGCTCCCACCCACTCTAGGGGAGTGACTTAAATTTCCAGGAATTTTATTGGCTGATTGTTAAACATAATCATCACTAAAAAATTTTTTAAAAAGTATGTATTTGTATATATATATACACTTTATATATATATATGTAAAGTTGCAGGTAAATGGATTAAAAGAAAAATAAATATTCAAAATTCAATGCTTCTTTAGAAAATAACATGATTGGCTGGGCACAGTGGCTCATGCCTGTAATCCCAGCACTTTGGGAGGCCGAGGTGGGCAGATCATGAGGTCAGGAGATCAAGACCATCCTGGCCAACATGGTGAAACCCCGTCTTTACTAAAAATACAAAAATTAGCTGGGCATGGCAGCGCGCACCTGTAGTTCCAGCTACTCAGGAGACAGAGGCTGCAGTGAGCCGAGATTGCAAAAAAAGCCCAAAAGAAAAAAGAAAATAACATAATTTGGCTATAATCTATACTCTTGAGGCCATGTGCATCTATTGTAGGCAAATGGTGACAATGCGACATAATGGTGAGCTACAGTACATCTCTTCTCAACTCTACATTTAGTGATACCATGTGGAAAGTTTGAAATCAGCCACAGAGGGAGCATTTACACCATGGAAGTCAGCAAATGCTACACATCAGGGTCTTTAAACCAATAAGCCAGTTGTGAAGCATTTACTAGTGTACCATTGGATAAGGCCCAACAACCTTTTCTCAAACAGGCCTTCCAAGAGATTCTGATGCTGCTAGAGCTTGAGAACCACTGGTTTAGAAGGCCTAGTATCCCAATATTCCAACTTCTTCCTCATCCACACACAGCGTACCTGAGTTTGGAGCTTGCTTCACTTCAAATCCAATGTATCACAGCTTCAAACCACCTGATTTCACCCATGGAAGGTACATGTGGTATGAGAAAGATGACTTTCCCTGGGACCCTGTTTCAAATTTAAGGCTAAGATTTTATAAAAATAAATTGTTCTAAGCAGATTATTTGTTTATTTAATCTCATTTTAGTATTTACTTCTATGTTTAAAATATAATAAATTTACAAAATATTTTTCCCCTGAAAACCATATCTCATAGAATCATGTCATCCTGTCTCCATTTAGAAGTTGGCTGCTGAATAATGAAGAACAGCAGATGGCAGCAGGGACTCTTGGAAAGAAAGCCTCACGTCTTCAAACCATTTTGGCTGAGAAAGAACATAAATAAGTCAAGCACATTTCTAAATAGTTTGCTGGTTCATTTATTCTTTGTGTTGGCAAACTGCCTTTCAAAATTCAGTATGGATTATGTTCCATGATTTCATAAAAACATTAACAAAAAAAATCATGTAGTCTTTTTACTCAGATTAGTTCATGCCAGACAAGAGTAGACAGATCCTTTTCACTGTGTTGTCAGACTTAAAAATTTCCAATCTCGCAGACAAGACTTAAATTATTTTACTTCATTAATATTTTAAGTATATGTAATATTATCCTTTCTACTACCAGTTTTCTTATGAATTCAGAAGACAGGCAGATAGAGTACAGATGATAAGCCACAGAACTCTCACATTAAAAAAAAAAAAAAAAAAAAAAAAAAACCGAAAGACTACAGCATTTAAACAAATGCTTTAGTTATCATCGCATCACTAAAATCCATGCAAGGCAGTTAAATTGAGTCTGATTTTAAGAATAATACAGACTACCGTGTGTCTTGGTTGCATCATTAAGGGGAGCTATTTACAAGATGTGGTTCTGTATCTACATAGCACTGACTGTTAAGAATCCATTAAGAATCTTGAGGCTCAAGAGAGGTTCAGCAACAGTAGTAATCACAGCATGGAGAAGTGATTCTCTGATTGCTGAGCAGGGTGTGGAATCAGCACTGGAAATATTGGGAAAACTGTCCTGTCATTTTTTATAATGTCATTTCAATGTCTTCTGATTAACTTTTTTTTGAGATGGTATCTCACTCTGTCGCCCAGGCTAGAAAGCAATAGTGCGATCTCAGCTCACTGCAACCTCCCCTCCTGGGTTCAAGTGATTCTCCTGTCTCAGCCTCCCAAGTAGCTGGGATTACAGGCACCCACCATCACGCCCGGCTACTTTTTTTGTGTTTTTAGTAAAGATGGGATTTTATCATGTTGGCCAGGCTGGTCTCGAACTCTTGACCTCAGGTGATCCATCCTCCTCGGCCTCCCAAAGAGCTAAGATTACAGACATGAGCCACCGCACCCAGCCTGATCAATTATTTTTAACTGGGCACATAAAGATGCACAGACACTAGGCAGGAGTGAATCCATCATATTTTTTTAACGTCATTTATGAATCAGCACTGTGCTAGGCACTAAGGAGGCTGAGATTAACATGATGTCATCCCTGGTTCCAGGAGCTCAAAGACTACTGAATTCTAAATTTCGAGGATATTCATTAAGGTACCATCCAGTATTTATTTCACAAAGTTGTTTTGATAATGAAATGAGATAACATTTTTTAAAAGTACTTCACAAACCATCTAAGCATTGAGCAAGCGTCAGTTTGCCATCATTTCTAAATAGATGAGTGACAAAATCAAACTGATACTCAAAAAAAGAGCAATGGGCAATGGTGTACAAAACAGATTAAATGGGGAAAGTAAACTTAGGTAGATTAATCAGCTAGGATTCCATCGTAATAACCCAGACAGGAGGTGGCAGAGTATGAAATGTCTGGGGCAGTGGGAATGACTGAATGAAAAAGTGAAGAAAGCATGCAGATGACTTTGTGGCTGACAGCAAAACAGAGAGGAAAGAGACAAAAATGCCAAAAGGATGCTTCGGAGAATAATGTAATAGGAAACTCAAGTGAGTGAAGTAATTTAGGGTGAAAGTTAAAGAATTTCACTTTTGACATGTTAAATTGAAGGTGACAGTGGAACATCAGAGTGAACAGAGCAGAAGGAAGTTGGGAGACGTCACAACTCACAAACTCTTACTTAACCTTTAATACCCACTGCCAATGTCCTTTCTTCCAGGAAGCCTTTCCTTGATAGCCCTCAGAGGTCAGTCATTCACTTCTCCAGGTTCCAAAAGCAGTTTGTTTAATACCCTAGTTTAGCATGTTATATTGGGTTGGCATTATCTAACTCTGTGTCTGTCACTTCAATGAGACTCCATTAGAACTCTCTGAAGGTAGAGAAAGTCCCTGATCTTTACATCCTTAGTACCAGCACAGTGCATCATTCATAATAGGTTCTCAATAAATGGCTAATGAATGATGAAAGTAACCAGCTGATAAAAAAATATCAAAACATAAACATCATCTGCTTAAAGGAGATAGAAAACTGTTAGTAAATATAATTTCCAAGGAAGATAATTATTTAGAAATAAGAAGTGAGCTAAGTATAGGACCATAAGAATAGATTCCTTAGGGAGTGCTGTAGTTTGGTTTGTTTGACTCCTCCAAATCTCATTTTGAAATCTGATCCCCAGTGTTGGAGGTGGGGCTTAATGGGAGGTGTTGGGGTCATAATTAATTAATCACTAATAGATTAATATCCTCCCTGGGTGCTCGGGACTGAGTGAGTTCTCACCTGTTAGTTCTTGCGAGGGTTCCCCTGAGAGCTGGTTGTAAAACCGAACCTGGCATCTCCCTGGCCCAGCCCTCTCTGACCTCCTTTCTAGCCTTGTGATCTCTGTACTCCTTTGTCTTCTGCCAAAGAAGAGTGGAAGCAGCCTGAAGCCCTCACCAGAAGCAGATGCTGGCACTATGCTTCCTATACAGCCCGCAGAACAATGAATAAACCTCTTTTCTCTATCAATTACCCAAACTCGGGTACTCCTTTATGGTAACACAAACGGACAAAGACAGGGAGTAGAAAAGAAAAAGAAACTAGTAAAAGAAAAAGAAAATAAGCCAAAGTCTCATAGAAAAGGGATGCTTTTAAAAACAAAGGAAGACATGTTCCAAACAGATTTAAAAAGCTACCAACATCAAAGTGAATGGAGATAAAGAACATACCATAGAATTTCAAAGCCAAATTTAGCTGAGAAAATTTAGGTTTATTCCACCAAGAACAAAAATAAGAGCAATGAGTAAATGTAGTTAATTTTGTGAAGAAGCCAAGGCTATGGGAACAATCTATTCTTGTTATTTATATGCTGTACAAAGGCTGGACAAAACCAAGTTCAGGCTGGGTGCAGATCTCAAGGCAGAGAAGTCGAAAATATTAAGAGGATTAAGAAGCTAATTTTAAAACATGATGAATAACAGAAATGTTAGCACAGTACTACTGATGAGGAGGTGAAGAGGATAAATGAAGCTCTCAAGGGCATTTTTCACAAGGAATACATCATGATAACCAACTTCTTGTCAAGTATGCATTACTTTAGGACCAGATAGACTTATCTCAGGCTGTCCTCCTGTGATTGTCAGGCCAGAGGACCTTGGTTCCTGGGGATGTCCAGGTGTTTCATTTGGGGTATCTAGTGCCTTGATGAAACAGTGGCTGTAAGCATTAGTATTAAACCATCTGGATTCCTAATTTTATTCTTGAAAGTCCTAGTATTTCTGGATTATTTAGGTGATTCCCAGAATCAGCCTAAGAAAGGACTCTTAAGAAAATTTGCCTTCTTATTTCCAAATGAGACTGGAGTCCCAGGAGGCCAAGTGGATGGTCTAAGATCACACTGTTGGTTATAGCAGACCAGATCAAGTCTAAAACTTAGGTCTCTAGATGGCCAATCCTATAGTGTTTGTGTTTTACACTTTTCAATATCGTAGAGGATAGAACAAAGAAAAAAGCAGGACAGAAAGGAAAAGAGACAAGATGAGACCAAGCTATTTCTCCTCCTTCTTGAAGGTTGATTCCTACCCACAACTCTGGTGAGCTCTTTCCTCTTCCTTGGTGTAGTATGGACTTATTAGCTCGAGAATATTGATGCTTCCTCTCTGAAATCAATACTTAGGGTTTCACCTTCGATAGACTTTTTTTGTAATCTACTTGTATAAATCATTAACCTATTTCCTTATACATTTTATAATTTAATTATGGGTACCTTATTATGTCATTGTTTTTGTTGTGATTGGATTATCATATTTTAAATGCTATTGTCTTAGATAGTTACAATTTTTGCCACATCTTTGATTTCTGAGATTAGGCTGAACTTCCTTTTCCAATCACTGAAGGCATAATCTGATTATGCAGTAAGAACTACATTGAGTGTACCACTTACCATGGTCCAGGTACTTCTCTAAACAGTTTATATTCACTAACTTAAACTTACTACTTAAATAATTCAATGACATCAGCACTCTTATCTTCTCTATTTTACATAGAAGGAAGCTAAGGCACAAAAAGGTTAGGTAACTAATCCAAGAACACACAGCTAAAAGTGGCACAGTGGCAAAAGACTGGTTCCCAAACCTGCGAGCTAACCACTCTGTACCACCATCCCAGCAGCCCTGCCTCTGACTCCACTGAAACCTGGTTCATCCCTCTTACTCACAATGAAGTTTCATGAGCCCCTGACAATTTCCAAAAAAATAACTGCTCGCACTTACATAGACGTATATAGAACTTAGTAAGAGCAAGGCACCATTTTAAGGACTATCCAAATATTATCAATTCACTTAATTTCAAAACAATTCCACAAGGTAAGTGGGAATATTATCATCACATTCATGTTACACACGAGAAAACTGAAGCACAGAAAGCTTAAGCAACTAACCAGACATTACATAGCAAGCAAGTAGAAGAACTGGGACTCAAATCTCAGCAGACAAACTCCAGTCCTCCCATCTTAATCACTAGGATGTCCTGCCTCTGAAGCAAAAGGCATAAAACAAGTCAGAAAGTGACTTGCCTTTGTCATGGACTGTTTACCAACCCATCCTCCAGTGCTTCTTCTCTGACACTGACCTCCTTGGCATCAGATTCTGCCTGCCTGCACCTATCCCTAGAATGCATTGTTATTTTCTTCCAGAAGAGCTGACCCCTCTATACCGAACTCCTCAGATCTGTGATATCTGGCACACACCCCTACTTATCTGGCCTCAAGGAGCCAATGGAGCAGAGGCGGCAACGTGTGAGTCCTTAGGCTGCCTCTGACAGAATGTGTGACCTGGGACAAGTTACTTCACTTCCTTAAACACAATGGAAATAACATATCTTCCACGCAGGGATTCTGGGAATATCATAGATAATATATATAACAAGGTTAGCACATAGTAAACAGTTAAATATTTCAATGTCTTAGATTTTAATTAATGCTTTCAAATTTAAACAAATGCATATTGGGGGCATATTGGATGCTGTTATAAGCCCTGGGCATAGAGTGGTGAACAAAGCAGTCAAAAAGCCCTTACCCTCATGTAGCTTTTGTTCTAGCCAGGGACAAAAAATTGTATAATACATATCAAGTAATAATCTTTTTTTTTTTTTTTTTTTTGTTTTTGTTTTGGAGACGGAGTCCGCTCTGTCGCCCAGGCTGGAGTGCAGTGGCCGGATCTCAGCTCACTGCAAGCTCCGCCTCCCAGGTTTATGCCATTCTCCTGCCTCAGCCTCCTGAGTAGCTGGGACTACAGGCGCCCGCCACCTCGCCCGGCTACTTTTTTGTATTTTTTTAGTAGAGACGGGGTTTCACCGTGTTAGGCAGGATGGTCTCGATCTCCTGACCTTGTGATCCGCCCGTCTCGGCCTCCCAAAGTGCTGGGATTACAGGCTTGAGCCACCGCGCCCGGCCTTCAAGTAATAATCTTGACAAAGAAAATTAGACTTCTCAGGCATGCATGTGGTCCCCCTTCTTCAACAGGCTGGATGTCAGCAACACTTGCAAGATGATCCCTTATCCGTCAAGTGTGATCTTATTCTAGAGCAGTGGCTCTGAAACTTGGTGGTCTTAGAGATCCATTGTGCTTTTAGAAATGATTGAGGACACCAAAGGGATTTCATTTATGTGGATTATATCAGTGTGTATTTACTGTATTAAAAATTTGAGCAAAGTTTTAAAGGACAGGAATGCACAAAAGCTCATTCCATTAGTCCTCAGAGCAATGACATCATCACACATCATGCAGCCTCTAGAAAACTCCACTGTGCACCTGTGAAAGTATGAGTGAAAAAGGCAAAAACATCCTTGTACCTAAAAAGTGGTAACATTTTACCACTTTTGATATTGTGGTTAACCTCACAGATCCCCGAAAGGATCTTAGCAACTCCCAGGAATTATCAGACTATTCTTTGGTAACTGTATTCTAGTGAAGATATATTTAGACTGATGCCGGAATTTTTTTAAAAGATATTTTAATTTATTCTCCCATCGCTGCTGATGTCTTCTTGCTCATTTTCTACAATCAGAAGCTGAAAAAAATAAATTACAGTTTGGAACTACATAAAGTGTGAATACCTATGATTAGTTCCTTGAGTTATAATTTATGTGCCTACTTACCTTAAAAAAAACAGCATATATCAAAACCTTAATTCTTGATCTTCAGAAGCTCAGCCATCCTTATGAGATAAAATTTACTTCTCAATTACAATTATACATTAAATATTTCTCAGTGGTTCACTTAGCAATAGCTTTAACTCTGGAAGTCTGTTCAGATAGAGACTAATTTTTTTTTTTTTTTTTTTTTTTTTTTTTGAGACAGAGTCTCACCCTGTCACCCAGGCTGGAGTGCAGTGGCACAATCTTGGCTCACTGCAACTCTGCCTCCCGGGTTCAAGCGATTCTCCCGCCTCAGCCTACCGAGTAGCTAGGACTACAGGCACCCACCACCACGCCCAGCTAGTTTTTGTATTTTTAGTAAGTACACCATGTCTGTTGGGCTGGTCTCGAAATTCTGACCTCCCAAAGTTCTGGGATTACAGGCATGAGCCACCGTGCCCAGCTGACTGATTACTTCTTTAAAAGGTGTGTTACATTTCCTTCCCGCAGAAATTTAATTATTCTGTTATTGCTATTTTAAATGAATATTTTTTCAGAATGTTTCTAAACAAAGATAAAATGATTTCATAATTCCATTTCATTATGTATAATGAACCTTCTCTAGGTTTTACTTGCAATGTTCCTGTAATAAAATTGTTATTAAAGACACAGGAATTTTTGGGTAAATGTAATTCTTTTCATCATCAAGCAGTTTTTAAAAAGATAAGCAATTTTACCACTTTTAGTACCAACCACTTTAATTAATCTGCATGGGAAAATAGTAGGCAGCTGAACACTGTATTTCATAGACACTTTTGAACGAGAGGAACAGCTGGCTATGCAAATACATACAGGTAAATGAATGAGCCCTAAAGCTTAGAATGAAAAACGAAAATGCCTTCATGATACAAAACAGATCTAGCATACAAGAAGGGAAAAGAAAACAAATAAATTTGTGGGTAAAGAAGAAGGTATTTTTTATTGAACATCTACTGTGTAAACAGGTCAGGTGTTCAATAAAACTGTGCTGTGAAAAGCACACTTATAAAAAGAGCATAACACAAAGGGAAGCACAGAGTGTTTAAGTAACTTGCTCAAGGTCACACAGCTAGCAAGTGGTAGAGATGAGATTTGAACTCTGGCAGACTTTTAGCAAGTAGAGGATAGGGTTTAAGTAGCAAACCTGTATGTGAATCCTTTTGCTACCACTTATTAACTATGTGACCTCAAGAAAATTACTCTGCTTCTCTAAATAGAAGTCAGATAACAATGATCCTCCCTCCTAGGGTCATTGGGAATAATATGGAAGAAAGAGTCTTATTAGGAGGGTGAGACAGGGGTCTTTATTACCAGGATAATTTTCTGCATCTCTGAAATAATTTTAAATGTTTGGAATAACTGAAATTTAGAATGAACCATGTAAAGCAAAATTTCAGGAAAATTATATGAATCATTACAAAAATTATACAGTTAATACCTTAAAAACCACATGATCATCTCTTACTTTGTTCATTTAGTGTGCCACAGGAACTGTTATTTATTCTTCTCAGCAGTACAGCTTACTGGTTACATGCATGGGCTTTAGAGACAGACCTTTTAGGCCCACATCCCTAGTTCACCTTGGACTAGTTACTGACCTTCAATTTCCTCATCTGTAAATGGACATAAGCATTAGTACCTTTCCCATTGCATAGTTATTAAAGTTAAATAAGATTATACCTGTAAAATAATTAAAATTGTGCCAGGAATATAGTATTCAGAACTCAACAAATTTAGCAACTATCTTTCATCTAATTGTTTCCCAAGGGCTTGCTACATATCAAGACTGCGTAGAATGTGTATTGAGTAAATAAATAATGACATACCTATCAGATTAATACACTAATGTACATTCTGATTGCTTTCTGACATCCTACTCTCTTAACCCGGATTCTGAGTCACATGACCTCAAATGCAATATAGCTGTATTGACATACAATCATCAGTGGGCTCTGCATTTTCAAAACAAACGAAAGAAACCAACAGATGGACAACTCAAACTTGCAAGCAATCCAAGCATAAGTTTATGACAGACATTGTCTGTAGATTCCATATAAGTGATTTTTTTCTTCTCCCTCGATGAGAGCCTTGATTTACTAAGGACCACAATTCAGCTACAGGATGAATCTCTTAGGGCTAAGCCAGGACCACATTTCAGCTACAGGACGAATCTGTTAGGGCTAAGCTAGACCTGGTTGGCCCATTCCTCTCAGATAGATGCTTGTTTTTGCAGGCTCTTTTGCATCTACAGGTACCAGCCAATGAGAGGTAAGTGGAGATTCACTGGGGCTAGGGAGTACTGGTTCTGCCAAATATTTTTACTCCCTGATCAAAGAATGATGCAAAAAAAAAGGGTCCCCCACCACACCAGTGTCACCTTGTAGCATGTATCCCCACTGAAAATCACATTATGTACTTTTTTGTGTGTTCGTCATTTCTCTCCACGAGATGATACGCACCATGAATAATGGTATAGTTTATGCCTTATTCATGGTACCTTGAACAATAAACATAGTTGGAGCTCAATAAATATCTTCTAAGTGAATAAATAAATGATCTGACTGGGATTTTTTTTGGAGCAATGGCTTAGAATTTCCAGAGAAGAATCTCCAGTCTTTGGCCTGGAAAGTAATCATCATGCTTTGGATATTCAGGGCCCAAGACAGAGGAGCATGGCTAAATTTTCACTATATCTCCACCTTTCCAACCATGAAGCTCACCTTCCTGTACCTTCTCTTCCCTGTACCTGATGTCCCAGAACTCTCAGAAATTTTGTGGGCTTGTTTTTAAATACATTCTTCTTCGTGAAAGCAATTTAGCTGAAAGCTCCTTCCACTCTGCTAAATTAGTTGTCATTCCTCCATTTGCTTTCTTCTCAAAATGTGTTAAAATCTCTTGACGGGTGATACCTTCTCTCTATTCTCTTCTACCATGCAGTTTATACCTTGTTATATTTTTACTTTTAGGAATGAGAGTAAATTCATATGGCCAATGTGTCATATCTGAAACAGGAATGTAAATATGTAGAAGGTAAAAGGTAGATGACCTCAGCCTCAAAGATAATATCAGGTAATCGATTAAGTAAGAGCTTATAATATGATACTAATTACATGTATAATTATTTTAAAAGGTAAACCACAGTGTAAGTAGTAGTGGCAAAAGGGATGATCCAGGAGTCCTTTATAGAAATGCACTTAAAGTATAGAAACCAGAGTCTTTTGCAGAAATGCACCTAAAGTATCCCACTTAATATAGGAGAACACAGTATGCTAGATATAAATGAATAGAATTGTATAAACACTTTTACAGGGTATACTCTGAACTTGCCACTTAAGAGGCAGCTTTGCACAACAGAGGCATTTTAACTCGAAGCCAAAAGATATGGGTTCAAGTCCCACTTATGATGGATCTATGTGAATATCAGCAAATTACTACAGAACTCTGTATCTTTTACCTTGTACATTTGCTGTAAGGGTCAAATAACTCACAAACTTCTTGGTGGACTGCAGAGTACTCTTCAGTTTTCTTGGTTATTACACTGAAGAAGGAAAATATTATCTTGAAAGTTATCAACGTTTTAATTTCTGAGAGAAATAGGTTCCATATGAAATGTCTCTATCAGTGAACCTGAAGGTATCCCTAAAAGGTATTGTATTCATTTTTTTTTCAACAAATTACAAGCCAGGCACTGTGCCAGGTGCTAGAGAATGGTCATTAAGGCAGGTATGTTCCTATGGTCTAATGTGAAGATGTTAGTTAACAATCACATAAAGAAATGGATCACTCATGCTGAGATAAGCACTCTGAAGGAAAGAAGCACAGAACTCTCAAAGTGTATCCCAGAGGGCCTAATGAGGTCTTGCACTGGCACAGGAGGGATGGGGCTGGGAGTGTATATGGCAGATGCTGTCAGATAAATCGGCACATGCAAAGACCCTGGGAACATGACAACAGTTTTAAACTCAAAGAAGGACAGAAGGTTAGCATGGCTGGAGACAGAAGGCCCAGAGGCAACTAGGTGAAGGAAAAGCTTTGAGGTAGGTGGACCTTGAAGGCCAGGCTAAGAATACTGACCTTCATCCTGAAAGGAATGGGAAACTTTGTGTGGGTTTTACACATACCACATTTCAGCTTTGAAAGCAAAAAACCAAAGCACTTCAAGCTTCAAAGTGAAATGGACTGAAGAACAGCAAGAGGGGACCAGTCGCTGACCAAGACAGAGGCAATTGCAATAGTCAAGATGAGAGATGCCTGACGCTTGGAGTAGGGATAAAAGTGAGTTGTCAAATAGGAGAGATATTTAGGAGATAACATCATCAGAATTCGCAACAGAATGATTGGGTGAGGGAGAAGGAGAGCTTCTAACTGGAAAAACTGGATGTAGGGTGGTTTGGTTCAGGAATAGAAGAAATACTGGAAGGAGACCTGGTTAACGGATGACTTTCTGTATCATGAGACATCAAGAGGAGATGTCAGTTACCTACCTCAGAGAGGCTGCTTGGATCAGGGGTAGAATGTTCATAGTAGTTAGTGTACAGGTGGCAATTAAAGGTTTGGATGAGATTGCTTAGGAGGAGAATGAAGAGGGAAACAAGAGGAATATATGAGTGAAAATGCACTGACTTTTACAGTTTAATTCAATCCTCCTAGTCCTCCCAATTTTGTTTAAGATTTGCCTTCTCATGGGGAATGTGGATTTTCCATAGGTGTGATTTCACTTTTATATATTCTCACTGATAAATAAAAGATTGGTTTCTTCAAAGGTATGTACAACAGCAAATTGGTTTCTTCAAAGGTATGTACAATAGCAAATTCCCAGCACATGTGTATCAAGAATACAAAATAGGAAACAACAGACAGGGAACTAAGGGAGGCTATTAGCTGTAGGTTCTAAGAGTTATTAAAAATTGAGAGAGGAGGAATAAGAAAAAAATGATTTTCCCTGTAACAGCTTTTAAAATACTTTTGCATAGAGAACCCCAGATGCCATCAATCAGGAAAATGATCTCTGGCAGAGAAGAATATGGCTGGTGTAAATAATTAATGAATGAAGACAGAAGCAGAATATGGAAGCAGGAGGCGCTCTTGGAAGAACTTTCTGCTGGAAAGTTCAAGTAACAGCTAAACGATTTCTTCCTCACTGATTATCTTCCTAGCGTTGTGTGTGCATGTATGCGTGTATGTCTGTGTGCATGTGTATGTGTGTGTGTAGACACTTTCATTTTCCTGGTTGAATTTAATATATCATGGAAGATTTCTATTAAAAAAAAAACTAACTTTTTTTTGAGACAAGGTCTTGGCTCTGTTGCTGAGGCTGGAGTGCAGTGGCACAATCATGGCTCATGCAGCCTCCACCTTCTGGGCTCAAGCAATCCTCCCACCTCGGCCTCCCAAAGTGCTGGAATTATAGGTGTGAGCCACATGCCTGGCCCCAACTTGCTTTTAAATGCTAATGAAAACCTCTAGAGAAAAAATAACATGCCAAGGTCCTTATCTAACACATAGTCCTCAATAAATTCATTCAGGGAAAAACAATAGAAGTCCACTCCTTGTTTTGGTCAGCACTCAACAACAATGAATGCTAGAGGGGATTCTAATGCCTCCATAGCACTCACAGGTATTCAAACAACTCAAATATTTGTTCCTAGGGATGATCCAAGTGACTTATGTGACACTAAAAATTGTTCTCTAAATCCACAGGAAGTGCACACATAAAAGTCCTCACATAAATAAAACAACAAAACATTTATTGGCTGGCTTCCTTTCACTTTAACCCAATATTTATTCAAAAGTTAAAGTTCGAAAGAAAAAAATCACGCTGTAGAGTGTCCATTGGTTTATGAGGCCCAGTATATTATCTGATGATCAACAATGGGATTAGGGATTTCTGTTTTCCCAGTATCAGAACAATTTCATTTCATTTCAAATTCAAATAGGGAGAAAAGGCCCTGATATGTATTTACTTTGTATTAGAAACTACATCTGTAGATTTACATGTCAAAGCATGACAATTCCATTCAAAATTGGATATGCTGAAGATCAAACATGGAGACAAAAATATTGTGACTAAGATAGAAGGTTTACAATAAATTATCTTCATTATTTTGTTACCCTATTTTCCTACTAATGAATTACATAATGTTCTTTAAGATGATTTATAAGTTGTAGTTACAAACTTTAACTGTACTTAGTATCAGCTTATAAAGGTTTAATTTACCATAATAACTATTTTGTGTAAGCTTTAGTGTTTTTGGGGTTTTTTTGTTTGTTTGTTTGTTTGTTTTGAGATGGAATTTTGCTCTTGCTGCCCAGGCTAGTGTGCAATAGTGTGATCTCGGCTCGGCTCACCGCAACCTCCACCTCCCTGGTTCAAACGATTCTCTTGCCCTAGTCTCCTGAGTAGCTGGGATTACAGGCATGTGCCACCATGCCTGGCTAATTTTGTATTTTTAGTAGAGACGGGGTTTCTCCATGTTGGTCCAGCTGGTCTTGAACTCCTGACCTCAGGTGATTTGCCCGCCTTGGCTTCCCAAAGTGCTGGGATTACAGGTGTGAGTCACCGTGCCCAGCCTATCTTTAGTTTTCTATAGGATTTATTTTGTGTGCTTCATCAAAAGTCATCAATATCTTTAGAAGCAATGCTGTTTCTAAACATGAAACATGAAAATAACCAGTTACCAGCAGACTTGGCCGTGTTCACTGACTCTCAACTTGCATCATAATTAGGTACATTCTGAAGATATTAGCAACTCAAAAATCCCCATTTGTGATGGTAAGCAACTTAGCTGAGGGAGGGGGCTCCTCTGATTTTGAGGCTTCACAATTTAATAAGAAGAAGGTGGGATATATGTGATCTCGTGGCACAATCTCCAGAAAGTGGCGTATATGCCATTTTGCAATAGTCAAGAAGCATATTCACTATAAACCTGAAAACATAAGTAGGTTTTTGGAAACATTTTTAACACAATCATTCCTGAATCTTTAAGTATATTACTATTTTACTTTTTTTGGAAGGGGGAGCCATACCTTGGCTCACTAATTAAAAACTTATGAGCATCTCTGCATGGCTTTGGCTAAATAACTTTTTTACCTCTATGTGTCATAAGAAATTATGTTAACAACAATAATAATCAGGAATAAAATATGAAATTTTAGTGATCCTTTTTAGAATGCTGAAAATCAGGTGGTAGGGAGTAAACTGTAGAAGAGAAAAGGTATGGTCTGTGTATGGTCCTCAGCTGGGCCTATGTTCCCAAATTCAGAGAAACTGCAATACACAGTATAGTGCCAGTGGTATGCTGGTTAGCAGCTCTCAGGGGGGTGTTAGACAGAATAATACAATCTACCTTCACTCCTACCCGAGTCCTATCAAGGATATCATGCCCTAAACTCTGAAACCTGTGAATACATTACTTTACAAGGCAAAAGAAACACTACAGATGTGATTACATTAAGGACTTTAAAATGAGAAGATTATCCTGGATTATCCAGGTGGGCTTAAAGTAACACAAGGCTATAAGAGGGAGGCAGGAGGGTCAGACTCAGAGAAGGAGGTGTGCTGTTGGAAGTAGAAGTCAAAGAGAGGGATAGTGAAAGATTAAGATTTACAGTGTTGGCTTTGAAGTTGGAGGAAGGGGCTACAAGTCAAGGAATGCTACAAGTCAAGGAATGCAGGCAACCTCTAGAAGCTGGAAAGACAAGGAAATGGATTCTTCCCAAGAGCCTCCAGAAGGAATACATGACTGCTGACACCTATATTTTAGGACTTCTGACCTTCAGAACTCTAAGATAATACATTTCAATTGCTTTCAAACACTAAGCCTGTGGTAAATTGCTATAAAAGCAATAGGAAACTAACCGTCTAGGTAAACAAACAAGCCTGATTTATAGTTTGTTCATTTCCATGTTGTCAGTACTCCCATGGCCAATTTAATCCATGTTGGTAAATTCTGCACATAATTGGTGGTGCGGGTAAGTGCCCACTTCAGCATATTACTGGGTATAACCATAAAATGGCACCAATAACACAGACTACCTATACAAACCTGTCACAAGACTTTCATGTGATTTGATATGGTAATTAATTCATCATTGGTACTTTAAAATTTACTCCCTCTGACCAATGTGCTGATTACCCAGTATCCCTGTGTCACCTTGCTTTAGGTCCCATTCACACTATGTGCCTCACAAAGATAGTTGCTTTTCCTGGGACACTGAATATTACTACAGTGATAAAAGTGCTGA
The DNA here is from genome assembly GCF_047675955.1 of Chlorocebus sabaeus. Taxonomy (NCBI): domain Eukaryota; kingdom Metazoa; phylum Chordata; class Mammalia; order Primates; family Cercopithecidae; genus Chlorocebus; species Chlorocebus sabaeus. The sequence goes on from NC_132920.1 coordinate 46,575,217, forward strand.
GCCTAACCATCTGGGTACCTGATCCAATGGTAACTTCATGAACTAATTCTCTCAAAACAAAACTTTTCCTTGGTCTGAATCCCATAATTTCTGGGGTCCTGAGACTGGGTGCAGTAATGGTGGCAGCTGAGGGAGAGGTGTCTGTGAAGCCGGCTCAGGGACAGGTCTCCTGGGGCTCACGCAGAAACACTCTGGGGAGACCTTACAAGACAGTTTTTTGGGAATGAGGAAGGAATATTTGGAGGGCTGCTTATGGGAGCCTCCACGTCACTAAGCAGAGACTGCCCCAAAGCATCTCATAAAGAGACGACTTGAAGAACTACAGCCTCCTCATTTAGAATGGGGGAAAGAAAAGAACTCAGACTGAGATGTAGAGAATGGGATTATAACTTTCTTTTTTTCATGCTGCTGCTAGAGACCCACCCCAGGAGATTCCTACCTAATAAGATGAGGTCCTAGAACAGATTATTGAGAAATGCCCAGGCAACTCCTCTCATCTGTAGTTTCAAACCATAAACTGGGCCAGTGATTCTCAAGCAAGGTAATTTTGCCCCCCAGGGGACATCTGACAATGTCTGGGGACATTTTGGGTATTCATAATGGGGAACGGCATACTGTCAGCCAGTGGGTAGAGGCCAGGGATGCTACTAAACATCTTGCATGGCACAGGGCAGCTCCCACACAAAGAATTTTCAGTTTGAAACATCAGTATTTCTGAAGTGGAGAAACCCTGAATGAGATTGTGCCATGAGAAGTTGCGCGCCTCCCATATTAGTTATATTTCTGGCAACAAAGTCTCCGACAATTAAATATGTTGTTGCAATGCATTATTTATTCATGATGACATTTCTATATAGATTGGAATATAAATCCTCTCACTTTGTGCCCAGCAATAATTAGTATTACACAAATGACAACCTGTGCCAAAAGAGATTTTTAAAAGGTTACCATGTATGCTATTGGCTATCATTCTGTCTACACTGATTACATAGGATTCCCTAAAGAATTATTTTTTGAAATAACTCCTTTAATCATATAAAACATTAAGCGTAATAAAGTCATTCATATGAATTCAAATTCTCTTTATAATGATGTTTCTCTTCCAGAGAACTGTCACTTTTCATATGGCCATTTTGCTATGATGTTTCCTGCGCTATTTTCTTCAGAAAAAAAATGTGCTTGGATTAAGTGAAGTCTTCCAAGTAAAATTCTCAAAGTACTTAATGAATATATTTAAAAAATCATATTCAGATTTTAAAGGGCTCTGTTCTCATTTACCTTCTCTTTCTAATGTAAATGTTAATTCCTTCTAAAGTAATTGGACCTGCTTAAATTGCCAATCACAATTAACGCATACTCAAAATTTGCCATTAGCAAGAATGAAACACCCGCAGAGGAATGTATCTTCTATTCAGTAGACTTTTGTTTCCTGAAATTAAAATTTGAAATGCCTTTAATTACTCACAAAGAAGGCTTGGTCAACCAATCCAGTTTTCTTTAGGAAATGATGCAATGATAGAATGGAAAGCAAAATAGGAAAGCAAAACTGACTCGTCTTTTCAGAAAACTTCTAAAGATGCTGTACCGACTACACGTCCAACACTTATCAGGCTTCACATGGAGGCATATGAATGGAATTGCGAAGTGACTGCATCTAGTCTTTCTAACTGTACATTCAACATAAAGGAAAATGGAACTTTCTAGTTAGCACTGGAGATATGAAGACAAAAGACTGGCAATTTATTGGTACAGTAAGGAGATATGTAGCTGTTCAATACTCTATTTGCAGGAGAGATAGCAAATGCACTTTCTTCTGGGCTGGTTCTTGTGAATAAACACATGTGTTCAGATTTCAGAAGGTACTCATCTGGCTTACTGCTCCCCCATCCTGATTTAGAAGTTCTTCTGATGGTAGTTAGACTAGACAATGCGAGTTGACCAAAGTTGCTCTTCGGTGTGTTGTGCAGCAACCACAGGCAAGGGAGGCAAGAGACCCATGAAGTTTTTTGGGGGTTTTTTTGAGATGGAGTTTTGCTCTTGTTGCCCAGGCTGGAGTGCGGTGGCACAATCTTGGCTCACTGCAATCTCTATCTCCTGGGTTCAAGCAATTCTCCTACCTCAGCCTCCCAAGTAGCTGGGATTACAGGTGTGTGCCAGCATGCCTGGCTAATTTTTTTGTACTTTTAGTAGAAACAGGGTTTCCCCATGTTGGTCAGGCTGGTTTCGAACTCCTGACCTCAGGTGATCCACCCACCTCAGCCTCCCAAACTGCTGGGATTACCAGCATGAGCCACTGCGCTGGGCCTAGAGTCCCATGAATTTTAACTGATGCAAGATGCAGATCAGACTGATGGGTAGAAACTATTATTATTGCTAGTCAACAGTTACAGTTAACTATGATCAAGGCACCATGGACTATATCACTTATATCCTCACAGGAACCCTACGAGGTAAATACTGTTACTTGCTGCTGTTTTACAGGTGAGGAAACTGAGGTTTAGAAAGGTTAAATAAACTGCCTATGGTCACACAACTAATAAACAGTGGAATTTGGTTTTGGACTTAGACTGATAGATGCTACGGTGCTCTTGTTCTCAATCACTCTGCTACATCATTTCCCTAATTAGAGACAGAATGACCCATGTGGGGATGAGGCTTGAGTTCTTAGATAATAAAAACAGAACCAACCCCTCCAGAGTACACCAGTAACTCAAAAGAAAGTTCAGTCTTCCCAGCAGGCACCAATGTCTTCTGTCACATGTAGACACAGATTCTGTGACTGTTCTCTGTCATCTCCAGACACAAAAGACGTACTATAATATTAAACAACTGCCTCATTTTGTTCCAAGCAGATGCTTCCATTTATGCTGCAGTTGGAAAAGTATTTGGTTATACTCAGAAGCCATTAGTACTCTTGTGGACATGAAAGTGCCACATAAAATAAATTGATCCTATTTGGGTGTATGCCCTGAACAGGCAATAGGAAAACCAGCCTCCACATTGACCCACAACGTTCCATTTCTGGGCTTGCCCAATCCTTTTTAATGCCTCGTCATCAAGTTCCAATACAGTTTACAGTTTAGATGCTTATTTAGTTTAACAGGGTACAATAACATGTGTTTTGGTTGCTTTTAGCAGATCCTGCATAAATTCCAAGAGCATTACTACCACCCCATATCCTAACATAAGGGATCTACAGTTGCTTAATTTATAAAATGCAAGGCATGAACATATGTCTTGAAATGTTTAAAAATTGGGTAAAGTCACTGACTAAGGTGTTCACAAACCAAATGGACATTGAGTGCAGATAATATGGAAGCTTTTATTAGGGAGGACTTGAAACTTTGTTGTTGTTATAGCTGTTTCCAGCTATAAGTACTTTTGAAAAAGGGTTGAACAATTTCAAGTGACAGCTTCTGACAAAGTCAATCGTGTCAGGAAAAACCTAAAAAGGCAGAATGTTTGCAAGTAAAATTCTAAAAAGTATGCCTTGAGCTTGAAAATTAAGAAGGCATCCTATCCTAACTGCTGAGTGGTGACAGAATCTTTACTGTGGTGACTTTCTGTAGAGTCCAGACACAGGGGCTATTCTTAGAACAACCAAAAAAAGCATGGAGCTGCCTAAAAATAATGATGACTCAACACCTAGAGGCTTCAATGATGTAATGTTGTCAAAGAACACCCTCTCTCCTCACAGGTTGCAATTTTTAAAATAAGCAAGCTCACAGCTCACCTTCCAAGGAAAGCAAAACTTGCACACACTAAGGAGAAAATTAGGACACATGGGTCACAAATAAAATGCTTCTTCCCCACCTCACCTGTCACTGTGGCTGGGTTTACTGGGAGAAGCAGCCCTGGCCAGAGTCAAAGGCCACTCTTTCCCTGTCACCCCCACTCATCAGTCATCCTTTCAAAAAAGGTCCTGTGTGACAGGACAACAATGCTGATTACACAAGAGGAGGGCCTGAAAAGTCCTGACAGCCAGCACATTTTATGGCATGGGATGGGTCCATTTGGAGACTCTTGTACAGGTGCAAGGTGTAGCTTAAAACAAAGAATAAAAACATTTCTGACTCACGCCTGTAATCCCAGCACTTTGGGAGGCCGAGGCAGGTGGATCACGAGGTCAGGAGATCAAGACCATCCTGGCCAACACGGTGAAATCCCGTCTCTACTAAAAAAATACAAAAAATTAGCCAGGCATGGTGGTGGGTGCCTGTAGTCACAACTACTAGGGAGGCTGAGGCAGGAGAATGGCGTGAACTTGGGAGGTGGAGCTTGCAGTGAGCCAAGATGGCACCACTGCACTCCAGCCTGGGTGACACAGCGAGACTCTGTCTCTGTGACAGCAGCCACCGAAGCATGGCAGCCATGGCTTTGTGCTATCCCGTGGCCATAGGACTCAAAAGGGCTACAAGGTGACCAAGAGCATGAGTAAGCCGAGGCACAGCTGCCACCGCAGGCACCTCACCAAGCACTCAGAGTTCAAGCAGGAGATGATCCAAGCAGTGTGCACCTTCACCCCATAGGAGTGACAGATCATGGAGCTCAAGGTCTCCAAGGACAAGAGGACTGTCAGGTTCACCAAGAAAAGGGTGGGGACACATAGCCATGCCAAGCGGGGGTGAGGGGAGCTGAACAATGTCCTGGTCACCATGAGGGAAGCAGCTGCCACGATACACTGAGCTGCCTCCTTGCTCTATATATTATAAAATATAGAAAAAATATTCCAGAGGCTTCCCTCTTCCCTCTTAATGCCCATGCCCTGAGCTCTTATAATACGCTCCTTCTGCCTCCAGCTCTCACTTCACCTAACTTGTATATACTTTTCAGATCTCAGTAAACATGAAGCTTCATGAGGGCTTGCATTTCATTCATCTTTGTACTCCCAGTGCCAAGAGCAATACTTGGGACGTGGTACAGTTTCCATAATTATTAAATAATTGATGGCTGATTGACTGATACCTGCAGTACTCTTTCGCTTTGTTAGTGTATTTGTAAGTCACTGCTCTTCCCTGGGTACTTATATTGTATATCTTAGAGCATCTTAGGACATATCTTAGATATATCTTAGAATATATCTTTCAGGGTTATGTTCATTAAAAAGAAGATTCTTAATCAGAAAACAGCCTTTAGGTGTCAAAAGACTCTAGACCACTGTAGGAGATACTTGGAGACAGGATGTTCCTCACAGTATGGAGCCCATTTCTTTGTTCTTAAGGCTTGCTCTGTTCAGCAAGAAACACGGGGTCTGAGAGTCAAGGCTGGATGCGTTATAAAGTATAATTTTAAAATGTACCTGATGTAATACACTAAATTTTACATGTGTAAATGAGTCTTTCTTATTCAAAAAGGTGAACTTGTTGCAGCAATGTTTTCATTGTGCCTTTCTGAAATTCCCAAATATCAGTTCAAAAGTTCCAAAAGGAAATCATTCCTGGTGTTTTGTAGCTATTTCTTATTATGGTTTATGTGCATGTTGTGTTTAAACAGAAATTATTTTTACCTGGGTTGGTTACTCACATGAGTCACCATAGTTAACTCTAAATGACTTGCTTCCACCAATTCAAATCCACTCTAAATACATACGTTTTGCACCACTCAAGATACCGCAAAAAATGAGCGATCAGGGAGTGGTGCCTAAAGAGGAATCGCTTTGAAAGGGACCATACTTAGATATGTGAACTCAGAGATGTTTGTGGGGGAAAGACAACCCCACTGGAGTTGAAAACCTGGTTGTCAAGGAGGCTCGGCAAAGGTAGGACTAGGTAACCAAATGTATATTCACTTTCTCCTCCTCTTTCTAAATTATCATGTCCCTACCCTCCCTGCTCCCGTATTTAGAACAAGTCTACATATAAAAAGCATGTGTAATCTGATTATCACCGCCACATTTATGACACTGAAGACTCATTCCCTGAAAATTTCTAAAGAGGCTGGTTGAAGAGTAAAACAACTTTCCTCTCATGTGCCCCTTGCAAAGACTTGAACTTAAGCTGCACAATGGTAAGTTTTAAGTGGACTTCTGTTCCAAGTTCTACAACTTGACAGATCATAATATCAACAAAAAATCATCTGAGGGAAAGAATAAAACTCTCAAGCATCAGGCATTGAAACTACAGCATCTTCCCATGAAATAATGTGTCTCTAAGCCTTTAGAGTTCAAAATCAGACTGATTTATGATGAGGACAAACTTGAATACACATATCCTCAAATGGTTTATAAGTGTTCATTTCCTCATGAATCAATATTAGAATAATGATCACATTTAAGAGTAAAACTTAAAGATAGTTAAATTACCCAGTGCTTTTCTAAAACCATGTGGACCTAGATGTCACGTGTTCCTGGAAGATGTTGTTGTCAATTGTGATTGCCAAGTTACATTCTTTTCCTTGAAGATGTTTAAAAACTATTTTTCTAAACCATATGAGTCACAGCAAAAAAAAAAAAAAAAAAAAAAAAAAAAAAAAGTTTGTGTGCCTGTTACTCTAAAAATATCATATTAACTTAGGTGATTTTTTTTCTATTCACAATGGAACTTAAAACATCTGCAAAATACATCGTTAATGATCACTGGACATCTTTACATGTTAAAAGATGATTGTTCAAGTATTCATTAAAATGTGAACAAAGTTTGAAGAGTTAATTCAGAAAAATATCTTCTATTACATTTATACATAATTAGGTTAATATATAAGAAATAAAATATCAGGATAAATAAGAAAAAAAGAGGGTTGCTATGACTGAATACTAATTTTTAATTTGAGTTTCCTAGAAGCCAGAGAAAAAGAAAAACACATAAATCACATAATCCTCCTAGTGAGAAAAAAATACCAGTTCCCCAGAGTAAACAAAGTCTTCCTGGAACTAGTTCTAAAAGAAAAGTATCACATGAACCTTCTATGGGAAACAGTGAACAAAAAGTGTCCCAAAACAATTGAAGAAACAGTTTCCATGTGGAAACAGAGATTAACCTTCCTTAAAATTCAAGGCTATGATATAAAAGCACAACTTTGTTATAATTCTGCAAGGATCTGCCTAAGTCTTCCTTCCAGATTCCATAGACATGTGCTCTCTAGGTCTACATATTTTTAGAAAAACACCTGGTTATTAGAAAACCTCCTTCCTTCCTTGAACCAGAGATAGACAGTCACAGATCTGGGTAGTAGGGAGGGGAATGAAGAAGAGTGAGGAAGGGAACATGATTACCAAGAAGGTCTAGTATTAGGCTACCTCCTCTGTCTACTTTATCTCATTTAATCACATAACAAGCCAATAAACAAGGTATTGTCAACATCGTTTTATAAAAAATGGAACTGAGTTTCAAAGATATTTTTAAGTTGGCAAAGATGAAATAACTACTACATTGTCAAGGCAGGATTTGGACCCAAATGCTTCTGAATCCAACACTCAAATCATGTCTAGAGATCTGCATTCAACATCTGGGACACCCTAAGAATGAGGAGGTTGCTCTTCGAATCTCAAGACACTTACAAACACCCAGCTGGAATGTAAAGACTAGACCATCATATGACACAGAGCGTTCTATCTATAAATAATACATTATACTAAATAATTTGGAGTTAATAATAGCTAAAAATTTTTTTGGAGGAAGGGCAGGTTTTGAACAAAGTATGAGGCATGATATTTGAATATGGTTGATTAAAAACCTTAACTATCATGTACCTGATCAGCAAGTCTCTCTCTTAAAACACTAATGAGATTGTGGTATTTATGTTTAAAATAATGGTCAGGCTATATGATACAATATTCCCAGTAAAATAGAACATTAGCAGAAACTGATAAAACTAAAAAAATAAACTATACATGTTCTGTTTCTATACATGCCCATTTTGCTAAAAGGGGCAGGGGCATATGGTTGAACACCGTAAGCATAAAATTATCAATGAACAGGTAATAAGGAAGTCTATACAGCACAGCACACTAATAACCCCACTCTCACAGAGAAAACAGCACAGGGTATTAATGGAACTGGCACTCAGCCCATCTATATCACACCGATCTCATCCATTGAGCTAAATGCCAGGCCCGCTGAGATGGTGACCTTGGAGGAGTTTTAAAGTTGACATCAAAACTCTGACTTTCTTTGGTTCTCACTGAGGCGATCAAGAATTTCATGCCCACCAAACTGAGACTAAATTCAAGGAAGTCAAGACATGCAGGATGAAGCCCACGACATCCTCAGCTGTTGAGACTAAAGAAAATAATAATGATAAAGCTCATCTTACCCCTGGGTTCTAGCTCTGAAATTGCCTCTGAAAAAAGTAATGTTCTTAGACAAGAGAACTCAATAGTTACCCTTGAATTTACATATTTTCTAAAATTTGAAATACTTTGAAATTTTCATGGCCCCTATGATGGTTATGTCTTTGTGTACTTCGCAGGGGCTCCTGGCCCAGGAAGTGAGTGGCGGATGAAATCTAGCCTATGCACCCCACTGCCACCAAGGCACCCTGTTCAGGGTTGCATGCACTCCATCAGCCTAGAGGGCAAGACACTATTTTTACAAAGTCACCTTCTTTTCCCCGGGCAGTATGCCTTAAGACTGCTTCTGCTCATTTTAATAATTCACAGTCACTGTATAGACTAGAAGCATCTCTGATGGAAACCATATGAAATGGGTTCCAAGTACCCATTTTTGCAAATAGGGGGAACAAAAAGCTCCATGTCCCTCTTTAATATCATACCAGACTAAATGGAACATGGCAGTCATCTTTCACCAAGTGTCATCAAGAATATATGTTTACCCACTCTTTGGCACAGAATCCAAATACTCTCAACTGTGTATCCATCAGGTTTAATTCTCTCCACTGTCTCAATTATTTTCAGGTAGTTAAGTGGACTTTTAGAATAGCTTGTCAGGCTCTTGGGCCCTAGGGGGTCACTCAGTACTGTGGAGAAGCAAGATACTAAATATGCCTCTGGAATATTTTAGTCACTTTAAGAAAGGTTAAGGTTTCATAAAATGTCCTACAGCAGCTTTCAAACCTGCCCCACACTGGGCCTCTCATCTGGCAGGTGCCCCCAAGTGATTAGCAGTAACTAATCATGGGTCTCAGTCACTGTTCGGGGAAAACAAGAAAACAAAAACAGATTTAACCTCCTGAGTACAATGATATGCCCTTTCAATAATTTAAATATTCCTTAAGACAACAAACATAACTATAAATGTCACTTTTACCGATAAGGAATGAACAACACAAGAAAAACAGTGAAAACTCCTAAGTATTCCTTAAATATTTTATGTCTAATTTAACTGTTACCTGCTTTCATATTTAAAACTAATATTTGGTGATCCATTTTCCCACCCTCAAGTTCCCATAGTTCACTTCTGTTTTATTTTTACAACATATATTCAGTGATACTGAAACCATAATAAATTATTATCTTCATGTTTATCCTTTGTTACAGATCCCTGGCGTGAATTTTCCAACCAGCCTTAATGTATTCTAGGGTCTTCCAAAGCACCAGATTTTAGCTTTTATTGTTACCTTTTTAAACTTATTTATTTATTTATTTATTATAATATAAACATAATAATATAAATATTTATTTTATTTATTGCTTTTATTGCTACTCTCTTTTTACCCACCTCCCTTTTCTTCTCCTCGATGTAGTTATAAAAATAAATGTGCTTAAGACACTTCTAATTTTTTATTCACTTGGCTTACTAAATGAGTCAGTCCCCTCTAAAAATTTTGAACATTACATAAATATAAATTGACGTATAAAGCAGGTTTCTTTATGAATGTCAAATCTTAACTACAAGAGTGATTTGGATTCAGTGCATTTACATTTGGCTTGAGCATTGCTTCTGAATAGCCTGAGTTCTTTCTGCCTTACATTCTTCTACATGGAAGTTTGTGCTGATGTACAGCCAACTTTGTTTTTAGAACCTGCTTTCCACAGTACAATTCAGACAGTGATGCACAGTGGGTAATGAATTGGACTTAAAAGTCAGAAAGTCTCACTCTACTCTTTTTTATCTCTCCAAATAATCAGCTGATTTCTGGCAAATTCATCTCTCTGTGTCTTAATTTGGTCACCGTGTAAGAAGAGTTTCAATTCAATATTGATTGAGCATCTACTCTGTGTCAGGCCCTTTGCAAGGCACTAGAAATACAAAGAAGACAAAAATATAAATTATATCTGCCTTGAAGGGCTTCAGGGTCTAGAGAAGAAAATGTAAAGGAAGAAAAGGAAATATGTCTGGGTAGTTGATATAAAATATTTTACAATTTAAGCTCCCTGAGTCAACTACATGGAGCAGTAACTATCTGTTTCATGGGCTAAGAGTCTCTCCTATAGACCCAGACCAGACCATTAGTGAGGAGCTAGAATGAAGGGCTGTGGGCTGCATAAGCAGGTCAAGGCCAAAGGCTTTAATCTATAGATATTCAAAGAAAGACTCAGTGAGTGTCAGAGTTTGGCTTGGGGAGGGCTACACGGACAGTATTTATACACAATGCTCACCCTAGCTTGAATGTATCCTTTATTTCCAAAAGACATGAGCCCCCTCACAGCTCTAGTAATTGTACTGGTACCCATGGACTCAGATTCCAGGCAAACTCCTATGGCCCCAGGCCCCAGTTCAGCCCACAAAGTCCCAGGCTTTAGACCTGCCCCTTTGCCAGGCTGGTAACCCTGGCATCAGTTACCAGGCTAACACTCAAAGACACAGGTTCCAAGAGCCTGCCCAATGCCAAGCCAGCCCCTACAGCTTCATTTTCCATGCCAGTTCCTGCGGCCTCATGCTCCAGCATATTCATGGGCCAGGCCTGCTCCAGCAGACCCAGGGGCTAGGTATATCCCAGTAGACCTCACTGCTGGGCTTCCCACACAGAGCTAGGCTCCAGGATCACCCCTGTGGACCCAGGTACCAGGACAGCACCTGTGACCCCAAGACCCAGGCCTCCCCTCATGTACCTAGCCTTCAGGCCAACACCTGCATATCCGGCCCCCAGGCTCCACACTTGTCCCAGGTTCCACACCTGTCCTAACAACAGGCCATCCCCAGGCCCTTGGCCAGTTCCAGTGTCCCTAGGCTCCAGGCCTACTATAGTGCCAAGCCAGTCCCTGTGGACTCAGACTTCAGGAAAGTCCCAGTGAACCTAGAAACCAGGTCCATACCAGCACCTAGTCAGCCTCTGCAGACTCAGACTCAAAGACCACCCCTGCACCAGGTCAGCCTCTATAAACCCAGGCTTCAGGCCAGCTTCTATAGACTCAGGCTCTAGGCCTGTCCTTATGGACAAAGGCCCTACGTATACTCCCATAGGCCCAATCAATAGGTTTATCTCAGTAGATCCAGGCTCCAGGCCTAACCCTATGGACTCAAGCACCAGGCCTGCCCACCTGCTGACCCAGGCACCAGGATAGGCTGTCCAAGGACTCAAGCAGCAAGTTCACCCATGGACCATGCCAGACCAGTTGCTGAGAATCTCTGGATGAGCTGACTAGTAAAGGACTTCCCCCAGACAAAGCCAGTCCAACAAGACTAGAATAAGTCCCTACTTCTTCAAATGCATATAAGCTAATATACAGTCACAAGAATTAGAAACAATCAGGGAAACATGACACCAACAAAGGAATAAAATAAAGCACCAATAACCACCCTCAAAATAAAGATTTGTAAACTGCCTGACAAAGAATTCAAAATAATTACTTTAAGAAACCTCACAAAAATATAGTAAAATAGAGAGAAATATTTTAACAAAATCAAAAGAACAATAAGCAACCAAAATATGAGAGATTGAATTATTTTAAAAATTCTGGAGCTGAAAAATGCAATGAACAAAGTTAAAAATACAATAGAGGGTGTCAATAGCAGAACTGGTGAAGCAAAAGAAAGCCTGTGAACTTGAAGACAGGTTATTTGAAAATATATAGTCAGATGAAAAATACTAAAGTGAATGAAAATGCATAAAAGAAGCTTATGGGATTTATAAGACAGCATCATAAGCAAGTATTCAAATTACTGGAGTTAAAAAGTAAGAGTAGAACAATAAAGGGCTAGGAAATTCAGGTAAAGAAATAATAGCAGAAAAATTTCAAATCTGGAAACATATATAAATATCCAGGTACAGGAAGGTCTCCACTAAGATTCAGCCCAAACGAGATTACAGTAAGACATATTATAATCAAACTGTCAAAAATCAAAGATAAAAAGAGGATCCTAAAAGCAAGAAAAAAAAAAAAAAGAAAGAGAAAAGCATATTACAGGTAATGAAGTTCCAATAGGGCTAACAATAGACTTTTTTACATAAACCTTACAGGCCAGAAGAGAGTGGGATAATATATTCAAAGTGATAACACGGAGGCAGGGTGGGGTGGGGTGGGGGTGGGGGGACTGCCAACCAAGAATTCTTGACCCAGCAAATCTATCCTTCAGAAATGGAGAGAAAAATACTTTCCCAGACAAACAAAGCTGACAGTTTATCACCACCAGACCTATTTTACAAGAAATGCTAATGGGATTTCTTCAATCTGAAAGAAAAGGAGGATGCTAATTAGTAATACAATCAAGCATAGGAAAGTATAAAATTTATTGGTAAAAATCAGTATACAGTCAAATTCAAAATATTCCACTACTATCATTGTTCTACGTAAGCCACATATCTTTTGTATGAAGGTTCAAAGACTAAGTTATAAAAATAATGATAGATACTATAATTTGTTAAGGGATATATAATATAAAACAATGTAAACTGTGGCATCAAAAACATAAAATGCAGAAAGAGGAGCAAAATTATTGAGTTTTTTCATGTAATCAAATTGTCAGCATAAAAAAGTCAATTTTTATTATAAGATATTTTATGTAAGCCTAATGATAACCACAAAGCAAAATCCTTTAGTTGATACACAAACCATAAAAAGTAAGGAATCAAAGCATACCACTAAAGAAAATCATCTAATTACAATTTCTCTCACAGTAAGAGAGAAAGAAAGGAACAACAGATCTACAAAACAACCAAAAACAATAAACAAAATTGTACTAATGAATCCTTACCTATCAATTATTTCTTTGAGTGTAAATTGATTCAATTTTCCAATCAAAAGACAAGAATGACTGAATGGCTGAATGGGCTTTTTAAAAAAGACCTAACTATACACTGCCTACAATAGACACACTTCACATATATACTAAAAGGGAAGGGAGGGAAAAAGATATTCCATGTAAATGCTAACCAAATGAGAGCAGGGGTAGCTATTTATATTAGATAAAATAGAATTTACATTAAAAAAGTAGAACAAGACAAAGAAAGTCATTATATAAGATAAAATGATTAATTCATTAAGAAATAACAGTTGTAAATACACATGTGCCCAACATTGGAGCATCTAAAAATATAAAGCAAATATTAATAGATCTAGAGAGAGAGAGCGACTATAACAATGGTAGAGGACTTCTATACTACACTTTCAGCAAAGGATAGATAATCCAGACAGAATATCAGTAAGGAAACATCAGACTTAAACTGCACATTAGACCAAATAAACCTAACAGACATATACAAAACATCCAATCCAATAGTAGCAGGATATATATACATTCTTTTCAAGTGTACACATAATATTCTCCAGGATAGATCATATTAGACCACAAAAATGTCTTAACACATTTTAAAAGATTAAAATCATATCAAATATCTTTTTAAACCACCATGGTATATTAAACTGGAGAACAATAACAGAAAGAATTCCAGAAAATTTACAAATACATAAAAATTTAACAAGATGCTCCTGAACAACCAATAAGTCAAAGAAGAATTTAAAAATATCTTGAGACAAATGCAAATGGACACACAAAATACTAAAACCTACTAACATACTATGAGATACAGCAAAATATATCTAAGAAAAAAACTTACAGCAACACATGCCTACATCGAAAAAGAAGATTTCAAACAAAAAACATAACATCATACCACAAGGAATTAAAAAGAAACGAACAAACTAAGCCCAAAGTTAGTAGAATAAAGGAAATAATAAAGATCAGAAAATAAATGAAATAGACTAGAAAAATGGTAGAAATGATCGATAAAACTGAGTTGGCCTTTTAAAAAGATGAACAAAATCAACAACCCTTAAGCTAGATTAATAAAAAAAAATCTGAGAGACTCACATAAAATCAGAAATGAAAGAGGAGACATTAGAACTGATACCACAGGAATACAAAGGATCATAGGAAATTACTATGAATAATTATATGTCAACAGTTGGATAACTTAGAAGAAATGGATACATTCCTAGAGACATAAAACCTACCAAGACTGAATCATGAAGAAAAAGAAAACATGAACAGACCAATAACAAGTAAAAAGATCAAATCAGTAATAAAATGTCTCCTACCAAAGAAAAGCCCAGAACACAATCACTTTATTACTGAATTTTAACAAATATCTAAAGAACTAAAATCAATTATTATCAAACTTTTCCCAAAAAATTGAAAAAGGAATACTTCCAAACGTATTTTACAAAGCCAGTATTACCCCGATACCAAAGTCAGACAACTATACTACAAAGACAAGAAAATTATAGACCAGTATCCCTAATGAACATAAATACAAAAAGCATCCACAAAATACCTGTAAACCAAATTCAACAGCACATTAAAATGATTGTTCACCACAATCACATGAGATTTATCACAGAAAAGCACGAATAATTCAAGAAATGCAAATCTGTAAATGTGATACACAACATTAACAGAATGAAGGATAAAAAACATATGGTCATCTCAATAGAAACAGAAAAAGCATTTGACAAAATTCAACACTCTTTCATAATAAAATTTCTCAACAAATTAGTTGTCAAAGGAATGCACCTCAACATAGCAAAGGCCATATATAACAAACTCACAACTGACACCATACTTAACATTGAAAAGGTGGAAGATTTTCCTCTAAGATTAGGAACAAGACAAGGAAGCCCACTCTTACCACTTTTATTCAACATAATACTGTAAATTCTAGCCAAAGCAATTAGGCAAGAGAAAGAAATAAAAGGCATCCAAACTGGAAAGGAAGAAGTTAAATTGTCCCTATCTGCAGATTACATGATCTTATACATAGAAAACCCTAAACACTCCCTCAAACAACTGTTAGGATAATAAACAAATTCAGTACAGTTGTAGGATGCAAAACCAAAATACAAAAATCTGTAACATTTCTATATACTAACAAAGAACTACCTGGAAAAGAAATTAAAACAACCAACCAAATTACAAAAGCTAAGAAAAATCAAATACTTAGAAATAAATTTAACCAAGGAAGTGAAAGACCTGTACACTGAAAACTATAAAACATAATGAAGGAATCTGAAGAAGACACAATAAATGAAAAGATATTCCATCTTCAGTAGCTAGAAGAATTACTATTATTAAAACATTCATACTACAGAAAGCAATCTATAGATTCAATGCAATCTCTAACAAAATTCCAATAACATTTTTTCACAGAAATAGAAAAAACAATCCTAAAATTTATATGGAACCACAAGGGACTCTGAATAGTCAAAACGATCTTGAGTAAAAAGAAAAAAGCTGACTTCAAAATATACTACCAAGGTATAGTAATCAAAACATCATGGTACTAACGTAAAAACCACCACATGGACCAATGGAACAGAATAGAAAGCCCAGAAATAAATCCATGCATTTACAGTCAATTGATTTTCCACAAAGGTGCCAAGAACACACAAAGAAGAAAAACAGTCTCTTTAATAAATAATGTTGGGACAACTGGATAGCCACATGCAGAAGAATGAAATCAGAACTTTAGCTCATGCCATAAGCAAAAATAAATTCAAAATGAAATAGACTTACATAAGACTTAAAACTGTAAAACTACTAGAAGAAAATGTATGAAAAGAATTGTTGACTTTGGTCTGGGTAATGATTTTTTGGATATGACCACAAAAGCACAGCCAACAAAAGCAAAAATAAATGGGATTACATTAAACTAAAAGGCTTTTGCACAGTAAAGGAAACAATTAATGGAGAAAATATTTGCAAAGAGAGAAAATATTTGTAAATCTGACAAGGAGTTAGCAGCCAAAAATACACAAGGAACTCAAACAACTCAATAGCAAGAAAACAAATAACCAGATTTAAAAATAGGCAAAGGAGCTGAATTCACATTTCTCAAAAGAAGACATACAAATGACCAATAGGTATATTTAAAAGTGCTCAATATTACTAATGATCAGGGAAATGCAAATTAATACCACAATGAAATATCACCTCACACCTGTTAGGATGGCTAATGTAAAAAAGGTGAAAGTGTTGGTGATGATGTCAGGAAAAGGAAACTATTACACATTGTTAGTGGGAATTTACATTGGTACAGTTATTATGGAAAACAGTATGGAGTTTCCTTCAAAAACTAAAAATAGAACCACCATTTGATCCAACAATCCCACTACTGGGTATATATCTAAATAAAATGAAATTGGTGTGTTGAAGAGATACCTGCTCTCCATCATTCATTGCAGCATTATTTATAATTGCCAAGATATGGACTTAACCTAAGTGTTCATCAATAGACGAATAGATAAAGAAAATGTGGTATATATGAAATACTAGTCAGCCTTAAACAAGAAGGAAAGCCTGTCTTTGCACAACATGGATGAAAATGAAGGATAGTATGTTAAGTGAAATAAGCCAGGTATAGAAGGACAAATATTACATAATCTCACTTATATGTGAATTACAAAAATGTCAGACACATAGAAACTAAGAGTAGAATGGTACTTCCCAGGGGCTGGGGAGTTGTTGAACAAAGGCTACAAAATTTCAGCTGGACAGGAGGAATGAGTTCAAAAGATCTATTCTACAACATGGTGACTTTAGTTAAAAATAATCTATTGTACTTTTAAAACCACTAGGAAGGTAGATTTTATATATTCTCCCCACAAAGAAGTAATAAGTATGTGAGGTAATGTATATGTTAATTAGCTCATTAGTCCTTACGTAATGCATACATATTTCAAAACATCATATTGTATCCAATAAATGTATATATAATTTTTGTTAATCAATTAAAAATAAGTTATTTAAAAATTAAGAAAATAGACATGAGCATCTTACGGGCAAAATACATTTAATTGTTCACTTTATGGCATTTCAGATTTCCATGATGAATTCATTCTTCTTTTTGAAAATGGAATGTGGGTTCATTTTTATGTTTTATAGATCTACAACCTACTGTCTGAAACTCTTGAAGAGTGATACGTTTGGCATTCTGAATTGGGGGATTTGGATATGTAATACTGGGCACAGGGTTCATATTGTGTAATGTCCCAGCAATGTCTGGGGCAGCCCCTAGTAATTAAAGGCAGGAATATTTCTACAGAGAAATAGCTGACTAGTCACACTACAAGTATCTTCTTATCAGTTCAGGTCAGATTTTAATGAAGTGATGTTTTGTCTCAAAATGGACTGTGAAAAAAGTCTCAGTTTTCGAATTTTCAGATTTCACTACTGTAGACAAGAGATTGTGGACCTGCAGTTGTAAAGTTTAAAGTAAACATCGACATTCTCCTACAAACTATAGTGAGAGTTCCTCTAGTTAAAATTCCTCTAGAATAAAGTAAAAACCACAAATAATCAGATTTAGCTTTGAAAATCCTTTAGGATGCTCTCATAATGCCTGCAATGTTAGACTAGCTCAGCGTTTTGTCAGCTGAACTCAAGAAGAAGAAATTGGCTCAGATTTAGTGGATATGCTGAATGAAAATGTACATCTTTGAATATTAGAATCACTCTAGCTACTTGCAATGCATTGCAATGATCTATCTACAAGACACACAAAGACTAAGAGAACAGTAGAACCAGGTCTCTCACCACATACCCATTCTAGTAGAACATACTCTTTAATGGTTGGCAGAATTACCCCCTTATTTTTAAAAAACTGTGTATGTTCATGTGTGATGTGTGTATGTCTGTCTGTGTGTGTAAGGGAATGAATGCAGTTGAAAATATGCTAAATGTCCTTTTGTTTTGGCATCACCATCAGCATTTATTATGTTTATTATTTGTTTGCTTATTTTGAATAGACCTCTCTTGGTATATTATAAATTAAATTTAAGCCTATCTTGTTTGCCATTGCATCCCCAGAGCCAAATATCATACCTGCTTTCATTAATATCTGTATATCAGGAGGCAGTAGTGTATAATGTTTACAAGCATGAACTCTGTAGCCTGGCAGCCTAGATTTGAATCCTGCCTTGGCCACTACTACCTTAGACCATGGGCAAAGTCTCTGCTCCCTAGTGTCCTCTCCTGAAAAATAGGGATAATGATACTTATTATATCAATCTAGATGGACTAATTTATACTCTAATAACAAACCCCAAAATCCAGTGGCCTGAACCAACAAAAGTTCTTATTTATTTATTTTTCTTGTTGCATTACATGTTCATCATAGGTTAGCTAGGATTCTACCCTATACCATCACTGTCCTTACTCCAGGACCCAAACTGCCTAAGCCAGCACTACTTGGCACAATGCCAGTTTCCCTAACAGAGCAAAGGGAACATTCTTCAGGATTGGTACATTAAATTCTCGGCCTAGAAATGACACAAGTCACTTCTGCTTACACATCGGGCAGAAACAGTCAGTAGGGTCTAGGGAATACAATCCTGACATGCACCCAGGAAGTAGAGTTACAGAAAGATACTACCCTCATAGGGTTGTCATGACAAGTAAAGGACACATGTAAAGCACCTGGCACCATGCCAAATGCTATACAGGTATTTGCT
This sequence comes from Chlorocebus sabaeus, assembly GCF_047675955.1. Taxonomy (NCBI): domain Eukaryota; kingdom Metazoa; phylum Chordata; class Mammalia; order Primates; family Cercopithecidae; genus Chlorocebus; species Chlorocebus sabaeus. Next base: position 46,594,001 of record NC_132920.1, read on the forward strand.
GCTGCTGTTATAATTATTAACAAATTGAATAAATTCATATTTTAGAGCAATATCTAATGTAGGTGATGGGTTGAAGGGTGCAGCAAACCACCATGGCACGTGTGTACCTATGTAACAAACCTGCATGTTCTGCACATATATTGCAGAACTTAAAGTATAATAATTTTTTTAAAAAGGCACCTTTCAGGTTTCTCCTTATTCAGTTGAATTTGGCTAAACATTTCATAGTCATTGCTTCCCTGTTCCCCTTTAGCAAGCAGTGCATTCCAACAGCCAACCCAGCAGACCCTTATCTGTCTTTAGCACAAGACACAAGGTTGCTCAAAGGACAACCTTCCTAGCCTCACCTTCCTCAAGATGACTTCTGCAGCCCAGCTGGATCCCAAAAGATGAACCCAGGGGAGCGCTCTGAAGAGAAATGTACCCTAGTAATTTTCAGGTGTTGGATACCGTGAAGATCACAGTTTTAAATGTGTTTCATACAAAAATATTTATACTTCAAGCTGTAGCATGCAAACAGCAATCTGCATTTATTGGTTTCAGATGCCAATTTCTTCCAGCTCCAGTTCTCCTTTGTGTTATATAAACAAATCTCAACCATCTGGACCACAACAAGCCTCAATGAAGTATGTGCTCACTCATTGCAAAAGCATCAAATCAAAATACAATCTCACAGAATTCTGCCTAACTGAAAATTGGAATGAACATTACGGACAACACAAAGCTGTTTTTTAACATGTGCTTTAGGTGTCAGAACTTAGAATGTAAATAGGACAGCAGAAATGAGCATATCAGAATATTTATCACTTTGAATAGAACAAAGTGATACAGAAATAAACCGATCCAGATCATATCCTGTGCTGTTACCTATAGTATGAGAAGTTCCATTTAGTACCCCATAAATTTCCTCAAAAACGAAAAGACGTGGGAAAATAGAGAAGAGAATGCTGCAAGACTCATTTGTGACAGAAAGCAAAAGGTTTAATTCCTACCCAACTATGGAAGTTAAATATATACTTTATAATAATTGTAGGACAAAGGCTAAACCCAAATCCGTCAATATCAAGACACAAGGATTTCAGAAGCAGGCTTTGCCAAAAAAGAAAGGACTCTGCTAAAACAAATTACATATGAAACCACCTACCCTCCTAAACCTTGGAAATGAAGGCTAAGCATCATTTCTGATGTCTCCACCCACTGCTATAATTCCAGGCTGCTGAATACATCTTCCCAAAGCCAAATATAAAAACAATTACCATGGCCAGCCTTGCCCATAGGCAAATACAAGGAGTGCTGGAAATGCTTTTTGCTTCTTTTCCCCCTGCCTAAAAATATCTCCCCACCAACTTATCACGGTGCCTAAAACATCCACCCTTTGGGAAAAGTATCCATCATCAGACTTGATGGCTCAGATTCATGAAATGTAAACCTTGTGGAAAGAATATTCTGATAGAATGGAGTATGATACTTAATGTCTTAAAATAAGTGATTTTATTATAATAGTTTAAAAGGAAGTTAAAGGAAAGCAATATGAATTTCTGGGTCTGGAAGAGAAATATGGCAGTGAAAATGAGATGCCACGATACTCTCCACTGTTCTTTCTGGAGTCCCAGTGATCATGCCTTCTGGCTACTGTTAACTTATCTGGTATCTGATTATCTTGTTTTGTCACCTTCAACCATATAGATGTAATTAAATCAAAACTAAATCCATGTCGGATTATTTGGTATCCTAAAGACTGTCCACAAAAGGAAGAGTAAAATAAAAAAAACTCCCCGAGGTAGAAGACTTTCTGACTTAGTAAGCTGAATTACATAGACTTTGGCCAATTATAAAATTCACCTCCATGGTTGTAAAATTGTGATCTAAATTATTGGAAACTGAGTGCAATTAACTATATTCTTGTTTATTTTGCCTCAATATTTTATCAAGGTCATCCTAAAACCAAATACTATTTCCCAAACTGCTATGCACAAACTTCATATACACATTAGATGAGAAAATCTTGTAATCCATTATTCAGTCACAAATCAGAATATCAAAATAGATATGTGCAGACTCTCATGAACTCCCCCCACCAGCCCCTGTCCTTCTATGTCCTCAGTTCTAATTCAGTTAATCAGCCATTCTTGAGCAGCACTGCTAAATGAGATTAGCACCTTCCTAGGTCTCATTGTTTCAATCTACTGGGAAGTATTTTAAAAGGAAAGAATCAAAACCCCAATTAAATCTCTAAGGAAAATCCTTCTAATTATGATATTTACAGAAATTGATGATATAATGAGAATACATAGACTATTGCTTTACAGTTTATGGCAGGTATATTTCAGAGGAAACTACCTGCCCTGAGTAAATTATCATTTGTGATAATCTGGTTATAATCCAAGAACAAAATTCTCAGTTTCTTTCAAAGAAGAAATTGGCATGTGCCACTTTCTTACTTTAAATAGTCTGATGATCATAGCACTGGAGATTCTAATTATATATAATTCCTTGCATTTCAAGCTATTTTCAGCTCATAATTTCAACAGTTCAACTCCAAACTGATATCATTATAAAAATATCTTTAAATGGCTTAAAATAACTCCTAATCCTCTTGGATGATTTTCTCTGTGGCTATCAGGATTGTCTACAAAATCAATCATATCCATAAATCAGACTTCCAGTAATTGTGCCAGACACAGACTTCAGCAATGGGCACAAAGAGCAAAAGTTTGTGAAACAGCAATCATAAAGCCTACTCTTATATCTCACACAGAGTCATATACTTTAGTTTAGAAAAACAAAAAGGCCCAGCTGGGCGCGGTGGCTCACGTCAGTAATCCCAGCACTTCGAGAGGTGGAGGCGGGCGGATCACAAGGTCAGGAGATCAAGACCATCCTTGCTAACATGATGAAACCCGTCTTTACTAAAAACACAAAAAATTAGCCAGGCGTGGTGGCGGGCGCCTGTAGTCCCAGCTACTCGGGAGCCTGAGGCAGAAGAAAGGCATGAACCCAGGAGGCGGAGCTTGCAGTGTGCCAAGATCACCGCCACTGCACTCCAGCCTGGGCAACAGAGCAAGAATCTGTCTCAAACAAAACAAAAGAAAAAAGGAAAAAAAAAAAAAAAACCCTTTATCCAAAATATTTTGTCCATGTTTCAGTAGTATAATAGTGGTTTTTATAACTAAGAATCTACATCCACAAGGGAAGGTTTAATCCATTTAGATACCCCATTTAAAGGTCAAAGAAATCTGAAATAAACTTTGGAAAGGTCTCCAAATGGAATATTTACTGTGATTGCCAAAAACATTTACACAAAGTTAAGTCTGTTTCTTAAAATGAGAAGATGGAAAATGTTAATACATAGAAAACCTCATTCCCCAGTCATTTCAAATTGAGGAGTTACTGCTTCATTCAAATTCTTACAACACACACATGGCAGTACCACCATGGTATCAGTGAGCAAAGAAGGATTCAGACGCCAACCGACTTACCTTCTCTAATATCTACTGTGAGACTTGGCTCACAGTTTAAGAAGGCTTTTTTAGAACATTCATCAAGCTGCAGGAAGGTTGGAGGTAAAATGGAGTTTATACGGTTTTGAGAAAGGCAAATTATATTTATGGCAGAGGAGGGGAAAAGGAAATGTTTAGGAGTTTAAGACATCTGCTTCCTAGCCTAAGGGGCATTTCCTACCATCCATATTAACACCACTTGTTTTGCTAGACAGACCTATGAGTCACAGAGGACTCAATTTGATTCAACATATTTTCATCTACGAATCTGTCAGATGTACCTCTAAAGTTAGTTGATAATAGAACGGGATTTTCTTATCCTGGTACACATGCCAAAAATAGAGCCAAGTAAACATTTTCAAAAACTTCAAAACACCAACCACAAATGAACAGCAGGATTACTTTGAGATAATGTCACATCTCCCCATGTTTCAGGAACAGAAAAAGGCATCTTACCTTGCTGTCTTCTCCTTCAAATACTGACTGGTGAACATTGCACGCAAACAACGAGTTGGGGAGGTCATTGAAGTCAGTGATTGCTTGAAAGGCTTCTTCTGCAAAACAACGAGTGACAGCCCAGTCCCTGTCTATGCAACACAGTAAGAAAAGTCCTCCATCTTCAGGGATGTGTCCCTGCTGTCCCGGGCTCCTCATTCCGATGAAGTATGATTCTCCCCTCATTCCTGGGGATACAAACATGAGCATGTGTTACTGAAGAACAAATTCCTTAAAATTCAGTTTTCGGGTCACAGTTTTGGATTGTCAGGGGCAGAACAGTGGAGTACGATCAGGAGGAAAGGCAGGGGATATTGGAAGGGAGAAGATCTGCGAGTTCGCATGGTTCCCTTGATCCATGAATCAGAATTTCCCATACAGCTCTGCTTTGGGGCAAGAACCGAGTCAGTACTATGGTTTTTTAAAACAAACAAGCGGGTATAGGAAACAGAGATCACCACCAGCACCACTATTACTAATGCCTATCATGTATTGAGTTCCAGGCACTATTCTAAATGATTTATATGCATTTAGAACATCAATTACATACATTAACTACCCTATTTAATCTCTACAACAGTCTATAAGGTTGGTACCAATATTATCCCCATCTTACAGATAGGAAAACAGAGGAACAAAGTAATTAAGTAACTTTTACAAGACCACTGACAATATGGCAGGGCTAGGATTCAAACTCACGGAAACTGGAGCCAGAGCTTACTCTCCTATGCCACAGGAATGAAGCAGATCAAAATAAGTAGAAGCCGATATTAAGGAAGTATGATCTACTTCATCAGCACCTGAATCCTGATCATGATAACTCTAATAGGTAATAGTTAATCCACATTGAGAGTAAGTGCACACATGCGCGCGCGCGCACACACACACACACACACAGACATTTCCTCTTCTGACTGAGATAATTACTTCAAGTCATTTGTGAACCAGGTCAAGATCCTAAGAAATCAGTGTTATCTTGGCCAATCCGTGGTACATAGGTCCCCCTCCTTGCCCCCTAAAGCTTTCCAGTATTGATTTCACCTAGCTGTGTTTAACCCTTCTGTTATTTTCTCACCCCTTATATTTGTAGTTTGCCTAACTGCAGAGTTTTTCCATTTTTTGATACTGGTATATAATTTAGCGGATTAGGTCAGTATCCCCATATAGTCCAAGGATGGGATCTACTTTCTTCTTTTGTACCTATTTTCCTGCCTGTGATACTATTCTCCTCAAAGCTCAATAGTTAAGAGGCTCAGAAAGTGAAATAACTTGCCCATGGTTACGCAAGTAAGACTGGCTGAAAATTATGACATGGCTAGTGAACCATCTTCAGGAAGCTCCATGTTCTTCAATCCCATCATCACAGATGCTCAGAGCAAAGGACAGAAAGGTAGGTACCACCGAACATCACTCTGCTCTCATGAAGTTTAGTTAGATACAAATTCTAGATCCCCAGACAAAATATCAGTTTCTGCTTATATCTCTCTTGAACTCTGAAATAAACCCTTGAACCTCATAGTGATGGTTATGTTTTTTATTTTCATTTTTCCTAGAAAAGCCCCATTGAGAGTTGGTAAGCAGCATTTTCTGGCAATAATGCATTACATATAAAATCTTAAGCCTGGTTGAGGTAGGAGCCAAAAATTAAATAGTATGAGGTGATATCTCTAAAATCAAATCACCAAAACTGTAGTAAATAAAAATTTCTATATAAAATATAATAAGACAATTCTTGTACTACAAAGTTCTTCAAACTCCAATTAGTGCAACATTTTCCATATTTAAATCAACAAAATACTTATTTTAAATAAAAATATGGTACATTTTATTAAATAATCTAAAATAGATGAACATTTTTAACTAGAAGGAAAAACATGTAATGACATCAATATAAAGGGAATTCAACTGCTAGCACCTTCAATGAAACATGTGCATGCATTTTCTTTCATATTTTTTTATACTGTTCCTTGAGTATTTTAGCATAAAACACCTAATGAACATCATTTATTGGAGTATCAATTATTTTAACAGTAAAAATATTTACTAAAAGCATCATTGCAACAGCAGTAAACAGTAGTATTTTCATTAACAGTTTACAGGAAAACTGTGTGTGTGTGTGTGTGTGTGTGTGTGTGTGTGTGTGTGTGTGTGTGTGAGATGGAGTTTCGCTCTTGTCACCCAGGCTGGAGCACAATGGTGCAATCTTGGCTCACTGCAACTTCCACCTCCTGGGTTCAAGTGATTCTGCTGCCAAAGCCTGGGCCTCCCGAGTAGCTGAGATTACAAGCGCGTGCTACTATGCCTGGTTAGTTTTTGTACTTTTAGTAGACATAGGGTTTTGCCATATTGGCCAGGCTGGTCTCGAACTCCTGACCTCAGGTGATCCACCCGCCTTGGCCTCCCAAAGTGTTGGGATTACAGGCATGAGCCACCACACCCAGCCAGGAAACTCTTTTGATAATGAAATCATAATTATTCAGTAGCATACAAATAGATACTGTGTCAATTCTGATTTTATTTTTAATCTCATCCCTCTTATTTAAAATATTTTAAGTGAATCAAAACATCATAAAACACTTAGATGTGTTGTAAGAATGTTTCAATTATTATTTTTCCAAAAAAATCTAAAATACATTGCCAAACAAATTAATTAAATAGACAAATTTTAAGCTTCACTCGGGACACATTTTAACCTACTCAAATAGCCTTAATTTCTATCCTAAGCTGTAACAATATTATCTTCATGAGACTTTATTTTAAGCTCATTACTTTCAGTAAAGATTTAAAGGGTGAATGAATTTTTGGCAAACAACCTACTTTACTTACATGGAGAAATACTTTAGAAGTCAGAGCTCTGAACAAAGAAATTCTAATTTCTCTTTCTAGTTTCATTACTAACTCATCCCATAATTTGGAGAAGCCAAGTGATCATTCTGGAACTCAGTTTATCCTTGTAAAAGAACAACAAAAAAATATCAAACTGCCTCCTTCTGCAGAGTAAGGGGAGGCAGGAGAATGAAACAGGAGTGGAAGACGTGATCAAAATCAGTATTAACCACTACATAAAAGAATACGTAATATGTAGTATTGCAATACTGTACTATACAGTTTTGCAATTTTTACTGCATGGATTATGCAGTAAACAGAAAGAGAAATTCTGAAGATTAAGAGAACTTCCCAATTTGGGTCCCACAGCCCAAATTAACTAGTTTGTTTTTGTTTCCTCTTCTTTTTTTTCCACTTTTTCAGAGAGGCTTTTGCTCTGTTGCCCAAGCTGGAGTGCAGCAGCACAACCATAACTCACTGCAACCTCCAACTCCTGGGTCAAAAGTGATCCTCCCACCTCAGCCTCATGAGTGGCTGGGACTACAGGCATGCGCCACCATGCCTGGGTCCTTTTGTTTTTATTTTTTGTAGACATGAGATCTTGCTATGTTGTCCAGACTGGTCTCCAACTCCTAGCCTCAAATAGTCCTCCCATTTCGGTCTCACAAAGTGCTGGGATTACAGATGTCAGCCACTGTGCCCAGCCTGGTTTGTCTTTCTAAATTAATATCAAACTCTTCATCATTGTAATAAACCTTTGAGGCAACCATTGTCTACCAAGGTTGACATGTGTTGTCCTTATTTCTAAATCTGAGGTTGGCCATCCAAAGGAGAAGAGCTTCCTTCAGCTAGGAGGCCATTTTCCGGGAGGGCTTCCCAACCTCACCCAGGCTGGAATGAATGTAATGTTCTTTCTCAGAGCTCCCTGAGCACCCTGCACAGCCTCTTCTCATGAAATCTTCCTCCCATGTAACTACTGTTGTGATTACTGCTTTACTAGTATGTATCTCAACCCAGACTGGTATTTCCTGAAAGCAGAGGCTGGGTTGTCTCCATCCATGTATCTACAGGCAAATATAGAAAGTCCTCAAAATAATGCTTGGCTGAATTAATGAATTATATAAAAAAGAGTCAGTTTTTGGAAATAACAGACCAGCAAGTGGGTTATAATGGCCAACTTAAAATGTATACACGAATGATACACTATTTCAAATGTCTACACTAATAATGAACACAATCATCTCATTTCAATTTAAGGTTTGATTCTAAAATGTAATTTTACAAATGAAAGATGGCAAGAATCACTCAAAAAGAGCAAGACTCAAAGGATTCCTCTAGCTAAAATTTAATAATCTGTGGAGAATAGCAAAAATAACATTTATGTTTTTTAATTATATGAGTTAACTGAGGAAAAACTGGAAAATTCAAAAAGCTATAAAGAAGAAAATAAAAGTAAACCAGAATCCTACTATCCAGAGAAAACTCCTGCTAACATTTTGGTATGTTTCATTCCAGTGTTTTTTTTTTACATGTAAAATTTTTAAACAAAATGGGGATCCGGCTGTTTAGTGTACCACTCCTTTCCTGCAACACTGATATAATCAAAAGCAGTTCCCTGTGTGATTATATATTCCTCAAAACAATAATTTTAATAGCCACATTGTATCCCAGTGTATGAATCTGACATAATTTAATCACTCTTCTGTTGCTTAACATTTGGAAAGCATAAGTTTCCATCACCATACCCATGTGGAAAAGAAAAACCACTATCCACTATTAAAATATAAATCTTCCCATGGGAGAATCTCAAAACTTCTTTAAAGAGAAGAGACAACTTTATGAAATACTGGAAGGAGCCCCAAGGGAATACCTTCATGCCAGTTTCAAGCTGTAAACAGGGGCCTTCTGGGTTGTGGCTTTCTTTTTATTTTTTATTTTCTTTGAGACAGAGTTTCACTCTTGTTGCCCAGACTGGAGGGCAATGGCACGATCTCGGCTCACTGCAACCTCCGCCTCCCGGGTTCAAGTGATTCTCCTGCCTCAACTTCCTGAGTAGCTGGGATTACAGGCATGCGCCACCATGCCCAGCTAATGTATTTTTAGCAGAGAATGGGTTTCTCCATGTTGATCAGCCTGATCTTGAACTCCCGACCTCAGGTGATCAGCCTGTCTTGGCCTCCCAAAGTGTTGAGATTACAGGCATGAGCCACCATGCCCGGCCAGCTGTGACTTTCTTGACAGCAGAATGGAGAAGGAACATGGCCTTGTCTACCTTACAGATCTACATGAAAGTCTTTTGAAGGCCCCCCTCCACCAATAACATGTGAATGAAAGCTATTTATTACTATTGTTAGGCTTTTCAAGAGCAAGCCAATGGCAGAGGAAGTTGGCACTTCAGAAGCGGCCATCATTTTCTACTGTTAAGTGTGTAAACGAGTTTCAAACCTCCAGTGTATGTCCATGAGGGTAAAGTCCATATCATTACAATGAGAAACAAGCACCAGTGCAGCTTGAATATTTGGTATGAGTTTGGATGAAGACCCCATTAGGAGGAAGAGATATTTGTAAGGCAAAATAAATTAATTAAAACAAAAAACAAACAACCTTTTCCCCCGAGAAAACATCACCAACAACAAGATGACAGTTTATTTAAATGTTAGAAAGTTAATGGCAATGAAGACATAGACAATGGCATTTGACTCATTTTAACGAAGAAGGAAGCCTGGAGAAAAGAGGGTTTGTGACATTTCATTATTTCGCAAACGTGAAAATAATTTTCATCCATAACCTGATAGCACTTATTAATTAAATATTAAAATACCTAAAATAAAGACAGTATGTTTCCTACCTTAAAGACTAGCCACCTAAAACATGCAGATATCTGTTCAACATCTGTTACACAGAAGTAGCCATTTAATAAATGTTTGTTGTATGAATAAGTGAAAAAATTTCCTTTCGCCCGATAAATTTGGATGTTAGCGACATTACTGGCTTTCTACACAAGGAATTAATCTTTCCAAAACTCTCTAATTTCTTTCCTGACAAATGTTTATACGTATGATTAAACCCAGGGGAAAAGACCTTTAGAAGACATCTGGTTCTGCTGGATATCATTATTGTCACAGAGTTATCAACGTGCATGAGATTCAGATGTCTTAATTGCAGAATTCTAAAAAAATCTACTTTTCTAGGAATTGGGTATAACTCATGAGAGTGCAGAGCCATGCATTTGCCCATAGGAATTCTGGTCTAGAAAGCCTTTAAATACAAAATGAGAGGGAAGTTAACCACAAATAAGTCCATGAGAACAACTTGGGAGCCATAGAAAAATGATAAACATTCATGGAGATGCTTATACTAGCTTTACCATCAAGTAAAATCAGTCAGTATTGTGATGTGTGACCAGAAGGGGTTGGGTGGTGATAATCTCATCTAGAGTCTCGGCAATCTGGAGAGATCATGGCCAATTCTGGGTACTGCCCACTACAGAAACACTGAAAGTCATTCAAAGGAAACTATTCAGTCAAGTTAATGTTATCTAAGAGACAGGTGCATGCTAAGAAAAAGCATAAGAAGCATAGAAAATAAAGTTTGAGTTAAAGCCCAGTTGCCTTCAAATTCTGAAACAGCAAATACAATTTTTGTATACAAAAACAGAAGTCAAACCAGAGAGAAAGAGTTTAATTTTACATAAGGAGCCACAGATCTTTTAACAATTTGGGTTAGAACAGTATGTCCTGCCTTATGTCTTAGTGAACTCCTTGTAGTGGTGATATTCAGTGAGTAAGTTTCATTGAGCAGGTGCCATTCATTTAGCAGAATGTCAAACAGGGAATCCAAGGAACAGGGTGATGATTGCCTGACATTTCCTTTAAGGATTCTCCTCGATTTGAGATTTTTATCTTACCATGATTGGAAAAGAATACATAAGAAGAGAGACATCTGTTTATCTCTGGGATTAAACATGCTCAAGAAAGGCGAACGTATAGCCTTTAACAAAAGCTTTCTCTAGAGTTTAAATGTTAAATTTGGATGCTCATAAATAACCTGTCTATATTTTTTCTCTTCCAGGTGACTCAAACTAAAAAGCAAGAATTTTTCAATAGAAAATGATCCATAAAAGGATAAAAATAAGCAAGACATACAAAAAGCAACTTAAGTTTAAATTTGTTTTTTCTTAGACAAAAAGAATGTTAAAGATTCACCTCAACTGCTTCTAAAATTAAGGACAGAAATACAAAACTTTTGCAATAAGGTCAACAAATAAAAAAAAAAATGCCTTGATTCCATGTCATGGCCAGCTAAGGAGGATAAATAAGGAAATAGAATACATGGAAATGATTAACGAATGATTCATTCTGACTTCAAATTCAGTTTTGATTGAAAAACAAATAAATGAATGATGGGAGATTTGCTAGTTTGCAAGAACTTAAAGATAACAATGTCAGCTTAAATATTAATAACAAAAACTTGGAATACAATGTTGCATTAATAAGTAATAGAAAAGAAATATCTATAGTTATTTTTCAACTGAATGTAAGCTTAAATGAGCCCAGTTCAGATTTTTAAAGAATAGAAACCTAAAGTTTTGCAGTGCTTAAAATCCCTTCATCTCTAAAACCAAATGATTCCTCAATAATATCCAGGACAAAATGAGCTCATTAGAAGAAAATATTTATATGAATAATAAGAATATTAAATTTACAATTAAATTATATCCTCAGCATTCATTTTTGGTCTGGCCTTGTAAGTGGGATCTTTTTGACTTCCCCTTTTGGTGTTTTAATATCTAGATCCTCCTAGGGATAAGACAGGCCTTTTGCTCGTTTTTGTCCATTTTACAGGGAGATTGAAGTATAATATTAGTAACAACAAACCAAGCCAGCCATCCTGAGATACAAAGGAGAGACATGATATTCTTAGGCTGTGCTCCATAGAAACCCATTAGAGCTCTTTCTGAAATATAATGGAACCTATTTAATTCAGCTGCAGAATTTCACACCTGCTGAGCTATGTGAACCTCATGCTATTCTTGATATCATTTGGGATCAGTCTTGAAAGAATCAGGAACATGCAGTTTCCAACTCATAGTTTTCAAAGGAAATCATCCACATTCCTCACTTATGGTTCTCTTCAGGACACCTTCTGGAGCCACTGTTCCACCTTAAGCCCCCAATGGGCAATAATTCAATTAATTCAATTCCCTGTGGAAGCAGCAGCTCATGAATTTTTATGAAGTGTTAAAAAAAAAAAAAAAAGCAAGTTGTTTGTACACCTGTAGGATTTTAATGCTCATGGTTTCACAAGATTTGCAGATCCTGCATATTCTTTCAATGAACATAATAAAAAGGGGAGGAAGACCCTCAAATTTACCCAAGGTTAGATAGGACAAGCAAATAAGGCATTTGTATTCCATTCCCACAAAACTAATAACATCATCAAGAAAAGGTATTTCAAGCAGGTTTCCTGCAAAAGAATAAGGTCAGAGGAAACATCATCTTTTATGAGGTATGAGGGTGAGAAAGTTGTTCTTCAAGAAAGAAGAACCTGTGTCTACAAAGAATGAGCTATAGTGAATTATAGATTTGTTAAACAAAACAAGTAATATTGGAGCACTCACACAAAGCAAAAGAGTTTTGGACACTGTATTAGTCAAGGTCTCAGCAGGAAACGGACAGCATGTTCAAATTGGATAATTTGAAAAGAGTACAACAAAGGGACTATTTACAGGCATGGACAGGGTATAGGAAAACCACAACAGATAGTACAAAACCCTGGTCTAGCACTCTCCCCAGACTTGAAGAGGTGAGAAGAGGGGAGGGGTTTCCAGAACCTGGAGATATTCTGGAGTGAACAGAGGGCTGTGTGGAGATGCGCCCCTGACACATCTTCCACTGTGGGATGTGGTCAATCCACAGTAGCACCACAAAGACAGTGCCAGAGAAATAAATATCCCCAACTTGCTCTCTTTCTCTGATCTCCTGCTAGTACCTCCCATTGGTCAAACCCACCTGGAAATCAGAGGGCAAGGGGGCCATGGAGGTGGAATACATAGGTCAGGCTCTGGGGCACAGGGTGCAGTGCAGAGGGAAAAGGTTGGAGAGAGGATCTCTGGGATCAAGTGAAGATAACAATCACAGTCTTCACAAATGGGGAGTAGCCTAGAAATTTTAGAGGTTAATTTCAATAGCACTTTAAATTTTGAAAATGTACAGCTGAGTCATTTGTAAATCGATGGCTCAAACCAGGGCTTATGTAATACAATTGAAGATTCATCATCTCTGACTGCATTTTTCTTAGAAACAAAAAAGTGAACAGGGAATGAGTGGCTCTGTATATAGTAGAGAATGCTTGCACCACTGAGGAAGATGTGTTCAGATGCCCCACCTGGAGACAGAAGACCATCCTCTCATGATTGCTTAGAAGAAGCTTAAAGAAAGCCCAAAGCCTCTGGAAGAGCAAAGCAATATTATGCAAAATAACTTTTCACAGGAGGGTAACACTTCAAAAGTGGGCAGCAAAGCACAAGAACATTGCTATGGTAGCCAAAGTAAGATGTCTCCTGTCATCTTTCACCTTTGGCCTTCAGATGGGGCATGGAGTGCTGGAGAGAAACAGAGTGAAAAGGAAAGAAGGCAGGGAGTGAGAGATACTGCAGCTTCGAGAAAAATCCAGTCAAGAAGGGTTGAGTTATTCAGAAAAGAGGGACTAGAAGGCTGCCTGGGGAGTGGAGAGCTGGACAGGACTCACTAGAAGTCCAAGGAGGCAGGTCACACTCCCCTCCACAACATTAGCAGGTAATGAAGAGCTTGAAAGTAAGTCTTTTCAACACAAGGAGGAAAGGTAGGGGGAAGAAAAATCCCTATCTCAGTATCCAGCAGACAGTATGCTATTTTTCCCACAATCCAGCTAAACGTTCATGTTATTTCCACATTAAAAATCTTCCATAACTCCCCAGGACCTATCAAATTAAATAAAAAAGCGCTTCAGCCCAGCAAACCAGGACAGCCACAAGATGACAGACTTCCTGTCTAGACTTATCAACTGCCTCATCAACGGTGAAAAAAATCACAAGTCTCAGCATCAAGTTCCAGCTCAGTCCATAACAATAGCAGCAGAAGCAGTGACAATCATTGAGTGCTTACTTTGTTCTAAGGGCTTTATCTGTAACAAACTTATAAATATTAAATAGCTGTGTAGCTTTGACCAATTTCCTCAAGCTTTCCTTAAGATTTTCTCCTGCTATCCCCCATTCCCCCCTATCAACATTCCACTCATCTTCAAAGTCACGTCTGGGGTCACTGTCTTCATACCCCGCTCTGAGCCCAGCCTGTACTAGATAAGATTCCCCTGTCTCTGACTGCTATTGTCCTGTGCTTGCACCTCTCAGGACACTTACTTTGTTTTGCCTCTCTTTGCACTTACTTATTCTTATCTTCCACCCAATGTTGAGCACAGGTGCTGTATCTTACCTACCTGCATAACTCTTGTAGCTACTAAACAAGACCTTGCACTTGGAAGGTAACTTCTGACATTTCTTGAATTGAATGGAATTCAAAGAACTCTGAATTTGACTTTCAGCTGTCCAACTTACTGGCTGTGTGACCTTGGACAAATCACTTAATCTCTGTGTTGTTTCCTCATCTGTAAAGATGACTGGAATATATGCGTTTTATAGTGCTGTGTTGAAGATTTAATACCTAATGCACGTAAGGCACTTAGAACAATGACTGGGACACACCGTGAGTGTTCACTAAGTGTTAACTATTATAAGTGTTATATCTTAAGTTCTCAACAGAGCAACCTTCTGTCTCATATGACACAGGAGCTCTTCCTCTCTTTCCTAGAGTCATGGGTCTTTTTACATGTACAGAAGGAGTACTGTGGTTAAGTGTCAACTTTGAAGTTGTCTTGAACTTTGGCACTGCCACTTTCTAGCTGCGTGACCTTGGACATGTTACTGAACATCTCTGGGCACTGTATGCAATGTGGGAACCACAGTAGTACCTACTTCATTGGGTTGTTCCTTGGATTAAACGTTATACATCTTACCATTCTTCTCCCTCTCACCTACTCCAAAATCTCAAAAATTCTGGTGGGTACTCTGTTTTTCAGCTCTTCAGAAGAGATTGTGAAGAACACTGAAGTCAGATAGACCCAGACTGAAATCCCAGCTCCTCCGCATTCGTGATTATCAATTAGGAGAAGATGGACTGACAGTAGTGGCTGGCCCTGGAGTCTGAATCCTCTTTCTACAACAATTTTACTTCATGATTTTATGCAAGTTAGTTCTGCTCACTAGGCCTCAGTTTCCACAGCTATAAATTGGGACTATTGAGAGGTCCAAATGAGATAATCCTAGTAAAGAATTTAGCCCAGGGCCCAGCAGCTATAATCACTCATGAAATATTAGCATTTGCTATAATTGCTTACACAAGTTAATCTAACTGCCAATTGCACCTTTACTTAATCTGTTCTCCCTTAATTGTTTTATTTTCCAAGAAAGGCAATATTGGTGTTAGGCCCAGAGTTTGACTTGAGTTTAGGATAAGAATATGGACCACCGTTCTAAACCTTTCCGTTTTATCAGGTCATCTTCAACTAAAACGGGACCTGAAGTACTTAGCTTCCTAATACAAATTCTCTGCTTCAATCTTATAGTCTTACTTACCCTTCTCTTTTCTTTAATCACCATTTTCCAACTTAGATAAAAACGCTGTCAGGGCTTACCAGAGTCTCCAGGGTACTTCACAGTGAGGTCCTACACCACCGCAGCCGCGCCAACACCAGCAAAGCAGCCCCCATCCTAGGAGGGCTGCCCAGCTCCTCCTTTCGGTCCTCCCGTCTGCACATGTGTTGTTATTTACAACATTTGGCAAAGCAAACCCATTTATTGACATTTTTACATCTCCTTCCATATGTTGAGCATACTTGCTTCCTCCTATAATGCTGGCTCCCAGCATGGCTCCTGATCTGCTGTGCTGGCGAGACAAATGGAATGTAATACCCCCAGACTCCCTCTCTCCCCTCTCTTCTCTCTCCCTGCTCTTCTCTCTCTCTCTCTTTCTCTCTCTCTACTAGTAGATGTTCCAGAGCCTTGCTCACCTTTAATCAGCACTTTCTCAACTTGAGTGACTTCCTGAGTCTCACAGATTCTCATTGCCTCCAGCTGTGTTAAATCCGGAAGGCTGAGTGTTTTCATTCTCTCCTCCTTAACTTTCCTTGTTAGCACAATTTGCTCTTGATCTGAAAGTAAACCACTGCCCCCAGCTGCTTCAGGTCACTTTTAAAACCCTTCCCTTCTTTTTATATCCATTTGCTGAAGATGGTTTCTATCATACCTCTCTTTCTCTCTCAAGTCTACAATTGTAATACCCTCAGGTTCCTACAGAACCCAAAGCTGACTGGACTTCTGCATTGCCACCTCCCATCTAGATGGAGCTGTCTGCCCTTGGCCTGTTCAACCAAGGGCCACAACTGAAACACTGACACAGGGCTGGGCAGTTGTGGAAATAACTTCCAGTTTCTCTCGCTATTGTCAGAAAGTCACAATTCAAGATGATCCCTAATTAGTCTCCCACTTCTAGTGCCATGTGTTGTTTACAAGAAAGAGCTGACCCAGATTCTAGCCTAGAAAAAAAAACAAACTCAAACCTTCATAAAGTCCTTTCTGGCCTGCTGCAGTTGGGACCAGTTCACCACATCCCTCACCCACTCCAGCAACTGATCAGGGGCTAGGGCTCGTGGAGGACGGAACCAGTCTTGGTAGTAAGGTTTCTGGGGAAAACCCACAAAGCATTTGGGGGAAGAAACTGAGCCAGTAGAGGACACAAGTAGAAACAGCTAGGTGATTTAGTTGATAATCCACCTTTTAAGAACTCGTAACTTAACTGTCCTGGCCTCCACACTGCTTTACAACAAAGACCATTCTAGAAATGAAGTGGGAAGAGGATGTATACCATCCTTCTACTTGTCCAAAAGAGTTGGTGGAATGCTTGTGCTATGGTATGGATGTGTCCCCTCCTAAATTTAGATATTGAAACTTAATGGCCAATGTGATAGTATTCAGAGGTGGGGACTTTAAGAAGTAATTAGGTCATAAGGGCTTCTCCCCTCATTAATGGGATTAAGGTACTTACAAAAGAGGCTTCATGTAGCATTCAGCTAGCTTGCCCTTTCGCCATGTGGGGGCACAGCATTCCTCCCTTGTGGAGGATACAGCAATAAGGCACCATCTTGGAAGCAGAGAGCCACCCTCTTCAGACCACCAAACCTCAATCTTGGACTTCTTTGATCTTTGACACCTTGATCTTAGACTTCCCAGCCTTCAGAACTGTGAGAAAATTAATTTCTCTTTTTAAATTGCCCAGTCTCAGATATTTTGTTATAGCAGCACACAATGAACTAAAACAACTTTAATGAACTGAAACCATCATAATAGACCCCATGATAGTCAAGACAATGGCTTCGATAGTACAGTCTATCTGTCAGATTCCTGACAAATACAACTAGAACATTATGAGGGGCCCATCTGGGATTCCAGCAAGACCAATGGAAGCTCTTTACATTAGAGGAGAGAACTAGGACCCCCTTTACCTTCCTGCTCTTCTAACCAATCCTAGCACCATCCCATATGTAGAACTGGAAAAACAGCCAACAACATTGAAGTGCCGTATTAAGATGTTAGAGATCAGTGTTCACCACTGGATTTATAAAACCTAGTTCAGTACCAGGAATGGGGTGATATTAAAGATGAGAAACATTATATTAGGCTTGCTTGTCTTTTTGAGGAACTATTGCTCTTTGTCTCTTTATATAGTTACTTAATAGCTCTACCTTTCAGATGTCAGTGACACATATAAAAATGGTCATTAAATAAATCAAACCAGTTTTCTGTGTGCCCTCTCTCTACCAGTTCATTTATTTTTCTCATTTTTTATATTTCTTAAATCTGGTTTTATTTTTCCTTCTTCCAAACAGAAGTATTGTTTTTTCACTTACAATGTACAATTACCTCAAATACTAAACATGAAACACCTAAAAATGTAATAAGGGCATGAGTCTTAACAAGAAAGCAAGTTTAATTGATCACATAAACATGGTTTGCCCGTGGCTTAGATGTGTCGAGGATGAAGTCTGCCTTCATCGTGCATGGCTCAGTCTTTGTTCATTTTTCTTGTGGTGAATTCACCTCTCCTCATTCACCTCATTCACCACTCTACCAGAAGGCACAGACACCCTTCAGAGTATTTCTACCCACCTATCAAAACCTGTGTAGTGTGGCTGTGGTATAGAGCATTTGCTATTTTATATACTTTATGTAGGGGTGGTCAGGAATATGTGTCTGATCAATAAGGAAGAAGGTGAGGCTGGTAAGAAAGAAAGAGTGTACAAAATGGGTTCAGAGGGAAAGCAGGTGGCCAGGACATGCAGAGCCTTACAGGCCTTGGAGAGGATTTTTTGATTTTACCCTGAGATGGGAAGCCACTAGAAGAGTCTGAACAGAGGAATTTCAAGAACTGACTTACGTTTTAAAATAATTTATTTGGCTGTTATCTGGAGAATAGACCAATGGAACAATGACAGAAGTAGGGAACCTACTAAGAAACAATCACAGTAATCTAGGTAGCAGATAGACGATGGTGATACAGACCAAAGAGGTGGCAGTAGAAACAGTGAGAATCAGTAGGAACTTGAGTCTGGGTGTTTTTAATGTACACATGGTATTTGCTGATGGACCGGATATAAAGTAGGAGAAGATTGAAGAGTAATACCAAGGTTTTGGCCTGAACACCTAGAAGCACAAAACTGCCATTTACTAAGATGGAGTAGAGTGTGGCAGGAGCAAGTTCAGAGGGATGAAATCAGAAGTCCAGTTTAGGACATGTCATGAAGAGTCCTATTATTCATCTAAGTAATGAGCAGTTGGTGCCATGAGTTCAGAGTTCAGGGGAGAGGGGAATAAAATAGATGACACTTACAGCCATGGGACTGGATGAGTGAGTTTAGTGAGAGAAGAAGTCTAAGGCCTGAGCCCTGAAACACACCACCATTTTAGAGGAATAATAATGGTACCATTGCATGGGGGTATGTTATAGGGATTCAATTAGATAACACGTGTAAAGCACTTAAAATAGTATATGAAACTTCTTCAACAGTCAACAACTAGGTGTGCACATGCGCGCACGCACACACACACACTCTCACACGGTCCCCCTTACCTCTTACCACCTGCTAGCCCTACCTCCCCTAGAGCACCTATCCCAGGACTCAGCGACCTGCACCTAATGGAATTCTTCTTCACACTGTTCTGTAAGGAAGTGGGTGGGGAACAGGAAACCTTGTTCTCACTCTAAAGGCTACAGAGGGGAAAATAATCTTGCTTGTATTCCAACCTGGAATTCTGAATATTTTTCCACCACAACATAGCTTTAAAGATCTCTCAAATCAACACTCCTGTACTTTACATCAAGTACATCATGCATATAACAGGCTTTTGGGCTAGCCTGGGGATCTGGTCATAATTCATGATACTTCTCTAGGAAAATATATCCCAAATTCCAAACAATGTAATGGACACCCACATTCAAAAGGCTACAGATTGTCTCCAGACATAAAAGCATACATATAAATTCTGAAGATGGATGTATTAGGACTTCCTTTTAATAGCAATGGTCTGTAACATATAGCTATATTGTAGGTACCCAACTAATAAAGTCGAGCAATAGTCCCTCTGGAGTGCCTGTGTTAGTTTAATCTCTGTCAAATCTCTCTGTGACTCTCCCTACCGCATTCCCCTGTGCTCAGCCAGGCAATGGAGAGGACAGTGTAGATGTTTAACTCCAAGATAAATCCCCAATGATGCTATCTTTCTCAATCATAGCCCTTCCCTTGCTGTACTGTAATTGTGTAGTTGCCTCTCTTCCCAACAGCAAATGCAGACTGTCTACCTTGTTCACATTATATCTCTAGAACTCAACACCGTACCAGGTATCTAATACAGACTAAGTGGAATTTCTTGAATGATTGGGGAATCAAAACTCAGTCTTAGCCTTAGATTCTAAGACATATAAGTCTCGAAAGGAGGAACGTGGAGGACATACCAACTGAGTTAAACCAATCAGTCTGGGAAAGAGAGTACAGGAACACTGGAACTTTTTCTGAAGTAACAAGATCTAGGGATTTACACCCAGAGAAGAGCTATTTAGGTTGGCTTCTGGTAGCCCAGAGGGAGAAAAAGTCCATTCATGGGACTAACTCAGAGTACCAAGCTTAAGCTCCAAGTCTTGTTTTCCAGATAACTGTAGTTTTAAATTTAAGTGACAATGTGATTTTCCTAGGGTCCACAGCCCTGAACTCTTAGGAGTCATATTTCAGGACAGTTTGATTAAGTATATGCACATATGTCAGTCTGTGTTTACTAATCATGTTTAAATGTACATATACACATTTATGCATTCTCTTAATTTGCAAACTCTTAAAGCTTACCAGTGCTTTTCTCTCCTTTCTTTTGCCATATATAATATTTTATGGTATACTGTTTCATCCTCCATGATAATCAATTATGACCCTACCTTATAGCTTCTTAATATCAAGAATGACATCACACACATACAGAGACATGCACACATAAACACACACCCCATCTCATACCTAGCATATAAGAGGCATTCAGTAAATGTCTAGTGAACTGAATTGTTTAATTGGCTGTCTGTGCTTTTTTGTTGTTGTTCTCTTTTAACAACGATTACCTATAAATAACCAATAAAATATCAGAATTATAATAGACTAGAGTCTTCCATTACCATCAGGAGCCAAATGTGAATAACAGCAGCATATAAAACACATCAATGGCAAAGCTAGTCCAGTATATGCTCAGTGGGTTTATGACCTCAGTAGTATTTTCATAGAGAAAACTACACATATCCAAAACTAACTTGGGATTTTTTTAACCTGATAATGGTTAGATAAATCAATGACATATTTTGACTGTGGATAAGGGAAAGTCTGCTGGTTATCAGTTCAGGTCTGAATAATAGCCATGGATATTAAACCATTTTCCTCTGTAATTTTATTCTTTAGGGGCACTCTTCATATAAACTCTCAGGAAAGGAATGAGGGTACATTTATAAAACAGAGATAGTACTTTAACTTTCGAATCTTACATATAAACTCACATATTTCTCTTTAAAATAATACATTGAGAACCTGCTGTGCGCAAACTATCTTGATTCCTCTTAGATGATTCAGAGTTGGACAGAAGGACTCATCCTGAGTGGGTGGTAGAGGAGAACACTGTGATTATGCAGGGACACTCCGACCCAGAATGGAGGTGGACATCAGAAGAAGAGCAGAATAGGCAGAGCTCTGGGGACTCAAAGGGGAAAGGGATTTAGCTGGAGAGAGAATCAGGCAATGATTCAGGAACAGGCAGAATTGGAGAATAGGTACAAAGGAATGCAGCAGACATTTAGAGAAAGGGTGGTGGGAGGTAGTTGGGGGGTGGAAAGAACATTCCAGGCTGAGGAAAAATCTTGAGCAAATATATAGAGAAGGGAGAGCTTACAGCATATTAAAAGAACTACAGGAGTCCAGACTGACACATGGGGCAGGCAGGAGGCAGGGGGAAGCCATATTGCCACGTACCTTTCATGACATAAAATCTGTTTCTAGCTCAGTAAAGGCCAGGAATGAGGAATATTGTTAAGCAACAGAGTGCTATTAATATCATAATAAATATTAACAAAATTCCCTAGCAACTCAGTTAAGAGTTGGAGAAGGGCATATGAATAGAAGACCACCTAAGCAGCCATCAACAAGGTTCTGCAAGAAGTGAGTGATGGTAGGTTTGGAAAGGAAGAGACAGGTAAGGATAGAGAAGTGGGAGAATTAGGATAAATCTCCTCACAAAAGCATACTGAGTGGGTTTTGGGAAAGGAGGAAATCCTTTGGAATCACTGCTTTGTGAAAATTAGGGACGCTGAAGACTAAGAAATAACTTTGATCTCCATATTGGAGTTCCAATGCCTCCAAAAGTGCAGTTCCAAAGAGGAGGAACAAAATATAAATTAAACACAGTTAGGGAGTGAGTAGCTGGGAAAGAAACGTAAGCAGCACGTGGCATAGAAAAATGATATACCAATCCCTGACTGTACCCTAAGGGGAAAGTCAAGGCTTATCTTTTCGAGGTGAACATTGTCTTACTGCTTTACTACTCACCTTATTTTTTTCTAAAGCAGGAAGTTGCTCTAGGCATTTTTGTGGATTTCCAAATATTTGTTGAAGTATTTTGTGATACTGTTCAATTTTTCAGAAATACTGGATTAAGATGAGCTTTTTTATTTTTCTATATAAGAATATTCCAGAAGCTCTGAAGATGTTTCCTCTTGGTCTAGATCAATATCTAGAAGCCCTTTATTTCATTGAAGTTTATGTTAAAGCAATATTCAGAAAATGCTCAGAAAGCCCTGACAAGTATCTGTGTCATTTATTTTTGAGTAATCTCAAAACCTGCCTGAGAATACAGAGCTGCTCTTGGCTCTAGCATTCCAGCTCCCATCCCCCACCGCCCCCTTGCACTTCATATCATTATGCCCAAACTAGTTTTGTTCTAAATATTTCTTTTACCTCTGTTTCAGTCCATGTCCTGACAAAGCGCCCCATTTGCCATGGGATGAACACAGTTTGGGCCCACATTTCATCTCTGGAACCCAGCAGCACACATCTCAGAGGGAAACTGATGACCAGCTGTTGATTCCTGGTCACTTGGAAATTAGGTTGGAGGTGAGGTCTTCTGCACATGACTCAGTATTCTCAGGGCTCTGTGACTATTGGTTAGGGAGGGGAGAAATCCTCTAATAGCTGCATGTTGCTGTCCTCTGCTTCAACAGCAGAAGCCATTGCTGTGTTCAAGAAATACCCACTTGAGCAAGCTTCTGGTAGGTGAAAGTCATGCTCTCTAGGCTAATTTATTGGCCATACAGAGCAGCAATTCCATTTTTTAACTTCAGGTAGGCAGCGAATTGTTATGTCCATTGCAAAGCAGGGAGTAGGCAGGGTAAGTGCCTATTGCAGAAAGGAGATGTGAGCAGGCTGTGAGGAGATGAGCTGCTCCACCCTCTTCTCCAATGTCAAGACACTTGAAGGGAAATGAAGAAGGATTTTCCAAGGCTTCAGTTCTTCCAAACCAACAGAAAAGCTATAATTCCAACATTCTTTAGCTACTTCAACTTGAAATGATTTCTCTATAGTCACTTCTGTCCCTCCACACAGGTTGGTTTCTGTATTATGTTAAGCAGAGCAGTTGAAATGCTGTACTCTCCAGCATCTGATGGTGACTGCTGCTTCCACTCTCATGGAGCTGCTTGACTTTATGATCTAACACTGGAAGTCAGGAGTTATGTTTATTCATTCAAGAAACAATCATGGAGGGTCTCCCATGCTCTTGATAAACAAAACAAAGCAAACTGAACAATCATGATCCCTGCCCTCACAGCTTTCAGGGTCAAATGGGGATGTTATGAATCACCCAGAATGGGTCTTCTTTCTCTTTCCCAGTATTCATCTAACAGATGTTCTCATGGACTCTTTTTTAAAATTTGAAGCCAAAGATGGAGTATGCAGGTGGACTAAGTAACACCAGTGAAGAAGGCGTAGTAGATAACGGGAATGCAGTAGTGTGTGATGCTGGGAATAAAAATGTCTTTCATCTTTTGTCACCTAAGCTATTATGCTATCTGACCCTCCACAAGCCTTATGAGATCACCAGGGCAGTTATTATAATTCCCATTTTACAGAGTAGAAAACTGTAAACTCTAGCTATTGTTCAACATCTCATAGCTAGAACAGCAGAATCAGAACAAGAATGAAGACCCCCTGAATCTTGATGTTTCCATCCCACTAGGCCAAAATAATGAAGGCAATATTTTTTGGTAAATTGGCATGCATGAAGTGAAACAAATAATCCATAAAGCTATGTAGCATTATTTTTATGGTTAGGTAAAAAATAATCCACTGAATATTAATAATGTAATTAGAATGCTATCAACGGTCATCCAATCTATCCAAAAATTTCAGTAATACTTTATGAGTGCTCGTTACATGCAAGATGCTTAGTCATGAAGGGCACAGCGGTGAGTAACAAAACATGGTGCCAGCCCTCTTAGATCAAATCCTGAAGGTGGAAGGTTCTTTGTATCACGCTGTGATATTATGATATAAAAAGAAACATATATTTTGGTCTTTGTCCAAGGTTCCTGGCTCACAGCTCCTGAAACCCTTGTAATTTCCTAAGTGATTAGAGTGATAGGAGAAATAGGAATATCTTTTGTGAAAATACTTTGTCTTTTGTCCTGGGTTTTTTAAACAGTTCACAGCAGTTACAGAGCAAGAAAGATGAATGTGTCTTCTCTTACTCATTGCAAGCCCCTTTCAGTCAGGAGATGTTTGGAAAGTCCCTAGATAACTGCAAGATGAGGGGCTGGTTGCCAGAGGGAGCCAACTATGTGATTAAAGGGTAAAACTTTCAGTCCCCCAACCCTGACCTCAAAGGAAAAGAAAGGAACTGAAGGTTGAGTTGATCACCAGTGGTCAATCATGTAATCAATCATATCTGAATGATGAATCCTCCAAAAAAACCCATAAAAGAACAGAGTTTGGATTGCTTCCAGGTTGCTGAATACATTCATGGGCCAGGAGGGTGGCACATCTCAACTGCAGGGGGACAGAAGCTCCTGCATTTAGGGCCCTTCTAAACCTCACTCTATGTAACTCTTCATCTGGCTGTTCATCTATGTCCTTTAGAATCCTCCCCTTCTCCCTCTCCAACTCTGGTACGTAATGATACATGGACTCTGTGGGTTTCTAACAGCTTATTTACCAGACATAAAAAGTGAAAAACAGAAAAGCAGGGGCAAAACATATGAGTTAATCCATTTTTAGGATAAAATTATTGGTGAGATCTTCAAGGCTCAATTTATAAAAATGATAAAATGAGTCTAACATTTTTGGGTAACACATAAAAGCTAGAATCAAATTGTATAAAAACCACAGATGCTGTATGCTGATGCCTGGCTTTGAATTCCAGCTGTGCCACTTGCCAGCTGTGGGGCCTTGGCAAGCTATTTAACCTCTTTGCGCCTCAGTTTTCTCATCTGTCAAATGTGGATGCAGATACTATGAGGATCAGATGTCATGTTATGAGTAAAAGATTTAAAATAGTACCTTGCACAAAGTTCTAGATAAGTGATACCTATTAATACAAATATTATCTACTGAAAAGAGATTTGCCAGACAATACACTCAGAGTCGTAACAAAGTATAAAAATAACAAGTTACCAATTCCTACAAAAATCAATGCCATCCTTTTCTCCCCTCTGTCAGTTGAAGACCTGGCTAGGATGTAGGACACATCCATCTTGCCATCTCTAGGGTGGAAGTGCCCTGGCAGAAGGCAGTATAATTAAAAGCAAGCTCAGAGAAAGGAACAGAAAAGCTCCTACCATAAAATGGCTAACTTTAAAGTATATGGAAATGTTTGATCAGCTGGGGCTCAACCTTAAGGATTCCCTGAAAAACTATCGAATACCTCTCTCACTAAAGATAACAAAAGTAAGTATTCCTGCAGTCTTTAAGAATAGCTGTGCATGGAAGATGAGCATTAAAATAATAACTACCATTGGTCATTTTCATGAAACATTCCAAGGATGCTATGATGATTTCTTGCAAAGACTGGAATATACAAAGAATGAAAGAGCTGGCAGCAACTCTGGTGATCATTTTGCCCAATACTTTAACGATGTAAACTAGAAAACTGAGGCCAAAATGTTACTAAGGGAAAGCCCAATCTCTCACAAGAAAATCACAGCCCATCTAGGACAAAAGCCCAGCTCTTTGAATTTCCCACTCTGTGCACCCGGTGAGCACTGCTGGGAAATAATAATAATAATGATAGTGATATAAGAACAACAACAAACACCTATAACACATTTCTACACATTTTATTAAAACAGAAAACCTTTATTGAAATTGTAAATAACAGAAGAACAGTACATTATGTACAGAAAAATAAAATCCCCTCTTTTACAATATGGCCCTGGGCTACCCAACTGGCACTGCTCTTAAGCTAGCCTTTCCTTCCCGGTTTCCGCCTCCTTCACTCATAAGTCCCATCACATGTCCATGTCCACGTGTTATACAATGAGCTTCACCTCCCTTTCTATCAGAACTCACTGTCCTCCATTCTAGTGCTCCAAAGTCTTACTGGAAATTCGTCATAAGCAACACCAAAAAACTAAGGATAAATATGCTGTCAGATACTACCTCCTCTCCCCGTGTCTGCATTTAACAGGGACTTTCTTTTTCTTTACTCAAAAGTAACTAATGTAGTCATTTTGGACAGACTGAGAGATCTTTTAAGCTAGAAGTTTTTAAAATTCCAGTACACTGTCATGGTCTTCTCTGCTTAGGTGAAGCTGGTACTACTTCCTAACCCAAATTCACAAATCTTTATGGTGGTAATAAGAAAATGATTACAAACAATTGGCGATGTGCATAAACAACTGTGAGTTATCAGAATCGGGACAAAGGGCGACAAAGAATCTACAAGCATCTTGATAGACAGGGCCAACTGAAGGTGCATTAGAGAATCACAGCAATGGAGAGTTTCACCCAAGGTCAGACCTTTACTGTCCCAGATAATATTTACAGGTTCAAAGGAAATGTCAATGACTTATCTCTCAAGAAAGACTTAGAGTGGGCAGGGCAGGTCAGACCTCTGATGGGTGTGAAATCATTTTTTTGCGTCGAAGATTTTCATTAGATATTGCAGAATAATTATGTTCAATTTTGAAAAACTGAGTACAGAGCATCCTTTTCAGGAAGAACAATTTAGAATGCTTCCTTTCCCAATTTTGACTTACATGGCTTTTATTGTAATGATACTTAAATATATAAAAACATAAAACTTAATTCTTACAGTTTCAGCTCCTCTAAAACCATCAAATGCCAACTAAAAGTTTTAACCAAATACCAACAAAAGTGTAACACCAATTCCATTCAAATGAACATTTACTTAATATTCAGATGATGATGTTTTCCTAAAAGTAACCCTCCATTTTCATTATGGCTATGAAACTGAAATCCTCAACACAGGTGTCTTGGGGTTCAGAATGTTCCCACTACCCGCCATGCAGTAGGGTCTGTCTCACATTTTTCTTTTTCTTTTCTTTTCTTTTTTCTTTTTTCTTTTTTTTTTTTTTTTTGAGATAGAGTCTCGCTCTGTTGCCCAGTCTGGAGTGCAGTGGCATGTTCTTAGCTCACGTCAGCCTTCACCTCCCAGGTTCAAGCAATTCTCCTGCCTCAGCCTCCTGAGTAGCTGGGACTACAGGCGCTCACCTCCACACCTGGCTAATTTTTGTATTTTTAGTAAAGTTGGGGTTTTACCATGTTGGGCAGGATGGTCTTGATCTCCTGACCTTGTGATCTGCCTGCCTCAGCCTCCCAAAGTGCTGGGATTACAGGCATGAGCCACCGCGCCTGGCCACATTTCTTTATCCACAGCAAAACTTAACATACTGGACCAGTGTGCCACGCAGTCATATAGCCTTCACTTGAGGCAAATTACATAAGTCCATTGTTCATTCCCATAAGCCCACGGCCACTAAAATAGCATTGGACCAACTGGATTGCAAATAAAAAACATAAATTTAGGCACCAAAACCATGCATCAGTATTACATTATAAAGTAGGTCCCACAAACGCCTTTACAAATCCCACTTTGACAAGGAATAGTGGGCTGTGGTGACAAAGAGACCATTGGTGAGTCTGGGCTTCCCACTTACTACCAGTATAATTATAGGAGAGTAACTCAACCTTCCTGAGCCTCAGTCTCCTCATCTAAAGAACAGCAGGATGAAAACAGAACTTACCTCACAGGTTTGTCGAGAAGACAATATGTGATAACATGTGGGGTCCTTAGCCAGTGCTTGGTGCTTAATAGGTCCTCAATAAATATCCACAATTATTCCTGTTCAGTTGCTTTGTATCCAAGTTCCACAAAAGAAGAAAGAATGTGCTCTCTTACCAAAAGAGAAGCATTTCAAAATAATTTGAGTTTCAGACAGAAGAAGCACTTAATACGACTGCCTATAAAAAATTCAGACACTGCTCTCAATCATATCTGGTGCTTTGTTATGTCACAGAGATGTGGTACTAGGTCATATTCTGGAGAAAAGAAACCTATTCACCCACGCAAAATGAAAGTAGACAAACTTATCATGTAGAGTTACTTGTTTTTCTTTTTCTTTCTTTTTTTTTTTTTTTTTTTTTTTTGAGACGGAGTCTCGCTCTGTCGCCCAGGATGAAGTACAGTGGCACGATCTCAACTCACTGCAAGCTCCGCCTCCCGGGTTCACGCCATTCTCCTGCCTCAACCTCCCGAGTAGCTGAGACTACAGGCGCCTGCCACCACGCCTGGCTAATTTTTTTGTATTTTTAGTAGAGATGGGGTTTCTCCGTGTTAGCCAGGATGGTCTCGATCTCCTGATCTCATGATCCGCCCATCTCGGCCTCCCAAAGTGCTGGGATTACAGGCGTAAGCCACTGCACCCGGCCACTTGTTTTTATAGTTAATAATTGTGTAAAGAGAACAAAGGCTTTAAAGACATTTGAAGGTGTTGATATCTTCAAGTTTGTGTTTCTGAATTATTTAGAATAAATATGATGGATAGTCAGTTCATTTTACCACTGACTGAGTGCCCGCCATATGCAAGTCATAGTGATGAGTGTAGCAGGGGCCATAGCGATGAATGAGTAGGCTCAGTCTTTTTACCCTTGGGGGAACTTACTGTCTACAGGGAGGTGTAGGTAAACAAGCAAGAAACTTAAAGTCTACTGAACTCTAATTTCCCTAAAGATGGGAATTATGTCTTACTGGTTTTTATACCCTAGTGGTCAGCACACCTGATTCATAAGTAGAGATAAATGAATCAATGAAATATATCAGTGAATAAGATACACAGGTTATCTATGGATGTGCCATAAATATAGGTTCAACAAAAAGTGATGGCTCTTCTGAGGGCTCAGGAATTGAAGAAATAAAAAGAGATGGAATTTGAAGAAAGACTTGAATTTCAAGAAACAGAGATGGGAGAAAATCCAATTATAATTTTATATAGTTGCAGTGTTTTCTAAATTGGTTCGCATTAGTAAAACAATTCTTACTCTGATTATTATTATATCTAGCACTTCTATAACTCTTCATATCTGAAAATTGTATGCATTTGCTTCTTAGGTTGTTATTTGTTACAAAGACTTTTGATTTATTTATAAACAACTTGGTGGTTCATTATTTGTTAGAATAGAAAGCCGAAGAAGTAATATCTGGTCTCTTGCAGCTGTGTCTCAATTATTACTATTGGCCTCCTGGGGTTCTCTAATAAGTAGCCATAAAAAGTCAATTTGCAACTTGGAAAAGAAATGCATATATTTGGTAGCATTTACATTGCCATGATTGACAATAGATATGAATGACAGAAACCCTACAATTTTAGAATAACTTCATCTTGATATTAGTATAAAGAAAGAGGTATAGGAATGGTGTGTTTAAGCAATGATTAGGATACTATAAAGGCTGCATATAACTATCTCAATAGGAAAAATCTAAAAGCAAGAAGAGACATAATTTTGATACTTTGGAAAATCACCCAAAGGACTGGCTGATCCAAAAAGGAATAATAAAAACTGAGTAAAAAACACTTGAGAAAAAAAAACTGTTATCTTAAAGATAAGCTCTCACCAAACTAGATTATGAACCATTTCTAGATAAAGAACCAAGGTTAAATTCTCATCAACTGGCCTCAAATGAGTAATACATTTTTTAATATTAAAATAATATTAATTTAATATTAAAGGATATTAAATTTAATATTCTTTAGCTATGTGTATATATTCTGCTATCTGAATACCACTCCCCTTTTTGTGGAAGAGGAATAATATCTCTTTGTTTTCAAGCCCTAGGATCATTGAGAGAGGTAAGAGAAGAAGAATGAAAACAGAGGCTAAAGGTAAAGTCCCTAAACAGTGAAAGGGAGGATGCTGCCATGATCTGGGATTGCGTTTTTGGAAATGGGGCAAGAAGAGTGCTGTTGGGGTCTGTTGGGAATCCACCATGTCTAGCTCCCAGATATATGGAAATGGGTCCCAAATACTAGTTAGGTAAAGGTCTCTAACCTGCATTATTCTTTGGATTTTCTTTCCTATAAGATACGCCCTTGTAAGTTATACTGTCATAAAAGTATCCAGGATTAGTTTTCATGACATTAAGATATTTCTAATTTTACTCAGATAAAATAACCTTCTCATAGTATCACATCTTGGCTTGAACTGTAAGACAATAGCCAGGGGTGGTTGTGAGGACATCATAAAGGTTGAGCTAAGAGGAAGAAGCTAAATGAAGGGTAAAAAGCACCAAAAGCATGGCATATGTTTAATCTTTATCACCCAAGACAAAAGTCTTTGGATAAACAGTCATCTTTGTATAAGCATAAGATTTTAAAGGCTATTTTAAGGAACAACTGAAAGCATTATGAGGAGCTGCCACATTTGGGGATTCCACTTTTAGAGACCCTGAAGGTCATTCTGTGAATCATAAGTGGTCATTCCCTTCAGTGCTTGCCATATGGCTTCCTGGGACCTGTCTGGTAGGAAGGAGCACAGGGGAAACCGTTCACCTAGGTTTCCCCACAAGGACACTGTGGACCGCCCCATGTCCCATGTAAGCTATTGAAAATTACACTGGAACATAAGTGAGCCCATCTAGAGCCATTCTAAGTGTCTTAATGTCCCTAGTTTCCACTTTAATTATTTGAGCAGTTTTCCTACAGCCTGCGGGAAGTGGTTGTTGGCTCGATGAAGATAAGTTGGATCCAGGGGAGCCACAGGAAGCTCTTCAGGTTTACCATTCCATCTCACCTCCACCTGGAGCTGGCCCTTCCAAATCAGTCTGCATAAACGTAGGGGCTATGATAGCCCTCTTAACCTTCCAAAACAAAAGACACTGAACTCCCAGTGTGACTACAAACAGAATGGGAAGGAAATCTCCTCTCCCCACCCATAATATCTCAGGAGGCTGAAACCAAACCAGCATCCAGGGTGCAAGCCAAGAATCCCCACCGTGTCCATGTGTTGTGGCACTTAGACACAAGGTCAGAAGGTCAGCGTTTGAAAATCTGACTGAGCAAGTATTTCAATTCAGAGCATCACCTAAATGTCACCTTGTCAAATATTTTTTGTTTGCCTTGTCAAATTTTGAAGTGTAATGGGCAGAAGAGAAGTCACCAAGAGACAGAGAAATAAGAAAATAAAAGCTACCAAATAAACACATTTTGTGATTATGCCAGTTGCTAAATACGTTTCCTGACCAAAATTTGACACTTTTAAAAATAAATAGTTGCTTGTATATCACAAAAGATCAAGTAAATATTAATGCCCACAGCAGGACAAAATTAACATATTCACAAATTATTAGTTTTCACTTGTCAAGGCTAAGAAATTTTGCTGTTAAGCAAATAAAATTTGTTTGAACCACCATTAATTTATCTGAATTTACATTGCTATTTCAAAATTCAGGTGCTGAGATCTGTAATCAAATAAATAATTTCTTTCTTGATAAGTTATTAAACCTCATAACAGAAGTCTAAACTGAGCATTGATTTGTCTCGGCCAGATACTGGGCTTTTAGCTTCAATAGTTATAGAAGTCAAAATAAATAATCAATTAAATTAATCTAGCCTGACTTTTAGACAAATTTATGGGGGAAGATAATTCAAATTGGCTGTTTACCTCAACAAATTGGTCAATATAATCAAAATACTATAATTGATATGGTAGCCTAAGAGTAAATGTAAAGCCTTTTTTTTTCTTTGAAAAGACTAATTGGAATAGTCATCAAATTAGAAAAATGACCATTTAAGTGATTTTTAAGAAGATTTCAACTGGTTATCTCAGTTATTTATTCAAAACGGTTTTCTCTGCATTGTGTCTCAGTGAGAAGAAGGTGAACAAAGACCTGCCTCTCTGAAGCTTGCCCGAAAACAGAAGGCAAGCTAGTCAAAACCAACTAAAGCAACAACAGAACTAATGCAAATAAGTTGCAACTAATTTGCAGAACTAATGCAAATAACTAATGCAAACAAAAGAACTAATGCAAATATGGGACAGCCCATATTTGCTGTCAATATTTTTCAGGATAACTTTTCAGGATTTAAAAACTGTTTTTGTTGAATTGAGAAGCCAGAAGAAGCATACTAAAGCAGTTCTCACATAAGCAGAGTTGGTTCTATTCTACTTAGCATAAGTCTGCGTTAGCAGATCAGCAGGCTGTGATGACAGCTGTCAGCAGTCAGGTCTCTCACTGAGGCTGCTATATCCATGGGCCAGGCCACTGATAACAGAAATATCAGGAGACAAGCATCCACAGAAATCAACTTCCCTACAAACACTCATGTATGTTGAATCTACCAGATCCCCACCCACTCATCCTCAACTCCCTAAAAGAAAGCCTAACTTCCTTGAACCAATTGTTAGGCATGAATATTTCCAGGGCAGGGTCTATCTCTGGAAAGCACTAACACCATTCAGCCCTTATCTTCACCAAAAAGAGTGCTTACAAGAAGGACAGAGGTGACAACTGCATTCTCCCTCATTGCTTGTGGGAATGTTCATTAGTATAACCTGCTAAAAAAACAATTAAAGGCAATGTCAGTATACAGAGAAAGCCTTAAGAAGATCTGTTTGAGCCAATAGTTCCACTTCTAACAATCTTTCCTAAGAAATAATCCAAAACATAGAAAAAATTTGTGCTCAAAGATGTTTATCAAAGTAGTATATATGATATTTTAAATAATTGGGAACGATCTGAATGTTCAACAATGGAGGAAAGTGTAAATGAATTATGACAAAATTATGCATGGAAATGCTATGCAGCTAATGAGAAAAATATTCAAAAAGATTATTGGCCTCGTGTGAAAGTTATTTTAAATTTTCAGTGAAATGCACAGAGTGCAAAATTCTGTACACAGTTATAATTCCATTTCTATAAAAATATGCATATAAAAATTGAAAAGTACATCAAAATGTTTACAGTTATTGTCAATTGCTCATGGTAATATGTTATTTTAATTCCCTTTTTATACTTTCCTGTATTTTCCAAAGTTTTTCTAGAAAGCACATATGTCCAAGAAAAAAAAAATTAAAACTTCAGGGCAGAGGGTCCCTAGTTTTCCTGCTGAGTGGACAGGCCTCAGCAGACACTGGAAAATATTTCTAGCCTTCATGAACAAACTCCATGTCCTGCCTGTCACTCACACTTGATGTAAACCCTGATGATGACTCCTTGCACTCCACATCATGCCTATCCTTTCCTCGACCTTGGCTTTGACTTTCACCCTTCTCTGTTTATACTAAAACACCCCTCTGGCAGTACCTCTCCTCTTCAAACCACAGTCTCCTTCCCCCTTCACCAGCTGGACCCAGTTCCATGTCCTGATCAGCCCTGGCCTGACACTGGTACTGACAACAAATAAGTTACCCCTGAAAAAAACAATCTATTTGTACCAAAGAACAGGGCAAGGAAATACAACATTCTTAATGCATTATATAAATGTATTTTATATGCATTGGACATCTTTCTTCTCACAGCCATGGTACTATACCAGGCCCATCTATAATTGATTTCTTGTTATTAGTAGGTCCCTATTGTGACTATCATCCTCAGCATCTGTGCAAACCATTCCATTTTCCCGTGCACTTTCACAAACTCATAGTATGTCACTCTCACACCTCTGTAAAGTGGGGAGATTAAGTATTCTTTTCCTAATTGTACAGATAAGAAAACTACAACTCAGAGACCCAGCACTGAGTGGTTTATTCCCCCTGATCCTAAGGGTGTGCTCTTCTGTAAATAGTGATGATAATACCCACCTCGTGGAGTTGTTGTAGGGATTAAATGAGATAACGTATGTAGCATGCTGAGCAAAGCATCTGGAACAGGGGCAGCATTCAACAAATGCCAGCTCCTATGACTGTTAGGTCAATGGGAAGCTCAAGGTCACATAGCAGGGAAATGACAGCACCAGGATTGAGATCCAGGCTTTTTCATGCCAAGTCCGTGCTCTTTATACTTCATTCCCAACACTGTCTGAGAAGTATTAAGGCATGGCCCATGACTTCAAAGAAATTATAATATTTTGGAACAGGCAAATCTCAATTACATGATACAATAAAGCAATTATTCCCACAAAGAACTAAGGAAATAGCAATAAAATCTAGAACCTAGTTCTAAAATAATGCATTTTTTTTTTGGGTCCAATAGCTACCATTACAATAGTACATTGGTACAATGTCTTTTTATGCATACATTCCAAAGCTTAGGATCCCCAAATTTCATTGCTGGTCTTACAGTAAGTTGAGTATAGAAGATCAGATATGAAAATAAGGCTGTTTCCATCTATACTATATAAAAAACTTTTCTGTGGGCATTTTGAACTGCAGGGAGTTTGATCTGTATTTGGAAGCATTTCTTTAACTTCTGGAAAGTACCATTCACGGTCACTCATTTTTAAGGGATTTTTGAAGTTTCCATTGAGTTTAAAGCTGCTTCCATCTTTTAAAATATTCCTCAACTAATTAATTTAACTTACAATATATGACACCTGGAGTTGGTAACAAGGGAAAAGACACAAGAACAGTGAACACTTTATAGGCAGAGGCAGAAAACTCTTCAGGAAGACAAAGCACATGTCTGTGCACAGACACACACAGAACAGAAAATCATTCTGTCCCCTCTCTATTCTATGCTATAATAATAGAATCCAGTATGACCAACCATGGCATTACTATTTCTTTATTTACAGCAATATTGGCCTCCTTATAAGCTGGCAAAAGAAGAACTGAAAACTCTGTGTTGTGGGAATGTTGACGCTCCTCTATCTCTGAGAAGGTAACCTATTAATGAATACTTGAGAGACACACATTTTGAAAGTTATTTAATGTGCTGTGTGTTTTTACACTACCAACATACATTTCTTTCTTAGATAAATAGATGATACTCAACTAAGAGGTGGCCCCTATCAAAACCATGAAGTAGGAAACTTTGTCTTCAGAAACACTCTACCTTTCCATCTCTACATTTACCCTAGGGGCAAAGGGTGGGACCTCCATTTCCTGAGCACCTTCACTGAGACAGACTTGTGCCTGGTGCCTGGTTTATAGTACCTGCTTCAATCCTCACAATAACCTCACAATATGTGCATTAATTGCCCCAGTTTCTCAGACATGAGGAAACTCTGGTACAGTTAAAGTAACATATCTAAAGAAAAGAAACTGGTAAGTGACAATGGAGATTCCTCTACTTTTGTGCCCATGCAGGCAGGGTTCTCCTTCCAGAAGCACGCTTCCCCAACCTCAGGCACTCCCATTAGGTCTGTAAAACGGATCAGTTCACACCAAGCTATTAAGGAGAAGCCACCATTTGTGTTAATCCTCTTTGAAGTATTTCTATGCTCTAAGTGATCAGACAGGTACGACCTTAACCCGAACCAATGGTTCCAGTAGCAGAGAATTTGAGAAAGCAAACAGCAAGACTTCAGAATGTCAAGACTCCCTAGAGAGCATCTAACCAACCTCTTGTTCCATGAATATACAGATTTAAAATAATGAAAGCCTGAGATGGGATGTGACTTTGCAAACATCACACAGCAAATCAGGTGTAGAGCCCAGTCAAAAGCCAGGACTCCTATCTCAGTCTAGTTCTCTTTTATGGCGTCAGCCACAATTATCCAAACCTAGGGCAAAAACATATTCCAGGATAAAAAATAATTATTTTAATGCATTAATTCACATTGGTAATTCAGAATGCTAGTCAGAGCCTGGGCTTCAATCCTAGGTGCACTTCTTACAAACTGTGTGACCTGCGCACGATATCCTCTCTTTGCCTTGGTTTCCTTGTCAGTCATCTGAGAATAACAACAGTGCCTGCCTCATAAGGTTAGTGGGAAGATCAGATGTGATAAACCATGTACAGTTCTAACTTCCTTGTGCTCAGTATGTAGTAAGCACTGAATAAATGTTAGAAATTATCATTACTATCCCTGTTACCACTAGTAGTAGTTCAAATAACTGAGTTCATAGTATCACTTTTGGGGATAAAGGTAGAAACAACTTCCTGTTATTAAGTTTGTCTCTCCTTCTTCTCTAAAAGCAGCTTTACACAGTCTCAGAAATGAAGGGAAATGAGATCAGTAGAAGGTAGGCACCAGAAATGAAGAAATTATATTTGAAAATAAAAGTGCCTACTGAACATTTTCATTTGGTTGTTCAAAATAAAAATTCTCCATCTTTCTTAAGTCTGCTCTTATTTACTCCCTAACTCAGTTAAAAGCCTGACCATCCTCTAGACATCTAAGCTTCTCCTTCCATACCACCATCCACTTGGTGACCAATGCTACTGATCCTCCCCTTGAAATGGCTCTGTATAGATCTCTTCTCTTTCCTCCAGGCCATCTAGTTCAGGCACATTTCATTTTATGAGTTTTGGGGTTTTTGTTTTGTTTTGGCCTGTGCCACTCCAATGGTCTAAAATTTCCTCATTCCTTTTTGCAACCCCACATCCTCACAACTCCAAAATCGTTTTTGCAATATGTAAGTTAGATGAAATCATTTCTACCATTAAAGGCCAGATGATTTCTCCTCCTTAGCAGGGTATATTCACAATCCAGCCTCAGTGAAACCTTTCTAGACATTCCCGTCTTCCCTCAGAACATGTAGGGGTCCTCTGAATGTGACCTTTCTGTCATGTGTGTATGCTGTTCCTTCAATGTGGAACACCCAACCCCTTCTCTAGACAACTCCTACCACCTATTGGGATCCAGACCAAATGTAAACTCTTCCAGATTCCCTCCACTCTTTCTTTTGTTGGCTCCTACTAAACTTGTTTCTATCTTCATTAAACACTCATGATGTTGAATCATTATCATTTATTTTCTTCTCTTTTTCTGCTAAATTGATTTCTGGGAGGCATGGGCCTCATCCTTTTAGCCTCTGGCACAGGACCTAGAAAGCACACAGTAGGTGCCCAACAAATAATTACTGATTCGATTGAATGGATGCTACAGAAAGTAAAATGAACAGGAAAATGAGACCTCGGACACTGTCAATGTTAGTCTCAATAAAAAGAATTTGTGATATGTATGACTATCTGCAAATGATTATGCAAGTGGTTTTTAACACGGTGATGTGCACTTGCAAATGAGAAAGCTCTCGAGTTCCCACTTCTGTCTGTTAAATGTTCATCACTGGAGAAAGAGTCATATCCTCCCAAATTTAGGTGAGTTCTGGAGGACCTGCACACATTAAGCATTTTAAGAGCTCTTAGAATCATGTAGCTTTAGATGAGAACACTTTTCCCTCACAAAATTCTATGGACTAGACTCAGGTAGTAGATGCTTAATAAATGCTGATTTGATTTGCAGCGGATTTGAAATCAAAGTGCAACTCACATTTTAGACTAATTCAACTCAATGACTGATCATAATATAATAGCTCTAAGGCTAAAGAAAATCAATGAGTATGCTGAAAAGCAGCCAAATGCTCACTCCCCTGCCTAGTTCCACCATCAGTGCTGATCTGCCTCTTGATCCTTCCCAGCTTTTGGGTATTTCCAACTTCACTGTGCCCCCAGAATGCACAGGCCGGTTAACAAGTGTTGCGTGGTGCCTTGTGATACATTTGTTCTTCGTTTTGAAGTTGATGTAATAAAGGACCATAAAGATGTGAAATTTGAGTTGCACTGTTAAAGTTGTCCTACATTTCCTAAAGTCTCCCCTCTGTATGGTAAGTGAAATTCTGGCTGAAGGGAGAGAGAAGTGTGAGTTGGAATGCTGTGATATCCCTTCATCTCCAATTGTGGAAAATTGTGGGAATGTGTATTAAAGGAATCTCAGAAACTTTTGTTTTTACTAAACTGAGACTTAAAAAAAATATTCATTTGGCAGTTGAACACCTCTATCCCACTGTAAGAAACAGGAAAGATTCAAAGCATGCACTCTGCTATAATTCATTTTGGGATAAGAGAAAGGCAGAAGTGCCTTGAAGAATAAATCATTAACTAAAAGGCAAACCGAGGCACCCTGGAAACCAGCGAGACCTGAAGGCGGCCAAGGGATCAGGCGGCTGGGATTTGCCTGTTCCCTCTAGTGACTTCTGGAGCGAAGCATCCCACAGGCAGGACGAACCCGGCACACTGCGCTCCAGTCCATTTCACTTTCAAACTTGAAGTTATTTTTAGATGACCCAAGTCCGCTAATCCCAAGCAGGACAATTCTCAGCCCGCTGCACCTCAGCGCACCTATCACCTCGCCAGCTTCTGCATTTGGAAAGAAGGGGGTCTCTCGATCTTCTTTGCTCTCTGCATCCAGTTAGCTAGCCTCTTCTAGCCCCCTCTCTAAGCCTCAGTCTCGGGGATCACAGGCGTCAACTTCGCTCCTTCACTTACGCACCTGCTGCTGCTTCCACGAAGGCGAACCCCCGGGCCACGGGCAGTGGGGAAGGGGCTCCTTGGGACCCGCGCCCCCTAGAGGGGGGTCGCGGGAGATCTCCGTCCCCACGGCCGCAGCCGGGACTGACCACAGATCTGGAGACAAACCCCACCCCCGCCGCCTCCCCCGCCCTGCACCCAGACCCGGTCCCGCGGCCAGAGCCCCGCCGCGGTCCCCCGGCACGACCCGGGGGCTGCTGTCAGCCCCGGCGGGACGGGGTGCCTGGGCGAGCCTGGCCGGCGCGGTTACATAACCGACCTGCTGGGCGTCAGCGATGCGCCGGCGGAGGCGGAGGCGGAGGCGGCGGCTGGGGCGTCCGCGGGGGCCAGCTGCTACAGCGCGCTGCGCTGCCTGCTCACCTGCCCGCCGGTGCGAGCGCGTGGGGGCGGTGCGGTGCCCGCGGGCCTGGGCGTGGGGCCGTACGCGGCGCGGCGCGCCCCGCCTCCCGCTCTCTGCGGCCGTGGGTCGGTGGGTCTCTGCGTGCTGCCCGCTCCTCCCCGCAACCTCCGCCGCCGTCACCCGGGACAAAGCGGCTCCAGGGAGGGGCTGAGCCGGAGGCTCTCGCAGGAGCCGGCGGAGATGGGCGCGTCCCCAGCTCCGACTCATCGGGCCAACCTCCAATCAGACCCAGGGAAACCGAAAGCCCCTGTCTGGCCTCCTCTCATCTCCTCCCTCCTGACCCGGTGCCCTCCCCCGTCCCCCACCCACCGCACCTCCGGGGCTCTCACCCTGCCCTCAGCCCCGCACCCCCTCCTTTCCACTTCAGGTGCCCGGGAAGGCGCAGGAGCCTCGGGGGACCTGACGTGGGAGCCTGGCCGCAGGAGTCCCGGCCTCAGCGGGGAGAGGCTCCTCGGGGTCCCATACTAAGCTGAGGGTGAGGGGGCAGCGACAGCCCAGAAGAAATGGGCAGAGAAGCAAACTGTGGTTGGGGAGTACTGGGAGAAAGACTCTTCTTACCAGATGTCTGAGCTCCCCGACTCTGGCTAACTGAGGAAATGTCGGGGAGCCCCTGGTTGGTTCCCCCGAGCTTCTGCACTTGGTGGGCGCTGGCGCCCTCTGGCTGGAGTCCTGCGCCCGGCCCAGCCCAGGCCGCTGAAGGTGCCCTGCGCGGGCTTCACAGCTTTGCCAGGATTTGCAGCCATCAGACCTGAGGACAGAAGGGCTGGGGCTGCAAGGACTTCTATTGTGTGAGAGCCGTGACACAGTGAGTGGGAGGTTGGTATCCTATAGCAAACGGGACTGAAGGTGAAGCGGAGTGTAGGGTAGATCTGTTGCTCAACAAAGTTAACCCCACTAGAAGTCTCTGCTTTACGGAATAAAGCAGTTCAAATGGGCGAGGAAGCCTGTGGCTTACGGGTGACACACATAGGAACAGGACTGAGTCTCATGGCAAGAGAATGTGAATTATGCAAAAGATCATAATAGGGAGAGTGTGGGAAATTAAAGGAAGGGGGTATGCAGATCAACCCGAGGGAGGGAATCGATAACATTTAAATCAGATTTGTGTTCTGTCATCTTTCTAATTGCTACATAAATAAGCCGTTTTCTTTTTGCTTTTTATGCCTTTTGATTTTCTGATAACAATATTATGATTGCACTGAAGCAGTCCATAAGCTGCACAACTATTCTTCACTTACCCAGACACTACGTTGTTTTTTTCCAAAGTTGACATAGAATCACGTTTTTTTTTTTTTTTTCCAACAAAAAATGGTAGACATTGGCTCTTCTCTCCGATTAACCTGCATTAATATAAACACAATTTCAGAATTGAAAATGACCTTAGGCTTCCCCTCGTCCAGCCTTCCCCTGGATGCATACATCTGTAAATAGTCGTTGATTTAGATAATTGCCATTTGGGATAGAATTGTCTGAAAGGGCATTCTTAAGTTGAGCAAAAATTTGTCTCCCTTGAATTATCAGTTCTCGCTTACTTTTTGAAGTCAAACAAAGCAAGTCAAATTCCTCTTCTATCTTTAAAATATGTAAAAAATAGCTAGCACGTCTAATGCACTCCAGGATCCCCTTTCTTTCCAAGTAAAGCATCCCCAACCCTTTAAACAAAATCTCACTTATTAGGGAGTACTTCCTAGAATCTTCGCCAAACTAATGACTTTCATCTTAACAGGGCCTTTTCATTAGTTTGTGAATATACATTTACAAATAAAATTTTCAGCTTATAGAAGCAATATATTCATTGTAGAAATTTTGAAAAGTTGGAAAAACACAGGTTTTAATGTGATAACTAAATGAGGTAATACATGTAAAACACCTAAGCACAGTGCCTGGCACAGGGTGATACTCAACATATGTTAGTTGTTACCAAAATCAACATGGCCATTTTCCTAACACCAAATATAGATATTGTTACTCTTCTAGATGC
This sequence comes from Chlorocebus sabaeus, assembly GCF_047675955.1. Taxonomy (NCBI): domain Eukaryota; kingdom Metazoa; phylum Chordata; class Mammalia; order Primates; family Cercopithecidae; genus Chlorocebus; species Chlorocebus sabaeus. Next base: position 46,634,794 of record NC_132920.1, read on the forward strand.
TTTTTCTGAGTTCTCACAGCCACGTATTCCCCCTTCTACTGCTAAGAGAAATTCTGTGTTTGTCAGCTTGTGTGAAGAATGAAGCATAATCAATGAGGGACAAAAATGAAAAGTGACCAAATAGCCTCTTTTTGTTCACCTTGAGAAGAACAAAATGTTACTAGCAAAACAAATGTTAATGGCAAGAAAAAAATACAGAGAGAAAAAGAGTTTATGGGATGAGGTCTGAGTTCGAAGAGGGTTTTGGAGAGCAGAAGGAGTGAGGCTAAAGGGTAGCTAATGTTAAGAATGGTGGTAAATAAGGTTAGAATTTTGGTTTGCTAACATTTATTGAGCATTTAGTATATGCCACACTCCATACCAATGAATTTTTATATATTCATTTCACTTTCGTGGAAACTCTATTAGATAGGTACTATAATTAGCCTATAGTAAAGAAAACACAGAAAAATTAAATAAATGACTTGCTGAAGCTAACAAGTGGAAAGCTGAATTCACACGTAGACAACCTGGCTTTGGAGTCCCCACTAGGCTGCCTCTCAGTGGTTGTACATGACATTATAAATATAAACTTTTAGGTTCACAGAAAAGTTGAGCAGAAAGAACAGAAAGCTCCCATATACTGCCTGCCCCCACATATGCATAGTGACTATCAAAGTTCGACACAGGAGTAATACAATGAATACAGCTACATGAACACAACATTATCAACCAAAGTCCATAGTTTACAGATTCACTCTTGGTGGTGTACTTTTTTGAGTTTGAACAAGAGTATAATGACCTAAATCCACCATTACAGTTTCACACAGAATAGCTTCACTGCCCTAAACATCCTCTGTGCTCTGCCTATTCATCCCATCCTCCCCACTAAGCTCTGGCAACCACTGAATTTCTAATTATCCCCATAGTTTTGCCTTTTCCAGAATGTCATATAGGTGAATGTCATTTCAGATTGGCTTCTTTCACTTAATATGCATGTAAGTTTCCCTGTCTTTTCATGGCTCAAATAACTCATTTCTTTTTAGCACTAAATAATATTTCATTGTCTGGATATACCACAGTTTATTTGTTCATTCACCTGTTGGAGGACAACTTGATTGCTTCCAAGTTTTGACAATTATTAAAAAGTTACTCTAAGTATCCATGTGCAAGTTTTTGTGTGAATGTAAGCTTTTAGCTTGTTTGGGTAAATATCAAGGAGTGTGATTGATAGATCATATAGTAGGTTTAATTTTGTAAGAAACTAACAAACTCTGCTGAAGGGGCTATACCATTTTGCATTGCCACCAGCAATGAATGAGACTTCCTGTTACTCCACATCCTCACCAGCATTTGGTGTTGACAGTGTTTGGGATTTTCACCATTCTAATGGGCATTTCATTATTTTGATTTGTAGCTGCCTATTGACATGATGTTGAGAATTTTTATATGCTTATTTGCCATTTGTCAAATTTATATGCTTAAAGCCATTTGCAATGCCTTATTTGCCATCTTCTTTGGTGAGGCGTCAGTTCAGATCTTTTGCCCATTTTTAAAATCAGATTATTTTCTTATCGTTGTTTTTCTTGTTTTCTGTTGTTAAGAGTTATTTTTGTATTTTGAATAAGAGTTCTTTGTTAGATATGTCTTTTATGAATATTTTCTCCTGCCTGGTACTTGTCTTCTCATTCTCTTGACAGTGTCTTTTGCAGAGCAATTTTTATTTATTTATTTATTTTTTTTTTGAAATGGAGTCTCTCTCTGTCACCCAGGCTGGAGTGCAGTGGCGCGATCTTGGTTCTCTGAACTTCCACCTCCTGGGTTCAAGCAATTCTTCTGCCTTAGCCTCCCGAGTAGTTGGGACTACAGGCGCCCACCACCATGCCCAGCTATTTTTTTGTATTTTTAGTAATAACGGTGTTTCACCATATTGGCCAGGCTGGTCTCGAACTCCTGACCTCGTGATCTGCCCACCTCGGCCTCCCAAAGTGCTGGGATTACAGGCGTAAGCCACCGCGCTTGGCCTGCTTTTCTTTTTAATAAAGTCCAGCTTATCAAGTTTTTGTAGATTTTACCTTTTGCACTGTTTCTAAAAAGTTATCACCAAACCCAAGGTTATCTAGATTTTCTTCCATGTTATCTTCTAGGAGTTTTATGGTTTAGAATTTTACATCGAGGTCTATTATCTATTGTGAGTTAATTTTTGTGAAGGTTATAAGGTCTGTGCCTAGAATCTCTTTTTTTCTTTCATGTGGGTATCCTCTTGTTCCAGCACTATATATCGAAAAGATTATCTCTTCTCTGTTGAATCATGTTTGGGCCTTCATCAAAGATAAGTTAACTATGTATTTGTATGGGTCTATTTCTGGGCTCTGTATACTGTTCCACTGATGTATTTTTCCTTTCACTCAGACCACACTCTCTTGATTACTGTAGCTTTACGATAAATCTTAAAGTCAAGTTGGTTTGGTCCTTTGACATTGTTCTCCTTCAATATTTTGTTGACTACTCTAGATCTTTTGCCTTTCCATATAAACTCTAGAATCATTTTGTCAACATCCAGAAAATAATGCAGTTTAGACTAGGATGCCATTTAATCTACAGGTCAAGGTGGGAATAACTGACATCTTGACCACACTGAGTCTTCCTATACATAAATATGGAATATCCCTCCATTTATTTAGTTCCTCTCTGATTCCTTTTATTAGAGCTTTGTAGGTTCACTCACAGAGATATTGTAAATATTTTATTGACTTTATGCTTAAGTATTTAATTTTTTTGGCTTTTGCTCATGTTTTAATTGGTCTGTCTTTTTTGTGTAGGGTTGTAAGAGTCCTTTAAGAATTTTGGATATTAACTTCTTCTCAAATATATGATTTACAAATATTTTCTCTCATTCTGTGAGTTATCTTTTCCCTTTCATACATATTGTATACATATGTATGTATATAAATTTACTTCTTTATTTCTATGTTTACTTTTATATATTGAAAATCATGAGTTTGCAACAATCCCGCAATTCCAATCCAACACCATAGGGTTTATTCTTGTTTTTCTCCTTTTCCAATGTATATCTCTTTTCTCTAACAATGGGAAAACATGGCTCCTATAATCCTCAATAAATCTATTTTTCCAATCTTTTTTTGGGCGAGTGCCTACTCAGACACCCTCTTTGTACAAGCCTCGACTCCTACTGTGCCATCCTTTCTCTGATGACCTCCTCTCCCCTGCCCAACCCATATAATGCTGTCTTCCTGCAAGAGAAAGAAGAGAAAAGAGATGAGAGAAGAGACTTTAAGTAAATAATAGGGCCAGGGATGGTGGCCCACACCTGTAATCCAGCACTTTAGGAGGCTGAGGTGGGCAGATCACTTGAGCTCAGGAGTTCAAGACCAGCCTAAGCATCATGGCAAAACCATGTCTTTACAAAAATACAAAAATTAGTCGGGCATGGTGGTGTGTGCCTATAGTCCTAGTTACTTGGGAGGCCGAGGTGAGAGGATCACTTGAGCCCAGGAGGTTGAGGCTGCAGTGAGCCAAGATCATGGCACTGCACTCCAGCCTGGGTAATAAAGCAAGACCTTGTCTCTAAATAAATAAATAAATAAATAAATAAAACGAATGTGTATGTGATCAGAGGAGGGTAAAATGGATCCATCACATCCATTCTCCTGAGTACTATTTCCATTAATTCCTCTTAAGTGCCTATATAGTTATTTTGCTGTCATATCACTCAGTTGATTCATGTTGAATTTACTTTCAACTATAATCCCTCAGTGTTTTAAATACTTCGCTGCACAACAATAGACCTCTCCCAATACTCACCTCATATTCTCTATCTGCAGAGTAGAATTTTTAAACAAAACGTTCTTGTTAGAATGATCCTATAATTTCACAAGCTGAGATCATTCAGAGCTTAATTTTTGCCTTCAGTGTGTTAAGTATCTGTTATCCCATCCAGATTTGTGTCATTGGCAAATTTTCTAAGTATGCTGTCTACACCCTTATTTAAGTCAGTGATAAAACTGAATGAGGTTAGAGCCCGGGGACCACTACTTGAGACCTCCATCATTGTTAGTGATTGTCAAAGGACACACAAAGGTCATGCTCATTTTGAACAGTCAGAATCTGGGGACTGTCCCACAATATATATTTCCTCCTGTGATTCTAATGTGCTTCCATGGTATCCATATTTCTTTTCCTTTTCCCTTCTACTCTGAGTTGGATCGAAATGCTTTTGTAATTGACATTATTAATATAAGAACATCCTATATCTTAGGTCTATGGGGGAAAATAGGTTGAGAATTATCACTCTATTAAATTAGAATTCTTTATACATAATTCAAGTAACTGAAGAGAATTAAAATACGTATGTGTCGGCTGGGCGCAGTAGCTCACGCCTATAATCCCATCTCTTTGGGAGGCCGAGGTGGGCGGATCACGATGTCAAGAGATGGAGATCATCCAGGCCAACATGGTGAAACCCCATCTCTACTAAAAATACAAAAATTAGCTGGGCATGGTGGCACATGCTCATAATCCCACCTACTTGGGAGGCTGAGGCAGTAGAATCACTTGAACCTGGGAGGCGGAGGCTGCAGTGAGCTGAGCTAGCGCCATTGCACTCCAGCCTGGGCAACAGAGAGAGACTCCGTAAAAAAATAAAAATAAAAAATAAAAAATAAAAAAAAGTACTTGTCCTTATGTGCCAAACATTCATTTATTCATTGAACAAACATTTGCTGAGAATCCACTAATCCACTATGTGTTAGGTACTGCTATAGGTGCTAGGGATATAGCAATGAATAAGACAACATGCTTGCTCTTACAGAGCTTAGAATTTTGAGTGAAATATATCCCTTGTAGGTTTGCCTGCTTCGTTGTTCTTGACTTAGAGAAAATTCAATTCACCAAGTGTAGGCTTTATTAAAAGTCACTTATGATCCTTGAAAGATTTCATATTTTCCAAAGATCCATACTCAGATATTCAAAGAAATGACTCTAGACTATTTGCTTCCACACTAGGAAAAATTATAAAGTTTGAATTTGTGAGGAAATGTGCAGATTATCTAGCACTATAACTAGAAATAATCACAACAATATTAAACATGCTTTTTGAGTGGTTGCTCAATCACTGTTCTCTGCAGTTTATACATATAAATTAATGTAATCCTCATAATTCCTGATGAGATAGGTACAATTATTATTTCCACTTTACAGATCCAGAAACCAAGACACAAATAGATTGCCCAGCCCTGGTAAGTTGAGTCAGAGTGGACCCTAAGTACCCTGGTTTGAGACCATAGGTTCTCCTGTATATAAAAAAAACAGCCATTTTTAGTGACCACGACGAGTGAATTAAGCCTTCCTTTTCAGTGTTCCTGTAGTACTTTTAAAAACATGCTTCTACGCAATACATGTCACATTATATTATTTGCAAACTACTTAAGGAATAGAGCTAGCAATTTATCCTAATATCATGCATAGAGCAGGTTTTCAATAAATGTTTAATGGATGATAGATAATTTAGGCTTAGAAAACATGCCTTTTCCAAGGTCAAAGTGATGGTTCGTGGAAAACTCAGACTAAAAACCCCCCAGTCTTGTGAGTTTCAATCAAGTAGCTGTTCTTTTTTCCTGCATCAAGCTGGCCCACATTTACTACTGGAAAAGTACCATGTAGCATATCTACACTTCAGAATATTCCTTATAGATTTAGATGTGTTGTAATGTTATATGAGAAAGATACATTTTTAATGCAACAGTTCCACGCCTTATAGTGGCAAAAATAAAAATGGGCTGGGTTTAAAATTAAAATAAACTGGAGCAGTCCAGATTTCTGCTCTGAAAGTAGAGGCTGTCATGTATATTTATTCTAGGTTTACAATATTTCATGTCAAGTTGTGAAATTGAAAAGGAGGGAAGAAGCACTTCTCAAAACATTCAAGTTAATTTGTTTTAGTTTTTCTTGGTAGCATTCAGAGCAGAGTAGAGAGGTGAGGAGGGCTCACTGAGTCGGGGAACATGGTGAGTGATCCTATGGACAAGTTTTGGTTGCTCTCAATTGCTCTAAAGACTTTCGTGGGCTGGGGGGGGGGGGGTGGGAGTGGGAAAATAACCCACATACTCATTGAAAAAATAAGGTCAAAATGACTGAGTCTATCTCTAATAGCTCAAGAATTTCTAGTGTCAATATCCTCCAGCCAAAGGCCATCAAGAAAACACCTGCAGTTGAGTAGTTTGGGTTTATTGCTCATTGTAATGAGAGTAAACACACACCGTGGAGCTAGTAGGGTATCACACAGGAAGAGGATGTTAGAAAGGATTTACAGGATTTGAACTTAAGTGATTTTCTGGAGAGTTCAAGGAAGCAGTGCTTTGCTCTGGATTAGATGCTGTAGAAAGCAGGGGTAATTCTTTGCTAAGTATGTTAATAAATCTTATCTATAAGGCAGGCAGGATGAAGTAAGGCTAAAACTATTATTGGGAGTGATGCCGCAGTCAGTGGGCTTTCTGTCTATAAATTCTACCCACCAAAGTACTTTCTCCTATTATGTGATTTCTCTCCACCTCCAGCCTCCTCCTACTTCTTCAATTTTGATGTAACGGTAAGAGCAGTTCTCCTCCTTGTGACTCTCCCTGTTCCTTTTATCATGACACATCCATATTATTGTTCAGATGCCAGAGGAAAACTGCCTGTCCCTGATTTCTCTTTTTCCTTTTGTTGCCACATGTCATACCCCAAGGAGTCAAACTTGCCTTCATAGTGGCCCCAGGATGAAAGCCACTGCCGCCCATATTGGACCTTCCTTGGGTTTGGTGTGTCTGGAGTGTGTAAAGTTGTACAAAGTGCTGGTAGAATGAGACGCATGAAAACAGCCACAGGGCAGCTAAGTTATCTGCATTTCTTACACAGACACAGGCATGCACAGTGAACTGCAATTCAGGAATTATCTGTTAAACTAAAACTCATTAATTATTTGGTTTACCCAAAAGGAGAAAAATAACAAAAACAAAAAGATGGGTGGGATGTGTTTTGTTTTTAATATTCTTCTGACAGTTTCTAGAGTAAAAAAAAAAATGTACGTAAATAAGTTTTTGTTTCTAGTTCATAGTGTGGAAAATACTTATAGAGAGATAACATTCTTAGACAATATTCTAAGCCTCCCGATGCTGTATTTTTTAAAGTCTACGAATAAAAGCAATGTGCACTTGGGGATTGGAGAAGATGAGTATGCAGATGCTGATAGGCAATTCCAGGTGTGATCATGGATCCAATCCACAGGTCCCACCACAGGGGTCTGGACAACTGAGCACCCACAGGTGCCTGTGACTCAGTGGTGTGGGTTGATTTTCCAAAGAAGAAACACTGATATATTGGGGCCATCAACATTGAGGCATGAGTCAGATTTCTCCAGGGTTTGACACATTGACAGAATACTCTGATAACTTAATTTCAGCGAAGGTGCTAATGGCTGATAATAGGATCTCTGGTTACTCTCAGATAACATCTACACTTAAATGGGACAAGGCTCTCTACAGTCTGGTGGCCACAGTCCATCCTGTCTCTCTGTCAGTTTCTCTGTCTTCTGTCCCCTGCTTTCACTTCCATGCCATGCACTGACATTTCCTTCTGCCTGGGAAATTTTTAGAAATGCAAATTCTCAGTTCCACCCTATATCTATTGAATCAGAAACTCGGGGTGGTGACCCAGAAACGTGTGTTAATTAACAAGAGTTCCAGGAGATTCTGATGCATGCCGAAGCTTGAGGTCACTTTTCTAAGCACCTGAGCTACATCAGCACATTTAATCTTCATGGCAGCCCTCTGAGGTAGGTACTAAGATTGCCCCATTTTACAGATGAGAAAACTGAGACACAGAAAGTTAAGCAACTTGACAATGGTTCTAAGTTGGGAAGTGGTAGAGCTGAGCTTTGAATCCAGGCTATCTAGCTTAAGAATTTAGACATTCTATGACTCCGCTGTTACCTCGCGAATAAATAAATACTTCTGTGAAGACTTTTGTGATGCCAGTCTCCCAAATTTCACCAAAAAATATCAGTAGCTCCCACATTACTTTCTTCTCTTACTATGCATGTGCTTTTCTTGTCTTTCTATGCCTGGCACCCAGTACCTACATTGCAATAAACACATTTTGGTATATAAGGAAAGAATGAATAATTAAATTAATTGATTAGTGAATCAGTAAATATTATATCTTGCCTCAGAAGCGACTTTACCAATTTTTCTTGAGAGGTTTAAAATATACAGGTTACAAAATCCTATCTCTCACTTCCCTGAAAGTCTTTAGGAGTAGGACCTGTGAATCTGTATTTTTAATAGTCAAAACAGAAATAAGAACCTGGGTTTAAGAAAAAGTTGTGCCCAACATACTGATTTAGCACACATGAAACTCCCACCTTAATTGGCACTTACTTGGCATTAATTATTTGGTTTGCCCTAAAGGAGAAAAATAACAAAAAGATGGGTGGGATGTATTTTGTTTTTAATATTCTTCTCACAGTCTATGGAGTAAAACAATATGTACGTAAATAAGTTTTTTTTTCTAGTTCATAGTGTGGAAAATACTTATAGAGAGATAACATTCTTAGACAACATTCTAAGCCGCCCAAACCACATTACTTGGTTTGGCAATTTCAGAGAGCTTGAAAAGACCAAGCTGAGGGCATCAATGGGAAAGGAGGGACTCATCTCATTCTTAAATTCTACCTCATAGGAGAGCTGCTTACCTAGTAACCAACCCTACCTGGAAGAAAGCTTGAATGTGCTTCAGATTTCAGGCACATTATATAATATCCTTTGAATAATATCAACATAAGAAATGCCTGCAGTTGGTTCCACCAAGCCATACATGGGAAGTTGTTTTCCCCCCGGAACAGGCAGTCCTCAGCATATAAATGGGTCATATTCCAAAAATGCATTTGTAAGTTGAGTTGTTTGGAGCTCAGAAAACACTTTCCCACAGAAGTAATATTAGAAAAGAGGGTTCCAGTCCTCTGCCAAAACACAAAACCTGATTTAGAACACTCTGTCTCTGAAATAGCATTTCAGATGGCCTACACGGACATCCATGGGAAATGTGACTGGGTCCCACCCAACTTGGAACTGGGGAAGATGGGAGCACTGTGACTTCTTGGTGAGGCTGGGCTTTGCCAGCAACAGGGACTTGCCTTAGTTCTCCTCCCTCCCCTAACACACACACACACACAAACACACACACACACACACACACACACACAATGGCTATTCATGTGTGTGTCATGTGATAGAAAGAGAAAGTTGCCCCTCCAAGAAGACTGCTTGTGTTCCAATGAAACCTTTCCTCCCTTTAATTGTGCATTCAAGAGCTGCCCCAGACTTGCAGCTCAGAGGTTCACATTTCAGGAATAGATCACCCGGAATGCTATACCCTAACCTCTGATATCTTCTTACCTGAATTTTGGAAACATTACACCATCTGTAGTTTCAATTTTAGAGCAACTGTAACCACCTTCCCTAGTATATCTAGTTTAATAATATAGGGATAAACATAGAATAAGTGGCATAAATAAAATTGCTGCTGATAAAGTGGAAAAGCGACCCAAATGTCTCGTTTTCCTTGGCCATCAATTGATTAGCTGTGTGACAATGAGCTAAATTATCTGGGCCTCAGTTTTCTCATTTGTAAAATACTGGGGAAGATAAGTGATTTATACATTCTACAACAGTTTTTTTCTAAATTTAATATTCTAGAATTCAATAAAAATAGTTCTCCCTACTCCTTGGTGAGAAGATTGCTAGCCAGTTATTCTCCAAATTTTTCCACACTTGGCAAAGAAACACTGAAACCTCATCTTGGGCCCAAAGATACATCAAGAAGAACCAAGGTTGGTAGGTTACAGTTTCATTTCATCCTTATTAAATTAAATGTTGTTTCATTCCATTCTTACTTTCCACAGCCAAACTTCACTCGGGCAATGCTCAATGATTTTAAGCCTTGTGCTCAATTAGACATTTGTCAGCACACAGCAAGTTAAGGATTGACGTGGCAAAATAGTGATCATAATTTGTCCAAATTTTGATATGGAAGGAAAACAGAGGAAAAGAATAAAAGAATGTAAAAGAATTTGAAGTTATCTCAGAAGGAAACCTTTCAAAGTAATCAATGTATTTAATCTTGACATGTACCATCATAGACTTGAATTTATCTGAGAGCAAAATGTATTGTTTCTTTGATAGGACCCCTCACCAACCTAAAGGCAATACTTTCTAGAGGAAAAGAAGTGATGGAATGTGGCTACTGGCAACCACTAATGGTTTGGGATTCATAATATCTGATAGAATGTAAGCCCAGGTACTCCATTTCAGCTAGTAATCTAGTATGTTTTTGTGATGTGCTGAGGATGTTCTGAAGTTGGCATTAGGACCTTTCAAGAAGGTGTGATTAGTTTCTGTTGCCATATATCTTTAATGGGATACAGTTTTCTGCCGGGATAAGAAAAGAAACTTCTGCTTCCACTCCCTTAACACAATCCCAAAGCCAATCCCAAACAAACTATACAAAAGAAAAAATTATCCCAAATAATACACAACAAAAATTCCCCAAGCCATGACATTTTCCTAGACAACTGTATAAGAAGATTAGGGAATTGTTTGGGGTGGGGAGAAGAAGGAAGTCTGGCTCTAAAACCTCTGACATTTCTGGTCTCATAACCAACAATGTAATCTAAATAACAGTGTTTTATAGGCCTCCTGCTGTCAGACAGTAACCTGAGTGCTCTATATGCACTCTTTATATTAACCCTTAAGACAACCTAGTGAAGTACGTGCTATTTCCACTTTGTTTCATAAGTGCTTATACTGCCATTTGTAGAAGAAAAACCTAAAAAGACAATGGGAAAATGGCCCTGCCAAGAAAGACAGAACTGAGTGCACTCTCAGTTTCAACCACTCAAACAGCAAAGGATAACTATACTGGTAAGAGCCTGGGATTCCAATTCTTGCTCTACCACATCCTACGACCTCAAGGAAGTTACTGAATTTCCTTATATATAAAATGGCAATAATAATAGTGCCTACCTTTCAGCTTGTTATATTTTCTAATAAGAACCTACCCATAATGGACCTAAAACAGCACCTGCCAGATGGTGGTATTCAATGACTGTTAGACAGCATTTTACCTGGTTCTGCAACTCCCTGCATTCCCACACACCAGAAGGCTGCCTACATCTAGGCAGATCACAGGGATCATATATAGTCCTGGAATAAAATCAGAACACTGGAAACAATGCTTTCTCATTCTCTAAGAACAGGCCTTGATTCTCAAGGCATAGTACCTGGATAAGCAGCATCAACATCGCCTGGGAACTTGTTAGAATGCAGTGTCAGGACCCATCCCAGACCTCCTGAATCAGATTGCACATTTTAACAACATCCCCAGGTGATTCGAGTGCACATTAAATTTGAGAAGTTCTGCTCTCAGGCATACACAAGGTAGTAATTCTCTCTGGTCGTCTGACAGTGCATAAGCTCCATAGCTCTCAAATATTAAGAGAAAGGCAGAACTTTTAGTGCTCATAATATCACAAGCTTTTGGGCCTTCCTGTGCCTTTCCCATCCTGCTGTTGTTAGTTTAGCACATCCTTCATCATATAATCCACCTGGTAAAAAAACTATTATTCAAGACTCAACTCAAGCATCATGGAGACTCTTCCTGTCTTCCTCCTCCCACTTCAGGAGGAATTTCCCACTTCCACATTTGTTTCCCAACTGAACAATGCCATTGAAACTTCTTTGACTAAAATCAATGGTAAAAAATATATTCCTGTTTTTCTCTCTCCTTCTCTCTGTCTCTCTCACACACATACAACCTATATGTTACTGAAATGAAAGTTTCATGAAAGAATATTTTGATTTAATGTGTGTGATGGACCAGATATTTTCAACATTACTCTGTTACATTTCATGTATTGCTGTCTGCAAGCTGTAGAATTAGTTTAAGTACCACTTATGGGTAGTGATGGGCAATTTGTAAAGCCATGTACATAGATATTTCTTAAACAGGAACTATAACACTAGACTGATGATTTAGTCTCATATATAGCTTCCCTTCTACATAGAGAACATGACTTAGTGCTGGGCACATACAGGGACACAGCATTTTTTTGTTGAATGAGTAATGAATGGATGGAAGGATCTCGTGATGAGCTATTTTTGCAGCCTCTCATTCTCCTTTTAACTCTTGGCCCTGCTACCATACTTAATAAAAAAATATGAGGGCCTGTTTATGCAGTAATTTATTAGCCACTAACCATAACTATAAACCTATGATAATAAATCTCTATGCCTACAACAGGAATTTTCAAATGAAAAGTGCTTCTCTCAAACATTGTGTTGAATAGTAAGAGGAAAGAGAAAAATTGTGAGTTCAAAGGACAATAGTTTAGTTCTGATCATTTTTGGGATGTGTTGTTCATTGCTAATATTTTATTAGTATCCCCATTGTAAATTAAATGGAGCTCAAGTAGCTGTAACTGGGAACATCCTGTGCCAGGGAGATGCCAGCCTGCCCTTTGAGCCTCGCCATGGTGCTCTGCCAGTTCTCCTCCATTCTTTCTTTCAACACCTCTGCTCTTTCAGCGTGAGAGCACTTGGGTGAGGTTTAGCAAGGGGAAAAATGATGATCAACCACATTCACTTATCATTTATATCCCAGGCTTGGATGTGACACTCTAGTACATGAGACCGGAAGAAGTTTGAGATGAGGTGTCAGGACCTTCAGTTCTCTTTTAGCAAAAGTCTCACAGCCTCTGCATACTGCCCTTCCTCCGTTTGTAGGAGGTGAATGGAAAAACCGAAGCCCTGAAAAATAAGTCTGAAAAGAACAGCAACTATTCCAGCCTTACCTTTCACCATAACACACTAGTTTAAAAAAAATTTTTAAGCCACCTAGTACTCCTTTCACATCTTTGCAGCTGATTCTAAAATATTGCATTTAGATAGGGCATGTGAGGGTCTGACTGGTTTTGAATCACGGCTCCTACAAGCTAAGGGACATGAAGGCTGCCTGCCTTAGTTTCCTATGCATAAAACGGAACTACTAGTAGTACCTGCCTCATAGAGTATTTGTAAGGAAAAAAATGGCATAATAAATATAAACTTAGAATTGTGTCTGGTGCATAGTGAGAACTTAGTAAATCCTGGCTATTTTTAATGTTATTATTATAAATAAAATTTTTTTTCTCTCTCTCTCTCTCTATATATACATATGTGTATATATATATATTATATATATGATTACCACATTTAGACAGTTAAAGTAATAAACTGTCCTCAAAGTAAAATGCTACACATACTGTGTATTGTGGTATCCTAGATTGGATCTTAGAACAGAAAGGGGCATTAGTGGAAAAATTAATGACATCTGATGAAACTCTGTAGTTTAGTTAATTTAGAAACAATGTCAAGTTGTTCGTCTTGACAAATATATGAAGGTTGTGTGAAGTGACAACTAAGAAAACAGTAAAGAGTGTATAGAAACTCTCTGTACAATCTTTACAACTTTTCAGTAAATCCAAAATATACCAAAATAAAAATGTTATTTAAAAATATGCGACATGTAGTTCTTGAGCATAGAGCAACTACTAGGTTGTGCTAGAGAGCATGAAAAGATCAAGAGAGAAGGGAAAAAATGGTTTGTCTTCAGGGAGCTTACCATCTCAAAGTGAGATCAGGACACCAATGAATTTACAATCAACTGTGAAGATACAATAAACGTCTTAACAGAAGTAGAAACAAACTCTCGACAGCTTTATAGGAAGGACCAGCTACATAAATATTATTTTTTCTTCATGATTAAATCTGTTGGTTAATTATTAATGAATCACAGCTTCATAATTCTTGTGTCCTGGGGGGGTTACTCTTCCTGGTTGATATTTCAGTGGGGGAATTCCCTGCATGTTGGCGGACTGATTACTGGCTGATGTAGATGTAAACTTTATTCATTTATTAAATGTTTTAATAAGCTGAGGGGTTCAGGAACAAAGAGCATGGACCTTGGAATCAAGCAAAACTGAGTTCAAATCTAGGTTCTTACCTCCTCGAGCAAGTTAATTGAGCCTCATTTTCTATTTTAGCCTAAGGGGAAGAAAATTGAACTTGCTGGTTGTTATAATGATTGATTGAGATAGGTCATAAGGATCCCTGGCCTACAATAAGCAGGATATATTATCAATGTTGTCAGTAGAAACTATCCACTAGGTGGGTAACCATATTGTTGCCCTGGCAACCTAAGCGCTTACCCCGTCTTCAAGTACTCACTTCACATCTAAGACCTTATTTTGGATAGTTCAGGGTTGTCTTTGCCCAGTGGAGGGAGTGGCAGACCCTTATAGGGGAGGCTAGCATAGATTGAGGTTTCGTTGCATAGGATTTGGAAACCATCTGCCTGGCTTTAAAGCCTGGCCTTTCTACTTGCCAGCTTGCTACCTGTGTGACATTGGGAAATTGATTTAACCTATCAAGGCTGTTTCCCTGTCTGTAAAATGTGAATGCCAGCTCTTAAGTCATAGAGATGCATTATGAGGTGTTCACACACAAAAAGTCTCTAAGACAGAGCTTGGCACATGGCTACCCAGCAATAAATTATAGTGATCACTATTGGCTATTATTTAACAATCATTTCCTCTTTTTCCTGGATGCTCAACATCCCATTTTGTTCAGATATAAGGATGCAAGGTGCTCAGGGAAGGGAGCCTAATGCTTTCCTCCAGCCCCAGGGGATGGCCCATGATTGGTATGAACCAATCATAATAATTCCTTCTGTCCCAGTTTAGGCATGGGTATGTGGTTGATGTCTGGCCAATGGAACTTAAAAAGAAATCTTCCGGTGGTTTCTAGGGAAGCTTTTTCTCCTTAAGTTAAACAACAACAAAAAAAACACACAGGAGAGCCCTTTGGTTCCTGTGTTAAAAGTCATGCTGCCATGAGGGGATGTGATGACTGCCATCGTACGACCATGACAGGAACCAGGAGAACGACAGAGAGGCTGCCTTAGGGCCCAGACATCAACAGGCTTCTGAATCATCTACTTTTAGACATCTTGTTATTTAAGATTATAAATGTCCTTATTGTTTAAGCTACTTTTAGTCAGGATTTCTTTTACTTACAGCCAAAGTAAAATACTAACTAACACTGAGAGTGAGAAATAGTTATTATTATCCCAGTTTTATGGATGAGGAACTAAGTTTCAAAAATATTCAACTAATTTTCCACAGGATTATTCAGCTAGTAAAGTGCAGAGAGGGAGGGAGAGGGTGAATAAGAGATTTTTTATCTCCTTCCAATGAATATTTTTTGGCCAACCATTTACTTAAAACATACCTATTGAGCCTACAAAGCAGCCCCACAGGCCTTGTGGCATTTCCTGGCAACAAGGCTTAGGTGGAGTTTCCAATGAGCAGGGTGAGGTGAGCATCTGTCCAGAAGCTGGCACTGCAACGTATGTATTTTTAGGTGTTCAGGGAAAGGTCGGCCACTGGATAAGTTAGGGACACGTCTCTAGTGTGATGAAACATTTCCAAGAAGGCTGAGTGGAGAAGTCTGTTTCCCACATATTGGAAAAATCACAGAGTACACAAGCTGTTTAGTAATTAATGGTTAAAATCAATATTAGTCTGAGGAGGCACTTGTTCTAATGCCAGCATTTCTCTGTAACATAAAAAGTTAGGGTCAGTCAGGAAAGAAACAGTTCCCCAGTGTGAGTGCTTTTCTTCCTTTCTTGATTTGGAGTACTTCCCTATCTCTCTATCTTTAAGAATAACTTGGATCTTCCAGCCTGCTTGTGTTTTTCCCTTTCTTCATTTAATCATTTTTGAATTTCTTCATTTGCTCAGTGAATATTTTAAGGTGGCCATTATTTCCTAATCAAGTTGGGGAGAACAGTTATAGACACTCATAGATGATTAAAACCAAGTATAATATTATAATAATAGCTGCAATTTCCTGAGATACTTTATATACAGTATTATTAATCCTCTAAACTACTTTTTCAAGGTAAGCATTATTATTTCCAGCATTGTGGCTGTGAAAACTAGGTTTTGGAGAGGTCAAAGCAATTTTCCACAGGGTTATACTGCTTATTAAAGAGCAGAGCTGGGTTTGAACATGGGTCATTTGGACTCCAAAGGCTTATCTTTTTTGCAGCCTGAGAATGAGGAGCACAGTAAAGAGAGGCAGTGCGTGGGGCCAAATCATGGAGTGATAGATGTGAACATGGAGTGAAGCTCAGGCAGGGATCTAACCCAGCACAAACTGTGCTGTGGAAATGAGAAGGCTATGTGGAAAATAGGAAAGAAATGACTCTGTGTGGATATTAGGGACAATGAGAGGGAAGCCAAAAAGGAGTGGTCAGCTATGCAAAGATATCTAGGGTTAACTCACATGATCACACGTTACTGCCAGTTGTTACATAATGGAGAATAAGCCCATTTTTTTTTTTCTGAGAGATGGAGAGAAAAAAGAAGGCAAAATGAAAGGATATACACAAGAGGGGCCACACAGCTAGCAGCTCAAGGACCCAAGAAGGTCTAAAGATGTAAATTCATTGGTCAACATAAATGTGATGCTAATACTTAATAAGGAGATTTATTATAAAATTCTGCATTTACAATGTCTCTTGAAAACATTTAGATTTTCTGTTTCAGGCTTTTTGGAGCCCTTACTCCTAGACAGCAATTGGTAGCCAGGAGCTGAATAATGACTGGCATTTTTAAATGGCAATGGGTCCGCTTATGCCCTAGTGTCTCACTCCCAGCCTTCTTCATGCATCTATCACATTTGCCGGGCCCCTGCTGGTGTCTGAGTTTGCTACCCCTGATAATCACCAGAGTATCAGCTGCAGACCTCTCTGAATAGTGGGATTATTGCTGATTTTTAAAAATATTTACTTAACTACATTTTCTAAATTTCCTACAATTACTGTGTATTGCTTTTATAATATGAAAAAAATGTGAATGTTGTTTTTTAAACTATCAATTCCACAAATATCGAGGGAGGAGCTGTGGCTTGGCAGGAGTCCTGTGAAAAGATCCAGGGGTTTTATTGAAGGCAGGCTCAATGTGAGCCAAGATCATGACACAGCAGCTAGAAAACAAAACAAAACAAAACCCCAACAGATCACTGGAAGCAATGGCCTCAGTGCTCCGCATGGGCCAGGCCTCTACTGGAACAAAAGCCACATTTTATTGGAGAAAATAATAAACTAGAAAGTGTTTGCTGCTGGGAAACCAAGATAGAAGGAGTCTAGAAGTCAAGTTATATGAGGAACAGTTAGAGAAAATGGACATTTTTAACTTGGACTTCTTTAGAAAAACCAGAAACATGTGACAGCTATCTTCAGCATTGGGAAATATGGAATGTGGTCAAGACATCATCCATTTACCCAATGTCAATGTACAAAGGCAGAAAGTACCAGTGAGAGCAACATGGAAGGAGACCCCACTTTCACATAAAAGAGGGATTTAATAATACTAATTCATGCAATAGCGAATAGGGGTTTACCTTGTGCATGGGAAAGTTTTACTTTATGAGAAATCTTTGGGCAGAGACTGTATGGCAGCCTGTTTCAGGTGGATGTTTAGTTCAGATAAACCTCAATGTGCCCTCCAAAACCTGAGCTTCTCTCTTCCTTTAACTGGGTTCAGGATACTGACAACTATCCAAATGCAGACCACTGGGATGCTGCCAGGAAAGGTCAACGCCGGTCAACCTTCACGGAGACATGAAACATGACTACCAATGGTTACTCTGCCTCACTCTCCCCAAAGTCATCTTCTGTGGTAAGGCCAAACTCAGAGTGTTTTTCAGAAATCCACATAAGTGCAAGGAACATCAGCGATGTTTGTGTGGAAGTGTGGAAATGCTGTCAACACTCCTGTGGGGAAAGAGCTCAGGAACTCACATTCTGTTAAGCCACGGTTTATAGTAGCCATACTGCCAAGAAAACAATAGTCCCCAGGTTTAGACAGCATTAGGTATTTGCTTCGGTGATCAGAATTCAGATTTGATTTAAACCTGTATCTTTGAATCTTATATTTTTACAGTTCTGGGTCCTGTAGCCAAGTAGTCTGTCCTTGAACGAGGACAGATCTCAAAGCTCCCTGACACGTTACCAATGCATTCTCCTTCGGACATAAGGAAGTGAATCAAATGTGATAGGCCCCTGCCAACACCCCCTCTAAGTGTAAGCAATTTTTCTGGAGGAGCACTGGACAAATAAAAATGTTCTGATAGTTGTATCATGAAACTATGTGAGAGAGGCTCACAGTGTTAGACATTGTCTCCATACAAAATAGCTTATGTCACCAAAATATAAATTCATTCAATTTATGGATCAGAATGTAAAGAGCTGATTTCATCAACTTTTGATATTTCTATTACATTTTAATGTTATGTATAATATCACCCATTATGTATATACACATATATACATATATATATGCTCTTTATGGAGTGCATACTCTGTGTAGGCCAGGCCCTATCTGAGCATCTTAAGTGTAGTCTAATACAGTTCACTAGAACTCTATGAGGGAGGCCCAATTAGGAGGAAAGTGATGCACCCAGAGGTTAATGACTTGTCTGAGGTTACAGAATTAGTCAGGTGACAGGATTGGACCCTATGCACCTGACTCCTGAGCTGTGGGAAGAGCCCAAATCCATATCACTGGTGCTCCAGCTGCCACCTCCTTCAAAGGCTCACCTGCACGGCGTCATGCTTTCCTCCCCCAGCAGACAGTCCTGGGAATCACTTCCTCCACGGAGGGTGACCATCCTCTCTCTCACCTGGCAAGGTGCTGGAGTCTCCCAAATAGCTGGAGGAACCCAAGTGCTTTGGTCAGATCGTGACTAAATTTATAAACGTATTCAATGCATGAGCTCAAAATCTTTTCTGCTCTCTGGATAAAGTAAAACAATTTCTTTTTCTATAAATACATGTGAAATTAAAAATGAGGGAAAATAATTTAATACTTTATTTTATAAAATTAAGTAATCAAATTCCTCCTAAAAGGAGAACAGGGCCAGATTTCTCAATGTTGTTAATACTAGTTTTAGTACTTTAAAAGCTCAATACACAATCTCTTGACATTTTCTAATTTTACTGCTTGAATATTTAGAATAGAAAATTACATTTTTTCATGTTTTCATTCTCTTTATGGACACATTTGAAAGACATTTAAACTTCAAACTGCCAAATCTGCCCTTATTGGTTTAGTTCTTTTCCAAGTAATACTAGGACATTTGTAAGTGTTCATATAAATAATTATGTGAAAAAATGCTTACCATATTGTTAAGTACAAAAGACAAGCTGTAAAGTTCTCTATGGTATTATATCTTTTTTGATAAAAGGAATTAAATATATATAAATACATACAGAGAGGAGGAGAGGGAGAGAGAAAATCAAATTCAAGAAAATCAGAATATTAACAGTTCTTATAACTGAGGACTTTATATCTGAGCATTGAGAATTTGCGATATTTTTAATTCCTTCTTTTTCCTTGTATCTGTTTTCTAAACTTTCTGAATTACTTTTACAATGAGAAAAGAAACATGCTATTCTTATAATAAGAGCTAACATGTATTGGGTGCCAAGTGCTACTCTAGGCGCTCTACATGTATTAATTTGTTGTAATTCTAACATCAACTCTTTGACATGAACAGTGTAATTATTCCCACTTTACATATGAGAAAACTGAGGCAGAGGGTGATTCCATACAGCCAGGCAGCTGGGTTTCAGACCTGTGTTCTGAACCATCCAGTGCCTGGACTTAATGAAATAGTAAGTCCTCCACTTTCGTTAAGTCCATTCAAGTCCCTAACATATAAGATGCCAACCCCTACACTCTCTGTTTCAATTTGTTGTTTGAAATCCTTTAACCTGGCACCAGCCATAACCTCCTGTTGGTCAGGCAGTCTCCTCATATCTCCTGGGTATTTGGCTTACAATTACTCTGAGAAGCAGAACACTCAGCTATAAAAAGGTAACTAACGTCACAGAGGAGCAGATGCCAAGGTCCAAATTTGAGCACTTCAGGGTCAGAAGAAGGGTTGATGGCTGAGTGTTCAGGGAGCCTTCAAGAGGAGGAGGCTAAGCCCAGGCCTCAGAAGCTAGAGAGGTCAATGTAAAAAAAGATTAGCTTAATAGCTGTTGATGGCAACTTGGCTTTCAAAACAGTATATGCATTAATTATCATTCAAAAAATTCTGAATTCTTTTGAAAAATAATTTTAACATCTTTTTTTTTTTTTTTTTTTCTGAGATGGAATCTTGCTATATTGCCCAGGTTGGAGTGCAGTGGCACGATATCTCAGCTCACTGCAATCTCTGCCTCCCAAATTCAAGCAATTCTCCTGCCTCAGCCTCCTCAGTAGCTGGGATTATAGGTATGCGCCATGATGCTCGGCTAATTTTTATATTTTTAGTAGAGATGGGGTTTCACCATGTTGGCCAGGCTGGTCTCAAACTCCTGATTAACACACATTTTTAAACCGATACAGAAGTTTTCCTCCATATAGCTGCCCAGTGGTTCTATGATGGATACAATTCCAATGAGCCATTTGCCATTAAAACTTTCTAGCACAATAAGAACTACCAGTCTCAGTCATGGTCTTACCTAAAACTGCAGGAGTGTTACATACAGCCCTTGAGTACTCTAGATAAATTCAGTTGCCTGAGATGAATAGACTGGGGTCTATAGATATATAAATATATTATATATATATATATTCTATAAATAATATAGAATATATATAATATATTATAGAATATATAATATATATATTTATATTCACATATACATACATAGAACAAATTCTTATTCATTACCAACAAAATCAGAAAGATTAGAACATACAGAAAAGTACAAAGAAAATAGAGATCACCATAACCTTACAATTCAAAGATATCCACTGTTGATGGTTTTAGTGTATTTAGTTTCAGTTCTTTCCCTTAACCAGCCTTAAGTTAATGCTGTCAGGCAGTCTACTCATATACTTTGAATATTTAGCTTTCAGTTTCCATGAGAAGGCAGAATGCTTATTTACAAACCCCCCTCACGCTCCCCCAACCCATCCCATCTTTCAAATTCTGTATCCATCTATCTATACACTGATTTCTGTTTACATCCACCCATTACCTATTTTTCTATATGTCTAACAAACATATGTTGTCTTCCCCTGCCCCGCAAGATTCACTGAGGGTATAATTGACAAAATAAAAATTGTATATATTTAAGGTGTACAATATGATGATTTGATATATTTTTACATTGTAAGATGATTACCCCAACCAAACTAATTAACATATCCATCACCTCACATGATTACCCCTTTTTTGTAGTGAGAACACTTAATATCTACTATCTTAGCCAACTTAAAGTACATAATACTGTATTATTAACTGTAGTCACCATGCCATGCAATAGATCCCCAAAATTTATTCGTCTTATAACTAAGAGTTTGTATCCTTTGGCCAACACATACCCATTTTCCCCATCCTCTAGTTCCAGGTATCCCCAGCTCCTACTCTACTCTCTGGTTCTATGTAACTTCAACTTTTTCAGATTCCATATACAAATGAGCTATTGCTGTATTCATCTTTCTATGTCTGGCTTATTCCCCTTAGCATAATGTCTTGTAGGGTCATCTGTGTTTTCACAAATGGCAATATTTCCTTTTCTAAGGCTGAATAATATTCGATCGTATATATAATATATTTTTTCTTGATCCATTTATTTGTTGATGGACACACGTTGATTCCACGACTATTGTGAATAATGCATAAGGGTGCAGATATATCTTCAATATACTAATTTCATTTTCTTCATTTTATTTCATTTATATACCCTGAAGTGGGATGACTGAATCATGTAGTACTTCTACTTTTAATTTTTTGAGAGACCTCCATATTGTTTTCCATAATAGCTGTATCAATTTACATCCTTGCCAACAGTGTGCAAGAGTTCCCTTTTCTCCACACCCTTGCCAACACTTTCACCATGCCCTTACCTCTTGTCTCTTTGATAATAGCCATTCTAAAAAGAGTGTGGTGATAGCTTGTTGCAGTATTCATGTTCATTTCACTCATTTTAAATTTGCTTGGAAATAACTTCAAATGCATAGAAAAGTTGTAAGAATGTGGCATTCATAAAAAATGGGATCATATTATATATTATGTTTTGTAACATGCTTATTTAATAATCTAGAAACTCTCCTGATATTCAGGTTTCTTGCTTCTTTTACAACTTAATGTGAATGTTAATGAGTGTTTCATTATTTGGAGCTAAAACTAATTTATTTTTCCAATCCCAATCTGCCCCTTCCTTTCTTCTTCCTTCCCTCTCCTTTCTTTCTTTCCTCCTTCACTCCCTTCCTTTCCTCCCTCCTTTCTTCTTTCTTTCTTCCTTTCCTTCGTAATTTAACTAAGAACTAGAGGAAACTATTTTTACAGTACTATATTTTAAATTTGGAGATAAGATCCCAACCATTTCATTGAATTTTGTACTGTCAAACTTCATACTTTAAGAGAAAGTGAACCCAACACTTTGGAAGTTTTACTATTTGGAAGTATTGAAGCTTCTTCAGTTATCATCTCCTTAATTATTTTTCTTTCCCTACCTGATCTCTGAAATACCTCTATCATTTAAAATTTCAGTTTTAAAGTTTCTTACTACTATTACTAACTTACCCACTCTGGGTTTCATTCTAGGAATTCCATAACCTTCACTTTTCTTGCTATTTCATATCTATTTGAACTAAGCAGAGAAGCTATAGAAAGTGTATTTTATGATTGCAAGACATTGAATCATAGGCATTGTAATAGCATCTACAATATAAATGTTTCCCTTCTTCTTTAGTAAAATAACTCTCATTTTTTCTGAACAAATTACCATCCAGTTAAAGGATAACATTTCCAGGTATCTTTTGTAGCTACATAAAGCAATGCCAGTATAGTTCGACCAATGAGAAGTGAGTGGAAGTGTGCTACTTCTAGGAGGCCCTTTAAAGGAAGGAAGTTGGCCCTCCTTTGCCTTTCCTTCTTCTGGTGAAGGGAGTCAAACAGCCATCTTGCATTAGAAAGTTAAAGCCATGTGCTAATAATCGTGGAGCAGCAGGGAGAAGATTCAGTTCCTGCTGCCCTGGAGACACCGCCACTGACTATCTCAGGACCTCTCTTATGTGAGAGACAAAGATATTTATATTTTACTTAAGAAATTATTTTGTAAAATTTAAGATTATATGTGGCCAAATCTCATCCTCTCTAATACAGCTATTACCTGCAAGTGTGTGTGTATGTGTGTGTGTGTGTGTGTGCGTGTGCATGTAAAGTTCAGGGATGAAGAAAGTCTAGAATATTCAAAGAAACAAACTTATTTCTAGTCTTGGGAGCAGGCTATGGACCATAGTAACCGTCAAGCCATCTTTTATATGTGCTATGGTTACATATGTCCTTCTGTATATACTATATATATAATAGATTTACTTTTGAGAAAGCTGGAAAATATTTTCAAGTGTTAGAATTTTATAATAATTTTAGAGTCTGGGTCATATTTGAGTTTCTTGGGGCTTTAATGAAGTCAAAGAAGCAAGCTCATTGGACTTTCTGATGGTAGATGACATTTTTTGAATTTATTTGTACCCCATGCTCTTCACATTGAACCCCTTCTTTCTTTCTGACAGCCTTCTAGGGTCAGTGTTTCCACTTCGTTCTCAGGATTGTAAGGAACCTCAGATAGGTTAAGGAACTTTTCTAAGATCTAACATCTAAGAAGAAATAAGCAGAAATAGGATTCTACTCCCTCCCCCAATCATTCATAAATTAACACACATTTCCTGAGTATTTAGTATGTAATGTGCACATTGCTGTGCAAAACACAATTGAAAGCTAAAACAAACGTTTATCAAAAGGAGTCAGAAAGCTTAGAGGAGATACAAACTAAAGGACCAAAAAAAAATATGGACATGTGACACCACACCAGATTTACTCTTGGAGCCAGCAAGTTCCAGATAAGAGTGTAAAGTGTGGGATGAATCTCACCAGGATGGCTGCACTGGGGAAGCTGCGCAACTGGGCCTGCAAGCAAGGATGGGGTTGAAATAGGAGAGGATGGATGTTTCATGGAAAATCTTATTGGATAAAAATATGGATGTGGGAATGAGATCAGCATGGATGTGAGACAGTGAAGAAACAGCCTAAGCAGAATTGTGAGAGCATATCCACCAATGCTGAGGAATCAGGTAGGGCTATAGGATGAGGCCGGGTTTGCAGGACCCTGAGAGTGCAGCAGAAGATTCGAGGCCAGGAACCCATGGTGTCCAGAGATACCACCTTCATTTATGGTTAAGGAACCAAGGCATTTTCATTTCCTACTCTTTAAATAAAATGGGCATTCCTTGTTGACTCAGGTTTAAGATAAATAAAAAAAGAAATTGACTGGCTTAGAGGTTTTAAAACATTCCAGACTTTGTTTATACAGGGAAAGATTTTTCAAAGGTCAAACTTGAACTGCTGTAATCACCTTTATATATCTATGTTCAGTATTATTCTAGTTCCATAAACAAGCTTAAAATAGGAGTTGATAATACCACCAGATTTTAGAAGAGGAAGAGCTTCACATTTCTGTATATCTACAGCCAAATGCATTTTTTTAAGCAGGGTCAGTATTTCTGGAGAAACTTTGCATTTTATGGAATGGGTTTAAGCAATTCACCAGAAATGACTCCAATTCCTTTTTTATGCAGAGTAAAGAATGGGGCTGTAGGAGTATATACGTTCATATGAAAAATTGCTTACAAATATTATATGAAAAATAGCATACTATAAAATAGTAAAATTCCGTTTTTAGATTAAAATATGTTTATAATATTTTAATATTGTAATATATATAGGAAGGATACATGGAGTATATAGCTATGGTTTTCTCTAGGGACAGACTTGAAGATGGTTTTTCATTTTCCTTTTTGTTCTTACCTATATTTTTAAATATTCCCACAAGAAATATGTATTCTTTGTGAAATTTTTCTTCAGGTTAGTATCTAAGGACATAAGAACTGGGGCATACATGGGGTGCTAAAAAATGGTTGTGTTTTTTAGGACAGGATCAGAAAGGGATTTTATTGTTATGGAAGAGGGATAGGAAAAATAACGCCAATAATTTTCATTAAAAGAATGACATGACAGCACAACAGCAAAATTATAACCCATAGGTTCTCATGTACCTATGGTTATGATGACTTTGGATAAGTTACCCAAACTTCTGTGGGCCTTATTCTCCCATATATCAAATGAAGACCTGGGTACTCTTTTTTATTATTTTTATTATGCTTTAAGTTCTGGGATACATGTGCAGAAAGTACAGGTTTGATAGTCCTGGGTACTCTTAATGGCTCTTCTAGCTTGAAAAAAATTACTATGACTGATACCTTTCTCAACAGTCATGGAACCTGAAGTAACTTCACCCACCTTTCCACCTCATACTGAAAGAAGGTTCTGATTCTCACCCACATGCCCAGAAAAAAGACATATTATCTAAGAGACGAACTTAGCCAGTCAAGTGCAGCCGCTAGGATTCCCTTATAACCCAAAAGTTTCTTAGGCCCTAGGATAAACTTAATTGCTACAATTGCTAAGGAAAAGTCAAGTTAATTACTGGATTTTCTGCTTTCAGGCAGAATTATATTTTCCTGTGCAAATTCCCTTTCCCTTTTGTTTCAGGAAAGTTCCCCATCCTTGGATGTATGCCCCAGTGGATTGTGTTTTGCCTTGAGGACACTGTTTGGCAAGGTTTAGTTCACAAGATGAGTAGATAATGGGAAATCAGTGTCTCTACCCACCACCTTTTTCTATTTTTTCCTTATAACTTTTCTCGATTGTTATTATATCTGCCACTTTCATACTAAATCTTCCCACTCTTCAAAGTTTAGCATTCAGTTTCCCCAGGAAGCGTTATCCAAACTATTTTTTTCCACGGCAACCACTCCCCTGTAGGAGTTTTCATGCACTTACTTCCAATCCCACACAGTTGAACACTCATGCTATCCTCTTGTCTACGTTATCATCTACTTCCCTGTGCAAGTCTTTTTACTGTAGCTGGAATACGAAGACCTCAATAACAGAGACAAATTATTTAACTTTTCTCAGTAAGTAATGCCTGATATATTGTTTAGGTCAGAGAAGATGATGATAGTAAAAGACAATTTTTAAGTCACCAATTTTCTTTTACATTTTTATTTTATTTATTTATTTATTTAGAGATGGAGTCTTACTCACTCTGTTCCCCAGGCTGGAGTGCAATGGTGCCATCTCAGCTTACTGCAACTTCTGCCTCCTAGGCTCAAGCAATTCTCCTGTCTCAGCCTCCCGAGTAGCTGGGATTACAAGTGTGAACCACCACATCCGTCTGATTTTTGTATTTTTAGTAGAGATGGGATTTCACTATCTCAAACTCCTGACCTCAACTGATCTGCCCACCTAGGCCTCCCAAATTGCTAGGATTACAGGGTTGAGCCACCACACCTGGCCTGAAAGTCACCAATTATTGATCAAGTTTACTGTTGCCAGGTATTGGAATCCAATACAGTGCCTGCAGCAGGTATACAAAAAGACCGACGCTTAAACCTAAAGGTTCAATCTCATGAATTTTGTGATTCAGGAAAAAGGGGCTTTGCCTCTACTATCACAAATACCAGCTCACCTCTCTCCTGATACTCCAGTAGTAGCCCTGTGGAGACTGGAATAACTTGGGCTTCTTGTAAGGCTTAACATGAAGCAAATCAGTAGAAAAGCAGCAAAAAAAGCAAGATATCTGAATGCCTTGAAAAATCGGAAAATAAAGAAAAGGTTATGGATTTTGGACTATGATAGAATTAGAACACTGAAAGATGTCTTAGAAATGATCAGTGAAGTCATGATTTTATAGAAGAGCAAAGTAAGGCTCAGGGAGTAACTTGCCTAAGGTAGATAGATGGTAGAATCAACACCAAAATTATGTCTCTGGCCTCTAAAGTCTAGGATTCTTCCTAATCTGACCACAATTTATTTTTCCTACAACATTCTAGTGAAAGAGATGCATTAAATAACTGTGCTCATTTTCTACCAGCAAGCAAAGTGTCCTAGAAGAAGGAAGAATATGCAGTGGAATGATCCAACTCCCCTAGTCCCCATGATGCACTGCTTTCCTCTCTTCATGCCAGTAGTATGGTTCCATTTTTACATTCCACAGTTCTAAAATCAACCCTAAGATTAAAACTAAACAATCAAACCAAAAGAACGTACCACTAGTTCAACTTTTGGTTAATATTAGGAATGACTCATGAGGTAATTCCTGAGCACTTACATTATGTGATACGGGAGTCCTCCACACAAGTGGGCTTAAAATCCTTCATGAACATTCTCTAAGGCCTAAAAATATGTTTGTTAAACAATCTTCTAAAATAGTGTTCTTAACCTAATCAGTTTTACCAACATTATGTTGTTGTTTCACTTGGTTGTGTGTGGTCCACTGGAAATAGTGTAGTCATCTAAGACCTAGGCATGCCAAATCCTCTCACTGATTCTGTCATGGGAACAATAGTTGGAGAACATCCATAGTTATTATTATGCAGCTGATATGATGAATTCAGTTGTTAGTTGTTGAGATTGTCTACATCTATAGAACATTTAGGGAACTAAAGAGAAACTCTTTTGCTGGCCAGGGACTCTTGTTAGTTTGGTTTGGGTGAGATAAAGTATCTAGATAAGCCCTTGCTTATGCATTGACTGAATAGCTTCTTTCACACCTATATAATAAGACATTAATTTTACTTCTTCACCAATTGATTCAATAAATCAGCACTCCATGAGTCATCACTATAGAAACAAACAGCAAACATTCCTTTTTTTTTTTCCATTGAATCTCCAGTGGGGGATTAAAAAGATTTTCAGAGCAAAGACTCTAGAGTCCCCAAGCAAACATTTCAGAAAGTGGCTAGAATGACATTCTCCTGCAAGTCCTTTACACCAGCTTGATTTATTCCGCAAGAGGTAGGATATGGCTATTACAATCCCCATTTGCAGATGAGAAAAGTGAAGTTCAGAAAGTTTGAGTAATTTGCCTAAAACCACCTCTAGCAAGTGATGGAGTTATAGAGCTAAGTGTGGTGTTCACATGTTCAAAGCTCATGAAATTTCTGGCATATTCCACTGCTTGCCTTACACCAACAAAACAAAATGAAACAAAATTAAAAAAAAAAACAGATATACTTGACTGTCATTAATTCTCATAAAAAAAATAGAGGAAATACAAATACATCCCACTGTCAAAGCAGAGCAACTTTAAAAACTTCTAGTATGCAAAAACAAAATGTGAGCATCTCTCTTGTCAGGTCAACTGTTTAGTCAAAGTAGGCAATGTATGTAAATATGATACCTGGAGCTTATTTTAAGTTTCTGGTAAGTTTAATTTAAGTTTCTGTGTAAATTTTGGAATTGCAAGGCTTATGACAAAGGATTATCTTTCTTTTTTCAACTTTTATTTTAAGTTCAAGGGTACAAGTTTAGGTTTGTTACATAGGTAAACTTGTGTCATGGGGGTTTGTTGTACAGATTATTTCATCACCCAGGTATTAAGCCTAGTACCCATAATTTGTTTTTCCTGATCCTTTCCCAACCTCCACCCTTCAGTAGGCCCCAGTGTGTGCTGTTCCCCTCTGTGTCCATGTGTTCTCATCATTCAGCTCCTACTAATAAGTGGGAGTATGCAGTATTTGGTTTTCTGTTCCTGTGTTAGTATGCTAAGAATAATGGCCTCCAGCTCCATCCATGTCCCTGCAAAGGATATAATCTAATTCTTTTTTATGGCTGCATAGTATTCCATGGTGTGTATGTACCACCTTTTCTTTATCCAGTCTATTATTGATGGACATTTAGGTTGATTCCATGTCTTTGCTATTGTGAATAGTGCTGCAATGAACATACATGTGCGTGTGTCTTTATAATAGAATGGTTTATATTCCTTTCGGTATATACCCAGTAATGGGATTACTGAGTCAAATGGTATTTCTGTCTTTAGGTCTTTGAGGAATTGCCACGCTGTCTTCCACAATGGCTGAACTAATTTACACTCCCACCAACAGTGTACAAGTATGGCAAAGGGTTATCTTTTTCTTTTCCCTTTGTACCGAAGCCTCATCTTTTATGCTATAACAGTATTTCTCAAACTGCATATTGATGTTAATAAGTGTACAGAGGGCCGGGCGCGGTGGCTCAAGCCTGTAATCCCAGCACTTTGGGAGGCCGAGACGGGCGGATCACGAGGTCAAGAGATCGAGACCATCCTGGTTAACACGGTGAAACCCCGTCTCTACTAAAAAATACAAAAAACTAGCCGGGCAAGGTGACGGGCACCTGTAGTCCCAGCTACTCGGGAGGCTGAGGCCGGAGAATGGCGGGAACCCGGGAGGCGGAGCTTGCAGTGAGCTGAGATCCGGCCACTGCACTCCAGCCTGGGCGACAGAG
Source organism: Chlorocebus sabaeus (assembly GCF_047675955.1). Lineage (NCBI taxonomy): Eukaryota > Metazoa > Chordata > Mammalia > Primates > Cercopithecidae > Chlorocebus > Chlorocebus sabaeus. Next base: position 46,664,319 of record NC_132920.1, read on the forward strand.
CTACACTCAGCCTCAAAAAAAAAAAAAAAAATAAGTGTACAGAGAAAAAAATAAAATAAAACAAAATTTTGAAAATACATTCAGAAAACATTGGAATACATGTAGTATGTGTTTCCCTGCTTCAGAACTTCTTAAGACCTTAATATATTAGTGCTCATGGACTGGTTCCCAAGTGTATTTGACCACAGAACCTTTTCTCTTTTTTTGAGGAATACATCTGTAATCATCTTATGTTTACTGGAACATGCTTTTGAAAATATTGCCCGTTTCAATGATAGTTTCTTGGAGACCCTAAAGTCTCAGAATTCCCGAGTTTTGTAGAATATAGGATAGTGTCTGCATCTATGACTATAAACCTTGTGACTAACTTATAACTTAAGCAAATGCTTCCAAAATGAGCTAAATAGATTTCTATTAGCATAAGTCAAATAAATATATACAGTGCTTGCTGAGGAAATCTTCAACAACAAATCTAGATCTTTCCATAACTGGTCCTTTCCTATCACTCAGGAATTCTCTGACCATCCAATCTCAACCTCTTTTTGCCTCCTTCACATTCCTTGAATCAGTTTTATCACATAACCCTGTTTAATTTTCCTCATAGCATTTATCAATATCTGAAATCATTTTACTGTTTTGTCTTGACTTAGAATCTAAGATGCATGACAGTTCAGTCATTTATATTTCCAACAGCTACTATGGTGCCAAGTACATACAGAACAGAAAGTTATTTCATTCATTCATGTATTCATTCATTCAACAAATATTTACTGAACACTTACCATGTGCCCAAAACCATTCTAGTCCTGAAACCAGCAATGAGTAAAACAGACATCAGTTTACTCCTTGAATTGTGTGCACGTTAGATTTGTTTTATTTAAACAAGACTTTCCATTCCCTTTGGGGATGGCATGTTTTAAACCAGTGTAGTTATTATTTAAAATTCAAGTTATTAATAACTAATTTACCTAACTTTGTAAACATAAATTTTCGTATGGCTTGCTTTTCCGTAGTTTGTAGTTATTTGTTTAAAATCAAAGAGCCAAAAATTTTATGTAAATCATCTCATTTAATCCTGACAACAGACCTGTGGAGTGCAGACTATTACCTCCATTTGATACATGAGGAAAGTGAGGTTATAGAAATAACTTTCCCAAGACACTTAACTGGTAGATAGGTAACATCTGAATATAAGTTCAGTAGATTTGAAATCAAAGCCCATATCCTTTTCTACCACATCCACTGCCTACTTGTGATATTAGTATAACCCAATAGTTATTAACAGAGAAAAAAGCCAGAAGCACCAAAAAATGCCTTAAGTCAATGGGTCCCTTGTGTTGCATTTTGTGATTGTGTGAATTCTCTCTGATTCTTTGCATTTGGACTCCATTTCGAAGTTCTGGGCAATCCATGCTATTACCTCCCAATGATCCATCAGGACCATAGGCAGGTGTCTGCACCACCTCAGAGGTAGTGACTTCTATATTTCTGACAGTTACTGTCTTCCTGGAGAATAAGACCATATGGTATATTTTGTTGCAAGGATGCTGCAAAGGGAAGATAAAACCAACAAAGGAGCTGAGAGAAAAAAAAAAAAAAAGAGGACAATGAGGAGAATAAAGACAAGTTCACAATAAGCTAAATTTAGAAATCATTTGAAGTTCCATTGTTCGAGTTACAAAATTTGTCTTGCTTTCCAGCAGTCCAAGTGCTGCTGACTTGATGTGTATGTGACCTTACCAGGTCTCCTTGCCCTTCTCAGTGTCAACTTTATGACACTATGGAGGATGAAACCAGTCCTGGGCTGCTGAACTCTGACTTCTTTAATGTGGGATAATGAGCCTGGTATATTTACGTAGTGGTTATTTTGGATTTTTCCATTATATACAGCCAAATACAATTCTAATTGATACAACCAGATCAATTGGTTTTGATGTTTTTAGTATTTAAAAAGCTACATTTGAAAAACTCCTTGAGAATTGACAAAATAGTCAAAGAATTTCAAAAGTGGTAGTATAGTTATGAGGAAAAGAATACTAAGGAAGAAGGAAAGAAGAGAGGAGAAGGAGAGAGGTTGAGCAGACTGAGGATGAGGAAGGAGGAGGAGGAGAAAAAGGAAGAGAAGAAGCGGGGGAGGGAAGTGGAAGACAAAGGGGGAATTAGAAAGAGAAGAAGAAAAAGAAGAAAGAGAAGAAAAAGAAGGAGAAGAAAAGAAGAAAGAGAATAAGAAGGAGAAGAAGAAATGAGGAAGGAGAATAAGAAGAAGAAAGAAAAGGAGGAAGAGACTGGAGGAAGGGGAGGAACAATAACAGCAAGGAAAGAACAAGATAGAAAATATTCCATTCAAATGTAGACTGAAACTCCTCCACTCACATTTAAATCATATTTGCCAAATCTTGGTAACTGTGGAGCTCTCCTTATTTATAGAATACAATTTTACCCAAAGATTTCATTATTACATTCTTCTAGCATTCCCGTCCAAATCCATAAAACTAAGGCTCAAAGTTCCTATTGCATATATTAGGTTGGTGCAAAATTAATTATTTTTAATGACCAAAACTGCAATTACTTTTGCACCAACCTAACAATGAGCCAGTAACATTTCTTTCTTTTAAACTAACTTGATCAAACCCAGAGAGGTCATTCATTAACTAAATTTTATCGACTAATACTAATCTAAATATTCTGGTAATGTTTACAAATGAACCTTCTTTTCACTTTCCTCACAGAGCCCAAAATCTTTCTGGGTTTTGTATCTGACTTCAATTTTTTTTTTCAAGCTTCATATCAAAATCGTTTCTCTCTGTCCCTTCGATCTTCCCATCTTGAGTAGGTTGGCCCTATCCTGAGAGTCTACAGGTCCAATCCTATCCACCAAAGACGGGTTAGAAGGTGCTTGTGGAAGATGACGGCTATTCCCTAAAAGAAGACTATAATGCTTGCCACACTGATATTTGGCTAGGGTGTATGACTTGCTTTGGCCAATGCAAATGGGACAAAAAGAAAATGTGAGAAATAGAAAGGCTTCTGTTCAGTCCCACTCTTTGATTAGGGAAAGAGTCTCTGGCAGAAGGAGAGAAAATATGAAGGGAAAATAATGAAGAGAGGTCTCAGGGGAAAGAGGAAAGAGGAGGTGGCATGACCTGAAGGGAACAGGAAGAGGAGCCAGGTCAGTGTCTGAGGATGGCCCAGCCTGGACTTCATCAATATCTCCCATTGGCCACAGCTGGAGACAAAAGGAGGAGCCATTGTAGTTCCCCAGGCTACACTTTTGGGAGCTCTGTACTCAACTGCCACACTAGCTTTCCTTCCTGCTGGCACAGGATGAAGATTTTCCTTCGGCAACAATGGCACTTTGCCTGTTTATCAGTATGTGTGATCTTCATTTGAGCCCTGTATCTTTGTTTCAGTCAAGATCGACTTGCTTTTTGTGAATAATCCCCTACCTTATCCTCCACCGCCTGCCAGCTGCCTCTAGCACTCACAGCACTAAGAAGCCCTCAGGATCCAGCAAGCTTGCAGGGTAGAGCTAAATGGTAAGGAGAAGTCTTCCAGGCTTGGGTTTTGCATGGGCTAAACAAATTCAGCCCTAAACTGTCACCATGGTTGAATATCCTGCTGTCATTCCTACTATTTGTTAAGCCTGAACTTGCTCCTCCATTGCTCAATCTTTTGGTTTAGCAGCTGTCTTCAGGTTCATATTCCTACATGTGTCTCCCCTTCAGTAACTGACCCTTGGCTTCATTTGCAGGTTCCAGTGCCTAATATGACTGCACAAAACCATTTCATTTCCCTTCATATTGTGGTCAGCTCAGTCCTGGATCAGCCATCCTTCACCACCTGGCAGCCTTTTTGCCTTCTGCAGATGAGTTTTCTTTTTAGCACAAGAATTAGAGAGGAGCTAATCAACATCAAGCAATTCACAATCACAATTTTGTATTCTTATTTTCTTCTTTACTAGAGCAGAAGCCAAAACAAAAGAAAAACAACTTGTTACAGAGATTCACATGTGAAATCTCCTGGTTTTGCAAGTCAGAGGGCAGTCAGTCTAGCATCCCTCTCTCCAGCCCCATCCTGTTTTTGGCTTTTGAAGCTAGTGCTTGTGTTGTTATTAATTTGCACCAAATGGATGCTTAGCAACAATCAAACATGATGTATTAAATATGAAACTACTTTCTGAAGGAGCTCAGAATCACAAAACAAGCTCGTTGGAACAAAGCTCTTGAAAACGCATGTAAATAGAACATAAAAATCTGAAAGATATATGAAGATCATTTCACCACATTCCATTTATTGGTGAATAAGCTAGCGAGAATCAAATCAATTAAATTCTTAAACTGGTCTAAATTAGTTTGGCTTCATTTCATTTTATGGTATTTGCTCTCCAAACTGAGAAAACTCGGTTTAGTTTTCTTCATGGCATGGTAACAGAAATAATTTTCAAGTGATGTTGAAGCTTATTTAAGTCTGATCCAAATGACAACATAGCATTTAAATTATGTTATATAACTCTTATGTAAACCGACAAGATAAGTTATCTGCTGGAACTAACAACTTCCAAATTTTAGTGGCTTAACATTGTAAAAGTATATTATTTGCTATTTTTACATTTCAATGTGGGTTGTGTTGGGAGGAGGTGACCCTTCTCCATACAGTCATTTAGGGATCCAGGCTTCTTCTATCTGTTGCTCCACCATCCCCTGTAGCCTGAGAACCATCACTGAATCCATAATTCCTTCTCGTAGGTGGAGGAAGAAAACAGAGCAGTGCATGGAAGTTTTTTTTATAGGCCAGACCTGGAAGTTAGTTGCACATCACTTTTGTCCACGTTGTTGGTCAGAACTCAGTCGCATGGCCACATCTTACTGCAAAGGAGCCTACAAAAATGCAGTGCTGCCTGTCTCCAGAGGAAAGGGGACCCAGTTTGGTGAAAAAGTTTCAGACCTCAAGAGATTGGAAAAGGCTCCTTGCTCAGCAAAGGAAAACCAGAGATAGAAGAAAGTGTCACTGTGTGAAAGAACAAAGGCACAAAGCAAGGGATCTGCAGTTTTCAGCATTAAAGAAAACATGGATAATAACATTTTTAAAGGGCTGAGAACATGTCTCCGATGATAGCACCTCCTTTGGGTTCTGGAAGGTGTAGATGTGATGCCCACCATTGAGGGGTAACCCAACTCTTCAGTCACTCTCAAATATTAACAGTAGCAGCTATTTCAGCATCTATTATGTTTATGATGTTTGTGCTCTTGTTACTTCCATAATTTTTATATTTAATTTTTTATATAATCTTATGATAAGAACGTGTGTCCCATATTTCAAAAGTCCCAGGAACACTTGTGGGGTGTGTGTATGTGTGTGTGTGTGTGTGTGAGAGAGAGAGAGTTGGTGGAAGTAATGGATGAATGTTGAGAAGGGAAGCAGGGAGTGAGCTAAAATGTTCTAGTGAAAGCAATATTTCATAGCAACTAATTGCCTCAGAGAATTTGTGGAAGGTTGAATCGACTCTTTTATCCCCCAACTATACTATCAAGCATTAGAAATGCTAGTTATTGCCTACTGATGTCTATTTTGTTGGAAATATATTGAAATCTGTTGCATCTACTGCTCTTACTACTTTCCACATATCAATTCATAATTCTGAAGATTGGCCCTGTGGGATAATGGAATGTTGATGGAATTCAGTAGATATTTTCAGAGAAAAAGCACTGAAGAATCTTGATAACATGACTAAGAAGCTGGAAAAAGTGAATGCTGCTTATTCCTGTTTAAGTCTCCTTTCTCTGATTACATATTATTGATGGCAGCGTAGAAAGTATGAAAACACTTAGAGAAAACAGATTTTTAAAGTAAAAGCTAAAAATGCACTAAACCATCCTCCTGGTGGACAGCACTGCTCCATTATATTTTAAAAGACTCCGATACATTTGGGCTTAGAAATTACCGGAAGAGATCATTGTCTCCTTAGTGTTTAGAGATGTGGGAAAGAAAGGTTTCAATGTAGCATCTGAAATATCTCTGTCTGACTCACACCCTGGGGGAAAAGTGCTGACAGCGTCTATACAGGAGGAAGCAGAGACACAGTTAAGAGTACAGATTCTGCAACCAAAATGCCTGCACTGAATTCTGACTTGCCTTCTACTCCCTGTGTGACTTTAGGCAAGTCACCCAACCTCGCTGTGTCTGTTTCCTCTTTTGAAAAATTGAGATAATATTAGCACCCATCTCAAAGGCTTATAATAGGTATGTGATGTTAGGCAGGCTCTTGGGAGAAATATAGCGCCTCTGTGATAGGGACATCCTTGAGGGCAGGATGCCCTCTCTCTCCCTCTGCCTCCTTCTCCCCTCGCTTCAGTGTCGACATTTTTTTGGTTCATTGTAGATCATGACCGGATGAATGTTCTCAAACATAGTCTCCGTCTTTCCATGAAGCTGCCTTGAATGACACATTATGCTATAGTGAAAGTTCAGCAAAATCTCAGTGTGTAGAGTCTTACAAATTGAATTATGGCTTTAGGGCTCACCTAAAAAACATTTTTATGACGTTTAATCCATTTGTATTTCCTACCCTGACATACAGGGGACAATGCCTTGCTTTTATTTTATTTTTTACTTGTTTTTCTTTTTGGCTAGATGACAAATTAACACAGGATGGGAAAAGAATGCCAAAAATGCAACTTGGGGACTAAACCACCATTTTTGTCTTTTTTTTTTTTTTTTTTTTTTTTTGAGAAGGAGTCTTGCTCTGTCACCCAGGCTGGAATACAGTGGCATGATCTCAGCTCACTGCAAGCTTCGCGTCCTGGGTTCACCCCATTCTCCTGCCTCAGCCTCCCGAGTAGCTGGGACTGCAGGCGCCCACCACCACACCTGGCTAATTTTTTGTATTTTTAGTAGAGACGGGGTTTCACCGTGTTAACCAGGATGGTCTTGATCTCCTGACCTCGTGATTCACCCGCCTCGGCCTCCCAAAGTGCTGGGATTACAGGTGTGAGCCACTGCACCCAGTCCATTTTTGTCTTTTATGTTGAGTTTTGAACTTGACCTCATGGAGCCCTTTCATGGAAAAGGCAGTTCCAGGATTCTTTGTGGCCTCTTCCACAGGAGAAAGTAGAGGAGCTAGAGGCCTCTAAAAATTTAGTTATTAAAGAACTGAAGTTATTCACAGCAACCTGGCAGAGGAGAATATGAAATACCTGGGTCTCAGATAAGAGGCTTGTTCATCTAGAATGGTGAGTGAGAATCAGGATGTCTGAGACTGACAAGCAGAGTGGCAGCAGTTCCAGCTACTGGAGAAACACAAAAATAGGATTCCAGAAAAATGACAACTAGAAGTTTCCTGGGTCTGATGGTGTTGAGAGCTGCAGAGAATAATGACTTCAATTTACAGAAAAATGTAAATAGAAGGGGTCAGGAAGTTGATCCAGAAATGTTTTTAGTCTTTATTCTGTCTTATAACTTTATGACACTTTATCAGCTACAGAATTCATGAAGTGATGGGATCTAAGCAGTAGGGTGAGGTAGCAGGTATCCTTGTTTGGTAGGATAAGAACTGTGGCTGGGAGATTAAGTAGAAACAGAGCTAGTAAATGGATAAGCCAGAATAAGGATGGAGAGGTTTGGGTCAAAATTCAATGTCTTTCCACTGCTCTGAGCTGCTTGGTACTTTATCTGCTCCATGACAAAAGGTGTAGAAAGATCTATAGCAGTGACATTCATGCTACAAATTCTGCTTTCAGTGGGCACCAACTGATGTGACACATTTTGTGCAACCATATACATATAGCAATCATAGAATGTGACACATGTGGGGGTCTGAGAACTCCTCTATTCTAGCCCAGACTTCTCAGTTACAGAGGAGAAAATGCTTAAGGTGTGACTCAGCGAACAACAGGGAGTTGGGTTAGAGCTTTGTTCCTCTATTCCTACCATTCAGTCCAGGATGGAGGCCTTCCTTCTTTATCCTGGGCGCTCCCCAGAGGAGAGGGGCTGGTCTCTCTTCAGTGTTGCAAAGAAAAACATTGCCCTAGAGCTCTTTTTCTTTACTGGAAATCCTGCTTCCGTTTCTTCCAAGGAGGAAATAAAGTTGAAAAATTAAACAATATTACTTATTTCTACTACCAGCTTAGGCAACTATAAAATAAGAATCCCTGGTTTCTTACCTAAACTCACTCAATAAAGTATTGCAAACAATTTCAAAATGCTTATTTTATGAATCAGATTGTCACATTTCTTGGAACTGAGGACCAAAAATCAATACTTCCTTGTAAGTGTGGTTCTTATTTGTTCTTGAAAGAAGAAAAGTAATGCATATAAATTACTTACACAATGCCAGATACAAAGTAACAACCAATCCATGTTTGTATTATCTTGAACTCACTCTATAGCATCACTCTATCAAGACACATAAACCTTCAGAATGAGCTACTATAGCAAGTTAGTTGGTCCATTTGTTCTTTCCTTTGCTGTACTGAAAGAGTAAAATGTAACTATTTCTATTACTTTCTGGATATGTTTGCTGTATAAGCCATTTTTGTTCATACAATTTATTTATTTTGAGATGGAGTTTCACTCTTGTTGCCCAGGCTGGAGTCCAGTGGTGCGATCTTGCCTCACTGCAACCTCCGCCTCCCGGGTTCAGCGATTCTCCTGCCTCAGCCTCCCAAGTAGCTGGGACTACAGGCACGCACCACCATGTGAGGCTAATTTTGTATTTTTAGTGGAGATGGGTTTTCACCTTGTTGGCCAGGCTGGTCTCAAACTACTGACCTCAGGTGATCCACCCGTTTTGGCCTCCTAGTGCTGGGATTACAGGTGTGAGCCACTGTGTCTGGCCAAACATACAATTTAGATAGGCTGTGGTTTTTAGAAGCCGTCAATAACAACTTTTAAAGATCAAGGAGAATTGAGTTACAGGGACACCACAGAGAAGCCTGAAAAAGGGAGCGAAGAGGGGTTTTCCCTAGACTAGCAAGATCTTCCACTAGACTGGCAAGAGATGAGATGGCTGAGCCCTAGAGACCTGAGTCCTGAAAGGTCTGATGTAACTGTGAGACCAAAAAAGTCGGGGTAGAAGGGAACACAGGCTCCAGTGTTCCTACCCGTGCTGAGTGAGGCCTAGAAACCACAGGGCACCATGGGATTTCAATGGACTGTAATGATGACAGAGGCAAACTTGAAACCCTGGTGAATGGAGGTGCTTGTCCGTCTTTCTAGGTAACAGGTAACATCCCTAATTCCACGGTGATGCTGAGAAGCAGAGGGCGCCCTCAGAAGTAGTTTCTCATAAGAAATTTGCAACTGGCTTACGAGAACAGGACCACAGAATCAGGAATCGTGCTGCTTTATAGGGTACTTAAAAGTTGTATTTTTTGCACATCTGTCTTGTATTCTGAGTCATACTTCTCACATTGTTTATCCTTCACAATAGCCTTTTTTAACAACATTACGGCGATAAAGTTGAGATGGCATATAATTCACCCACTTAAAGTATAAGATTAACGGCTTTTAGTATATTCACAGAGTTGTACAAGTGTTACTACAATCAATTAAAAAATGTTCATTGCAAATTTCAAATAAACAATACAGCAAAAATAACTATAGTCACCAGGTTATACTTTGGATTGCCAGAAATTATTCCTCTTATAACTGAAAGTTTGTATCCTTTGACCAATATCTCCAAATTTTTCCCACTCCTCAGTCCCTGGCAGCCACCATTATTTGTTAAGAGAATAGATCTTGAATGTTGTCAACACACACACACACACACACACACACACACATACGCATAGCTCTGTGAGGTGATGGATGTGTTAACTTGATTGGGCAATTATTTCACAATATTTACATATATCAAAGCAAAAAAAATGTTAATTTCTCTCCAAAGAAACCCAAGGCCCTTAGCGGTTACCCACTCAATCATCCCGTTCCTCAGACATCCAGGCAATCACTAATCTACTTTCTCTCTTTGCAGATTTGCTTCTTCTGGATATTTCATATAATGGAATCATATCACATGTGGTCCTTTGTGTCTGGCTTCTTTCACTTAATGTTTTCAAAGCTTGTCCATGTTGTAGCACTTATCAATATATCAATATGCTGTATTTTTCTTTTTAAATTAAGACTATATATTTTCAGAGCAGTTTTAGGTTCACAGCAAAATTGAGAGGAAGGTACAGAGATTTCCCACATATCCCCTTTTATCTCTTTTTATTGCCAAGTAATATTCTGTTGTATGGTTATACCATGTTTTATTATCCATTCATCTATTGATGGACATCTGAATTATTTTCACTTTTTAGCTACTATGAATAATGTTGCTATAAACATTTGTGTTTTTGTTTGAGTAGCTGTTTCAAGTCTCTTGGGATACACCTAGGAGTAGACTTTCTGGATCATATGGTAAGCTCTATGCTTAACCAGTTAAGGAAATGCCAAACTGTTTTCCAAAGCAATTGCACGATTTTCCATTCCTACCACCAGAGATTCCCAATTTCTCCATATTTTCACCAACACTTGCAATTATGTGTCTTTTTAATTATAGCCATCCAAGTGGATGTGAAGTGGTATCTCATTGTAGCTTTAATTTACATTACCCTGATGGCTAATTATGTCAAACACCTTTTCATGTGCTTGTGCCTATTAGCTATTTGTATTTCTTCTTCAGAGAACTGAATTACTTTTCAGATTCTTTGCCTTTTTCTAAAACTTAGGTTGTCTCTTTATTTTGAGGATCTTTCACTTTCTTAATGATGTCTTTCGAAGTACAAAAGTTTTTTAATTCTGATGACATTCCAGCTTATCTATTTGGCTGCTTGTGCTTTTGATGTCGGGGTCTAAGAAATCATTTTCTAATCCAAGGTAATAAACATTTTCACTTATGCTTTCTTCCAAGAATTTTATAGTTTTAGGTCTTATATTTATTTGATTCATTTAGAGTTTGCTTTTGTAATATGGTATAAGGGAGGGGGTGCCACTTTATTCTTTTGCATATGGATATCCAGTTGTCCCACACTCTTGAATTAAGGTTATATTATGCCTATTTAATCTGTGAAGAAACTGAGGCCCAGAGAACTAAAGTGATTGGCTCACTATCATATGGCGCTAAATGGCCAAGCTAGAATTTGAACTTGAGTCTTCCCACAATGCAATTGATATTCTTTCTGTTATACTGTAACTGCTGCCCTATTTTCTATTTCCAACCACAAATAGCTGGATTTTTAAACTATTTTTAATTATTATTTTCTTTACTTTTAAATGTAAAGAAAAAGTGAGATAAGGGTCTATTTTCATTCTTCTGCATTTGGATATCCAGTTTTCCCAACACCATTTATCACAGAAATTGTTCTTTCCCCATGGTGTGTTCTTGACATCTTCTCAAAAATCAGTTGACCATAGGTAGGTGGGTTTATGCTGGAGCTCTCTATACTACTCCATTTGTTAATGTGTCTGTTTTTATGCCAGCCCCATACCCTTTTGATTATAGCTTGCAATATATTTTGAAATGTGGTAGTGTGATGCCTCCAGCTTTGTTCTTCTTGTTCAAGATAGCTTTGGCTACTTAAGTTTTTTGTGGTTTCAGATAAATTTTTTTTCTATTTCTATGAAGAATTACCATGAAATTTTGATAGGAATTACACTGAATCTGTAGACTGCTTTGGATAGTGTGAATGTTTAAATAATACTAATTGTTTCAGTTTATTAACATGGTGTGTGTGTTTGTGTGTGTGTGTGTGTATATATATATATGTATATATATATTTTTTTTTATAAGAGTCTTACTCTGTCACCCAGGCCAGAGTACAGTGGTGCAATCTAGGCTCACTGCAACCTCTGCCTCCCAGGTTCAAGTGATTCTTGTGCCTCAGACTCCCGAGTAACTGGGACTGCAGGTGCATGCCACCACACCCAGCTAATTTTTGTATTTTATTTTTTAGTAGAGATGGGGTTTTGCTATGTTGGCCAGGCTGGTCTTGAACTTCTGACCTCAGGCGATCTGCCCACCTTAGCCTCACAAAGTGATGGGATTACAAGCATGAGCCAGTGCACCTGGCCTATTTTTCTATTTATTTGTGTCATCAACTTTTTTCATCAATGTTATATAATTTTCAGTATATAGATCTTTTACCACCTTGATTAAATTAATAACAATAGGAATTTTGAAAACTATACAAATGCATGGAAAGTAAATGATATGCTCCTGAGTGGCCAGTGCACCACTGAAAAAATAAAAAGGAAACCAATAATTTCTTGAAACAAATGATAATGGAAACACAACACAACCAAACCTATGGGATACAGCAAAAGCAGTATTAAAAGGGAAGTATATAGCTATAAATGCCTACATCAAAAAAAGGAAAAACTTCAGATAAACAACCAATGATGCATCTTAAAGAACTACAAGAGAAAGAGCAAACCAAATCCAAAATCAGTAGAAGAAAATAAATAATAAAAATCAGAGCAGAAATAAATGAAATTGAAATGAAGAAGCAATACAAAAGATCAATGAAACAAAAAGTTGTTGTTTTGAAAGTTAAATGAAACTGACAAACCTTTAGCCATACTAAGAAAAAAAGAAGATACAAATAAAAAAAAATCAGATACGAAAAAAAGAGACATTACAACGGATCCTGCAGAAATTCAAAGGATCATTAGTGGCTACTGTGAGCAACTATATGCCAATAAATGGGAAAATCTAGAAGAAATGAACAAATTCCTAGACACGTACAACCTACCAAGACTGAAACAGGAAGAAATCTAAAACCTGAACAGACCAAACCAAAAACCTGAATATAACAAGTAACGAGATAGAATTTGTGATAAAAAGTCTCCCAGTAAAGAAAAGCCCAAGACCTGATGATTTAACTCCTGAATTCTAGCAAACATTTAAAGAACTAATACCAACCCTACTCAAACATTTTGAAAAATAGAGGAGGAGGGAATACATCCAAACTCATTCTATGAGGTCAGTATTACCCTGATACCAAAACCAGACAAAGACATATCAATAAAAGAAAATTACAGGCCAATATCTCTGCTGAATATTGATGCAAAAATATTCAATAAAATACTAGCAAGTCAGATTTAACAATACAATTAAAAGATTATTCATCATGAACAAGTGGGATTTATCTTTGGGATGCAAGGATGGTTCAACATATGCAAAGCAATCAATGTGATAAATCATATCAACAGAATGAAGGACAAAAACCATATGATCATTTCAACTGATGCTGAAAAGCATTTGATAAAGTCCAACATTCCTTCATGATAAAAAAAAAAAAACCTAAAAAACCTAGATATAGAAAAAACATATCTCAGCATGGTGGCTCATGCCTGTAATCCCAGCACTTTCGGAGGCCGGGCAGGTAGATTATGAGGTCAGGCATTCGAGACCAGCCTGGCCAACATAGTGAAACCGCGTATCTACTAAAAATACAAAAAATTAGCCAAGCATGGTGGCGAGTGCCTGTAATCCCAGCTACTCAGGAGGTTGAGGCAGGAGAATCGCTTGAACCTGGGAGGCGGAGGTTGCAGTGAGCCAAGATTGTGCCACTGCACTCCAGCCCAGGTGACAGTGCAAGACTCTGTCTCAAAAAAAAAAAGAAAAAAGAAAAAACATAACTCAACATAATAAAAGCCATATGTGACAGATCCACAGCTAGTATCATACTGAATGGGGAAAAGCTGAAAGCTTTTCTTCTAAAATCTGGATTATGAAAAGGATGCCCACTTTCACCACTGTTATTCAACATGGAGTACTGGAAGTCCTAACTAGATCAATTAGACAGGTGAAAGAAATAAAGGGCATACAAATTGGAAAGGAGGAAGTCAAATTATCTTTTTTTGCGGATGATATGATCTTATATTTGGAAAAATTTAGACTTCATAAAAAACTATTTGAACTGATAAACAAATTCAGTAACATTTCAAGATACAAAACCAACATTAAAAATCAGTAGCATTTCTATATGTCAACAGTGAATAACCTGGAAAAGAAATTTTAAAAGTAATCCCGTTTACAATAGCCACACATAAAATTAAATATGTAGGAATTAACTAAAGAAAAATCACTATAATGAAAACTAAAAAATACTGATGAAGGAAATTGAAGTGGACATCAAACATTGGAAAGATATTACTTGTTCAGGGATTGGAAGAATCAATATTGTTAAAATGTCCATATTACCCAAAGCAATCTACAGATTCAATGCAAACCCTATCAAAATACCAATGACATTCTTCACAGAAATATAAAAAGAAATCCTAAAATTTATTAATATATGGAACTGCAAAAGGCCCAGAATAGCCAAAACTATCCTAAGCAAAAAAGATCAAAACTGGAGGAACCATATTACCTGACTTCAAATTATACTACAGAGCTATAGTGACCAGAACAGCATGGTACTGGCATAAAAAAGAAACACATAGACAGGTGGAACAGAACAGAGAAACCAGAAACAAATCCACACACCTACAGTGAGCTCATTTTTGAAAACGGTGCCAAGAACATACACTGGGGGAAAAAAAAACAATCTCTTCAATAAATGGTGCTGGGAAAACTGGATATCCATATGCAGAAGAATGAAACTAGACTACTGTCTCTCACCATATAAAAAAACCAAATCAAAATGAATTAGAGACTTTAAGACCTCAAACTATGAAACTGCTACAGGGAGACATTGGGGGAAAATCTCCAGAACACTGTTCTGGGCAAAAATTTGTTAAGTAATACCCTACAAGCACCAGCAACCAAAGAAAAAATAGACAAATATGATTACATCAAGTTGAAAAGATTCTGCACAACAAAGGAAACAATCAACCAAGTTAAGAGACAACCCACAGAAAGAATGGGGGAAAAATTTGCAAACTACCCATCTGGCAAGGGATTAATAATCAAAATATATAAGGAGTTCAACTCTATAGGAGAAAAATCTAATAATCCTGTCAAAAAAATGAGCAAAAGATTTGAATAGACATTTCTCAAAAGGAGACATACAAATGTCAAAACAGGCACATGAATTGGTGCCCAATATCACTGATCATCAGAGAAATGCAAATCAAAACTACAGTGAGAAAACACTTCACCACAGTTACAATGGCTTTTATCCAAAAGATAGGCAATTCTGGCGAGGAGGTGGGGTAAAGGGAATCCTCATATATGGTTGTAGGAATGTAAATTAGAGCAACCACTATGGAGAACAGTTTGGAGATTCCTCAGAAAACTAAAAATTGAGCTAACATATGATCCAGCAATCCCACTGCTGGATATATACCCAAAAGAAAGGAAATCAATATATCAAAGAGATTATCTGCACTCCCAGGTTTTTTGCAGCACTGTTCACAATAGCCGAAAATGTGGTACATATACACAATGGAATACTATTCAGCCATAAAAAAGAATGAGATCCGGTCATTTGCAATAACACAGATGAAACTGGAGATCATTATGTTAAGTGAAATAAGCCAGGCACAGAAAGATAAACATCATATATTCTCACTTATTTGTGGGATCTAAAAATCAAAGCAATTGAATGCATGGAGAGAGTAGAAGGATGGTTACCAGAGGCCGGGAAGAAGAATATGGTGGCAGAGGGTGGGGTGGGTAGGAGGTGGGAATGGTTAATAAGTAAACACACACACCCCCCACAAAAAAACATTAGAAAGAATAAATAAGACTTACTACTGGATAGTACAACAGGGTGACTATAGTCAAAAATAATTTAATTGTACATTTAAAAATAACTATGAGTATAATTAGATTGTTCATAACATAAAGGATAAATGCTTGAGGGGGATGGATACTACATTCTCCATAACGTGAGTATTATGCATTGCATGCCTGTATCAAAACATCTCATGTAACCCATAAATATATACATCTACTATGTACCCACAAAAATTAAAAATTAAAAAAGTGTTAAACAACTATGGGCGATCACTTCTTTTTTTTTCCGTATTAAAATCTTGCGCATGCCTATATCCCCAACACTTTGGAAGACTGACGTGGGAGGATCACTTCATACAGGAGTTTGAGACTCTCCTGGGAAATATGGTGAGAGGCCCTGTCTCTACCAAAAAAAAAAAAAAAAAAAAAGGGGGGGGAAAAAAATAGACACGCATGTTGGCATGTGCCTGTAGTCCCAGCTACTGGGAGTGGACAGGGGGAGGGAGGGTTACTGAGGCTGAAGGATCCAGGAAGTTGAGGCTGCAGTGACCCCTGATGGAACCACTACACTCCAGCCTGGGCAACAGAGCAGAGACCCTGTCTCAATCAATCAGTCAATAAAATCTTAAAATGACTTCCCTCTAAATAAGTGCAAACTCTGACTTAATGCTTACACTTACGTTTTGGCAGGGAACTTCCTACTTTAAGTTTTAATGGCCTTCCTCCCTAATTTCTTGCTTTAATTACAAATGTTCAGTTGCACCACCATTTACTTCTTCAGTTCCGTCAGTAAATACATAAATTATTTTCTGTTCCAGGATGTCAAGTAAAAATTAAATTATAATCTATGCCAGTTTATTTCCTTTGAATAAGGAAAAGGAAGGTCAACTTCTACTATCAGAAGTGCCAAAATGGCTATCTCCACGACAATGTTTTGCATACAGGTGATCTCACTTTTGTGTTAAAAAATAATCAAAACATTCATCATTCCATTCTCTTCAGCTAAACCCCACTCCAGCAACCCCTCACGTGCCCGTCATGAACACTGTCATCCCCCGTCTGTTTGTCCTCTGAACTTTTAATTTGAGACAGTTTTTTCTCTACCTTCTACCCTTCCAGCTCTCACTCATTTATTCCCACTACACTTCCTTTTCAGCCTCAAGGATGCCTACTCCTCCTACTGCTTCTTCCTATTGGCCTTCTTCCACCTTCACTTCCTTCCCTTTCCACCTGATACTTAGTTCACACACAAAGGTAGCTTGGAAGTGCAGGGTTAACATCCCCAGAGGTAATCATTAATGAATGGAAAACAGGAGCCAGTCAATAATTGCTTCTACTTATCTTTAATGTGGACAATTCTAGGAAGTATTATATATTATTCTTAGGTGATCCCAGTGAAATTGAGCTCTTGATGCTATAACTGCTACCTGAAAAACAGAACCTTAATAATGGCTTACTCTCTTCCTGATCCCTCACTTATGCTACCTGTGAGAACATCCCAAATAAGCTATCTGCACACAAGTCCTGTCTCAGGCTCTGCTTTCAGTAAAATCCCAGTTAACACATGAGAATTTATGCTGAATGTATACTTATATATAATATAAAACCCCAGGCTAGGGAAATAAAATGAAATATGGGACTTCCAAGTATATTTCGCTTAACTATTCATTATTCCAAAGGTCAACAGATCTCCTGTGTCTGCATTCTTTTTTAAAGTGTATAAACCTGTCAGCCAACATTCATCCTTACTGAGCAAGAAAAAGCAGCTAAGCATGAGCTCTGAGTGACTGCAAATTTGGCTAAAGTGGATACTGTATTCAAATACAGTGCTTCATTGTGACGCTTAGCTGTTTGGGAGAAGAAGCCTTCCCTCAAAACACACCTGCCATATACAGTAGAACCTGCTAATTTCTAGTCTGCAACTTTCAGAGATGTTGTGGACTTCTGAACTGCCTTTCTTCAGCTCCTTCTGACTCCAGATCCCTGAGCCTATAAGCTAAGCTGTGAGCTACTAACTCAGCTTCAAAATCACTACATTAGTCTGGAAGAGTTAATGCACGTCAAAGTGCTTAATTTTCTCCTAGGGAGTCATGTGTTTGCTAGTAGAAAATGGATGACTAAGCAATCATTATCAACCTCATGGGATAATTCTAGCCCAGGGAAGCAAATAAGCCACAGAAAAACAACATGTACCAATGTACCACACAAAGCTTCCTTGCTGTGAAATAAGAGAGGCAAGCAGCTCTTTATGGAATACTGGAAGATAAATTATGACATAAGTGTTCACTGTGTTATTAGTGTCCTATGTTTTCCTGAACATGATAAGATTTCTTTTCTGGATTTCATGGTAAATATTTGACAGTTACAAGTCTTTAAGAGATTCCACTATACTTACTTGTCTTGGCACACCATTATATTTGTGTTTCTATGTATTAGCAAAAATACGATATCTGCCAAACTATAATTGCAAACACCTTGAGTCAAAACAGTGCTTCCACATTAATTAAAATATAAATCAATACATCAATCAACATACATTTACTGAATATACTCTGTAGAGAAGGTACAGTCCTGAGCATAATAAAGTATAGAAATGCATATAAGACACCATTCCTGTCCTCACAGTTCTCAGAAATTATCATTTTATTACTTTTAGCATTAGATATGTTTACAGTAAACAATTACGTTAATGGAGCCTAGGAGTTCCAATTGCTAGTTGAGAGTCACATTAAGAAAAATAGAAATTTGTAGAAATAATTATTAAATTTAAAAAATCTAAGCCTTATAGTCTTTTCAAAATAGAGATTTAAGTATGCTACCTTCACAGTCAATTTAATGTGATAAGATTTTCATTCAAATGACATTATATCTATTTAATGTTTTAATGTTTTCAGTTATGCATGAAATCAGATTCCAACTTCTTTAAAAATGTGGAGGTTTTTTTGGATCATTTGATCATTTCCTCTAAACCATGTATTCCGGTCTCTATATTACTGAGAGCGATGTTAGATTCTTGGTCTACTGTTGAAGATACCAAATACATGCGCCATTTGAATGTGTTCTTGAACTAAGTCCCAAAACAAAGTGAAGCAGTGTTTTTTTGTAGAGCTCAGGTCTAGGTGCTGCCAGTTGGGGTGGTGCCACTCCTGCAGAAAGCCCTGGCCCTTGTGAGGCCCAACAGATGTCATATTCTTTGTTTATATTCAATTCGGCATTGCCCTTCTGGCTGGGGGACACCCACCAAATGGAGAGAACTCTAAAAACAGAAATGCAGAAGAAATAGAAATTAAGAGACATAAGACCACATTTTCAGACCTAAAGTTTATTCCATTGTAATCTTCTCTAAAATGTACACAGTTTAGGTTTTTCAAGTTGGGAAATGTTTGCATCAGTGAACTTCACAATGTCCAGCATCAACTTTAGCCTTCCATTCAGGCAGAAGAAAAAGAATACAATTCCTTATTCTAATAACAATCTCTTTAGTTTTACACACCTGAAGGCTATGGGCCTGCCACCCTTCGCTTTATCTGGCTAAAGAGGTTACCACAAATAAGGCTCTTTCTACAATTCTGGCTCAAAAACTGACATTTCATTTAGAATTGCTGGGTGAGATCTCCATACTGCAGGCTATAGGTGTTTAAAGAATGATGCGGAGTTGGTGATATGAACCACTTACAGTGTATTCATGATCATGACTTTCCAGAAAGATATATATATTTTTTGAGACGGAGTCTTGTTCTGTAGCCTCCATAAAGATACTTTGTAGATGTCAAATGTTCTTTTATCGCTCGAGTTAGAAATAAGATGTGAAACTGTGTAGGGTCAAGCGGAGGTCAGTGTATCGTAAATAATACAAAGAGATTTTTGAGGTTTTGGGGATTAAAAAAGAAAAGGAACCTTTTCTGTCAACTATGAGGGCTGAGGGGAGATGAGGAGTGAGGAAAGATGAGGTGGATCTAATTTAGAATCAGTCTATTTATAAGTTTGAATGAAATAGGGCACAAAATGGGCTCTTTAGCAAGGAGATTCTTCAGAGAGTTGATAGAATAAGTCACAGGGGTCCATGAACCCACTGAAATTGCATCCACAACTTTGTGTGTATGAAGAAGTATACGCTTTTCTACAAAGGGGATCCATGTGTTTTGTGAGATTTCCTAAGGCTCTATGAACCCAAAAAGTAAAATGAAAAAAACAACCAACCAACCAACCATACAAAGAAATAAAAACCCACTATGTTAGCAAAAATGCGCTTGCTTTTGCAAGAGAATTAAAGTTGACTCTTCCTTAATGCTCAAAATGGAACAGCCCCCACAGGGGCTGCTGCCTGATCAGGACACTGCTGCCTGATCACAGATCCTTAAACTTTGTAGTATTTCCTTTTTTTTGGTTCATAATGGAAGGGAATTAACATTACATTACTTAAGGCCCTTTGAGGTAAAATGAAACATTGGGCTGTTGCAAAATTAAAATTAGAGATTCTAGCGTTTGATTTTTTCTACTATGTTAAGTAAATTCCTTCAAGGGAGTTGGTTTCCAAGTCCACTGATTTCCCTGCACCAGACAATAGACTGTTCAGGACATGCTTTGACAACCCATCCCTGCCTTCTCCGAGAAGAGCCTGGTGATTTGAAGGCCGTTTCCTGCACTTTCTGATCACCTTATTTTACAATTTATTGAAACAAGTTCAATAGTTAAATAATGTTAATTGATGTTTCTCATTCAAGAATAAGAATTTTGAAATAAAATGCTCTTTGAGGTCATGGGAATTCACTCAGACTTGTACTTTTTATAACGTGAGAGATCATTTCTTTAAAAAATGTTCTCAGTGGTGTCAAAACATAAATAGGACATATACAAAATAGTATAAGAAATTAAATCCAGATAATAGAATTCTTAGGAAGAAAATGCTAGGAAAAATCCTGCCTAAGGAATTGTCAAAATTACTAATCTCCATGGTTTTAACAAATGCCATCCTTCTCATCTGAAAAGGCATTCTGATGTCCTCTTGCTAGTGGGAAAATCTTTGTATGTTGAGTTTAATCCTGAGCAAAATTGTGACATTGAACTCAGTGGATCAGGAACTACTATTTGATGTACATAGAGCCTGACCCTGATGCTCATTTTGTCAACAACATAGCAGGTAGCTGACAACCTTTGTGAAAGTTGTTTTGAGTTCCCTTTCATTATAAGATTCTGAGAGCTCTTCATCACTGATAAGTTACTTGTCCTCAAAATAGAAGTGCAAAAGAAATCAAGTGAAATGCTGAAATGTGCATATTTGTGAGTAATAAAATATTTTCTGTGTCACTTATGCACTTACATAATTCCTATTTAAATGTCACCCAAGAGTTTTATTTATCTCTCCATACATTAGCCTTATCATATCAAGAGTAAATGAAAGCACAAAATGCTATGTGAATAGCTCTGAGATTGCAATGCTTAATTTCTGAGCTTCAGCCCCAGTTTAAATAGCACCCTATACCCAAGGTTTTCACATGATTTCCAAACATTTGGATTTAAATTGAACTTCCTTTTATTTCTTACAACAGAGGTCCTCAAAGTGTGGCACCCAGACAAGCAGCAGCGGCGGCAACATCACCTGGAACTTGTTAGAAATGCAAATTCTGGACTGGGCGCTGTGACTCACGCCTATAATCCCAGCACTTTGGGAGACCAGCAGATGGCCAACATGGTGAAACGACGTCTCTACTAAAAATACAAAAAGTTAGCCAGGCACGGTGGTGCGCACCTGCAGGCCCAGCTACCAGGGAGGCTGAGGCATGAGAACCACTTCAACCCGGGAGGTGGAGGCTGCAGTGAGTTTGAGATTGTGCCACTGCACTCCTTGGAGACTCTGTCTCAAAAACAAATGAACAAAAAACAAAACCAAAAAAAAAAAAAGAAAGAAAGAAAGAAAGACATGCAGTTCTGTAGCCCCTCCCTGGTTCCTACTGGATCAGAAATTCTAGCGATAAATAGCACCTTTATCCAGTCTGTTATAACAAGCCCTACTAGTGATGCTGATGCTCACACCAATTCGAGAGCCACTGATCTATGAGAATAGACCTACAGAAAACTTAAATGCCTGGAATATTCAATAGTTTGAGGTAGGCATAAAGTCATGACTTTTTCATTTCTGTTCAGTTTTTACTGCTAGGTTAGTTTTTTTCCATGCTGTTGCTTTTCAGATGCACCAAGTGCTATGACTTGCATTGAAAACAATAGTTCACCTTTGGATCACAGACATTCTTTTCTAGAAAAATAAGGGCAAAGTGGCTGGGCACAGTAGCTCACACCTGTAATCCCAGCACTTTGGGATCACGAGGTCAGTAGACCGAGACCATCCTGGCTAACACGGTGAAACCCCGTCTCTACTAAAAATACAAAAAAAAAAAAAAAAAAAAAAAAAAAAAAAAAATTAGCTGAGCATGGTGGCGGGCGCCTGTAGTCCCAGCTACTAGGAGTCTGAGGCAGGAGAATGGTGTGAACCCTGGAGGCGGAGCTTGCAGTGAGCTGAGATGGCGCTACTGTACTCCAGCCTGGGCAACAGAGCAAGACTCCATCTCAAAAAAAAGAAAAAAAAGAAAAAGAAAAATAAGGGCAAAGTTGGGGCCATGTTTATTTAACTCAGGGAAAAGTGTTCAAATTGGTAAGTGCATTGAAGAGCTCCTAACACTGGAAGTGGTGGAAAGACTGCTATTAAGGCCCAGCCAGGTAGTAATTGGGTACATAGATTAGATTCTGAATTAAGGAGACCGAGTATCTTCTCAGTCTGGTTCAATCCAAGGCACCTGTTAAGATCAGGCCTAAGTGAGGAAATGTCAGCTCCTCTCTAGTAATTAAAATTGGGGGAGGAGGGGGTGGTTATGTCATATTTATAATTAGTCATGATACTCAAAATTCTGAAAACATTTACCTGTTTGGGTAATGGGTCCAGAAGACTACAGTCATATTTATAAAGTATTAAAATAACACACATCTGAACCTCTAACAGAGCAAACCACCTGAAAGAAAAGAATACAATTGTTATTTGATTGAGAAAGATGTATAAATATCTGCCAACAGAGAATATCTAGAAAGTATACATATTTCAAAGTAAACATGCTCTTCTTTACAATATACTCTTTTCCTATTTAAAGCATACAGTAAGAACTGAACTCTTTACTTTCTTAATAGCACCTACTCCATAGGGTAGTGGGATGATTAAATTGCTTTAAAATGTATATAAAGTGCTGAGCCAGTGGGAGCTCTCAATAAATGACAGTCCTAAGTCTCTCTCTTTCGGACTGTGCTTTCCAGTATCATAGCCATTAGCTACAAGTGGTTATTTCAATAATTAAATACATTTAATATAATTAAATAATTAAATACATTTAATAAATAAATTTAAGATTAAGTGAAATGGAAAATTTCAGTTCCTCGGTTGCACTGGCCATATTTCAAGTGCTCAAAAGCTATATGTGGTTATGGGCTACTATACTGGACAGTGTATATTTAAGACATTTCCATGATCACAGAAGGCTCTGTTGGACAGTCCTACCTAAGTCTAGACCCTGTTGCCTACTGGAAATTACTGCCTGAATGTTCTACAGGAACATCAAATTCCCTAGGACCTCCAAATCCACTTTTCCTTTTGCATTCCTTGTCTCAAGAGTGCCCAAGCATTTTGATCACACACTCTTGATAATAAAATATTTCAGCATGCCCTACAATATATTGATACTCAATTTATTTTAAATTACGCACATATACTACACTGTTTAGTGTCTATTTTCTAAGACACATACAAATAGAAACTAAAAACCTGAAAAAAGTATAAATAGAATTCTGTTATTTTTCCTTGTGTCCCATTGGGTTGTTTTGAACTCTGCAGGAGTGGGAAACCCATTTAGGAAACATAGCCCTTAATGATACAATTAGTCCAACGAGACAGAACATTGTCATAGACTCAATCCTCTCCATCACTCTCCATATCCAATTAGGCACCAAGTCCTTTTTTTATTGTTCTCCTAAATAGCTCTTAATTCCCCTCCTTAACCCCTTATCTCTGGTCCCTCCATGACTCCCTCAGTGTAGATCTTCATCATTTATTTCCTGGATTACTGAATCAAGTTAGCTTCCACATTGCTTCCAGTTTCACTTCCCTCTACTCTGTCCTTTATCCTACCACTGGAGTAAACTTTCTAAAACACAGATCTTCAAACACCACAGCAGAAAACAGTCAGCCCTTGAAGATCTGCCCCTTACCTATCTCTGCAGTCTCCTCTCCCCAGAGCTCCCACTTGATACCACGTGGCTCTAGCCACATTATATTACCTGACATTCTCTGAATGATGATGCTCTGGGCCACAAGCCTTTCCCTTTCTGAGGTTCAATCTCCTCTGGAAGCATTCCTGATAACTGTCCCCCGGGCTGTCCTCTCCACCACATGGTTCCCTGGTCACGTCTTAGCCACAGTTGCTACTGCACCGCATTGTGATTGCTTGTTAGCTATGGCTCTCCCTGAGGAGGATTTGTATTATGAGGCCTTAGCACAGTGCACAGCACACTATTAGTACTTAATAATGTTAATTGAATTAACTAATAGTGATAGAAAGTGATGCCTTCCATAGAGCAGATTCAATTTCCTGCCTTTTCCACTGGTCTCTGTATTTCTGTGGCACTTTACATATCCCTTAACTAATGTCTTTAGCCTACAATCCTACTATATCTTACTATATTACAGCTAGTAATTTGCATGTCTGTCTTCCTTTATAGACTACAGTCTTCACAAAAAACAGGAACTATGTCTTATCTTTAAATCCTCAATGTTTATTGATTGAATGAGTGAAGGTATACATATTGATGCTCTCATATTCATATCAAATAGTTAGATTTTTCCCCACTGCTGTTCTTGAAACATCTTGACTGTATTTTATTTCAAATGAAATCTGGAGCACTCCAGGTATTGCTATAAGCCATCTGAATATCACATCAATTATTCAGTAATATTTATGATGCAAATGTAACCCTACTTACTTGCAAATGCTAAAGATAATTTATTCTAAAAGAGTATCAGTGTCCATGAAATAGGACATGCCTAATATTTACTGATTTGGATCAAAGTCAGCAAAGTTTCTAAGAAAAAACAATTTTGCTAACTTGTATGAAGGTTCAGAGTTTCTCACAACTAAGGTTTTGTCAAACTTTTAACAAATTGGAACTTCCATTCCTGGCCATGATAAAGTAACAAAAGTTGGTATTATCTTCCTGCCTTAACTCAAAAATGGGGCAAAATCCAGTATAGGACAAAGATCTCGAGAGGAAGTAAAGAATGAGATGAACCCCATGATTGCTTCAGTTTCCTGCTTCTGGCAGTTTCCAGGCCACAGTGCAAGGACAGAAATACCCACACAGGTCTGAGAGTATTATTAAGTTCAGCCAAGCTAAGGAGACTAAAATTTGTAGAGAAGAATATCAGAAAAGAAGAAGTTTCACATAGAGAGAGCAAGAGTATTCTAGGGATCTAGACAGCGGTCTACTTGAGTATTTGGCAGAGTTCTGATCTCTGCATGTGTGAGAGGAAACTATTGAGGCTGAAAAAGAACAACGAAAGGAAAATCAAAGCGCAAGAACCTGAATAAGGCCAAGAGCTCACACAAGACATGGAGGCTGTGTTCACACAAGAAAAAGTCCGACCATCATATAGCACATGGACCATTAGCTAGAGCTCTTAAATGAGTATTTCCTTAGTAGTGGGATTATATTATTTTACATTAAGTGATGCTCTGGATTTACCTTACTGAAGCTTAAAAACAAGTTTTGAAAAGTTGTTTTTCTAAGCAACTAACTAGATGTCATAATAAAGTCTAAACTAAAAGAATACGACACAACCCAGTATCCATGGCACTCTTGCCATCTATTCAAAGTTAACAGGCTTAGAAAAAACAAAACAGAAAAATGGCCCCAAACCAAGAAAAAGCCCACTGAAAAAATACAGGCCCAGAAATAACAGATATTAAAAATAGTTAATATACTCCACAGGTTTATAAAGGTAGGAAAAAAACAGCATGATGAGGGGAGAAAGATAAGATATTTAAAAAATAATTGTACTTCTAGCAATGAAAAATTCAATATCTTAAATGAAAACTAAACTGGATGGGATTAACAGATGGTAAATGCTGCCAAAGAAAAGATAATGGAACTTACTTAACATAACAAAGAAAAATATCTAAAATGAAGTACATAGAATAAAAGGAAAAATAAATAGATTATTAACTTATAAAATAAAGAAGTCTAACATACATGTTATTAGACATATAGATGAGTAAGGAGGGAAAATATTTTGGAAAGCAATAGCTGAAACATTTTCAATTTTTTTTTGAAAACTATAATTTACAGATCATGACCCCAAGCAGAAGAAATATAAAGAAATTCATGCCAGCCAGGCACAGTGGTTCACACCTGTAATCCCAGCACTTTGGAAGGCCGAGGCCGGTGGATCACCTGAGGCCAGGAGCTCGAGACCAGCTTGGCCAACATAGCGAAACTTCATCTCTACTAAAAATACAAAAACATTAGCTGGGCATGGTGGTGTGTACCTGTAATCCCAGCTACTCGGGAGGCTGAGGAAAGAGAATCGCTTGAACCCGGAAGGCGGAGGTTGCTGTGAGCCGAGATCGCACCACTACACTCCAGCCTGGGCAACAGAGCAGGACTCTATCTCAAAAAAAAAAAAAAAAAAAAAAAAAACCAAGCACAGTGGCTCATGCCTGTAATCCCAGTACTCTGGGAGACCGAGGCGGGTGGATCATGAGGTCAGGAGCTCAAGACCAGCCTGGCGAAGATGGTGAAACACCGTCTCTACTAAAAATACAAAACTTGGCCGGGCGCAGTGGCGGGCGCCTGTAGTCCCAGCTACTCGGGAGGCTGAGGGAGGAGAATGGCGTGAACCCGGGAGGCGGAGCTTGCAGTGAGCTGAGATCCCAGCACTGCACTCCAGCCTGGGCGACAGAGCAAAGACTCTGTCTCAAAACAAAAAAAAGAAAAAAGAAAAGAAAGAAAAAAGAAATCATGTTAAGGCAAATCATAATCAAACTTCAATAAATAAATAAACAAACCCAGGGATTAAAAATAAATTTAAGTAGCCAGAAAAGAAAGACACCATAAATAAAGAACAACAAACATTAAAAGTTAACATAGACTTTTTGTTGGAAACTATGCAAGCCAGAGGACTTACAATGTGTTTAAAGAATAGAAAGAAAAATAATAAGCAGACAAGGTATAAAGAAAGGGAGCTAATACTGTTTGCATTCATCTGTTCTCACACTGTGGAAAGAACTATCTAAGACTGGGTAATTTATGAAAAAAAAAGGTTTAATTGACTCACAGTTCTGGAGGCTTAACAGGAATTATGACTGGGAAGCCTCAGGAAACTTACCATCATGGCAGAAAGTGAAGGGGAAGCAACACCTTCTTCACATGGTGGTCGGAGAGAGAAAGCAAGCAAAGGCGAAGTGCCACACACTTTTACACCATTATATCTCGTGATAACTCATTCACTATCATGAACATCAAGGGGGAAGTTCACCCCCATGATTTAATCACCTCCCACCAGGCCCCTCCTCCTCCTAATGTGGAGACTCTAGTTCAACATGAGATTTGGGTGGGGACACAGAGGCAAACTATATCACTGTTCCTTACAATAATGCACTAACTTTACCATGAGAGAGACCAGCCTAAATATTCTGGGGGTAAATATTTAGTTTCCTCCGTAAGGATTTAGATTATAGCATGCATTAGGAAAAAAGATGATTATCTTTGGGAAATGTGTAAAAGAGAGAAAGAGATTGATGTTGAAATGACAATCAACCATTCAGTAGAAAATTTAAACAAGTAATATTTGGGCAGGTCTTAAGGACATAGTGTGCCTGTGCCCACGATGGACAGTTCTGAGGAACTCAAGTCCCAAGAACAACCATGGACGGTCCGGCTAAAGCCCCTCATATTATTCTATACTCAGACTGAGAAATGACCTATGGAGGGAGGGTGGTGTATCTTGGAGTAAAATCAGCTTCTCAGAGGAGGGATGAGACTAAAAGGAGCTGCTCTGTGACTATTTTGCAAAGAGACAAACACATTGCCATACAAAGGCATATAAGGTTAGGAAAAAGGAACCTTCTGTGAAGTGCTCAATTTAAGTGTTTTTCTCTGGGACTATAGGAAAAGAAACATTTTATGTACAATTTTAATATTTCCCTACCTATGCTGTAATTTGTTTACCCTAAAAATTCCTTAAGAACTGATACATTCACACTATCTTATGTCATAGTACAGTGGAAAGTAAAGAGGTGATATAATGGCAGGAAGCATGAGTAGCCTCACTTTCATCCCTCTGCTGGAGATGATCTGAAAAAAGCAGCATCTCATCTTCAGTGTTGTGGGTGGTAGCACGTGGAGGAGCAGGGAGCTCAGCAAAGATTGCAGAACACTAAGGGTCAAGTTTGAATGGATAACTAGGGTGTGAATGTAACACACCTGTCTTTTCTCTCTTCTCCTTTGAAAAAAAGTGATTTTTGTGGGAACAGTAAAGCGACACTTAGATTATACACTAAGAGTTCTAACAATAAAATAAGACCCTCATTCATTCATTCATTCATTCCTTCGATGTTTATTGTGTCTTTATGTGCTTTATATACTTCTAAGCACTGAAGTCACTCCAGGAAACAAAAACAATATTCATGTTCTCATGAAGCTTAAATTCTAGTAGAATACATAGTAGAATAATAAATAAGAACAGGAAAGGCAGTTGATGGAGGTGTGGGCTAAAATATTTTAGAGAAGGAAGGCCTCTCTGATGAGATGACATTTTATCAGACCCTAGAATGACATTTTATCAGACCCTAGATGATATTTTATCAGACCTAAGAGAGTGAGCCATAAAAGGTGCAAAAACCCAGAGTTAGAAGAATGAGTAATGATGAGAAGGCTAATGTTGAAATGGGAAGCTACTAGACCGTTTTGAGAAGTATGACAAGCTCTGAAAGGATCCTTCAGTTGCTACACTGAGAATAAAATATAGGGTGAGATGGATGGAAATGAAAAGAGTGATAAGAAAGCCACTACAATTTTCCAGACAATAGAAAGTGATAACTTAGACCAGGATGGTAGAAATAGTTGTGAGCCACAGTTAGACTCTGGATATATTCTGCAGGATGGACTGATGGTTTACATTATGCATGTGAAGAATATAAAGGAGTCAAGGATGACTCCAAAGTTTTTGACTTAAGGAAATGCAAGGATACAGCTGTTATTTACCTCAGAAATGGGGAAGATTGAAGGAAGAGGAGGTTGAGGGAATTCTAATCTGGAGCTCAGTTTTGGACTTCTTAAGTACAGCTCTCTATAGACCAGTGCCTTTTAGATATCCAAGGGAGGTGTTGAATGGAAGCTAAGTAATGAGCCCCATGATTAGGAAGGATTCATTCAGGGTCAGAGATAGAAGATTTATAAATATAAGAGTCATCATTATTTAGACAATTATTTAAAGCCATGGGGCAGTACAAGATCACTTAGAGAGTGAGTTAAATAGACTTGATTTAAAAAAAATCTATGGAAGGAGCCCTGGGATAATCCAAAAGTTGGAAGTCAGGAAATTGAGGAAGATGAGTGAAGGAGATGAGGAAGAAGTAGGCCAAAGGGCTGAATAATAAAGGAAGGTGGTGTGTCTGCAACCCCATAAAGAAAGTATTTCATGGAAGGTGTGAGCCAGCCTATCAAATGGAAAGAAGGCAAAAAGCACCAATATGTGAAATTAGACATCAAGCTCCCACTTGCATAAAGTAACCACTTCTTTTCAGTACTTAGCTCCCTTCCTACAAGTAAATTAAATGAGCTCACTTTTTCAAATAACTAAGTAGTGACTTCCTAGCATTCAATGTTTACTTGGCAGCACTAGAAAAATGCTGGCTAATTTTGTATTTGTGAATTATAGAACAGTTTTGTAGGTTCCTTGCTTTATTCAAATAAATCCTATCTTATTATCATTGGTTTAAGCCCTTCTCTAATATTAGCTTGCTATTGGCCAATGCAGTGATTTCCAGCTTCTCTGAGTTTAGCATCCTGGGATAAAAGGCCCCTGCCGCTCTTCCTCTCAAGACCCTAGAGGCACTGCAACAAGTGATAAAGACAGTCAACAGTTTGGAGGTGCAGTGTGGGAGCTGTGCAAGTGAAGAAGGTACACTCGGCAGAGAGAAAATCCGTTCCAAGGGACAGACTTAGAAGAAAAATAATATCTAGGGACCTGCAAGTTGTTGACTCCCTGCAGAAGGTGAGGTGATGAGAGATGAAGGTGGACAGTGCAGCAGGAGCTGGTTCATAGAGGGTTTGAACGTGCCATGTGACAGTGTTGGGACTTTAATGAAAGTGCCCCTCAATAGATTGCACTGATTGAACAATTATACCTAGGTGTGGAAACGGGGTTTCTGGAAGCGTTATTACAACATATCGGAGGTCTTCCATAAATACTTCCTAGATCACTAAAATAATTTGCTAAGCAAATGAGAAATGCAAACAAGATCAACATTCATAAGCTAAGAGCACAATATTAAACATTTTAGAAATACCGTGTATATTTTAGAAATAATTAGAAATAGTGGTTACCAAAGGCTGGGGTTAGGGGAGTTGGGGAGATGTCATTCAAAGGGCACATTTCAGTTAGGAGGAGTAAGTTCAATATACCGATTGTATATCATGGTGGCTACAGTTAATGACAATATGAAAGTTGCTAAAACAGTAGTTTTTTTGCTTGTTTGTTTGTTTGTTTTGAGAAAGAGTCTCACTCTGTTGCCCAAGCTGTAGTGCAGTGGTGTGATCTTGGCTCACTGCAACCTCCGCCTCCTGGGTTCAAGTGATTCTCCTGCCTCAGCCTCCTGAGTAGCTAGGATTACAGGCGCCCACCACTACACCTAGTTAATTTTTGTATTTTTAGTAGAAATGGGGTTTCGCCATGTTGGCCAGGCTGGTCTCTAACTCCTGACCTCAGGTGATCCACCCACCTTGGCCTCCCAAAGTGCTGGGATTACAGGCATGAGCCACTGTGTTCAGACCAAGAGTAGATTTTAAGTGTTCTCACCTCAAAAAAAAAAGTATGTGACATAATGTCTATCTTAAATAGTTTGACTTAGCCATTTTATAACATGTACATATTCAAAACATCATATTGTACATCATAAATATATACAATTTTTACTTGTCATTTAAAATAAATACATTTTAAAGGCCAGCAAAGGCCAGGCATGGTGGCTTATGCCTATAATCCCGGTACTTTGGGAGGCTGAAGCAGGTGGATCACTTGAACTCAGGAATTTGAGACCAGTCTGGGCAACATGGTGAAACCCTGTCTCCATTAAAAAATAAATAAAATAAACAAATAAATAAATACATAAATTTTTAAAAGTTTGAAGCAGAAAAACATGTTAGAAAAATCTGTAGACAAAGTAGAATGAGGAACAGAAGGAATAATAAAAAATTTCAAAAAAAGATTAGAAATAATATTTATCAATGTATTAAAATAATTTTCTACTATAATCTATAAGGCAGAATTTCCTTAATTAATTTTAGTCTATGTGATGTTTTTTAAAATGATAAAACTACATTTCCCTTAAAGATAAATGATCACTCAGGCTTTTGGCCAATTCATAGTGTACATTTTGAATTTGTGTAGCTTAATATTTTTCTTTTCTATTTTTTAGTGTTGTTAGTTTAGTTATTAAATTAATAACTAGCTATTAAGACAGTATTGATATTTATATTACATTAAGATTTTGGTATCTTAGAGGAAAAGTTGAATTTTCTTCAAATCCAAATATTTGGATATTCTAATAGAATTACCTCAATTAGCCACTAAAGTTTTTTTCTTTACAGTGGAAAAAAAAAACATACTGTTTTTTAAAGCCTTTACTATGTTACTGAATTTTGTTCAATGTGTAAAATAACAGAAACTGACATATACATACCTAGGACATGGAAAAGTTTTTATGTCAAAGAAAATGGGCCTTGTAAATTCGTATTTTTACAGAAGCTCTTCAGAAGCAAGCTAAGCTATGTTCATGTAGGTAATGTTTTCTTAATACTTCTAATGTCAAAACAGTGAAAATAATGAGGCACATTGTTTATAACAGATTTATCTTTTACACTTACAAGAACAACATTACACATCTACAAATAAAGCTCATTAAACTATAAACATGTTGAAAATTCTTTAAATAATTGGTACTTGCATGTTTTCTGCATTTGTATTTAAATACCTCATTAAGGAATGCTACACAGGCATTGAGAACACCAAGACCTACACAACACAATGCTAGCAATGCACGTGGAGAGACGGAAGAGGTCACAATATTATAACAGATGAAGGTAGAAACAAGGGAAACAAAATGTGGAGTCTGGAGAGAACCCTATAGCCTGGCATGATTAACATTGACTTTATATGGAGGTGAAACTTGAGCTAGACCATGATGGCAGAAGAGGCATTAAATAAGTAGACTTGTTGAGTGAGAACATTCCAGAGCCAGCAGAAAACACGGGCAAGGGGAGGAGTGGGTGCTCTGTAGTAAGGAACAGCAAGTAGACGCTCTGGGGAGGACATTCTCAGATGTTTAGAAAGGTAAGGCTGGTGTCAGATTATGGAGGGCCCGGAGTTCTAGGCTAATGCGTTTGGCCAGCAGGTAGTGGCACCAGAATCTTAACGAGAGAGTGACAATCAGAGATTATTATTTAAGGGAAACTTATCTGTATGTAGTGAGTAAGACGGATTGAAATAAGAGATAATACAGTCAGTGAGAAGGGTTAGGCAATGATAATAGTCATCTGATGCTGAGGTGATGGAGACCTAGTTTGTTTTTTATTTATTTGTTTGTTTATTTATTTATTTAGAGACAGAGTCTCGCTCTGTTGCCCAGGCTGAAGTGCAGTGGTGCGATCTCGGCTCACTGTAATCTCTGCCTCCGGGTTTCAAGCTATTTTCTCCTGCCTCAGCCTCCCAAGTAGCTGGGATTCAGCCTCCCAAGTAGCTGGGATTACAGGCACCTGCCACTACACCCAGGTAACTTTTTCGTATTTTTAGTAGAGACAGGGTTTCACCATGTTGGTCAGGCTGGTCTCAAACACCTAACCTCAAGTGATCCACCCATCTCGGCCTCCCAAAACGCTGGGATTACAGGTGTGAGCCATGGCACCTGGCTGAGAAGACCAGGTTTTAAAGGAGTGGAAAATGTACACAGAAGGCCAGAAGGAAGGAGGAGTAAAGGATAACTCCAAAAACCCAGGTGTCTAAGACAGCAGTGATAGGAAGAGAGAGAGTACCGAAGGAATGCTAGTATTGGGGAAAACTGATGATTTTAATTTTAGATGTCTTGATTTTGAGACTGAATACCTCTGTCACTTTTAAAGAGAACATCTCTCTCTTTTTTCCTCCTAGAAGTCATTGCAGGTAATGCCAGCATATGCTGGAAAGCTGTCACTGTTGCCAGGAGCAAGAGGTCTGAAGTATATTCCTAGTTGCCACCAGCTGCAGCTTATGAAAATGGAATGATCTTGCCCTGGAATTCAGAGAAGGTAGCCTACAGAAGGCATCATTCATAGAAGCACAGCTATCAAGTTAAAGCAGTACTTTTTCGGCAACCTCCTTCCCCTGAGAAATCTCTTAGGAAAATAAAATCAATATGGTAGCAGGAGATAAAATAATTTAGCACCTGTGATTCTCAAATTTTAGTGCATCAGAATCACCTGGAGGGATTGTTAAACCAGATTGCTGGGCCCCACTCCCAAAGTTTCTGAGTCACGAGATCTGGGACAGGGCCCAGGAACTTGCATTTATTACAAGTTTCCTGGTAATGTGAATACGGGTGGTCTGGGGACCACATTTTGAGAATACTGATCTAGAGGAACTTGTTAAGGAAAATGAGGAAAAAAAATATTTTAGAAGATGCAGTTTGCCAAACCTTTTAATTTTAGCACACAACATTAAAATTATAAAGAATATATCCATTATACATGCAACATTATGTTTGGGGTACCAAACTTTTGATTGAGAATGCCGGTGAAAGCATAATCTGGTAGAGTGGGAAGGTAGATGCTTTACATTAAATATAGAAAAAAAGTAGAATAAAATGGGAAGAGAAGAAAGGGATAAGGGTAAGTTGAATGAGAAGGAAAAGAAGAAAACATTAAAAAAAAGAAGAAAATGGGAAATATATAAAATAAAAAAAGGAGATGAGAAAGTGTAACCACATCAAACCAATCTGGTGTAGACGTTTATGTAACAATGTTGTGAGTTGCTTTTCAGTTGCCATGGACCCCCAGGTTGAAGGTCATGTAACCAGGGCATGCCCAGATAACTAACTGTGCAACCACAGAGGGAACATAAGTGCTTGGACCAAGGAACAGGGACTGAATTAAGCAGCATACACCACATTGCAGGATACAGGATCCAATCAGAGCACTGTCATCACCAATGGCAGGATCCAGTCAGATCATGCTTCCTGACATCACCTCATTGTTAAGATCCAATCAGATCACACATCATTACCCTATGCTTATGAAAACTACCCCAGCCTCCAGCTTGGGGTGATAGATTTGAGCATTTCCTCCTGTCTCCTTGCCAGTTGACTTGAAATAAAGGTTTACTTTTCTCAAAAGCCAGTGTCATGGTATTGGCCTCTATGCACATCTGACAAGCAAACTCATTGATGCTCAGTCACAAGAGCAGATGGGACAGCAAGAATGAAGAACTGGAGAACCTCAGCCCTTCTTGATTTGAGATACTGTTTTCTGTTTCACTAGGAAGATTATATGTGGCTCTTACTAGGAATGCATGCTCTGGAGCTATTGTTTTCCTGACTGCAGCTAGCATTGTTCTAATGGTGATCCTATGGTTACTTCTCCTAGAAATAAAACTTCCATATAAATGAGCTATGAGCTAATAATTTGGGTATCTCTTTGTAAACATTCTGTATTAGTCCATTTTTATACTGCTGCAAAGGACTGCCCAAGACTGGACAATCTATAAAGGAAAGAGACTCAATTGACTCACAGTTCAGCATGACTGGGGAAACCTTAGGACACTTAAATCATGGTAGAAGGTGAAGCGGAAGGAAGGCACCTTCTTCACCAGGCGGTAGGAAGAAGTGTGAGTGAAGGGGGAATAGTCCTTTATAAAACCATCAGATCTCGTGAGAACTCACTCACTGTCACGAGAACAGCCTGGGGGAAACCACTCCTGTAATTCAATTATCTCCACCAGGCCTCTCCCTTGACACATGGGGATTATGGGGATTATAGGGATTACAATTCACAATGAGATTTGGGTGGGGACACAAAGCCTAACTACATCAGCTTCTTATTGAGGAAAAGGGGCAAAGGAATAGTACTGACTTAATTAAGTTTAAGTTCTTGCAAAATAGAAATGATCTTATGGTTTATTTTATTTATAGCTTATTGAGGTAAGATTTACAAGAATTATATATATTTAAAGTGCACAATGAGATGATTATGTGTATATATACACACACACACACACACACATACATACATGTACCCATATATACACATACACACACATTGTGAAATGATTACCACAGTCAACCTAATGAACATATCCATCATCTCATGTGGTTACCCTTTTGTGTGTTTGAGGGAAGTGGGGGTGAGAAAACTTAAGATCTGTTCTCTTAGCAAATGTCAATTGTACAATACATTATTATTAATTATAGTGACCATGCTGTACACTAGATCTCCAGAACTTATTAATCTTGTAACTGAAAGCTTGTACTCTCTGCCTGATATCTCCAATCCCCCCAATCCCTGGTAACCACCATTCTACTCTCTGTTTCAATGAGTTCAACTTTTTTATATTACACATATAAATGACTTCATGTAGGATTTGTCTTTCTGTGTGTGGCTTATTTCACTTAGTATAATGTCTTCCAGGTTGACTCATGTTGTTGCAAATGGCAGGATTTCCTTTTATAAGGCTGAAAAATATTCCCCCTCTCTCTCTATATATATATATGTAGAATATATATATTATATATGTAATATATAATACATGGAGAATATATATATTGTATATATGGAGAATATATATGGAATATATATATATATATCACTTTTTTTATCCATTCATCAATCAGCACTTAGGTTGCTTTAATATTTTGGCTATTGTGTTTAATGCTGCATTGAGCCTAGGAGGGCAAATATTTCTTTGAGATACTGATTTTGTTTCCTTTGGATATATATATCCAGAAGTGGAACTGCTGGATAATACGGCAATTTAAAAATGCCTGAATAACTGCCATACTGTTTTCCACAGCAGCCGTTCCATTTTACATTCCCACCAATAATGCACAAAGGTTCCAATTTCTCTACATCCTCACCAACACTTGTTAATTTCTTTGTTTATAGTAGTCATTCTAATGGATGTGCCAACTCAAAATTATACAGAGATGAATCTCTAAGCAAGAGGTTTTTTTGGAATACATAAGGAATAGAATTGCAATTCAGTGCACACACACAGACTGTGGCCTCTGTTATGCCCACAGAACAAAGAAATGGTCAGGGTTTACTAGGGCAAGGGCAAGTTACACAAATTGTTTTGAGAGAAAGTTCACTGGTGCTGGCAGCATCTTACAAGAGCTAGTGAGCTCTGATAGGTGAGTTTCAGCAGTTGCCAGGTGGGTCTTATCGTCTTTAAATTATGTTTGGGTCCATGCAGATCTGGATTGAGCTTATAAGACTTAAACCAACCAACAAACAAACAAAAACAGGTGTATGTAACCTTAGTGTTTTTCTCATGGCTTCTTGACTCATTTTAGTTGGGTATGACATAAATGATTTCATTTTGTATAATCAACTTTCACATGTATAAGGTGGTATCTCAATGGAGTTTTCATTTGCATTTCCCTAATGATTAATGGTGTTGAGCATCTTTTCATGTGCTTACTGTCCCTTTGTGTATGTTCTCTGGAGAAATGACTATTTAAATTTTTTGCTCATTTCTGAATTGGGTTATTTTGTTGTTGTTGAATTTTAGAAGTTCTCTATGAATAATGGATACTAATACCCTTATCAGATACATAATTTGCAAATGTTTTATCCCATTCTGTGTGTTGCCTTTTTGTTTTGTTGATACTGTCTTTTGATGCACAAAATTTTAAAATTTTCATAAAGTCCAATTTTGTCTATTTTTCATTTGCTGTTTGTGCCTTTGGTGTCACATCCAAAAATTAATGCCAAATCCAATGTCATAAAGCTTGTGCTCTGTTTTTCCTTCTAAGATTTTTATAGTTTTAAGTCTTTATTTTATTTTTAGTTAATTTTGGTGTATGGTATTAGGTAAGGGTCCAACTTCATTCTTTTGCATGTAGATATTTAGTTTTCCCAGCGCCATCCATTGAAAAGACTGCCCTTTCCCCATTTAATGGTCTTAGCATCTTTGTCAAAAATCATTTGACCATATATGCCAGGGTTTATTTTGGGGCTCTCTATTCTATTGTATTGGTCTACATGTCTATCTTTATGTCAGTAGCACACTGTTTTAATTACTGTAGGTTTGTAGTAAGTTTTGAAATCAGAAAATGAGAGTCCTCTATTTTGTTCTTCTCTTTCAAGATTGCTTTGGCTACTTGGGGTCCTCGAAATTTTATATAAATTTTAGAATAGGCTTTTCTACTTCTGCCAAAAAAAAATAACATCATTGGGATTACATTGAATCTGTAGACTGCTTTGGGTAGCACTGGCATCTATAACATTATTAAGTCTTCCAATCCACAAACATGGGATACATATCTATTCATCTATGTCTTTAATTTCTATCAGCAATGTTATATAGTTTTCAATGTATAAGCCTTTCATCTTCTTGGTTTAGCTAATTCCTAATTATTTTATTCATTTTTAAGCTATTATAAATGGGATTGCTTTCATAGTTTCCTTGTCAGATTGTTCAGTTAGTATATAAAAATGCAATGGGTTTTTCATGTGTTCATACTGTACCCTGCTACTTTGTTGAGTAAAATTATTAGTTCTAACAGTGTTTTGGGGGCAGTGGATTCTACATATTAGATCATATCATCTGTGAACAGTCATAATTTTACTTTTTCCTTTCTAATTTGGATTCCTTTTATTTCTTTTTTTGCCTAATGGCTCTGGCTACAACTTCCAGTACTATGTCAAATACAAGTAGCAGGAGTGGCATCCTTGTCTTGTTCCTGGTCATAGAGAAAAGTTTCTAATCTGTAACCATTAAGTATGATGTTAGCTGTGGGCTTGTCATATATGGCGTTTATTATGTTGAGGTACTTTCCTTCTATACTCGATTTGTTGACAGTTTTTTATCATGAAAAGATGTTAAGTTTTGTCAAATGTTTTTTCTGCATCCATTGATAAAATCCTATAATTTTTGCTTTTCATTTTGTTAATGTGGTATATGACATTCTTCTCTTGCATAAGTTGGACCACCCTTGCATCCAAGGGATACATACTACTTGATCACGGTGTATGATCCTTTTAATTTGCTGTTGAATACAAGTGCTAGTATTTTTTTTTGTAGAAGCTTTGCATTTATGTTCATCAAGAATATGGACCTGTAGTTTTCTTTTCTTGTAGTGTCCTTGTCTGACTTTTGTGTCAGGGTAATGCTTTGTAAAATGAGTTTGGAAGTGTTCTCTCTTCAATTTTTTCGAAGAGTTGGAAAATAGTTTGTATTAATTCTTTAAATGTTCAGTAAAATTCAGAAGGGAAACAGTTCATGGGCTTTTCTTTGATGGGAGACTTTTAATTTGTGATTCAATCTCCTTACTTGTTGTTGGTCTGTTAAGATTTTCTATTTCTTTATAATTCAGTCTTGGTAGGTTTTATGTTTCTGGAAATTATCTCGTTTTTCTAGGTTATCTAACTTGTTTTATTTAAATGCTCATAGTAATCTCTTATGATCCTATGTGTTATCTGTTGTCCTCTTTCACTTCTGATTTATTTGTCTTCTCTCTCTTTTCATCAGTCTACCAAAAGATATATCATTTTTCAAGGCTTAATTTTTTAACTGAAAAACCTTTTTGTTGTCTTTTTAAATTGTTTTTCTAGTCTCTATTTCATTTATTTCTGCTTTGAGCTTTATTTCCATATGTCTGCTAACTTTGTGCTTCATTTGTTCTTCTTTATCTAGTTCCTTGAGGTGTAAATTTAGATTGTTTGAGGTCTTTCTTTATCCCTAATGTAGGTGTTTATCACTATATACTTCCCTCTTAGAACTGTGTTTGATGCATTCTGTAAGTTTTGGTATGTTGTTGTGTTAGTCCATTTGTGTTGCTATGAAGGAATGCTATGAAGAGACTAGGGAATTTATAAAGAAAAGAGGCTTATTTGGCTCATGGTTCTGCAGGCTGTATATGAAGCATAGTGCCAGCATCTGCTTCTGGTGAGGGCCTCAGGAGGCTTATAATCATGGAAGAAGGTGAAGGGGAGCCAGCATGCAACATGGTGAGAGAGAATGCAAGACAGAAATGGGAGAGGTCCCAAACTCTTTTTAACAATCAGATCTTGCAGTAGTTCATTGCCACACAACAGCCCCAGGCTATTCATGGGGGATTTCCCCTCATTATCCAAACACCTCCCAATAGGGTCACCTCCAATACTGAAGATCACATTTCAACATGAGATTTTGAGGGGACGCACATCCATACCATATCAGATGTGTTTCCATTTTTACTTGTCTCAAAATTTAAACAAAGTGTTATGTCTTTTTTGGCCCATTGTTATTCAGTAGTATGTTAATTTCCATATATTTGTGAATTTTCCAGTTTTCCTCTTGTTATTGATTTCTAGTTTCATACCACTGTGGTAAGAAAGGGCAATTGACATGCCTTCAACTTTCTTAAATTTTTTTGTGGTCTACTATGTGACCGATTATCTTGGAGAATGTCATATACTAGATATAGGTGCTTGAGAAGAATGTGTATGCTGCTGCTATTGGGTGAAATGTTCTGTATATGTCTGTTAGGTCCATTTGGTCTAAAATGTAGTTCAAGTCCAATGTATCCTTATTGATTTTCTTCCTGGATGATCTCTCTATTGTTGAAAGTGGGGTATTTAAGTCCTCTACTATTAGTGCATTGATATTTATTTATCCCTTTAGATCTGTTAATATTTGCTTTGTATATTTAGATGCTGTGATGTTGGGTACACATATATTTACAATTGTTATACCCTCTTGATGAATTTATCCCTTTATCATTATATCATGACCTTCTTTGTCTTATTTTACAGTTTCTGAATTAGTGTCTATTTCGTCTAATCAGAGCTAACCCTGCTGTCTTTTGGTTTACATTTACATGGAATATCTTTTTCCATCCCCTTCACTTTCAGCCTGTATGTGTCCTCAAGGGAGCATTTTATAGGCAGTATATAGTTGGGTATTGTTTCTGTTTGTTTGCTTTGTTTTGTTTTTTACCAATTCCATTATTATGTGACTTTTGACTACATAATTTAATCAATTTACATGTAAAGTAATTAATTATAGGTAAGAACTTACTATTGCCATTTTGTAAAAATTTTCTATTTTGTAGTTCCTTAGTTCCTTTGTTCCTTTGTTCCTCTCTTGCTATCTTCCTTTCTGATATGGTTAGTTTCTGTAGTGGTAAGCTTTAATTCATTTCTCTTTATCTCTTGTATATCTACTGTAGCTTTTAGCTTTGTGGTCACTATGAGTCTTACAGAAAACATACTTATAGCAATATATTTTAACCTAATAAAACCAGTACTACATTATACCTCATTCCTATCCAAGGGTGCACTCAATTTAACTTTATTTGCCTACAGAAACTCTACATTTTACTTCTCTCCCACCCCCACATGCATTATATGTTTTGGATGTCACAATTTACTGCTTTTTAAATTATGTATCTCTTAACAAAATATTGTAGTTATAGTTATGTTTAATACTTTTGTGTTTAATCTTTTTTTCTGTAGTTAAAACACATTTATATAACACCATTATTGGATTATAATATTCCGATTTTGACCATATATTTACCATGACCAATGGCTTTTATACTTTCATGAATTTTTATGTTATTAATTTGTGTCCTTTCATTTAAGCTTGAAGAAGTGCCTTTAGCATTTCTTATAAGGCAAGCATAGTAGTGATGAACTCCTTCAGCCTGTTTGTCTGGAAATATCTTTATCTCACCTTCATTTTTGAAGGATAGCTTTGCCAGATATGGTATTATTGGTTTTCAGAGTGTTTTTTCTTTTAGTAGTTTGAATATATCATCCTATTCTTTTCTGGCCTGTGAAGTTTCTCCTGAAAAGTACAATATAGTTATATAAAGTTTCTCTTGTATGTGACTAGTCACTTTTCTCTTGCTGCTTTTAAATTTCTTTGTCTTTGACTTTTGGCAATTTGATTATAAGGTGTCATGGTGAAGTTCTCTTTGGGTTGAACATGTTTGGAGACATTTGAGTTTCACAGGTGTAAATGTCCGTATCTCTCTCAGGGTTTGGGAAAATTTGAGCCATAACTTCTTTAAATAAGATTTCTTCCCCTTTCTCAATCTTCCTCTGAGACTTCTATGATGCATACATTGGTTTCATGATTAGTGTCTGTTAAGTCCCATAGGTTTACTTTACTCTTTTCAACTTTTTCTCCTTAGTCTGGATAATTTCAAAAGACCTATCTTCAATCTCAGAGATTTTTTCTTCTGTTTGGTTGAGTCTGTTGTTGAAGTTTCCTATTGCATTTTTTCAGTTGATTCACTGTATTTTTCAGCTCCAGGATTTATGTTTGCTTTCTTTTTATCTTTCCATCTCTTTGCTTCACTTCTAGTTTTATTCATGTATTGTTGTTCTGATTGATATTACTGAGTTCTCTTGTATCTTGCTGAGTTTCTCTAAAATAATTATTTTGAATTCCTTTTTAGGAAGCTTATAGATCTCTAGTTCTTTAGGGTTTCTTACTGGAAAATTATAGAGGTCTTTTGGTGATGTCATTTTTCCTTTGTGTATGTGTTTATGACCTTGCAATGATATCTGTGCATTTGAGGGAGCAAATCATCTCTTCAAGACTGATGGACTGGATTTGTGGGGAAATATTTTCATTTGTGGGTGAGTGCTATGCTAAGTGAATAGGATGTGGTGGCATAGTCTGTGCAGTTCCATCAGCTGTAATCAATATTTGGCAGGACTGTGAGGGTCCTCAGTGGCCAAGGTTGTAGATGTATTTGAAGGCAGTAGTAGTGATGAAAGTTTTAGAGGGCCTTAGTGTCAAAGGTTGCTGTGGTCCTCCTGCTATTCTTTTTCCTGGGGCCTCCTAGGACACTGGGGGAAGTCCTAGCCAAAGGTATCCTCTTGGTGCTGGGTCTGTCACAAGGGCACGCTGGCAACCACAGTAGCACCGGTTCTAGGGCACAGGCATTTTTGTGGCAGTGGTGGTCCCAGTATTCAGGGCACAGGTGCTCAGAGCAACATCAGAGTCAGAGTCCTGGGCTCAGGAGTGTATGGAACATCTATGGCACCTGGAGAACAGGGCCATTATTATATAGCAGTGGGTGTCATCAGTGTCTGAGACAGGCATTTGACAGTCTTGACTGATATAACTAAAGTAAATGAAGCTCAGGCCTTTAAGAAAGCACAGGTTATTTAGAAAGCAATTATATGATTAGTAAGTGCTAATACAAGATTTCATGGAGTTCAATAATTCTTAAAAGAAAACTCTTGCTTTTAAGGGAATTATATTACTGAGGATACTTTTGGTTGCAAGGAACAGAAAAGACACTTCATACTTATTTATATATTGAAGGAAATGCATTGCTTTACGTATGTGAAAAACCTGTGGCTCATGCTGGCTTCAGGAAGAGATCATTCCAGCAGCTCAGTGATGTTGCCATGGAGTCAGGTTCCTTCTACTGCTCTGTTTTATATTATCAACTTCAGCATAATATTGTCTGCTTTTCTAGTCTCAAAATAGCTGCATCAGTTTCTGGGGTCAAATGTGTCTTTATGAAGATCCTGAAGGAATGATTATTTGGGACCCAGAAGACTCAACAGAAACCCTAGCAGTTAATTTTCCTGCTTAAAACATTTGCCAATACCTAAACCAATCACTATTGTAAAGGAGAGAGGGGGCAGGGACGTTATGTG
The DNA here is from genome assembly GCF_047675955.1 of Chlorocebus sabaeus. Lineage (NCBI taxonomy): Eukaryota > Metazoa > Chordata > Mammalia > Primates > Cercopithecidae > Chlorocebus > Chlorocebus sabaeus. The sequence goes on from NC_132920.1 coordinate 46,707,151, forward strand.
CTGGTTGTCTTAGGGAAATGTCCCATCTCTACAGAGCTGGGAGTGGAATCAGTGCTTCAGAATCCCCGTGGATATCCAAATGAAAATTAAAACTGTTAGAAAGGGAGGAGAAGGATTAGGTGATGAGGAGATAATAACCTATGGACAATATTGTAACATAGCACAGTTTTAATTCTAGTCCCCTTTTCTTAGGAATGAAATTTCTTTTGAACATTGGAGATACCTAACTTATTAAAGAGTAGTCATTCAGTTAAGATGAGATGAGAAAGCCCATGGGAGGAAAAAAAAGGATATCCAACCTTAAGTGGCCTTTCTTTCTCTCCATAGATACATATCCTGCCCAGGTATTCTGTGCACAGGACAGGGGCTGGAGATCTACTTTGTAAATAAAGGAAAAGGGTGTCATCCTGAAATTTTTACTCAGAAATAAACATAGTTTGTTTTAGAATCACTTTGGTCTAAGTATCAAAAATCACTGTTAATTTTTTTAGGGAGCCAAGATGGCCAACTAGATACAGCCAGGAAGAAACTCTCCCACTGAAAGATACCAGACTATCAAGGAGACCAGCATACTCTGAACAGGTCTTTGGAAAGAAGGTATTGAGAGTGGACAAAAAAAGTACACAGACCACAGGCTGAAAGTAGAGAAAGTTGGGAACACTGCAGGGGGTTGCCGAGCACCAGGACTCATTTCTGGGCCCAAGAGCCTCCTAGGGAAAGGGTGAGTGAAATAGGCATGGAGTGGCTCACCTTCACCATGGACTTCTGGGATCCTAGCTATGGGAGATCTCACAACTCCCATGACATTTGAGCTGCCAGTGATAATTGCCTGGAGAGTTGGCAGAAACAGAATTCCAGCCTGGAAGGAGCCCAGAGGGTTTGACATGGGAATGTCTATAGTGGAGCATGGCCATGGACACTCATCCCACAAAGCTCACCATACTCCTTTAGGTGACTTCAGCCTTTGTTAGCTGCTGGACCTGGAGAAAGTGGGGCTGTCTTGTCCATGGGACAGGGCCAGTCTGGTTTGAGCACACCCCAGTCTGCTGGCCTCTCTCAGCGTCCCTGCCTGGCTGCAAACACATGCAGCCCAGCCTCAGTTGCCCAGCCAAAGTGCTTGTCAGTGGCCACAACAGTTCTTTCACTGGCAGATGCTGCATACCCACTGGAGCACTTTTGCACCTTGCCAGCATGCACCCACCTGCAGCCTTCCCACATTGATGTACACTCACCCATAGCATCTTCCTGTCCCCACCTCACTGGAATACATGCACACAGGGGCCCACCACTGCCCTGCCAGAGCACTTTTGCCAGAAGCTCCAGTCAAGTATTATTGCCAACAGACTGGAAACACCTCAAATGCTCCAGCATAGCCCATGCTTTAACTTCAAGGGGCCCCAGAACAAAGCTGTGGGCCTGCTCCCAGCCCTCCTGGGTTAGAGCACCCAGTCCAGGAGTGCTGAGCTGAGCCTTGGGTCTCTGAAAACATCCAGATATGAAGCCAGTCAACTAAATCCAACTTATACCACAACCAAATCCTCAAGGCCATTGTATTAGTCCATTCTCACATTGCTATAAAGAAATACCTGAGACTGTAATTTATGAAGAAAAAAGGTTTAATTGGCTCATGGTTCAGCTGGCTGTACAGGAAACATAGTGGCTTCTGCTTCTGGTGGGGTAGGTAGAGGCCGAACTTCAGGAAACTTCCAATCACGATGGAAGGCAGAGGGGGAGCAAGCTTCTTACATGGCAGGAACAGGAGCAAGAAAGAGATGGGGGAAGTGCTACACACTTTTAAACAACCAGATCTCACAAGAACTCAGTCAGTATTATGAGGACAGAGCCAAGAGGGATGCTGCTAAATCATTCATGGAAAACATCTCCATTATCCAATCACCTCCCACCAGGACCCACCTCCAAAACTGAGGATTCCAATTCAATATGAGATTTGGGTGGGGACGTAGATCCAAACCATATCAGGTATCTAAGAATATAAGAAGCATAAAGTCCCATCCAAAAGACTGCCACTTTGAAGATTAAAAGAACATCAGCTCACACAGATGAGAAGAAACCAGTGCAAGAATTCTGGCAACTCTGAAAGCCAGAGCATTTTTAACCTCCAAACTATCACATTAGCTCTCCAGCAATAATTCTCAACCAGCCTGAAATAGCTGAAATGACAGATATAGAATTCGGAATCTGGATGGCAAGGAAGCTCATCAAGATATAGGAGAAGGCTGAAACCCAATCCAAGGAAAACACTGAAACGGTCCAAGAGTTGAAAGATGTGACAGCCATTTTAACAAAGAACCAAACTGAGTTTCTAGAAATGAGAAATTCACCACAGGAATTTCAGAATGCAATTGGAAGCATTGATAACAGAGTAAACCAAGTTGAGGAAAGAATCTCAGGGCTTGAAGACAGCTCCTTCAAATCAATGCAGGCAGACAACAATAAAGAAAAAATAATTTATAAAAATGAACAAAATCTTTTAGAAATATGAGATTATGTTAAGAGACCAAACCTACAACTTGTTGGCATTCCTGAAAAAGATGGAGAGAGAACAAGCAACTTGGAAAACATATTTCAGGATATTGTCTACAAAAATTTCCTCAACTTCACTAGAGAGGTTGACATGCTCATAAGATTCTCCAAAGTCAATGCAAAAGAAAAAATCTCAGAGGCAGCAACAGAGAAGGGGCAGATCATGTACAAAGGAATTGCCATCAGGCTAACAGTGAAATTTTCAGCAGAAACTTTACATGCCATGAGAGATTGGGGTGTATATTTAGCATCCTTAAAGCAGAGAAATTCCAACCAAGGATTTCATAGCCAAAAAAACTAAGATTCATGAGCAAAGGAGAAATAAAATCCTTTTCAGATAAGCAAATGTAAACAGAATTCATTACCACTAGATCTGCCTTTCAAGAGGTCCTTAAGGGACACCAAACATAGAAAGAAAAGATCATTATCTGCCACCACAAAAACACACTTAAGTACATAGCCCACTGACACTATAAAGCAACTACATAATCAAGTCTACTTAAGAACCAGTGAACAACACAGTGACAAGATCATATCTTCACATACTGATATTAACCTTGAATATAAACAGGCTAAGAACCCCATTTAAAAGGCAAAGGGTGGCAAGCTGGATAAAGAAATAAGACCCAACTGTATTCTGTCTTCAAGAGGCTGATTTCACATGCAATGACACCAAAGGCTCAAGGTAAGGGGATAGAGAAAGATCTATCAAGCAAACAGAAAATAAAAAAAGAATAGGGATTGTTATTCTTATTTCAAACAAAAGAGACTTGAAAGCAACAAAGCTCAAAAAGGACAAAGAAGGGTGTTACATAACGATAAAGCATTAAATTCAACAAGAAGACTTAACTTTCCTAAATATACACGAATCTAACACTGGAGCAACCAGATTCATAAAAAATTCTTAGAGGCTTATATTGAGATTTAGATACCACACAATAATAGTGGGAGACTTTAACAACACACTGACAGTGTCAGAAAAGCCATCAAAGCAGAAAATCTAACAAATATATTCAGAACCTAAATTCAACACTTGACCAAATGGACCAAACAGACATCTACAGAATATTCCACCCAACAACAGAATAGACGTTATTCTCATATGCACATGGCACATACTCTAAGATTGACCACATGCTGGGTCATAAAAGCAATACTCAACAAATTCAAAAAACCAAAACCATACCAACCACACTCTTGGACCACAGTGCAATAAAAATAGAAATTAATACCAAGAACATCTCTCAAAACCATATAATTAGATAGAAACTAAATACTCTGCTCCTGAATGACTTTAAAGAATGAAATTAATGCAGAAATAAAAACAAATACTTGGAAATGAATGAAAACAAAGATACAACATACCAGAATCTCTGAGACACAGCTAAAGCAGTGTTAAAAGGAAAGTTTACAGTGCCAAATGCCTACATCAAGAAGTTAGAAAGATCTCAACTTAACAATCTAATATCACCTATGGGAACTAGAAAACCAAGCACAAACCAACCCCAAAGCTAACAGAAGAAAATAAATGACCAAAATTGGAGTTGAACCAAAATTGAGATGCAAAAATCGAGACACAAAAATCCATACAAAAGATTTATAAGAAAACCGAAACTTTGTTTTTTGAAAGAATAAGTAAGATTCATACACCACCAGCTAGACAGATTAATAAAAAAAAAAAGATAAAAGATCCAAATAAACACAATCAGAAATGACAAAGGGGACATTACAACCAACCCCACAGAAATAATTTAAAAAATCCTCAGAGAGTATTATGAACACATCTATGCACACAAACTTGAAAACCTAGAATAAATGAATGAGTTCCTGGAAACATGCAGCTTTCCGAGATTTTACTAGGAAGAAATTGAAATCCTGAACAGATCAATAATGAGTTCTGAAATGGAATGAAAACTCATTATTATATTATAATCTAATAACCAAAAAAAGCCCTGGACCAGATGGATTCACAGCTGAATTCTACCAGACACATAAAGAAGAGCTGATACCAATCTTGAAATAATTGGTACTGAAATTGTTCAAAAAAGTCAAGGAGGAGGAACTCCTCCCTAACTCGTTCTGTGAGGACAGCATCATTCTGACACCAAAATCTGGCAGAGACAATGAAAAGAGAAAACTTCAGGTCAATATTGCTGAATAACATACATGCAACAATTCTCAACAAAATACTAGCAAATTGATTTCAGCCATATACCAAAAAGCTAATCCACCACGCTTTGTATACCAGGAATAAAGTCTACTTTAAAGTAAATAAAGCTTACTTTGTTTACTTTATTCACCTAGGATACATGATTGGTTCAATACACACAAATCAATCAATGTGATTCATCTCATAAACTAAAAACAAAAAATACATGATCATCTCAATAGATGCAGAAAAGGCCTTCGATAAAATTCCACATTCCTTTCATGTTAAAAACCCTCAACAAACTAGGCATAGGAGGAACATATCTCAAAATAATGCGAGCCATATATAATAAACTCATAACTGACATCATGCTGAATGGGCAAAAATTGGAACCCTTCTCCTTGAAAACTGAAAGAAGACAAGAATTCCCAACTCTCATACTCCAATTCAACCTAGTACTAGAAGTCCAAGCCAGAGCAATCAGGCAAGAGAAAGAAATAAAAGGCATCCAAACAGGAAGAGAAGAAATCAAACTCTCTCTCTTCACAAATGATATGATTCTATACCTAGAAAACCCCAGTCTGTCCCAAATCTCCTAAAGCTGATAAATAACTTCAGTAAAGTTTCAGAATACAAAATCAATGTGCAAAAATCAGTGGTATTTCTATACACCAACAACGCCCAAGCTGAGAGCCAAATCAAGAATGCACTCCCATTCACAACAGCCACACACATAAAATACCTAGGAACACAGCTAACCAGGGAGGTAAAATATATTTAAATTCAGAATTAAAAAACACTGAGGAAAGAAATCAGAGATGACACAAACAAATGGGGAAAGCATTCCATGCTCATGGAAAGGAAGAAGCGATATTGTTAAAATGGTCATACTGCCCAGAGCAATTTAAAATTCAATGCTATTCCTATCAAACTACCAATGTCATTTTTCACAGAATTAGAAAAAAACGATTCTAAAATCCAAATGGAACCAAAAAAAGAGCCCAAATTGCCAGAGTAATCCTAAGCAAAAAGAACAAAGCCAGGGACATCACGTTACCTGACTTCAAACCATACTACAAGGCTACAGTAACCCAAACAGCATGATACTGGTACAAAAACAGGCATATAGACCAAGGAACAGGTTAGAAAATCCAGGAATAAAGCTGCACACCTAAAAACATCAGATCAAATAAGTAAGCAATAAAAATAAGCAACAGGGAAAGGACTCCCTATTCAATAAATGGTGCTGGGATAAACCAGCTAGCCATATGTAGAAGGTTGAAACTGGACTCCTTCTTTCACTGCATACAAAAATCAACTCAGGATGAATAAAGACTTAAATGTAAGACCTGAAACTATAATGACTCTAAAAGAAAATCTAGGAAATACCATGCTGGAGATAGGCCTTGGCAAGGATTTCATGATAAAGTCTCCAAAAGCCATTGCAACAAAAATGAAAATAGACAAGTGGGACCTAATTAAACTGAAAAGCTTCTGCACAGTAAGAGAAACTATCAACAGAGTAAAGAGACAATCTACAGAATGGGAGAAAATATTTGGCATATGCATCTGACAAAGGTTTAATATCCAGAATCTATAAATCAACAAGCAAAAGACAAACAACCCCATTTAACGAATGGGCAAAGAATATGAACAGACATTTCTCAAAAGAAGAAATACACGTGGAAAACAAGCATATAAAAAACTGTGCAACATCACCAATCATTAAAGGAATGCAAATCAAAACCACAATGAGATAACGTCTCACATCAGCCAGAATGGTTATTATCAAAAAGTCAAAAAATAACAGATGCTGGTGAGGTTGAGGAGAAAAGGCAATGCTTATACATTGCTGATGGGAATGTAAGACAGTTCAGCCACTATAAAAAGCGGTTTGGAGATTTCTCAAAGAACTTAGAACTACCATTCGACTCAGCAATCCCAGTACACCGAAAGGAATATAAATGATTATACCAAAAATACACATGCACTCATACATTCATTGCAACACTATTCACAATAGCGAAGATATGAAATCAACCTAGATGCCCGTTAACAGTGGACTAGATTTAAAATTATGTGGGGCCTGGTGCAGTCGCTTATGCCTGTAATCCCAGCACTTTAGGAAGCCAAGGTGGGAGGATCACTTGAGCTCAGGAGTTCAAGATCAGTCCAGGAAATAGAGTGAGAACTTGTCTCTACTAAATTTGTTTTAAAAATTAGCTGGCCACTATGGCATATGCCTGTAGGGCCAGTGACTCAGTAGGCTGAGGTGAGAGGATGCTTGAGCACAGGAGGTTGAAGCTACAGTGAGCTATGATCATGGCAGTGCACTTCAGCCTGGGCAACAGGGCCTGTCTCAAAAAAAAAAAAAAAAAAAAAAAAAAAGGAAAAACAAAAGAAAGAGAGAGAGAAAAGAAAAGAAAAAGAAAGTATGGTACATAATAATATCATGAAATACAATGCAGCTATAAAATAGAATGAAATCCTGTCCTTTGCAGCAACATGGATGCAATTGAAGACCATTATCCTAAATGAATTAATACAGGAACAGAAAACCAAATACAGTATGTTCTCATTTATAAGTGGGAACTAAACGTGGAATATACATGGACACAAAGAGGGCCTCGTTGAGGGTGGAGCATGGGAGGGGGGTGAGGTTCAAAAAACTACATATTGGGCACTGTGCTTACTACCTGGGTAACAAATCATTTGTACATCAAACTACAGAGACACTCAATCTAGCCATGTAACAAACCTGCACATATACCCCTTGAACCCAAAATAAAAGTTGAAAAAGAAAAAAAGATCACTCTTGAATTGCTGCTTCTGTTCTTGACATACTTATATCTTAGCTTCATAATGAAGTATCAAAATGAAATGGCCAGGAAAATAATGACGGCAATTTTGTCAATGGTTTCTATGTTCCTTTGAGTGACTTGTTGCTCCTCTGCAAAAAGGTGGGAAGACAGAAGCATGGCTAAAAATCAATAAGGATTCTGATAACCTGGCTCAGAGTCTTAGAATTAGCCACATTCACCTTTCCTACCCTCATTCCTAACCCTCTTTCATATACTCTCCAGGATCTGTGCACACTCTTGTGAAAACATTAGGAAACAATTATACAAGTAAATACAGTTCCTTTAATTATATTTAACAACTAGAGTTGAGGGAATGCATTTGTTTATGGAACAAATTCCTCAGAATAGATTGGATTTTTAAATTGTCATTAAATCCATGGGGATTTAAATTTGCTCATTCCTTAAAAGCAATCAGCTATTTCTAAGTATAAAAGGCAGAAAGCTACTAATAACACTTCTCAAATACAAGAGTGTGCAGATACTTACTATATAAGGCACAGCTTTTAAAATGGCATTATCTTTAACATAAATATATAGAAAAAAAAAAGTGCTCAGAGCATCAAAAGTCCCAAATATATGATTGCCTTGCTATCACTAGCATATGGGTACATTATATTCCTATGAGCACTTAATTTGTTTTCCTGCCTTGAAATTTGATACTGCTGAATCTTAGGAAGCTGAGCTTTCTTTTATGTTGTTTACTGATTATTCTCATCTAGTCCAAAAGCCTTTTCGAATCGTCCTTCCTCCAAATTCTTATGGCAGTTGTTACATATCTGAGTCTTCTGGCATTTGTCATGTGCCATCTTAAGCTGTTAAGTAGGGTTTGTTTTTCATATTGCTGTCTCATTTCCCCAACCACATTATAACCAATTCAGAAATGTTATGAGTCTTTGACTCTTCCCAGTTTTTAATAAAGTGACTTGGGTGAGAATATAACATCCTCAAGGAAAGGGGCTCCATCTGATTTGTTTTCCATGATAACTGCTAGAACCCTATCCTGATACATAGCACACACTCAGTAAATAGTTATCGAATAAAAGAATAATTGTATTAATACTAGATGCTCCAGAGATGTTTGGTTAAAAACAGTACTACTAAATTACTATTAGATGGTCCTCTGATTTTAATTAATTTTCCAATAGATGTGTGATTTTTCATTAGGAATTCAAGACAAGTCCATGACTTTGTGGCCTAGGACTCCCCAGAATACATGAAAGACCCAAACACACACAAAAAGTAAAAATCACACTTTCTATTCCTGAGGAATCCATGCTTCATTTTCACTTCTCAAGTATTGCAGCCTTCCTCTTATTACACCCTCTTCTTATCCAAGCATGCCTTTATAAGCAGATTAATCTTGCCAAAGATCAGGGCTGTTGTTTTATACTGGAGTTTAAGCCTATCAATTTGCACAATGACATAGCCAACCAAGGGAACCAGAACCAAGGAAAATCAAGCTTGTTGGTTTTGGTGTGTGTTCCAGGGGACAGGTATAGTAAGCATATCCCTAAGATCATCAACTCTCAGAAATGCTCACTCAAAGGAGTTGTCCTTTACACTGAAAGTCCTCCGTCTTATTCCTACATTTAAATAGTACAGTTTAATGTGACACTGTCCACTATAATGAGACTGTTCACTTTACAAGCTACAATTTCTGAACAAGTCTGGTGGTTCATGCTGCTCTTTCCTGTTTGTTTTTCCGAACAAAACAAAACAAAAACAAATCACCAGACTTCTCCAGTAGTAGAATTACTAGAAAGATTTTCTTCCATGTGCTACGAGGAAGTGCCTAGCAGTGGGATCCTGCTCCAAACCTACTTTCAGAACCCCCACGAATAGGAAGAGGAACCACAGTTCTTCCATTCTGATTTTTAGTTGTTATCCCACGGCAGCACCGAGTACTTATTGAGTTAAATCAGCACAACCTTCTGTGTTTACTTGTGAGAAGGGTTCTTATACCACCTCAGGGGTTTGAACTCCAACAAGTGACAGCTGCAAGGCCATAAGAGTGTGTGTTTATGACAAACTTTGATCATCAGCCATATTACGGGCAACTTTTTCTGACTCACTGAGTATTTGGTGCATGAGAAAATAAATTGGCTCCTGGAATACAAATCAAGAATGAGTGCAATTTTCTGGGGATTACAACTAAGGATTTGTGGGATTAAATTTCTAGTGCAAAAAAAATCTATCTTAGTATACATTGTCCAAATGAAGTCATTTGCTTTCCTGGGCAATTTTCTATTTTATTTCTCTTTAGAAACAAAACATTTCATGAATTGGCTGTTTAAAATAATTAATAAATAATAAGAAAAAAATTAATGACATTTTAAAACAGAAACAGTAGAAAACTAAACTTAATGAGGTTTCTTAAATAGGTCACATGTATTCAACATTTATATTTAACTGGTAGATTTTGGTTAAGTGATATATATTTTGACATACTCGACTATCAAAGGAAAACTTAAGATCTTGCTCCCAGACTCTCTCTTGTTTCTGATTTCTCTATTTCCACCACCTCTACCAGACACCTGGATTTAAAGCCACAGTCCACCTCAAAGCCTTCCTCTCACCTGACCCACACTTCTAATCAGCTTCCAAATCTGGTAGATTCTACTACTCCGTATCTCACACATAGAATATTAGCATAACCATATAACCTTAGCATATTAACCATATAACCATATATGGTTATATATATAACCATATATGGTTATAACCATATAACCATAGCATATTAGCATAACCATATAACCTAAGTCACGCTTCACACAAATCCATTCTGCCCAAAACCTTTTAGTTTTTTATTAGTGCCATGTGAGCTGCAAATAAACTCATACATCAGGTATTACGGGGCCTTTTCAATTGGGCCAGTGTACCTTTTCAGTCTTACTTCTCACCACTGCAATCTGGTCCCAGTAACAGTAAAACCATAAGGCCTTAAGCCACACGCCTCTGTGCTTAGTAACCATTTGCTCATTCTGTTGTCTCAAGCTAAAAGATCTTCCGCCACTTTCCCCAGGAAATCTTCTGAGATCATCTTATCCAGACGTATCCTTTCTCTTGAGGCGCAGTGTGATGCTTTGGCATCTCTCGACCAGAAATCCTTGCAGTTATTTATTAATTCGATGTCCACTTTGCCCCTACTAAGTTGTTTCTCATGTGGGTTGAGAACATGTCTTACTCATGCCCAAAGCCCCTGTGGTACCCAGAACACTGCCTTGCACAGAGTAAGAGCTCAGCGCACTCTAAAAATATGTAGCTTATGTCTAAAGAAGATACTATTGATTGAGTTGCAGCGTCATGGTTCCCTTTACTATACCAATTACTTTCAAACTCAAAAAGAATGTCTGTTAGCCTCAAAAGCCATCATGGAAGGTAGTAACAGCCCCTCTTGGAAACAGTAGTCAGTAGGTAATACCCATACTATATACTCCATTGCAAGAGATTTCAGTCGTTGGTTTAAAATACTGCTAGCTCCAGGTCAAGGATGATTATAATAAATTCTTTAGTTGCTATTGGTATATATATACACACACCTATATATAGGTATATATAAATAAAATACAAATAAAGCAAATTAATACCAATATATAGGTGTGTGTGTATGTGTGTATGTGTGTATATATATAGTGATATAAAGACAACTGAAGAAAAGTAGCATCTATTGTTTTTAGAAGAGCTATTCTTAGGACATTGACACTTGGTATGTGACAAAAACAAGAAATTTGTTATTGGCTTAAGAACTGCTTCTCTAAAGTGAAAATAATACAAGAGGCAGGATGAGTGTGATGGGTTTTTGTTGTTAACATTGTTGTGTGTTATATGATGTCCCTAAAGTAACTGACACTCAATTACAATGTTCAACTTTGGAGTTTTATGGTTGGCATCTCAGTATATGGTGGGTATTCAGCTCTAAACAATGGAACCTTCAACTAAAACTGACTTGAAAAGTAAGGACACTTATTATCTAACATAACAGAAAGTAGACAACTTCCTCAAAACTGATGAATTCAGCAACAAAATAATATTACCGAGATTTCAGGGATTCAGGCTCCTAATATATTTCTGCTCTGCCATCTACAGACTGCACCACCATATAGCTTATTCCTCTTGAACTTGCTGCTAGTAACATCTGAGGCTGCATGCTTCCTTGTTCATATCCAGTGGGACAGGATGAACGGGACCTCATCCTGAAGAAGTCTCTCCTTTCACTCTGATTGGCCAGTTTAGCTCAACTCCTACCTCAGGACAAGCAGCTCAGCAAAACGCCAGGCATCCATTTGCTTAGGCTTAGGTTTCTAGAATAATGTCTAAAATGAGGATAGAATTTCCATGATTGGCTAAGACTAATTAATACTATTTTAGGGCAAGTGTAAATTACTAAAATCATACTGATACTCTAAATACATGAAAAACAGAAGGATGGAATGGATACTGTGGAGCAAGTAATGACTGCAAATATGGGCTGGCATTACTGTTCAAATAGTGAAGATGTCTGACTTCAAGAAACTACAATTTTTCAAATATAAAAATTTAATGGATTTTTACATTCATTGAGTGAGATTTTGTCATAAACAGGTACTGACGTTTCCCCTATAGAATCATCCCCAATGAAGAAATGGGACATATTTAATGTAGATTGTAAATTCTATTAAGTCAGGGACCATGTTGGTCTTCCTCAGTGCTCTCTGAAGCTTAGCAGAGGGCCTGGCACAGATGAGATGTTCAAAAACCTTTTCTTCTTGAACAGATAAAGATAATAATAACTTTCATTTAACAATGGACACTTGCATTAGAACAGGGTATCACACTGAGGAGGAGCACTGAGTGCCAGATTAATTTAACTACAGAAGGTATGAAAAGAAAGTTTCACAAACCAACACCATAGACCAAAACCATCTAGTAATCTCCTGCTATGCTCCAAGTCAAAGATGTTCTGTAACCCTAGCAAATATTCATGACAATGTTGTAGTAAAAGAAACATAATTCTATCTTTGTTTTTAAAGAAGGTAGTACTCAAATCACTTCCAATTATGTTTGTACAAAAGCTGACAATTTGAACCATAAATGCTGCTTTGATGCGGCATCTGGCAAGTATAAAGTTCTCTTCTCATGAGATCCTCTATTAGAAGCCACTTTAGATATTCCCACAGAGACACTGCACAGGACCACAGGTCAACCAGACAAATGTGTTCTTCTGGATTTCCCTATAGTTTACACACACACACACACACACACACACACACACACAAAGTTTTCCCCCTCTGAGCCATCATCTTTCTGCAGACTTTCTGGATAAATGTGGCCCAGCTGTCTCACTGACCTTCCAGGACACTGGAACTTCCCGCTTCCAAATGCCATGAAGCAGTCCAAGAAAGAGTGCTTCTCTAAATTTGCCTTTTTCCAACGTTCCTGTGGGAAGAAAACATTTTTTTTTTTCCAAATCAGCCTTATATAAATAAGCTTAACTTTATTTCTCTAGGCTAAAAATGACCTTGTACAGCTAATCCTTGCATATAAAGTTGCAGGGTTGTTAGTAATTTTTTCCACCCTGTTATTAATATTAGACACAATTGTGTTTTTGGAACATGAACTTATAAATAAAAAGGTTTTTAAAAAATTCTGTTAAGTGGTAAATGTAAATGATAAGGTAAATCAACCACAGAATTGACCTAAGAAAAGGAAGAATATTTATAATAAGGTCTCGGGCTCCGTCATAAAATTGCTGTTGGTAATAAATTTAGTAATAAGACACTGACATCCCTGCCTGTTGGAAAAAGCTTGGGATGCAGAATGAATGCATCTAGATGCCATTTTTGACAGTTTTACCTAAAGGCAGAGAACAGACTAAATGACCTCTTAACATTCTGTTCAGTCCTGTAACTTTCCAATTCTAAGAAACAGCAGATCACAGTTTTATTTTGCTTTATTTGTATTTTTTGTACTCCTTGGAAACCAATGACAGAGGCAATTGCCTAAAGAACATGAAATAAGTCTTCTATCAAAAATAGGCTTATTTACTTGAACATGCCCTTCTGGTTTGATGTAAAATTTATTTTAAAGTTAGAGAAGTTTATTACAAAAACTTTTCTAACTGATTTGTAAATGTCGCATTGTCTATATTGCAAATCTGTTCTATACTTTGTAGTCAACTTTGTTCTTAGTTACGAGAGAAATATGGCTGCTTAATTACATAGTCCTAATCTATGAATTTACACTCTTGAAATAAAAAGAAATTAAAATTAAAGAATAATATATACTGAAAGAGGTAACTTACAGGTTTGAACAATTCAGGCTCAGGAAAATACTTTGGATTTCTATGTAGCCAAAACGGAGACAACATCAACAAGTCACCAGAAGGAATGATGTAATTCTATAACAGAAAAATCAGCTCCAAATCATTTTTTGGAAATCTGCTTTAAAGAGAGTTTTGGCCACTAAAATTAATGCTACAATTATATTATGGTGAAGATATACATTTTATAATTGACTGTGAGAAAATTTATTTTTAATATCTATATAATTATATAATATCTAATGATAAATATAAAATCTAATAATATAGTATCTATATAATTTTGATTTCCATATACATATATTTGGTTACATAGAGGGAATTATATAATTCTGATTTACATGTACATATATTCAGTTACATAAAAGGAAATACTAGCTAAATGTCAAAAGTTTAGAAACTAGTATAAATCCATTCTAATGTAGCTTTTGATGTTTGATATTAGGGTTTGTGGTCAGAGTTCTCAAAGACAGAAACTACGGTGGAGCCTCAGGTTATGGAACAGAAAAATCGGACTGTGAGACAGGGACAATGGCCACGCTAGCACTGAGAAGAGGGGCCAAGGATGTCCTGTTCTTGTGGATACTGATGACAGTGTTAGGGCAGGGCAGTGAACTTTTCTTTTGTCAGTCCAGCATCAGTTATTAGGATAGAAAAAAATGAAAAACAACTGGTTAGGAAGACACAGGAAAAGGCAAGTGTTATGTATTTTTTTGGTCGGGTTTGTGTTTGGGGTCACAGTGCTTGTGGGAATGAGGATAAGCAATGTGTTTCCTCAGGCAGTCTACATTACCCTTCCTAATTTATATGACAATAGGTTTTCATGATCTATAAACTGTACAAAGAACTAAAACCCATTTCACAAAATCTCCCTATCATCACCATGTTCAGGAACCACAGGACAAAGAGATCTCCCAAGTTTTATAATTGCTAGATAGCTACCAACTTTACTAAGGTGAAGATATTTTATTAGGTAATTCCCACTGCCCATCATCATAAGCCACACCTATTTAACCTTGTATAATTTTGAAATGTCCTCAAGATATCTGCAAAACACTTACTTTAGGTTTACTTCTCCGAGGCATAAACACCTTACAATTAAAAATACGTCTTCTGCTGGGTCTGGCGGCTCATGCCTGTAATCCTAGCACTTTGGGAGGCCTAGGTGGGAGGATCCTTTGAGCTCAGGAGTTTGAGACCAGCCTAGGCAACATAGGAAGGCCTCGTCTCTACAAAAAAAAAAAACTAAAAATATTAGCTGGGAATGATGGTACACCTATAGTCTCAGCTACCTGGGTGGGTGAGACAGGAGGATTGCTTGAGCCCAGGAGGTTGAGGGCACAGCGAGCTATGATTGTGCCACTATACTCCAGCCTGGGAGACAGAGTGAGATGCTGTCTCGAAGAAAAATAAAAATATGTCTTTTACTTGTAGCTGTGAGTGGAATATGGGGTAGGGATGTCATCATTCTTTTAACCCAGGAGAACCCCTGTTGGCTCTAGTGGGAGCTGAGTATTGCTTGAGATTTGGCAATTTCAGAACCAGACGAGCTGGAGAGACTCAAATCCAAGACTGGGAAGAGAGTGAAGCTTTTGCAGGCACCCTCTTATCATTTTAAAATAGAGAAACCTGTGAGATCCCAATCCTGTCTGTTTGTTTTACTTCTGTTGGAACTGAGGCTAGAGAGGTCATGACTGACTCTGGAATCAGCCACAGAGGGCCGTGATGTGTATCTGAGAGCAGGGCTGGGGGCAGCACAGGGACGGACCTTCAGTCAGGACAACCACAGCCCTTCCCCTTCCCTCCGCAAAGTCCTCTTCAGTTGCTGTTGACCCGTGCTCATGACTTGGAGGCTCCTGACTGTTGCAGCCTACAAAGCAGGTTAGCAAAGGGAGGAGAACTTCATACAGGTCCTCAGCAGCAGAATTACCACTAGCAACAGGGAGGAGACAAGAAAGAGGTTCCTGTTGCAGCAGCAGCAACTATCAGACTGATAAATAGCATGAAGGAATGCTGGAGCTGGTTCGATCAAGAAACCCTCTGAGCAAGCAGACATCATCACACCCAGCCTAAACAGTCCCTATCTTTACTTACATGACAGATGAAGCGAAAGATCAAGAGGGAGACAAAACAGTCACAGAAGGAGAACACAGATCACTAGCAAAGGGAAGCTACAACTTCTGTGTGTGGCAAGAACTGCATCTCTCAGGTAGACGGAATTGAGCCTGGCCACCGCACCTCACCTGGATGGTGTGAGGCCAAAACAAGCTTCATCTGCTAATCTAGAAGTGGGGTTTTCTTTAAAAAAGGAAGAGAAGGCAGGACTGTGTGTTGTAATTCAAGAAAGGTGCTCAGAGCTAAGTGGGTGCCACCAGGAATGTATAATCTTAAAAAGAAAGGAAGAGTCCAGAGGCAACATATCTATAGCAGGAGGTCTGAAGCACACAGCCTTTTCTCCTAGCTTTTAACCAGAGACTTGGTTGGTGTTTGTGCCAAAAAAATAAAATTAAATTAAATAAACAAAATAAGTATTTTTAAAATTAAAGAGTATATTCTTTCGTATGATAAAAACTGACATCTACAAAAAGTTTGGAAAATTCTGAAAAGTAGAAAAACTAAAAAAGAAAATCCAGAGTTCTGACACCTAAAGACAGTAATTAATTAGCTAGACTTCTTTCCAGCATGTTTACTTAGTAGTAATAGGAGATTTTTTGTTGTTGTTAAACATAGTTTTGATCCTCCTGAATAACCAATTTAATCTTTCTTAGCTCACTTAACTTCATAACATGTTTTCCCTTTTTATTGTATATTCATGGTGAATATTTCTTCCTCCAATGACTGTTTAATCTTCCATTGGATAGATTAAACAATAATTAATGTAATCATTGCCTACTTTTTTTCCTATGGTAAATAGTGCCACCATAATCACTTCCTTCCACACAGCATTTTTTCACACAGATTCTGTTAACACAGATGTTCACATGACACAGGACATGATATTTTAAGGCTATAAATGCATGTTATTCAACTGTTTCCTCAAATTTTGTAGCAATACATATTTCTTTTTTTTTTTTTTTTTTTTTTTTTTTTTTGAGACGGAATCTCTCTCTGCCGCCCAGGCTGGAGTGCCGTGGCCAGATCTCGGCTTACTGCAAGCTCCGCCTCCCGGGATCACGCCATTCTCCTGCCTCAGCCTCCCGAGTAGCTGGGACTATAGACGCCCGCCACCACGCCTGGCGAGTTTTTTTGTGTTTTTAGTAGAGATGGAGTTTCACCGTGTTAGCCGGGATGGTCTCGATCTCCTGACCTCGTGATCCGCCCACCTCAGCCTCCCAAAGTGCTGGGATTACAGGCGTGAGCCACCGCGACCGGCCGCAATACATATTTCTAACTATAATTTATGAGAATGTAAGTTTCAATACCCTTTTATCTGTAATCTGACATTTTTAATGGTTGTTTTATGTTTACATTTTTATGTTTTTACATTTACATTTTTATGTTTATGTTGAGAGTTTTTCCATTTATTTTATCCTATAAATTCTTATGTTCTGTCCTAATTAACCTATGTGACACTCACTTACTGACTTTTGTCAGTTCTTTAAATATTAAAATTATTTATAGTTGTGTTGTATATTGATGTTTGCATTATATTCACATTTGAGTTACAATTTTAAAAAATGAGGCATTAAATTTTGATATGGTACATTCGAATCTGTTTATCCTCTTTGTGGTTTCATTGATTAATCTTAAAATCAGGCAGCCTTCTTCTTTTTATAAAATAAATACAGCTAATGTTTTAGAAAACCATGCTATTATGTTAGCATGTAAGAGGTTTTTGTTATTTTTAAATGAATCACCAAATTAATATTTTAACAACTTCTCAGTTTAAATTTGAAATATAGCTAATATTGACAGATTTTAAATAGACATGGACAAAAATTCTTTGGGATCTTCAATAATTCTGAAAAGTGTGATGGGATCGTGAAACCAAAAAGTTCGAGAACTTCTACTTTAGAAGTTTAAAAAAAAAACACTTTTAGTCAGTCATCCCAAACCATATATTAACTTCTTCTCTTTACACTGATTTATAAAAAGAGTCACTTATCCTATATTAAATTCTTACGTATAAGGGAGCTAATTTCTTTGTTATCTTTCCAGTTTTTTCTATTGATCTGAACATCTGGTCTGACACCATGATCATAACATTTTAATTCTTTTAGCTTTATAATAGGTTTTAATACCTGTAAAGGATAATTAATATTTCTCAATTACTCATCTTTTCCAATACTTTTTAAAATTACTCTTTTCTGGATATTCTTGAAGATAAACTTTTCTACCAAACATATAAAACCTTGAAAAGAGAATACAGGTAGAAGTTTCAGAGTTTTAGAAAGGTAGCATAATAAAGAGAAAGAAAGAATGCAGTAAATCCAAGAAAGTAGAGAGTGTTTGTCCATTTCAATTCATTCCATTTCCAGGAAAGGGCACACAGGCAAAAATAAACAAAGAGAGCCTGTTCAAACTACCTTAGGGAAGGGTAGTGGGAGAATACTTCTAGTATGCATAGAAAGGAACTTTGACCAGTTGCCCAATAGAGGAGGAAATATGAGCCTCTGTCATTACTCAACATAGATAAGCCCATGTGAAATGTGTTTTAAAATACAAATTTCTGGGAACATTATCATTAAACTTCAGTTCAGCAAAAACATTCCACCTGTTTTCGAAAACATATGAATCTTGAAAGAACCACATTGTATGAATTTATACTAAGGAAATAATTAGTAATTATACAACGATTTAGCTAAAAGAATGTTCATCTTCACACTGTTTATAGAGGTGAAAAATTGGAAGCCACATACATATTCAAGAACAGGGACTGGTTTAAAAATGTATACTATATCCATATATTAGATGATTTTGCTACCAATTCAAAATTGTGTAGATGTGTTTTATTAACACAGAAAACTTTTCAGCTGGGCGTGTTGGCTTATGCCTGTAATCCCAGTACTTTGGGAGGCCAAGGTGGGCAGATCACCTGAGGTCAGGAGTTCAAGACTAGCCTGACCAACATGGTGAAATCCTGGCTTTACTAAAAATACAAAAATTAACTGGGCATGATGGCACACTCCTGTAATCTCACTACTTGGGAGGTTGAGGTAGGAGAATTGCTTGAACCTGGGAGGCGGTGGTTGCAGTGAGCCAAGATCATGTCCCTGCACTCCAGCATGGGCAACAGAGTGAGACTCCATCTCAAAAAAAAAAAAAAAGAAAGAAAGAACACTTCTCATAATCTGTTATTTAATAAAATAAAAGCAGGTTACAAAACAAATAGCATAGTACAATTCCAGTTGAATTTCTTTAAATGCATACACCATATGAAAAACATCTGAAATTATAATACCAATATGAACACAGCAATTATCTCTGACTTAAGGGATTTAAGCAATTTTTAATTTATTCGTTTAACTTCTTTTTATGGTCCTGTCCCCTTCTGCTACCTTTTCTTGTTATGGTCTCCTTTTTCCCCACGGTACAAATACCATGTTTTACCTATTTAATAAGAAGAAAAAGTTGTGCCAGTTATTATTTCTAAAGATAAAGTCTCAACTTTGCAGGGAGAACTTTATAGTGATTAGGTTAGGCCTTCTTAGACGAAAAACTGTGTGTTTATTTATAGAAGAAACAGTAAGTAGAAGAAAAATTTCATCTTTTACAAATACTAAAAAAATGCTATGAAAAATAATGAAAGAAAGTCCTAGAACATGCCCAGAAGATGGCAGCCTGTGCATGTTTCTGGGGTTGCCCTCCCATTGAGATAGTCACGACCAGCTGCTAAGGCTTGTAAAAAGCCTGGATATATTTAAGCCTCATGTTCTCTAAAAGAAAGCATGGATGTAAAGAGGTAGAGGTAATAGATTATTAATTTTCAAATAATTTCTTGAATTGTTTTAGATATCTATCCTTTTTTATTAAAAATAATATATATTGTGAAATTCCAAGTTGTTGGTGCTATAAAAATAGTTCAGACTTGTAACAGGATTATATGCAGTGAATCATAAATGTGTTTATGCCTTGTGGCTAGTAATCTACTACTATAATTCAATGATAATTATTTGAAATGAATGTATATGTACAAAGATATAAACAATTACCACATTAACATAACCACAAAGTAAAACAATCTAAATTCTGAAGAGTCAAAAATCAATAAATATTTATGCTATCAAGAAAATGGACTATTATGTGACCACTGAAATAAATGTGAAAACTCTCTAGATGCATAAAAAGTGAAGAATTAGTGTTAAAAAAAATTTAATGACAGATTTACACTGTGCTGAAACTTTGGTTTCTATATTAATGCCATACAAACAGAATATTAGATTGTTGCGGTAGTACATTTAAGAGGTTGTGCGGATGGGGGACTGTGCATGCAAGAGTATACATCTGTGTGCATGTGTTTGAGCACGGGTATCTCTTGTGGCAAAGTTGTCAAAATAAGTAAAATTACTTTTGAAAAACTATAGGAGGTTAATTGCCCCAACAAAAGTTACAACTCCCTTTATAACATAATCCCGAAAAAGATAGGAGGTTAAAAGACCATAGAAGAGCTACTTGTAGGTTGCAGTGAGCTGAGATTGTGCCACTGCACCCATGCCTGGGTGACAGAGTGAGACCCTGTCTCAAAAAAAATTAAAATAAAATAAAAATATATAAAAATATGAACTGTTGAAATCCCACAAAAACTAAATACTCTAATTTACATAAGATCAATTAGATAAATCATGCCTCCTTTGGAAGCAAAAGTTTCAACTTTTACAAAATGTGGATTTTTATCTGTGTTCTATCACAAAATTTCCTTGGTTTGAGTCCAAGCACTCTCAAGCTGCATATAAAAAAGCAAACAATAGCAGAGGACTGACTAAATGTGATCCATCTGGATAATGCAGGCCCTAAGTCAAATCATTTCAAAAAAAATAATTTGTTATGCCATATTGATTCACAAATATTTAACTGATAAGTCTGCCATGTGCACATACCCTTTCATGGTGCACTTGAGAATTTCCTCCTACTTTGTCCAAAGAAAATCCTCTCACCTTCATTCAGCTGCTGGCTCCTAATATAAATTGAGATTATCCAATATATTCCTGTTATCTGTTCCCATATCTGTAATCTGTGGCCTTAAATTGTCTTCCAGCTATGCAAAATAACTTTCTTCACATACTGAATTCCTTAGCTCATTGGTGCTAAGAAATTCTTGTTGGTTGAATCAGTAGACAAGAGACCATTCAATTCACCTGCCTGATTTAAATAGGATTATATTGATTCTGATACAGAATCAGATGGCCAGAATGATTATTAAAGGGTTATTATGTTTTACGTAAAGTACTTGCCATAAGATAAATTTCTATATTAATGTAACATTGCTATACAACTTTTATTAATAACCTGTTCTAGGGTCATTCTGTGCTCAATGGAATTCAAGAAATTACATATTATATGCTATAAAAATTCTAATGACATTTTTACAGAAATAGAAAAAACATATGAAACTACAAAGGACCCTTGAACAAAGAATAAACCTGAATCATCATACTAGTTGACTTCAAAATATACTATAAAGCTACAGTAATCAAAACAGCGTGGTACTGCCATAAAACCAGGCACATAGATCAATAGAACAGAATAGAGAGCCCCAGAATAAATACACACATTATAGTCAATTGAATTTCAACAAAGTTTCCAAGAACATACAATGGAAAATGGACAGTCTTTTCAATAAATGATATTGGGAAAACTGGACACCCACATTTATAAGCATGAAATTAGATCTATATTTCACTCCATATACAAAAATCAACTGGAATAGATTAAAGACTTGAAAGTAAGACCTGAAACTGTAAACTACCAGAAGAAAACATATGGGAAAAGCCCCCATGACACTGATCTGAACAACAATCTTTTGAGAATATGAACCCAAAAGCACAGGTAACCAAAGCAAAAATAGAAAAATGGGATTAGATTAAACTAAAAAGCTTGTGTATAGCCAAAGAAACAATCAACAGAATGAAGATACAACCTAATAGGGGAAAATTTTTACAAGCCATACATCTGACAAGAGGTTAATATCCAAAATATACAAGAAATTTAAACAACTCAATAGTAAAAAACAAAAACAAAACAAAACAAAAAAGACCTGATTTTTACAAATGGGCAAGGAATCTTAATAGACATTTCTCAAAAGAAGGCATACAAATGACCAACAGGTATAACATTACTAATCATCAAGAAAATATAAATTAAAAACACAAGGATATATCACCTTGCACCTGTAGAATGGCTATATCAAAAAGATGAAAGATAATTGTGGAAGAGGATGTAGAGAAAAGGGAACACTTGCACACTATTGGTGGGAATGTAAATTAGTACAGCCATATGGTAAACAGTATGAAGGTGCCTCAAAAAATTAAAAATAGAACTACCATATGATCTAGCATACCACTACTGGGTACATATCCAAAGGAAATGAAATCAGTATGTTGAAGATATATCAGCACTCCCATGTTTATCGCAGCACTATTCACAATAGTCAAGATATGGACTCAACCTAAGTATCCATCAATGAATGAATGTATAAATAAAATGTATATATACATAATAGAATACTATTTAACCTTTAAAAAGAAGGAAATGCTCTTATTTGTGACAACATGAATGAAACTGGAAAACATTTTGTTAAGTGAAACAAGCCAGGAAGAATGACAAACCACAAGTAAGTGTATTTTCACTTATATGTTGAATCTAAAAAAAGTGAGCTCAGAAATAGAGTAGAACGGTAGTTACCAGGGATTGAAGAGTAAAGAAGGGGTGTGGAGGAGGACCTGGGGAGATATTAGGCAAAGGATACAAAACTTCAGTTAGACAGGAGGAGTAAGTTCAAGAGGTCTATTGTATAACATGGTGACTATTCTTAGTAACAACATATTGTTTTCCTGAATATTGCCAAGAGAATAGATTTTTAGTCTTCTTACACAGAAAACTGATAAGCAAATGAGGTAATGCATATATTAATTAGTTTGATTTAGCCATTCCACAATGTATACATATTTCAAAACCACATGTTGTACAAGACAAATACACAAAATATTTATTAGTCAAGTAAAAATAAATCAAGATATGTCAACCTGAAAAATATATGTGGGCAAAATGTGTACATTTTTTTTTTGTAGAAGGTTGATTAATTTAAAACCAAACCAAAGCTTACCAAAATCTCGACAGGCTTCACCACTTTTCTAGTAATGACACCAGGAGCTTTTAAACGAATGGTTTCCAAAACACACCATTTAATTAGAAGGAGTTTCTCCAGGTCATCTTCAGACACTTTAATCTTATCTTTGCCTGTAGAAAAAAATTTTTAATGAGAAATAAATAGATAGACTACAGAGGCCAGAAAGTGATTTCATGTAAGCTCATCAACAGAGGTTAGATGTTGCCTCTGACAGCACGTAAAGTGTTCCTATTACTATTACCTATTACAAGTTTAGTCATTAGTTGCCTATTTTTCTTTATCACTTTCCTCTTGACAAGGTAAAATGAATGGCATAAAAAACTAAGCCAATGTTGATTACTGTATGTGATGGATTAGTATCCAACTTAGGTTCCCACAGTCTTAAAGCTATCAAGTAGCTAAGATAGTCCTTGTCAGAAAGGTTTTACTCATCTTATTCTTGTCTAAATTCTCATTCCACTTATGTAAAAAGCAATAAAAGACTGACATCAAAAGCAAAGAAAAAGATACGAGAAGGTGCCTGGCCTTTTTCTTCTGCCTTTACCCTTTTGAATTGCTTTTTCTTTTTCTTTTCCTGAATCATTCATTTCAAAAAACAATTGGAAAAGGGGCAATGGGGCACAAGTATCTGAGCTGGAAGAATGAAGACGCCCTCTAAACACAGGTGCATCAAACTTTCCTAATGGGATGTGCATACTTTATTTGATCCTTAGACTGAAAGCACCTGAAAAAGGAGGGGGCGGGGTGGATGAGGGGCATCAACCAGCAAATTTTGTACCATCTAAAGTAATGGCAGAAACTTTCAGTCAAATTAGACAGTTTAGTTAACAATATTTCAAGTAAAATGTTTGCATTTTGAAAATTACTTGAAATCACTGAGATTTCCATTTGTTTTTGACAGTATTTACTTAAGAAAAGTCAACAATGTTGTCAGTTTAATTAAGTCAACGCATTTCTCTTTTTCACATTTGCTTTCAGACCATCTTGGGAATGAGTGGGTAAGAGTAGAACTAGGGTCTCCAGCCATGTCTCTCTTTATCTCTGGATGAGGCTTGTTCAAAAGCAAGCCCATTCTGCAGGAAAAGGTTTGTTGGGTGCTGCCTGGGAAATCTTTTCTGTCAGTATAGATGGAATTCCTAAGGAGTCAGAAGCAAACACCTTTGGTTAGTGGAGTCTAGGAACCTAGACTCCACCAGGTTCTACTAATGCCCATACGGGTGTCCATGAACTCCATTCAACATGACAGATTGTTAAGTACCATGTAGGGACCAGGAGCTGAGAGAGGCTGTACCAGTATTACAATTAAGGCACAGCTCTTGCTTGCAATACACTTAGTCTACTAGGAGGTAACAGACAAGCACACAGTTGACTGGAATATCATGCAGGCAAAGAAACTATTCTCTGAGGTGTAAAATATTCTAAGGTAGTTAAAAGCAGATAGGGTTCACATCCAACTACATGAAAAAGAAAATATTTTGTGAATATCTTTCTCTAAAACTACAAACATGATTAGTTCCTTGCATAAAGTAGACCCCAGTAAATATATATTAAATTAGCAAATGGTCCAACTTCAACATAAGGAGATGAATGGGTGAATATTTTAGGCAAAGAGGAAGAACAAAAGTAAGACTGCAGAGAGCATGAGTATATTTAGAAAATGTCAAAGGGCCCAGTTTGCCCAGAAGGTGAGACATATGTGATGGAACAGTGAGAGATTCACTAAGGCCATACTATAGATGATCCTAAATGCCATTCTGGAAAATCCAGAGACTAGAGAATTTGGAAACTTCCTGTCTTAGGCTGAGGGAGGGTTAACACTTCAACAGTGAAACAGTGATATACAGCACTATTCTCTATTAAATTAAGACCTTCTGCTTATTTGCTCAGATCTAAGCAATCTAATATTAAAAGGAGATAAGTACCCTTATGGGATTCTTGTTGTAATCTTTGCAGGCATTGCATAATAAAACTGTTGCTTTTGCTTTTCCATGACAAAGCTTGGAAAATAATAGGTATGCCTTCTGCATCTTCACAACTTAAATGCCACAGTTTTTCCAAATTGTGTTCTACGAAATATTTGCAAGATGTCAAATGTATGAAGGAGGAAAAAGGTTCCATGAGCAACCAAATAGGAAAAATGCTACATGTTATTGGTGATTCACTGGACACACTAGTATATTACAGGCTTTGAGAAATCCTGCAATAAAACAGTTATTTACACTGATATTCCCAAACTTTTTGTAACATGGAATCTGTTTTCTACCAGTATCCATACAAGCAAATCATTAGCTACATAAAAGATAACTAGTTATATAAATTAGGATACAGATTATTTCCAAGGCAATCCTCCAAAAAAGCAAATTCTGTTTTTAATGTGTCTGAGGATTACTAGCACGTGGCATAAACTTTCTTGCATATGGCGTAATCTTTGAGTAGTTATTAAGAACTAAAAACGTGATCACCAACTGAAAACTGTCTTGATATACCATGGAAAGATAGGGGCACCATAAATGTTAGTTACTTTACCTTTCTCCCAAACTATCCCAACATTTTCTAAACTAATTCAGAAAAATAATTTAGAAAAGCCATGGTCGGAATTCTTTATTTGAAAAGTGGCTGAGATTTCACATATGTAACAGATATCATTGCTAAATCAAATAGAAACTTGCTTATTTGGCATTCACTGAAGAATAAAGTGCTAAGGAAAAACAAGAAATTTACGTTTTGGAGATCTTTACCATCAAAAAGACTATAAGATGAAAAATTAAAGAAAGAATAAGTGCTTTGTCTAGACAATGTTAAAATGAGAAATTCTGAGGTTCTAATTTTTGAATTAGTTTATGAATGACACACAAACTTAGAGTGGTGCCCAATATGTACTAAGTGTTCAGTACAAGGTGATGTTGATTTACTTGTTATTTATTATTACCATTAGTATTAATGTGAACTTAATAATGACTCTTTAGAAACCACACCTTCCTATCTACTTTTACTCCATAGCTAATAAAGTTATTCTTTTTCCTGAAACCTTTATTGGGAGAAAATTTAGAGATTGGTGTATGGGGTTGCATATGCAACACGAATTGGGTGCCAGGTCTGAGGAATTCACTTGTTCAATAGATATCTGCAGAGACTGAGACCCTATAGGTAGTTTGCAAGTGCTGAGTATGAAGATGTAGGCCATGTCTCTGGCTCTGAATAGTCTGATAGAGAAGACAGAGAACTAAAAGTGGTTAATGCGATAAGTGCTATCACATTAAAGTGTGCAACTCGCTATGGGAGCTCAGCGGTGACAGTGACCGGACAGGGGAGGGAGGTGTCAGAGGGGCTTTTCAGAAGAAAAAAAAATCTGAAGAAAAAAATCAGATACACAAAAATAAAGAGCATGCTCAGATAACAGGAATTCAGTATGAAATAGAATCCGGTGTAGCAAAGGACTAGGTCAATCAACTGTAGATGCAGGCCAGAACAAGCTGTCGCACTGGTTCTTGGTGGGTTGGTAACGGATCCGCCCTCTCTTCCAAGGGTGTTCCACTGAGGTTCCAGTCTGCTCATACCAGATGAATCCAGAGATGACAGGAGGTACCTTTCCCGCTATCCAACTTTTGAATGTGCCCCAAGACTGCCAGGTGTCAGTTCTGGGCCCTCTTCTCTTCTCTACATTATCCTCCTGGGGAACTCAAACAACCCTTTTCAATAAAAAACCATCAGTGGACTAGTGACACCCACAATAATATTTTTTGCCTTGATCCCTTTTGCGAGCTCCAGATTATTGTTATCCAATTGGTTTCTCATTGGCTTTGATTGCATGTCTAAAAGGCATCTCAAAACACACACTGGCCTACACAGAACTCTTCACTTGTCCCACTGAAATAAAGCCTTTTCTCCTTTTGTCTTGCCATTGCAGAAAATGGCAAAAATGTTTGCTAGCTGCTCAAGTTCAAACCTAGAAATCATCCATGATAATTCTGTTTGATACTGTGAAATAATAAACATATATTTGGTCTGTGGTTCCTAGCACAGAGCTCCTAAAACCTTTGCAATTTCTTGAATGATAGGGGAGAGAGGAGCATCTTTTGGTATTCATACATAGTAAGCCCCCCCCTTTTTTTCCGACATGGAGTCTTGCTCTGTTACCCAGGTTGGAGTGCAATGGAGTGATCTTGGCTCACTGCAACCTCTGACTCCCGGGTTCAAGCGATTCAGCCTCCTGAGTAGCTGGGATTACCAACAAGCACCACCACGCCTGGCTAATTTTTTGTATTTTTAGTAGAAATGGGGTGTCGCCATGTTGACCAGGTTGGTCTTGAAATCCTGACCTCAAGTGATCTGCCTGCCTCAGCCTTCAAAAGTGCTGGGATTACAGATGTGAGCCACCCTGCCCAGCCAATAAGCCCCTTCCAATCACACCTGACTATGCTAATGAAGTGACTCTTGGAAGTCGGGGGCTAGTTGTCAAAGGAACCAACCATGAGATGAGAGGGCTGGAACTGTCAGCCCCATCCCCCAGGCTCTGGGAAGGGGATATGGGCTGGGGATTGAGCTAGTCACCAATGGAGAATAAATGAATCAATCACGCCTTTGTAATGTAGCTTCCATAAAAACCCTAAATAAAGGGGTTCAAAGAGCTTCTGGGTTGGTGAACACATCATATGCCAGAGGGTAACACACCCAACTTCAGAGAAAGAAGCTCCTATGTTTGGGACGCTTCCAAACCTTGCCCTATGTGCTGCTTCATCTGGCTATTCATGTGTACACTTTCTAATATCCTTTGCAAGAAACTAGCAATAGGAAGCAAAGTGTTTCCCTGAGTTCTGTGAGCCCTTACAGACAATTATCAAACCCAAAGAGGTGGTTGTGGAAAACCTCCGATTTGTAGACAAGTTGGACAGAAGCGTGGATGACCTGGGGCCGCACTAATTTCAATTGGCATCTGAAGTTGGGGAGAGTCTTGTGGGACTGAGCCCCTAACCTATGGGTCTGTGGTAACGTCATGTGGTTAGTGTCAGAATTGAATTAAGTTCTAGGACACCCAGTTGATATCTGAAGAGAACTGGAGAATTGTTTGGTGTGGAAAACCCACACATTTGGTGTCAGAAGTGTTGTGTGTAGAGAAACAGTTTTCCTTTGTCCTTCCTTTCCCTTTTACTTCCTTAACCAATCAGCAAAATTTGTTCTTATTTGCAAACTAAATCCTACTTCCATCCACATGATTCCATCTCCATTGCTACCACTCTTGTCCAAGCCGTGAATATTTCTTACCTGGTCCAAGGTGACAGCCTTCATCATGCTTCCTGTTCCCCCCGGCTCCTCTATAACCCCTTTGTAAATAAGACCAAGTCTGTACTGTCTCAGGACCCACGAACGGCTTCAATACCATTTAGAATTAAATCCAACATTCTCACTTTGGCAGATAAAGCCATATCTATCCCTCTAGTCCCATCTCACATTGAATCCTGGAGGCTATGCGACCTTTGTAAATTATCCAACCTCTCTATGCCTCAATTTGCTTACATATAAAATGGAAATATCGAAAGTATGTGCCCAATAAGGTTGCTGTCAGGATTAAAAACGTTAATATGTCTAAAGCACTTACAACTATAATTGGCATGTGGCAAAATCTCAGGTTACCTGTTGTTGTTGTTGTTGTTGTTGTTATTATTATTATTTAGAGACAGGGTTTCACCATTTTGGCCAGGCTAGTCTCCAACTCCTGACCACAGGTGATCCGCCCACCTCGGCCTCCCAAAGTGTTGGGATTACTGGCGTAAGTCACCATGCCCGGCCTCAGGTTACTTACTATTATTATTTCCTCTGCCTTTTCCAACTGTTTGAAAGGCTGGATCCCTTTCACCTTTTAGCTCTCAGCTAAAATTTCTCCTCTGCAGAAACCCTTTCCTGACCACCCCAACTAACATCTCCCTAATCCCTATTATGTCATTTTTTTCCCTTATAGGTCCAATTAATATATAAAATAACCTGGGATCCCCCAAATAGGATGTGATTACATGTGTTTCAGAAATGTGTTAGATCCATTCTTCGATGTATATCCAGTATCTAACACAGTGTCCAGCTTACAGTAGGTACTCTATATATTTTTATTGAATAAATGAATGGATGGATGGCTGGATAAATGAATGCATGTCTAAAACGGTGGAAGGTGAGGTTAATTAGGAAGCTTTCAATTTGTGTAACAGCAATAGGAGGTATGTAGAGAAGTCAAATTTGAAAGACGTTTCTGAGGGAGAAAGTAAAAATCTTTAAGTAAAAAAGATTTAGTAAAAACCTGATATATACTAGAACAGTGGTTCTCACATCTTAAGCATGCATCAGCATCACGTGGTAGGCTTGTGAAAACACAGATTGCAGACCCGAAAGTTTCTGACTCAATAGGTTGGATGTGGGGCCCAAGAATTTGCATTTCTGGAAAATTCCCAGGTGATACTTATGTTCCTGGTCCAGGTACCACACTTTAAGAACCACAGTGCTGGACTGGGCGCGGTAGCTCATGCCTGTAATCCCAGCACTTTGGGAGGCCGAGGCAGGTGGGTCACCTGAAGTCAGGAGTTCAAGACCAGTCTGACCAACATGGAGAAACCCCGTCTTTACTAAAAATACAAAATTAGCTGGACATGGTAGCACATGTGGTGGCACATGCCTGTAATCCCAGCTACTCGGGAGACTGAGGCAGGAGAATCACTTGAACCCAGGAGGTGGAGGTTGTAGTGAGTCGAGATTGCACCACTGAGCTCCAGCCTGGGCAGCAAGAGCAAAACTCTGTCTCAAAAAAAATAAATAAATAAAAGAACCACAGTGCTGAATTTAAAGAGGTAGAAGACATCCTTGGATTTTATTATTAGATAGATATTTGAATTTTATTATTAGATTTAATTATTAGATATTATTATTAGATATCATCCTTGGATTTTATTATTAGATGTTAAATATTCTTAATAATAATATTATAGATATTATTATTATTAGACTTAAAGCAGTTATTATTGCCAATTTTTAAGTTATCTTTTCTATTTTATAAAATGTAGGTAAATATACTTAGTGGGTAAAAATTATGATTTAAATCAGAAATCCTGACTGAATATGACACTGAAAGCCACTAGCTCTTATTAACATAAAAATATAAAATGGGGGAAAAAAGCCTTATTTCTTCTTCTGAACAATAAAACTAAATAATGTGAGGATCAATTATGATTGAATTTTTAATTGTCCAGGATTTTAGAAATGATTCAAAATTATATCATTTTTACAGCTACAAAAGTCTGGAACTTACATGCAGCCGCATGTATTGAACCCTATTCTCCTTCTCCCTGTATGCAGCCATAGCGAAGGGTATGGGTTGGCAAATTTTGGTCAACAGACCAAATCCAGCTCACTGCTTGATTCTGTAAATAAAGTTTTATTGGAAATGTGAAAGAAAAATAAAACCTCAGGACCACAAATTCACTATGCCAAAGGGAAACATTAAGCTGGAACTGCCTTTCCTTTTGTTCCTGAGCAAATAGCTACAGATAAGGCCAGATGGAAGGCCAGAGGTCTCCACAGGTAACTACTCTATGTTTATTTATATCAAGTGACCATTTACTGTGGGCTAGATGAATACACAATTGACTACTCCTGTACCCCCTCTTTCACATATAAAATGTGGATTCAGTGAACACTCATCAAAGACCCAAAAGAACGCAATCGCTTGCCCCTTTTATCTACCCTCCTTCCTTTTTTTTCCCCCTTCCTCCTTCCCCCACTGCCTGTTCTTTCTCCTTTAAATACGGAAGTCCCCAAACTCTCTTTGGAAAAAGCAGGATTCACAAATGTCCCTGTGGTTTTGCATTCCTTTTTCTTGGGCACATCCTTAACCTTGGCAAAATAAACCTCTAAATTTATTGAGACCCATCTCAGATACTTTTTGGTTTACCCATTTGTTTACATGTCTATGGCTGTTTTTGCACTACAATAGCAGAGTGGTGACAGAGACCTAATGTTCCATAAAGACTCTCTGTCTTATATAGAAAAAGTTTGTCCCTGCCTAAGGGGCATCAAGGGGACAAAGCTACCAGTTTGCTCCTCATTGTATTTCCTATTGCTTAGAAGTGCAGATTTTATTCCAGTACTTGAATTTTACAATACTATAAATTCTATGTAGTCTTCACTGTACATATCATTTATATAACCAAGTCAAGTATACAATGCCTAGCATAGTATCTACATAACTCTGTAAAATATGCTTATTTTACAATATGCTTTCCCTAAGAGGTAGTCTATATTTTACAAGGAAAATTTCTTTCCCTGAGAAGTAGTCTATATTTTACAAGGAAAATGTCTTCATTTAGAATACATTATAATCATCTTCTAATTATATTCACATAACCAGAGGGCACATGACAGCAAATAATGTGAAGGAAATCAATTCCCTGATACTCAACTTCCATATTCACTCTTTACTAAAACTGATCTGTTGAAGAAAAGACTGGTTCAGTTCTCTTTTCCCACCTCCCCAATACAATCACCTTTTCCTGACTTTACTACGGAATATCTTGTCTCTCAGCCATCCTGATTTTTACTGTAGTGCTTTTTCCCTGACGTATAAGCATCTCTTGGGTGCCAAACAAAAGGGCAATCAGATAACGTATGGAACCTAAGGGAAAAGCCCTTGAGAGCAAAGTAAAACAGGCACAGGAAAGAAATATCAAAAGCAGATATGCCTTCTTTCATCTATTTGTCCACTAGTCCTTGCTTACAAACCATGTTTGTCCACCTGATGATCTTAGAATCAGAATTCAGAAGTGAATTGAGTATCACAGCAACACATGTTAACATGTTTATTTGTTTTGAAAGAATGAAGTCAGACCTTTTCTGTTAGAAGATAAATAGGATTGGATGATTAGTTTGGTAATAAGAACTGGCTTTGAGAATTAGCTTATGTGGCACTAGTTTTTCATAACTGAGTGAACTATAATAAATCTGCAACTTTTGATATGTATTTTAAATAGACTAAGAACATGTAGAAAATATACCAGGAATGATATCCTTTGCAATTACTTAGACATAAGATAGCAACTATTAGACATCAATTTAAAAATCTGTGAGGGGATATAAAATTCTTCCAGAATATAGGTAACAAATCTTTTGGCTTCCCTGAGCCACATTGGAAGAGGAAGAATTGCATTGGGTCACACATAAAATACATTAGCACTAACAATAGTTGACGAGCCTTAAAAAAAAAAACAAAAAAAACAAAAAAGGTCCATGCATAAGTCTCATAATGTTTTAAGAAAGTTTACGAGTTTGTGTTGGGCCGCATTCAAAGCCATCCTGGGTCGCATGTGGCCTGTGGACCTCGGGTTGGACAATGTCCTGGAGAAAAAGAAAGCAAGAAAACCACTGCCTAGCAGTATATATGAGAAGATGAAGCCCTGTGTTAGAACCCCTGAATGTCCATGGTGAGACAATGGGAAAGTGAGCAGCTTTGCACAGGAAGTGAAAGGCAACTGGGGCTGCCAGTGTGCAAGGTAAGGAAGACAAAGCTGGGGATGTCCAAGAAGAGAGAGGGCCCAGCTTCAATGATAGGTCACTCATAACCTAGCAGAATGTCAAGGAAAATTGTTTGGCAGATAGGACTTTAAATTTTAAGTTGTTTCTGACTGCAGTGTAATTTTTACTTTCCTTGTCTCATATTTTTAATATTTTAATAAAATCAGCTAGCATTAACTTAACATGTTGGGAAAGAAAGAGCTGGAGGATATCCAGTAAGGCAATGCAATGCAGAAAAGTGGCAGACATGCAGAAGGGAAAGAGTTTAGAAATTGCAAAATCAGCAAATGCAGGAACTAGGAATCAAGAGAAGGCTAGAAAAAACACAAGCCTCTACCTCTTGCCTCCTCTCCCATTTCTCCCTCCAAAGATAATTAGAAACATGAGATGGGGCCCAAACAATTTACCTTTATTTTAAAAACCAAGGTGGTTCCAGCAAGCCAGGGCCCTTCACAAATGGACATTATAAATAAATTAGCAGTAGCTTACAATTTAAATTCTAAATTTTACTTTTCAAAAAATTTGTTTTCTCTCAAAATCTATTTAGAGCATCTACATTGGACAAATAAATCAAACAATTCCTCTACTTTTTTCTATTTTATTTTACTGCAGCTATAGGATGCAGGAAAGAAATATCTTTCTACTTGACCAAGAGTAGGTGGCAACTAACGGTCAGTTTGTGTTTGAAATTGGATCTGTGAGACTCCAAGAGACTCCACAGTGACCTACATGTTGCATAGTTCTGGTATTGGAAAAGTTGGGACTCAGTAATGGTGAAGTTTCTGACCTCCTTCAGAAAAAACATTTTTGGATAAAGTACTCTTATTAAATTAAAAAGAGTAAAAACGTTTTATATTACATAATACAGAAATGGAAGCTTGTTTTGAATTGAAGATATTTAAAATTATGACCTATAAATGTATTACAGATGTAGCCTACACTTGGAAAATAAATATTTTGATAAAATATTTTTGTTTCTCAAATCTCAGTGTCATGTGAGAAAAACAAAGTAGCATTCTTGGACCATACAAAGAAAAAGAAAAGGAAATACACTATGTTTTCGACTGATTCTTTAGTGTAAAAGATCTTTTTACTATGACTCTTAGAAACAGCTCTGTACCCATACTGTGCATATTTCAATGCACATCTGTGATTTGTTCTTCCAGCATCGTGACTCTAAAATTAGAAGGCTTCACTTGGAAGAATGCCAAGGTAATCATGAAGAGGGCTACAGTCAGACGGCTGAAGGGACCAGTACAGACAGCAGACCAGTAAAGAAACTATGAGTGATTTGGGTTAAAACTGGCACAAACATGGTAAAAGCAAACCTTAGGATGTTGAAAATCAAGTAAAATAAATGATGATTCTTGCATCCAGAAATAGCAAAAAATGTTTATGAAATATTATATATAGTTTTAGGATTATATACTCATAATGATAGGTGTATTATAACACATTACCTATAAGTTATATTTGTTAATAATTATAACCAATTGAAATTCTATTACTTTAGTCATTGATTCACTCAATATAAGTTTGGTCCATATCTGTTATGTGCTAGCTTAAGCACAAGTGCTATAAGAGATAGGAAGGAAATAAAACTAATGTATTGCCCATCTAATGTCACAAATGTTTTGGATCACTTCAGTTATTCCTCATAGATATCTGCCAGCTAACTGAGCCTCAGAGAGGTTAAAATGTTCAAGGAGACAAGCTTGAAAGTATCAGAGCAGCCTTCAAACCTATGTCTGTCTATACTGAAAGCCTTCACCCTTGCTACTATGCCACATTGCTTCCTCAAAGAGGAGAAGGAAATGAGAAGCACACAGCCACTGCCTTAAAGGATCCTGGAAACAAGAACACACACAAAGCATACCTGTATATAAATATCTATAAGTTTCATAGAAGAGGATTAAAGTGTCTCTTCTCACTTAAGGCTGAAATTTCAACTAAGCCTGGAAGGATGGGTTGGAGTCAGAAAGCAAGCTAACTTAAATTCCAAAATTAATCATAAAAATTTCTTGGGCTTAGGGAAAAAAAAGAACATGAGTCAAACACAATCACTAAAGGATGTCCTTCTTTGAGAGATGGCTCCTCTGGCTCCTTAATATTTCAAGCCCCTTCTCCCTACACACATACACACATGCACACACACACACATATGCATACATACAGACATAGTAAGTAAATAAATAAATGTTTCTACAGCTCTGAAGTAATATTCATTAAAAATTTAACTAATAACTTTGGGGAAATAATCCATGTTTTGAGAGAAAAGAAGGGGAGTGGTTGGCATTTACTAAGTCATTCAGACTTTTGGAAACATAATTTCAAGGAGACTGACTCAGAAGGTGGGATTGCAAAGTGGGGTTGAATACTGAGGAAGCTCCAGTGTTTCTCCAAGAATGAAACTCAGGTGTCTCTTGGTAAAGAGACACATAGAAAGATGAAAAAATGCAAATAATAAAATCCTTCAGAGATTTAGAGTGCAACCCCAACACAGTCCACCACCTCTTTTATTACTTTTGAAAGCATGAATTCTCAGTTCTGTTTACTCCTCTGTGTCATGAGTAAGTTTTCCTTCGCAGAGGCTGCCTTTCCATATTCACAGAACAGCTTGCTTAAAATATGTAAAGTTGAAGTGTGTGCAAAAGATCATAGTGTGCATGAAGGAGAATGAACTTGGAATAAACATACATGAGATAACAGATGAAAAACAAACAAACTGATCCAATAACCTTCAGCAATAAGTCTTATCAACATTTGGTCAATAAGTCTACTCTTCAAATTTTACAATAGTAATTTCTTCAAAAAGTAAAAGCCAAATAATAAAAAATTAGTGTTTATACTGTCATTTCAGAAAATTATGTAATAGTTTTGGAAAATATATAGCATTTCTATGACTTCTACGCAAAAATAATGAAGCAATGACAACAATTCCTGTGAGAAAATAAGGGCAGAAAACTGTTCAGATTTCTAGCTTATTTTCTCAACCAGAGACCTCCAGATAAGATCCTACAAAATCAGTTTTTAGAGAACGGAGACAAAGCTAAAGAGAAAGAATAAATAAAAAGGTACAGTAGTCAGTATCCCACAGTGAGAAAAAAGAGACCCTTACATCCTTCTCTTCATTTCAGGGATTTTTAAAACTTCAATAAAAGTAATGTTCAGTAATTCCATTTTTAAAAATTATATATCTACTTTTTAATAAAATATATATTCACTCTTGAGGGGATATCTGAAGTAGATAATACCATTCACAATAGGTTTTATTTATTTAGTTTATTTATTTATTTATTTTGAGACAGAGTCTCACTCTTGCTGCCCAGGCTAGAGTGCAGTGGCACAATCTCGGCTCACTGCAACCTCTGTCTCCTGGGTTCAAGTGATTCTCCTGCCTCAGCCTCCCAAGTAGCTGGCATTACAGGCACCTGCTACCAAGCCCGGCTAATTTTTGTATTTTTAGCAGAGACAGGGTTTCACTATATTGGCCAGGCTGATCTCGAACTCCTGACCTCAGGAGATCCACCCACCTCGGCCTTACAAAGTGCTGGGATTATAGGCGTGAGCCATCGCGCTCCGCCTACAACAGGCTTTATAACAGTTATTTATAGATAGTGAGAATGGGCTGGTTATAGATTTATGGGAATTTTTAGTGAGACGAGTATTTGTCTGATGATTTGTCTCCTAAATGGAGAAAACAATAAACCCTTTTGTACAATTATTCTTTTAATTTTGAAAAGAAATAGTGTGAAACTGACCTTTGATTACTGAATAGAAAAATCAGTTTTAGGGCTGGGTGCGGTGGCTCACGCCTGTAATCCCAGCACGTTGGGAGGCCGAGGCGGGCGGATCATGAGGTCAGGAGATCCAGACCATTCTGGCTAACACGGTGAAACCCCATCTCTACTAAAAATACAAAAAAAATTAGCCGGGCGTGGTGGTGCCGCCTGTTGTCCCAGCTACTCGGGAGGCTGAGGCAGGAGAGTGGGGTGAACCTGGGAGGCGGAGCTTGCAGTCAGCGGAGATCGCGCCACTGCACTCCAGCCTGGGCAACAGAGCGAGACTCCATCTCAAAAAAAAAAAAAAAAAAAATCAATTTTAAACTTTTTATAAAGAACCTGATGCCCTTTTCCCTATCTAATTTCCCTTTATTCCTGAGAGCTAAGAGTGAAAGAAATGCCTAGAATTATTCCAGAACTGAGAAACAGAGCAACAGCCTTAGAAAGAGAAGAAATTATCACGTAATTCATGAATATACAGGTTCATAGAACTAAGATGGGTAAAGCAAGGAACAAATGATGAGGCACTTAGTTTTGCAGCACAATAAATATACAGACTTTCCCTGACGTGGCTGATGGTGCTTCAGGCTGCACCTTCTCCAAGTAGTAGGACTCACCAGATCACACCCCCAGTAGTGATCAGTGGACACAGAGCAGAACATAACCAAATCTCTTTAACTGGGGAGAAATTAGGTTTAAGTGGATTTATAGAGCAGATGTGAAAAGAATAAAGAAGTTTCAAAAGTGTTTTGGAAAAGGGAGGGGTTCCTTTGCTTTTAAGAAGGGAGGGTGGGATGGAGAGGTCACTAAGGAGTGAGGTCTGGGGAATAAAACAGGGGTTTGCTTTGTGTAGGAGAGTTGGGCTTTTAAAATAATTTTGATTTTAGGTTTGAGGGTACATGTGCAGGTTTCTTATATAGGTAAACTCATGTGCAGGGATTTGTTGTATAGATTATTTCATCACCCAGCTTTTAACCCTAGCACCCAGCCGTTATTATTATTATTTTTTAATGCAGCTGACAGTCTTCCAATCCTCCAGTCCTCCCTCCTCCTCCTTTTTGACCCTCACTGCCTCCTTGCTTTTTTCTCCCTCTTGGAGAGTATACAGATCCTCTTGCACATAGTAAGGGGTGACTCTGGATTTATGTCACCTGAAAATATAGATTAGAAATCTATTGTGTACCTAAAATCAGTAAATGTGATTTTCCTAACATCAAAAAAAAAAAAAAATGATTAATCTTTTTTGAAAAGAGTAGAATGAGTCCCTGGAGATTAGTTATGTCTTGTTGCCTCATTTAGAGAGCTCGCAGAAACCTCTTGAAAATGAAGAAAGGAAAAGCAGAAGGAGGTCCACACAGGGAAGCTGTGGAGCTGAGGACACGTGTAAAATATAAGCTATTCCAGCCTTCTTTAACACACAAGGCTTGTGCTATCATTCCAAGCAACTTGTAAGCTTACCGTGCTGAGAGACCCTTCAAAAATTCAACATAAACATCAATATTCTATATTACCTTCCAAATATTGCTTTAACAGAGAAAAATGATATACTATTTGGGTTTATTTCTTACAAAACTTTTACCTCTTTTGTAATTGTAGACGTTTATTATTATACATGTTGTGTGAGATAAAATATCTATGGGAAAGATAATAAGTCAAATTATAGAAAATTCAAGGAAGAGAGGATGACAGCAGATGAAAGATCGTGATGGTAGCTGTGAAGTTAAATGTCTTTTCGCTCACTGCAGTCCCCGCAAATTCTTTATAGATTCTCTCCATTGGGTGCAGGTTTCTAGAATATTAATTCTTTCCAAATGTAGATCATTTGGGAACTTTTGTTTCAACAATGTGAAACAATTTTTTAAAAAACTATTTTCCCACAGTTTTCTTTTAGTTTTGAAAGAAAAGATTATAAAGTTGATTTTTATTGGTAAAAGATACACAAGGGTTACGTAGATCAATTGTTTTTCCTGTGCCAATTGTGTACTCTTTTGTTATAGCAGTTTTATAATCAGCTATAATATCTTCCTAAAATCTGGCCTTAATTAGGGTGAATCTGGCCTTACTAATTTACATTTCATGTATATGAAGAGATGAGGTCTCACTCTGTTGCCCAGGCTGGAGTGCGTGGTGCTATCATAAATCACTGCAGTCTCGAACTCCTGGGTTCAAGCGATCCTCCCACCTCAGCATCC
Source organism: Chlorocebus sabaeus (assembly GCF_047675955.1). Classification (NCBI taxonomy): domain Eukaryota; kingdom Metazoa; phylum Chordata; class Mammalia; order Primates; family Cercopithecidae; genus Chlorocebus; species Chlorocebus sabaeus. The sequence goes on from NC_132920.1 coordinate 46,745,812, forward strand.
CAAGTAGCTGGGATACTGCAGATGCATGCCACCACATCCGGCTAAATTTTTTTTTAAGTTTCATAGAGACAATCTCACCATGTTGCCCAGGCTGGTCTCAAACTCTTGACCTCAAGCCATCCTCCCATCTCAGCCTCCCAAAGTGCTAGGATTACAGGTGTGAGCCACTGCACCTGGTCACATTTCTAATAATTGTTATTTATAATCAGTTATTTTTCTATATAGTTTTAAATCATTTAGCTAACTACACCCCCCCCCAAAAAAAATAGAATTCTCATTACAATTATATGTACAGTCATCTGAAAAGTGTTAGTATTTTCAGATTACATCTTCCCATCCAGGAATGTGATGTGCCTTTTTCTTTATTTAGATTGTTTTAAACATATATATTTTTCAAAAATCATATAGTTTCCTCCATATAGGTCCTGCCCCAGTCTGATTTCCTTATGCAAGAGAAATATCAGTTAAATGAATAGAAAGGAGAGATGTGACATGAGAAGGAAGGCTTAAAAAGCAGCTTAAAGCATCTGTGGTGAATACAGGCTGGGGAAAGAAGATAAAAAGCCTAGAGATTGTCCATGGACTCTGGGAATATGAGCACTGGGGCCTTAGGGATTGTAGCAGTAGCCTGGCAAGCCACATGTCTTTCTACTCTCCTCCTCCAGCCACCAGCTTCTTCCAAGCATCTCAGTCATTTCTGGCCTTCAGCTCTAGTTCTCACTTTTATAAGGATGGATATGGCCTTTGGCATATAAAGGATTTAGGATAAGATTTTATTATCAAAGACACATATTCCTATTGAGAAATTACAAGCAATAACCTTTTGGAGGTAGATCCTGCTCAGCTGTTTCAGTCTGACATTTATAACAATAGGCAAAGTCTGAAAAAGGCAGTGATAACAATGGATTGAGAAAGATATGAAGGACTGACTGCAACGTTTCTGAGAACAGGTTATTACATCCAATGGAAGATAAGGAGAATTGTCAGACTGACCCTCCCAACTCTTTCTTCCGTCAATACATGCACATATTAAATATCCCAAATCCCATTCCATCACATCAAAAGAAGTTCAATGCCACTATACCAAGTCAACCACCTAAGACTCTCTTCTGAAAAATAATATTTGGTGTTATTTTAAGAAGTGCTTCTCTCATATTTTAAAAAAGAGATTATCATTTTCTCTAATTACTAGAAGACAAAAATGGAGCATGCCTTATAATCATGATATTTTTTTCAAGGAGAAAAGGATACAGTCCAATACATGATAAATAAAAGGGAGAGAATATTGCCTAAAGAAGGTAACAGTGGGTAGATAATAACATGTAAAATAAATTTTGATCTAGAAATATCCTTATGTATAAAGTTAGTGTACTGAGTCCGAGTCCAAATTTTTGGTTTATGTTCCCTGGAGAGATGTCAGCCTGACTTTAAGAGTTTTTACCTTAGTATTTCCTAAAGAAGAAGAAGAAGAAGAAAAAAAAAAACACTATCCAAATGCTTGAAAAATTCACCAACAGAATGCTCTGAAGAAAGAATTGTGTTTAAATGAAAAAATGTAGAGAATAAATAAAGCAGATCAACAGTGCTGCCCTGGAATAAGATAGTGAAAGATTTAAAATGAGAGGCACCAGAGTAGAACCTGTCTCCAAGCTTATAAATCTGAACAGGGATATCAAATAATCTACAGCTATCAGAGGCATCTCTTTCAGCCACTGAAGCTAGGCAATAAAAAAGGAGAGAGTGACTTCACACAAAATCTCTTGAGCTAGGGTATCACAAGACCCACTTCGGGTATTAAAGGTAGAAGACAGTGGAAGAAATGAAGCTTCCCAAGAAATCTCTCCTGGGCCAGGTATTAGACATGCAAGTCTCACCCTAGTCATTATGGCTAGGTTACTGGACTGGAAAATCACAAGTTATGAGTTCCAAAATGACATCATCCTGATCTTCAAGGCCAAGGGAATAAGAAGATAGCCAAATTATATGTTTGGGGTAGAAAGAATAGTTTCAAATGAACTTTCTTGCATTTATAAATACTTTCTTAAGTAATCTATATGTGGTCTTCAAGGTTGACAAATGAGAATTAGTTTGTAAGAAGCTCCTCCATAATCTACTATTTCCTGGGTCCATTCTTGGATTTTAAAAACTAGCCTAGCAAAGGTAAATGAGGTTATGTGAGAAATTTCCTGCATGATAAGCTATAGCCTCCAAAATCTCTGTGTTAGGTTCATAGTGTCAGGCTACTAGTGGGAATGGAGATAATTTTTAAGAATAAAATAACCTCCTTCTGTTCATAATTCCACTGGAGTGTCCTTGGCTCTGTTCCTTGATCTCTTTCTTCATTATTTTGGGCAATGCATTGCACAAGAGGCCAAGAATCTGTCACAGACACAACTTTGGCCATCAGCCATTGGGCCCTGGCAGGTTGGAGTTGGGTAGTGAGAGTGAGCTTAAGTTAACTGAAGGGACTCAGATCTACAATACGCCATGATGGAAGCCTCCAAGAAGGTTGTTATTGGTTGGCAAGATGATACTGAGACACATCCAAGTGAAGGGAAGCTGCCTACAAGTTATAATATGGGTTTCATGACAATGACAATATATAAGATTTCAAGAATACAAATGCTTCAATGCAATAAAGTAAAACTAATCAACTAATTAAAATAAAGCAGACAATACGGAGTTTATCTAGAATATCACTGTGGAATCTGAGTCTCATTTTTCACTTTAGACACTTTCCTCATCAGTGTGTAATGTGTAGCCACCTGAGTCAATGTCACCAGGTAACCGACCCTGGACATCCCACAGTGTTGGTATATCCCTAGTCAGGATTGCTGCTAAATCAAAACACGGTGGTACCAACAACCACTGTTGATTGAGTAAAGGTTTCTCTTTCATCCACAATCACACAATTAGTGAGTGACAAGATTTAAATTCATGAATCCAACTGCGAACTCCTCTAATCCAATGCAAATTCTGTATGTGCCTTTTATGATGCATAAATCATGACTTTTATGTAAGATAGGAATCATTTCTATGCAGGTGCATTTCTATTAATTAATCTGGTCCCTTGTAAATTAACAGAAAATGCTTATTCATTTATCGCTTAGATAAAGGCAAAGTAAAGCTGATCAGCAAAAACAAAATAAAATAAAAAGGGTGCATGTGTATGCTACCCTATGTTAAAAAGCATAGGTGGAAAGGTCAAATGCAACCAGTGAAAAAAATTCAGGCACATTTTTATTTGTTTGCTTTTTTTAAAGAAAGAATGAGCCTCTGTTGATGGGCAGATTCTCATGTGGGAGTCCTGAATTAGAAATGAAAATTACTTTATAAAACAGCCTACACAGGAGCTAAACATTAATGCCTTTGATGGCTTTAGGTCAGTTACCCATAAGTGTGAGTACTTACACTGTCAATTAATCTTTTATGATCTGGTATTACTTTAGTAGTTATTTTGAAAAAAACAAAACACAAAGAAGCAAAAAAAAAAAAAAAAAAACAAAAACCACATCTAAATATGTACTCTAAATATGTAAATAAAATTATATTTTAATAAAATAGAAAAGTAAACCATAATGGTAGGCTGACGAAATCCTCCTTAAACAAATTAAAACGTAAGTATTTAAATAAAATTGAATCTGTGACACTATATAGCTTAATGTCAAAGTAAAAAGATAGATAACTTTATTCTTCAGCTCTGTGGATACAACAATATTCACCATATTGAGAATACATAAAACCCTACAGGAGGAAGAAATATCTCAGTGGTGATGGAAGCCATTACATCTTCTCCTCTTTATACATCCTCTCTAAATATGGTAAATAAAGTTATGGTAAAAAACCACAATTACTTTTGCACCAGCCAAGTAATTTGATTTACCATATTTAGAGAGGACATACAAAGAGGAGAGGTGTCATGGAAGTGTATCCCTAGTCCTTCCTAGTTTCCATCACACAAGAACCTGCTAGGTTCATGGCTTTCACACTTCCCTTTTCACCTGACTTTCTGCTTCCTACAGATGTTTCCAATGCAAAAAGTGCACTGCCCATTGATCACAGCAGAAAATCTGGATAGATGTGTCTTTTCTTCTTCATCTTACCCCTTATACCACCATAGAAGAATATGCTCATTTTCTCCTTTGGTTCCATTCGCTTTTCCTGATAGCCGACTTTGTCACTTCTACTTTATTCTCCATATTGGACATTCTGTAAAATATACACTTTCTATATTTTATCAGCAAGATCTGTTAGAGGGAAGCAGCAGAACCTAAATCCAGCTGATTTAGTAAAATAATGATAATTTATTAAAAGTATATTAAGTAGTTTACATAACTTTTAGGAGGGCTGGACAACCAGGCTTGAAGGGTGCATAGCCAGGAATCTTGCTCCAAATCAGGCCGCAGACCTGGTCTGGCAAGTATGACACTGACACTGATGTCAAGCACACTGAGGGCCACTGGCACAGGATACTGAATGACACTGTGCCCCCAGAAACGTCATTCTGCAAAACCTGCTCGCTTCCAGGAAAAATTTTTTAGTCTCCATTTTTTATTTCGGTAACTCTTGATTCGAAGTCTGGGGTTGGTAGATCTGACTGGCAAAGTCTTTTTTTCCTGGTAATATCCTAGTTTCAAGGGAAGCAAGGAAAACAAAAATCTAGCATTTTTCTGCACCACTATGGTAGGCAAGTTTCTGTTGAAACACAGAGATGAGATTTTGCGTAGCCAAAAATGGATATGTATCAATATGTGTGTTTGTAAATAATATATATATGAGTATAAAATATACACTTACTATATCATTATAAACATATTTTTATAACTATAAATACATTTTATAACTATAACTATATATCTTTGTATAAATATAATATATATTTATATATGCATATGTCTGTGTGTATATATACAAATACACTCCTTGTCTAATCCCAGGCTAGTGACCCCTTGCTTAAAGACTCCATAAAAGCAGACTAAGTACAATGATATCTCCCCACCTTTCTCATGATACTTCAAACTTGTATAAAGCATTGACAGTTTTTTGAAACAGTGCAATCATTAACTAGAACACCTGTGTGCTGGTGTCATATTTTCTGAATGGTAGTCATATTTTCTGAATCAAAACCAAATGCTCATCCTCTTTTTTAATTTAAAAATCCACACATTGATAGTTCAATCAAATTTTGCTTTGAATAATGTGACAAAAGCTTTTTCCTGAATCTCTTCTTCCAACCTAATATTAACCATTTTTTAGAAATGTGCTCACATTCTTCTCTGGAATTTTTTTTTTAAAAAAAAAAAAAAAAAAAAGGACAAACATCTTCCAACAGAAATGCCATCATGATGGTGATCTCAAAGGGTTTTGTGAGCCCACAGTGAGGCCACATCTGCTGTCTCTGACCCCAGTCAGCTCTTCCTCTAGGTATTTGCTTGTCTAACTCTTAACACCTTAAAGTCCTTGCTCAAATCTCACTGCCAATTAGGGCTTACACTGATTCTATTTAATACTATAATACCACCTTCCCACCTTCCCCCATCCCTGGCATTCATGATTTTCTCTAGCCTTTCCCTCCCTCTCCGCTCCCTCCCTCCTTTCCTCTTCTTTCTTTTTTTCTTTTTCCTTCCTTCCTTCCTTCCTTCCTTCCTTCCTTCCTTCCTTCCTTCCTTCCTTCCTTCCTTTCTCTTTATCCTTCCTTCCCTCCCTCCCTCCTTCCCTTCCCTTCCTTTTCCTTCCTTCCTTTCTTTGTCTTGCTCTGTTGCCCAGCCTGGAGTGCAGTGGCGCAAACTTAGCTCACTGCAACTTTGAATTCCTGGGCTCAGGTCCATCCTCCCACCTCAGCCTCCTGAGTAGCTAGAACCACAGGTGCATGCCACCATGCCCAGCTAAGAATTTTTTTTTAAGAGATGGAGTCTCACTATATTACCCAGGATGGCCTTGAATTCCTGACCTCAAGCAATCCCAAAGCTCTGGGATTATAGGCATGAGCCATCATGCCCAGCCTCTGTTATCTTTTAACATAATATTTATCACCTTTTAATATTTTTACTTTTAGAGTTTGCTTATGCATTACATTTATTGTTAATTGCCTGTCTCCTCTACCAGAATGTAAGGACCAAGAAAAAAGTAATATTTACTTTGTTCATATATCCCAAATTCCTAAAGCAGTTCCTGGCATATAATGGGAGCTCAACAAATATTTGCTGAATTAATAAATGAATGGGTGTGATTGGGGTAAAATAAACAAGGAGAAAAAGGCAGAGATGAGGTCGCTGAGTTAGGAATCAGATGACAGAGTCTCTGAGGCCATTTGAAGGCTTTAGATCTCATTCTGAGTGAGCTGTGAGGCCACTGGATGTGTGCACTGAGTATCAGAATCTGACGCATCGAGAGAAAAGAGCCAGTGGAGAAAGAGAAGTTGAACCCACCAAGAGATTGGCGATTGATTAATGGAACAAAACATTAGAGGTAATTAGGGGGGTTGAGATCTACATGTCCAGGTGGCCTTGGTCAGAAGAAGGTATAGGTATGCAACAAGTAAAGATGATTGTCTACATAAACCACAGACCATCACTCTGGTTAAAGTGCCCTGGTTAAGTGGCCCTTAATTTCTCTGGGTAATTTTATTGTCTTGGCAGACACATCATATTGTTTTGGAAAACAACTGGGTTATAAATATGGTAGTCATATTTTCTGAATCAAAAATGAGGCGAATGACTTAGAAAATGTTTTTCTCTAATCTATAAGTTTACTTATGTGTAAAGTTTTATAAACATATCAGAATTAAATCATATTCAATGTTATAAATGTTAACACACAGCAGAAAGGAAATGCAGAGTGTTTTTAGTGGGTATTCCAAAGTCTTCCTTGGTTAGATTGTGATTCTGCATGCAAAGGTGGGTCAAACCTACCATCATGGCCACGGGTATCAGGCTTAGGGGTATGAATGTTACTTCAGGAACATTTTCTGAGTATACATGTAGCATATATCCAGAGCTATCCTTTAGGAAGATTAATGTGGAAGCAACTTGGAGCAGAATAAAGCTGGAAATTGGATTGAAGCATCATAATTCGGGGATTCCAAGTACAATTTTGAAACAAGGAGATTTGCTGATTTGTATTGTCAACTTTCATGCCAAACAAACTAGACTCAAATCACGCCCCACCACTTGCTAGCTGTATGGTCTTAGGTAAGTTATCTAATTGGGGTTTCACTTTCCTCATGCATAAAATAGGGCAAATAATAATGCTTAGGAGGGATGATTCAAGGATTAAATAAGTCAAGAAGGAAAGTACTTAAAATAGGGCCTGCTACTTAATTAGTACTGAGTATTAACTATTACTGTTTCTACTACTCCTATCTTATAGGGCAATATTAGACATACATAGTCTCAGGCTATATTTCTGCTGCATTTTGACACCGTCAGAAGTGTGGCCAATTCATATAAAAGTAATTTATTTGTGGCTGTAAACATTTAAGAAAACGATCTTATTTCAAAAAACAATACTAATATTTGGAAGTAGAAAAACTCAAAGTTTTAAGTTACTAATTTCATGATATGGGAGGATTATAAAATTTCATATAACTGATGTAGTTGTATCAGCTTTGGTCATAGCTAAGATTTACAAAGCAATTACGATTTGCCAGGTACTGTGCTATCTATCTAATTTACATTTGATTATGTAATTTACATCTAAATTACATAAGATTACATACTATATCCTTCTAATAACTTCACGAGATGAGGATTATTATTAACCATCTTCCCAAAGAGGAAAAAGGCTTAAAGAACTTGGTAACTTGAGTAAAGATACACCATTAATAAGTGTCTCCACCTGGATTTCAATTTAGGCAGTCTGACTCTAGGGTCCACACTACATTATGAGGTTATGACAGGCAATTGAAATAATGTGTAGTAACTTATCAACTAAAATTTAAAACCAAATGACTAATTTCTAGGAACTATACCCCAAAATTTGATAACAAAGCAAAATTATTCTTTATTAGATCATCAATGATTTGGTAATATATGTTTTACCCAAAACCAAGGGACAAAATAAAACCATATGCAAAAAAAAAAAAAAAAAAAAAAAAAAAAAAAAATGCTTTACAGAGATCAAAACCCTAGAGAAAAGTTAACATTATTTACCATTCACATGGATTACTGGGGTTGAAATTACTCAGTGTCTCAAAGTACTGATAAGATATTGGCTGGCACTAGGTGTGTTATACATTTTTTTAAATTTTCTGTATATTATGATTTGTGTGGGTGTGTAAATTTTTTATAATAATATTTCTTAAATATATAATATCTTTAAAAGAAACAGAAAACCTTCCTGGCTGGGGACAGACTACTCCTCTCCCTCTCGGGACAAGCTAGTTCTTCCAGTTGGCACACAATTCAGCCTGGAGTATGCCTCTGACATGCAAAGTAACCAATCTAGAACTATACCTCCTCTATCTGGCCCAGATAACCCAAGAAGCAATATTCCTCTGCCTTAGTCATATCAGGTCCAGATACCAGGCCACCAGAGACCACTCTACAGTTTAGAGCCCCTGGGGATTATTCAAATTAGCTAATGCTAACCTGTTGACTTGTCCCTTCTCTGCCTTTCCTGTGGAAACCCTAATAAAGGATCTAGCTCCTTTTGTGGCTCCCAAGTGACTGACCATCATACAATAGGGTTCTGCTAAGTCAAAATTAAGTGCAGAAAACTGTCAAAAAGTCCTTATATAAAACATTCATTTCATATAAAATGTCAAATGGGATGGTTGATAGAGCTGCAAATAGAGGCTAGACCAAAACACTTATCTCTTAAAACTAGCCATATATTCTTACATTTGTTCATTAAACTCATTCAGAAAATAGTTGTTGAGTAATTTTTAAGTTCTAAGCAACTAGGTACTACAAAGACCAACTATGTTTAGTTTCTGTTGTTGGAGAGATTGCATTCTGGTGGGGTAAATACATAAATACACAAATAAAAAAATATTTTTAAAAGTTAGTCACAAGAACAGAAAACCAAACACCGCATGTTCTCACTCATAGGTGTGAATTGAACAATGAGAACACTCGGACACAGGGTGGGGAATACCAAACACCAGGGCCTGTTGTGGGATGAAGGGAGTGGGGAGGGATAGCATTAGGAGATATACCCAATGTAAATGATGAGTTAATGGGTGCAGCACACCAACATGGCACATGTATCCCGATGTAACAAACCTGCATGTTGGGCACATGTACCCTAGAACTTAAAGTATAATAATAAAAAAAAAAGTTAATGATTCGCTAACTTGTTTTACTTTTAAGGAAATATAGAGTGAGACAAGTCAGAGTATCACCAAGGGCAGTGTTGGGGAAAGTGACTTTAGGTGGGGTAAGACTAAAATATCTATCTGAAGAGGTGACATTCAAGCTGAAAGATTAGTAAGGGAAAGAGTTCCCGGCACAGGAGTCTTACTGAATTTACCAGCAGGTACATGTCTCCAAAGAAGCAATGTAAATATTCCTTTTTCTCTCCTAATATCTTCTAGATACTTCCAAACCTGCTTTCAATTTTTATAAAAAGCATGGACCATACTTTACTCATCTTCATAGCTCTGGTACTTCACACAATGCCTTCACATGGTGAACATTCAAAAAGTTAAGTTTGAGGGCCAAGTAAAATAACGGACAAATTAAGGGTTAATCCACATAAGCCTGGGAGGTTTTCTAAAGAACTTTTAAAACTTATAGTTCAGGGTGATGTCAGCAAAAATGGCAGAGCAAGGAACTCCTAAAGTTCCCTCCTTAAAAGCAGTAAGAAATTTGATAAAAAAAAAAAATTCTAAGAACGAAGTTTTTTAGATTTCTACAGATTAACCAAAGTTTTGCAGCAATTGAAGAATGTCTATTCAAGAAAAAAACAGTTGAATCTTGATAAGAACATAAACTTAATGTCATTTTAACCTGCCCTATTCTCATCCCCCTCTCTACATCTGCATAGAAGACTTAAAAGCCAGCAGTCTGCATTCACAGTGAAAACCAATACCCCAGCACTCACTAGATAGGGCAGAACAAGGTTGGAACTTCTTCTAAACCTCATTAGTAGAGTATTCCCATTATTCAACAAGTTTGGCAGTTTCCTAGAAGACCTTACTTGCAAGACTGTCTTTATTTGACCTGAGTTGGAGTTCACTCAATATGAAAAGCCTTTCCTCCAGGGTTGTTGGTCTAAAATCTTTAAAAACAACTGTTTCACTTTGCAACTGTCTGAGTCAGTAGAACACTGTTGAACAAACAATAGGCAAACCAACAGGATGAAAATGCAAGGCTAGGGAATGAGTTGTTCACAGTGGTTTTGCAGAGGTCCAATGCATTCCCAGGAATCTAGAAGGGCATCCATTTGCCCAGGGCTATACTTATGCTCAGGAAAGACATGAGAAGGCCACACGCTCTCACATACACCTGTCCTTGAGGCTCTGCACAGGTAGAAAGTGAAAGCTAAGGCAGAGTTGTCAACTGCTTGGCTGAGTGTTGAAGGCATGCCCCAACATGCACACGTAGCCCCTTAGCAAAGAATGTGAGACTTCTAAATTACTGATGTAAAGAAATATCTATCTAGTTGATACCTGATCACTAAACAATGAAGCAGAGACTTCTGTGGCCATATGTGACAAAGAATGCAAACATTACAGAATTAGTTAAGAAAAGTCACTAAACAATCAAACAAATAACAAAAACAATAAACAGCAACAACAACAAACTCTGAGGAAAGGGAAGAATCTAATTTCCAAAGTTGTTACATTCTATTATGTAAAATGTCCAGTTTTCAACAAAGAATTACAAGGCATACAATAAGAAACCTAAAATAAGATATGAAAAAGAAAATACAGTGTTGAATGTGTATCCCTTTCACATAATCATGAAGTCAAAAAATTAAGAGTTGAACCACTATAAGTTGAAGACTGTCTGAACAGATTATTCACAGAGCAAAAAAGGAATCAACAGAAAGGGTCCCTGAAGTAACTCAGTTGCTGGACTTAATAAAGACTTTAAATCAGATATTTTCATTATATTCAAAGAACTAAAGAAATCATTTCTAAACAACTAAATAGAGAATATCAATAGAGAAACTGTAAAGATTCTAACAAAATTAAATTAAATACAAAAATCACTAGGAAAAATAAAATCAAGTTAAAATAAACAGAATTAAAAAGTTAGTTCTTTGCAAACAAAATTGACAAATATGTAGTCACAATGACCAAGAAAGTAAAACAGGACCCAAATTAAAATTAGGAATGAAATACTTGGTTTTCTAGTGCCCTTACAGAAATAAAATGGACTGTGGGGAACACTATGAAAAATTTTATACCAACAAATTAGATAATCTGGATGAAATGGACATATTCCTAAAAAGACATAAACTATAAAACTGACTCAAGAAGAAATAGATAATCTAAATAGGCCAGTAACAAGTAGAAAGACTGAATTAATAAAAAAAAACTTCCAAAAAGAAAATCTTAGGACCAGATCACTTCACTGGTGAATTCTACCATATGTTTAAAGAAGAAATAACATCAATCTTTCATAAACTCTTCCAAAAATTAGAAGAGGAAGAAATACTTCCAAATTCACTCTCTAAAGCTAGAATTATCTTGATACCAAAACCAGACAAAGTTATTTTAAGAAAATTATAAGTCAATATTCCTTATTAACATAGATTATTCAAAAAAACTTCAAAATTCTTCACAGAAAATACTAGCAAACTGAATCCAGCATCATATAAAGAAAATTATACATCAGGATAAGCAGGATTTATTCCAGAAATGCATGGATACTTCAAGACCTGAAAATCAGTTAATGTAAGACATTATAATATAAAACAGTACACTAGGTGAAAGAAGCCAGACACAAAGGACCACATATCGTATGTTTCCATTTATATGAACTGTCCACAAAAGGCAAATGTGTCAGGACAATAAGTAAATTAGTGGTCGTCAGAAGCTAGAAATAGAAAATCGAAAGCGACTCCTAATGGGTATGGGATTTCTTTTGAAGGTGATAAAAATGTTCTGGGACTAGATAGTGTTGATGGTTGCAATCTTATAAATATACTAAAAGATACTACATTTTATACTTTGAAAGGGTGAATTATATATAATTATATATATGTAATTTTATTTATAAGTTGATGCATATTACATGCACACAAACTTATAGCTCAAGATGACAATCTGAGAACACACTTCTGCCTTTCTCTGTCCCAATGTCCCATTAAAAAAAAAAAAATGAAGCCAGTTATGCTGGCACACACGTGTGGTCCTAGCTACACAGGAGGCTGTGGCAGGAGGATCACTTGAGCCCAGGAGCTCGAGGCTGTAGTGAGCTATGATAATTCCACTGCACTCCAGGTGACAAAGTGAGACCCTGTCTCTAAAAATTAAATTAAAAGTGTGCAATTGGAATATAAAAACACAGCTGGAAAACAAGAAAAGCAAGAAGCAGATAACGAAGACGTAGGAAGATAATAAAGACTTAGGCAGATAATAAAGACTTAGTTGGAAGGTGTACAGCATTGTTAGAGGAAGTAGAATCATGAAAAGCACCACCCAAAATAATTGGGGCTAAGCAAGCATCTTCACAAAGGAGCCCTAAAGAAGTTTTCATTTTAAAGTAAACAAATAGAGAACACAAGAGTAGGCTGAAAGGCAGCTATCAAGGTCGTTCAAGAACTAACTGCCTTTAGAAAAGTGGTATGAGTCTGACCCTTTCCTTTCCCAAGTATTCAATAGTAGTTTTTACCCTGAGATTTGTTTTATTAAAAAATTGGGCAAAGTTCCTAGAAGTGAGTATTGAGGCCACAGAGATACAACACTGGAAATTCACAAAAGACATCCCCAAAAACGAAATGGTGACCTTGCAGTAGAAAAGAGCATAAAATGGAAAAACTGCTGTACTGAGTCAGATTCTTGTTCCATGCCTGTGATGATTAATTTTAAGTGTAACTTGACTGGATCAGGGGGTGCCCAGATATTTGGCTACACATTATTTCTGGGTGTGTCTGTGAGGGTATTACTAGCTGATATTAGCATTTCAATCAGTAGACTGGGTAGGGCAGACTGCCCTCCCATACATGGGTGAGTAAATTTACTCAGGGTTCTCCAGAGAAACAAAACTCAACAGATGAGATGATGGTTAATTCTATATGTCAACTTGACTGGCCATAGGGTATACAGATTAACCATTATTCTGGGTGTGCCTGTGAGGGTGTTTCTGGATGACAGATGAGTATTTGAATTCATGGGCTCAGTAAAGTAGGCTGCCCTGCCTAATGTAAGTGTGCATCATCCAATCCACTGAGCGCCTGCATCAGCAGCACAACATGGGACTTCTCAGCCTCCATAGTCAGCTCAACCAATTTTTTATAATAAATGTCTTTTGAGCATTCTCTATCTATGTATCTATTTACATCCTGTTGGTTCCATTTCTCTGGAGAATCCTGACTAATACAATGTACTTTAATGTTCCTTCCTTGACAGAATCCTTTGTATGAACACATGGGTATCTTCATTGATATCAGCCTCCAAAGATCTGTGGACTCCTCTCACAACATTTAAATTCCTGAGCTGCTACTAGATCTTATGTATAGATTGACTGAATAGCTTCTGTATAAGTATGGCTAAAAAAAAAAGTTTGATGTATTTTATAAATAGTTTTCAAGTCTGCAGTAGTGTCTTATAGACTGAAAGCATTGATATAATGTAGCTGTTACACTGGCAGTACTATTCAAAGAAGCATTTTTTGTGTCAGAAGAGAACAATGGGTTTTTTAAATAATCAGGAACATAGAAAAAGAAAAAAGGTTTTATCTTTCTCTACTAGAACTGGATTCAAGAGTTCTAGAATCAAGCCTTGTAGAAATTTAGATTAATGTTACACTTCTGTTGTGGCCTTTGGGTCAGTGAGGACCCCCACATTATCCCCATCATCCCCTCTCTACCCTTTTATTTCCTAAAGACCACAAATTTGGAGGACCCTAAGTCAGGAAAAGACTCTAGTAAGGAAATGATAAAGGAGAATATGTGACAATCAAGAGTGCATTGCCTTTTTCCATTTGTAGACATGTGGGCATGTGCCTTTCTATTTGCTTTGTAGATGCAAGCTGCATAAAAGCCAGTTGTCTTCTCTTATATTCATGAGTGTCTTTCCAGAATCTAACCTGCTAGCACTGTTGGCATTCAATGATACTAATGCTCACCATTTCTATAAGGTCTAGAATCTGCAGATGCATACTCAAGGCTCAGACAATATTACTTAGATATTCATGCTTGCCAAGCCAGTTTGCTTTTTGGTTTAACTCAGTAACAAGAAATCCAAAAAAAAAGAAAACTTTAAATAAAATATTTTCAGTAATCATGGAAGGGAGAGGGAAAACCACTAACTGGCCTCATACCTTTTGCCCTAATATTATATTGTTTTCTTCCAAGCAAAACCTATCATTTCTTTCTTTTTGTATCAGGATACATAACATGACATATTAAGAAGTTTAAAAAAATCAGCTCCCCAGATAGGTCAAATTATGCTGAATAAACAAGTAGTTGAGTACTCTCTATTCAAGCTTATTTTTGCTTTTTAAAACTGACATCTGAACTAAAGAGTTCAAGGCAACAATCCCTATCTGCAGTTCCTAAATCCTCAAATTTCTAACAACTGTAAGGGTTTTTTTGTTTTTTTGTTTACTTGTTTTTTGTTTGTTGTCTTTTAATAATTCTTTGGTAGCAAGCCTTACCTGACCTCTACACTCCCATTAGGGCTCTTATGTAATATATGGAATATACCCGTATTACTTTTATAAAATCTGAAAAACCCCAAACTTGAAAACTGCGGACATTCATTCAATTGAGGTGAGGAGCCAAGAGATTAGAAGAACAAACAGGTGTATATATATTTAAGTAAAGAAATTAGGTAAATCACAATCTCTATAGCACTGATTTCATCATTTGGAAAATGAAGGAGTTACACAAAAATGCGTGAAGTAATTAAATTCTAGGATTCTACCTGATCAATTTATATCCTGATATATAACAACTTATGATGAATTTTGTATTATGTTGAATTTTTATAAAATTATAAGTATTTAGCTTTGCCAATAATGTGTGACAAACATGCATTATTAGCTGTGTCTTTCTATATAATTTAACTCAGGTTTAGTACCTGCTTTGCCAAACACAGAAGAGATGCCTTCCATAATGGCCTTGTGGATATCAGGATGAGAAAGGACGTATGCAAGTGTCCAAAATGCAACCTTAAAAAGAAAAACATATGTCAAAAATATGAACTTATTTGAAGGTGAACAAAAGCATAGTTAGTATTAGCCATATACATTTTTTTTTAAAAAGGACGATGTTTAAATTAACCTTAAGAGCACATTAGTAGAAAGCATATTTTGAAAACAACTAGATATTATGAATAAGAGATATGTAATATATCTCCAAGAAGCCAGATTTAGATTTAAATTGTTATTCTGTCACTATAATTTAACTATATAATTTAAATAGACTAAACATCTATCTTCACTAAAAAATGAGAAAAGTTGTTATTTTTTACTGAGTAACATAAAATATTACAAATTTTCAGAAGCAATTAGTTATGACACTTAAGAATATTAATCCAAAATGAAAACATTTCTTAAGATTTAATTTCCTTAGAATACAAGTGAATTAGCAAATTTTATATTCTGCAAGTGAAACATAGTAGCTTTAAATAAGCCCAGGAAAACATAGCAGGAAACCATTCCATAAACTAAAGTATGAGAGCACTCAATGTCAAAAACAGAATCCTTTTTTGGCTCTGAATTAGTAAATAAAAGAAAAAAAAAAATTTAAGAGTCCTTTCACGCTTGAATGCTCTCTAGTATATTTGCACATTTTCTCTCTTGGCCACTCAAACTTATTTCATATCTTTCCTCATTGTGGTATTACAAGATAAAATCATACTGCTTTACATCTTAAAAATTAACTTCCTCCTCAGGTAGATAGTTTTGCTTCTATTCTTAGGTTACGTAATAAAGAAAACCTGTATAAAATCATCCAAAGAAGTTTGGGTTTCACTTTCATTTTTTTCTAAATACATTTATTATGAAAGAGATTTCATCTAGGAAAATTGGTCCTGAAATGAATCAGGCAATACTTTGACTAAACTTAGTCTGTCTCTTTTGTGAGGGAACATTATGTACCTTTAAGTAATACCAATACTCCCCTCTGTGGTCAAAAGAGGAAGAGCAATTGTCCGAAAAGAAGTGCTCAAATAAGCCAAATTCAATACTGTTCATTATTTTTCCCTTTGTAACTTCAAATTGATACTGCAAGGCTAAATATGGTACTGTTTACATAAACAAGGTGAATAGGGGAAACAAGGGTCCTCAATTCAGAGACCCTCTTTCAGGAGTATTATCCAGATTAAGAAAGATTTATCCTAGAGATTATCTAGTTCATTTTTACAGATGATAAAACAGATGCTCAGAGAGCTATCTTGTCAGATAAAAGTGCTGAATTATTGAATTCAATTAATAACTACTCCGTACTCACTTCATCTTACTTGAAGAGTCAGAGTTCATGTTGGGGATAAAAATAGTGGTAATACATAATGCATTAGTCGGTTTTCACACTGCTTTATAAAGAATTCCCTGAGACTGGGTAATTTGTAAACAAAAGAGGTTTAACTGACTCACAGTTCTGCATGGCTGGGGAGGTCTCAGGAAACTTACAATCATGGCAGAAGGCAAATGGGAAGCAAGGCACATCTTACATGGTGGCAGAAGAAGCGGGTGGGGAAAACGGTCAAACACTTTTAAAGCATAAGATACTGTGAGAACTCACTCACTATCACAAGGACAATATGGGGAAAACTGCCCCCATTATCCAATCACCTCCCACCAGGTCCCTCCGTTTACATGTGGGGATTACAATCCAAGATGAAATGTAGGTGGGTACACAGAGCCAAGCCATATCACTTAGATTTTCAGTTACGTGAAAGAGATGTTCATAGTTGTATGTGCCTAAATATAATTTTAGAGATTCAATACAATTGGATACTACTTTTTAAATAACAAACACAAGGAATTTAGCTAAACTACAAATGGCTGTTACTTCTTTTTTTTTTTTTTTTGAGAAGTAGTCTGGCTCTGTCGCCCAGGCTGGAGTGCAGTGGTGCGATCTCAGCTCACTGCAAGCTCCCCTTTCCGGGTTCACGCCATTCTCCTGCCTCAGCCTCCCGAGTAGCTGGGACTACAGGCGCCCACCACCACGCCCAGCTAAGTTTTTGTATTTTTAGTAGAGATGAGGTTTCACCGTGTTATCCAGGATGATCTCGATATCCTGACCTCGTGATCTGCCTGCCTAAGCCTCCCAAAGTGCTGGGATTACAGGCGTGAGTCACTTTTTTTTAATGTTCCTTAACAGATTTCTGGTTTTAAAATTTTTGTTCTATTTTTAAGAAAGCCAAAGTATTTTTAAAAGATAAAAAAAGGCATATAAAAGAAAGTAAAGCGTTAATAAAAGTTTATATGTATTACTACATCAATAAGCAAGAATAAGTGACCTTGAGGTCTTTGTGCACCCACATTTGGGAAAGGGGTTGAAAACTGCTCCCAACAGTACCATGGTCAGAGATGGGCAAGAAGAAAAGGGGCCACTCAGCTCACTGAACTGCAGAAGCAGCCACCACAATGCCATTCCATTGTTTTGAAGAGGTAAGAACAAATGAGAGAAAGAACAAGGAGGAAAGCTCTGTATCTTTGCTGTGTCAAAGAGAAGATGAATTCAGTGTGTTCTTTGGTACTGATTTATCTATTCAAAAAGAGATTTTGATGGAGTCTTTATAACACGCCAGAGTCTTCTACCAATCATGGTAAACACAAATATGTATGAGATAATTCCTGTCCAAAGTATTTTCACATTTAGTTGGGCATATGAATACATATTGGAGAAAAATGAACGAAATGTACAAGACAGTGAGAGAGCAAACACATGTTACAAAAAATAAATGCTGTGGGAGTTGAGAGTGGGATGGAGTAGCAATTGCTACTGAAAGTATTTAGAAAGAATGTAAAAGATGTAGCAGATAAAAAAGGTAAAACGTCAGCTTTGTGATTGGCTTGGAGAAATCTAAAAAAATCATTTAGCAGTCAGAAATTTCTTGGCACTTAGAAATGGTTTTCCCATAAAAATAATTTCATAAATTATAGTTAATATCTTGGGTCATAATGGAGCCTCCTAGTGACCCAGTGCCTAGCCCAACTGAAGCCTGAGTTCTGAGTCCTATGGACCTTGAGGCAGAGTACAAAGTAGGAGAGAGGAGATATAGATATAATCTGGGCTCCAGAAAAAGGCCCCACCCACCACCTATACCTCTGGCAGGGCTTCTGGTACTCTCAGCAGCAATAAAGGTCACCAAACTAGGACAGCAGTGGATACTCCCACTCTGGGGCCTTTGAGCCATCAAATATTTGAAAGCCTATGCTCATTATCAATGGGCCGTTGAAAGTAATGATTGACTAAAACTAGGGAGATAATTTTTGTTAGGGAAGAAAACTAGCATTTATTGAAGACCTATGCTGAACCAGGTGCTATTAGCCACAATCTATTTCTTACCAAAATAATCCTTACAACAACCCTTTAAGGTAGGTATAGCATTAATCCCATTTTACAGATAAGGGCAACGAGACTTGGGCAGGTTAAACAGTTGGCCTACTGTTACCTAGTGCTGGGAATTGGCTTTGGACCTGACTCTAAAGCCTCTCCAGGGTCTCTGCCTGCTCACCAGGCTGCCTCTTGGAGGTGCCAACAAGAGCCAGTGAGATGGAATCTTCTCTAATCATCAGACACTTTCTTTCTGAAATGAATGATTTAAATCCTTTCAGACCAGTGCCAAGAACAAATTCCAAAGAACTGACTTAGCCTGTGTCAGATCAATGAGGCTTTTTGTGTCTGTCTTCTGCGGGATGTTTCTAATGAGATATTGAAAAATAATTCTTTGATAGGAGTGCCTGTTTTGTTGCTACTTTGGGAATTGTTTTGATGTTTGCTTTTCAATTTTGCTATAGCTTAATCAGTTTCCAAGAATATTATTTAAGGAAAAACCATAGAATAATATTATAGGTACATAAAGAAGGGGAAGGGTTTAGACTCCTTTTACTTGACCATATCAGATGAAACTTATATTCCACTGGCTAACATACATTTGAGAAAAGAGGCCAGAATTTCTATCTCTTCTCTTTATGCAGTAAATTTTTCAACAAGTTAAGGGAAACCAGAATATCAGGACTGAGAAAGCCTTTAACAACCTGGGTCTTTATAAAAGTAAGGCTAAATAAATAATACTTAAAACATCTTCCTCATTTCTATCTGTTAGAAGAAAAAGGAAGAAAAATGCCCACACATATCGTTAGGGATAGGTTAAATCCTCCTGTTCAGTAGAAAACAAATATATTTTAAAAGTTACCCTTTAATTTCAGATAATATAAGTAGCATCTTAGGCTAATGTGAGAACCTCCTGGTCCAGGAAAGTGGTGTGCACTGAACGTGACGTGGCAGACGAATGTCATGGCTCTAATCTAATTCAAGACAGATTTTAAAAGAAACAATTTTTTAGCAGGGCCTGGTAGCTCATACATATAATCCCAGCTGCTCAGGAGGCTGAGGCAGGAGAATTGCTTGAACCCGTGAGGCGGAGGTTGCAGTGAGCCGAGATCACGCCATTGCACTCCAGCCTGGACGACAGAATGAGACACCGTCTCAAAAAAAAAAAAAAAGAAAAGAAGAAAAGAAAAAAAGAAACAGTTTTTTACGTCTCTGCTCTCTTTAGAAGTATTGAAAGTTCCAATTTCACCAGCACCATTCATGCGGAAACTTGTAGGACCATAACGCTAAGCAATGCAAACAGGAATGGCACACAGAAGGAGAATGGGTACAAATGGAGATAAAGAGTTAATATTCATTGGTACCAGCGAGGCTTATTAAATCCTCATAACAACTCTGTAGAGAAATGAGAATTACCATTTATTGAGCACCCAAGTTCTAAGACCACAGTAGGAGGTTCACGTACATTATCCCTTCTTTTTACCCTTAGTAGGTAAAATAGTACATTATCCCTTATTAGGAAATGGAGGCACAGAGAATTTAAATTACCACCATGACAGTCTACAGCTATGACTTGGGATGTCTGGATCCGAGCCCAAGTTACCTGAAACTATCCATTTACTTATTCTTTAAAATAAAAGCATGTGGCCAATCCCTATTCATCTTTTCAATAGCAATACTGAGCACATTGGCAGACATACAGAAAGTGCTCCATAAACAGACTGTTGTCTACAACTGGCCCCAAAGGGCAAGCTTACCCCTCATCCTGTGACACTACCTTTCAGAGGACAGAATTTGCTTGGGATCTGTTTTGTCTCCTTTGTAACCTAATCCGATTTCATCAGGCACTCAGTTTTGGTTTTTATCGCACAACCAAATCCACTGTAGTTTTTTTTCTTTTCCATGAGTGAAAAGTGGAAAAAAGAATGGAAGAAAGAAATGAAGGAAAAAAAGACGAAAGGTCAGTAAAGAGCAGTGTAACTCACACTTTACTAATATACTTACAGGAACGGCATTAGACAGAGAAGCCCAAAGCAGTAAGAGCCCATAATTGGGTGAGTTTTCCTTACTTGTTTCCATCTCTACAATATCCAGCGTAGCTTGCAATAATGTCTGTAAAGAAATAAACACTGTCAAACCATGGCTATGTGACAGATATTGATGTTAAAAAACAAGAGATCATGCATTTTTCTTTAATATGAAAGATATCATTTCTGCCATTCCCAGGTTTTGCGGTTTGAGGCATGCGAAGGGTTTTATGTCCTTTCTGTAGTATAGTAATTAGGAGTAGGGATTCTGGAGCTTGACCACCTCACTGCATTTGTTCAAATCCTGGTTCAGCTATTTAAGATCTGGATGACCTTGAACAAGCTACTTTAATCCCTCTGTACCTCTGTGTCCTCATCCATAAAATGTTCATAATATGGTACCTACCTCATAGGATCGTTGTGAGAATTAAATGGGTTAGTACCTAAAAAGTGCTTAAAACAAAATCTTTCAGAGGGTACAATGCACTTTGGATCTCTACTTTACCAAACTGAATTGGCAAATTGTGTGTTATCATCTCTGCCCTCCACACTGCCCTGGAATCCCTGTCTTACAGGCCTCTGCTCTTAGGAAAATGCAAGCAATAGAGAAACACAGATCTCTGGAGCATTCAGAAAACTCCACCCCCATTCACCATACAGATTCTCAGCCCATACACCATGGGAGAGAGAACTGTCAAGTCAGAATATTATAAATACCACAATACTCTAAAACCATGCAGAGAACTGACATTTGACTTGATCAGTGACAGCTCAGGGCAGGGCCCCATCTAAGGTTACCTACTATGGTTGCTCCCAAGTCACCAAACAAATCCCAGTAAAGTGTTTTCTTCATAGGGAGGTTTCCCCAGATTTGTCTTTGCCAGTGATGGCTCCCTATCATGGGGAAGAATTCAGACACTGTAACATTTTCATTAAGTTACTCATATACTTTTAATCTTAAATAACTTATGTCTAGGTGATAGAAATAATGGAAGCTAATATTAACTCACTGCTTGCTAAGGGCACGTATCATTTTAAGTGTATTGCAAGTATTTAACCCATTTAAATCCTCACTATAACTCCAAGATGCAGATACTACTATCTTTTTTTATTTTTAAGAAAAGATGTTTACTTCAGAATAGAGCATGGCAATGGGAATATACATGCAATAGCAAACTATGTGTGTATTCAGAGAGTTAAAGGAGAACAATGATTTTTAAAGGAAAAAATGAGAAGGATTACATAATTGTTGTGCAATCATTATCCTTGTCTACAAAGATCAATAACAATATTGGACAGGCCAGTTGCTAAACAGGTGTTCCTGTAGAAGTATTTTTGTGTAGGCTGTGATGGCCTTTGTGCAGGTTTGTCATTTTTGTAGAGTTTTCTTTTTTTTTAAATCACATATTCAAGCATGAGAACACTTTCTTCATAACCTTCCCTGGCTGCATTTGTCAGTTTTTTGTTTTTTTTTCCCTTAGGTTCAGGGGTACAGTTCAGGTTTGTTCTACAGGTAAAATCATGTCACAGGAGTTTGTTATACAGATTATTTCATCACCCAGGTACTAAGCCTAGTATGCAATAGTTGTTTTTATCTGTTCCTCTCCCCCCTCCCAATCTCTACCCTCAAATAAGGTCCAGTGTCTGTGGTTCCCCACAGATACTATTATCTCCACCATTATGCATATGAGGAAATTGAAGCACAGTAAAGTTAGGGAATTTTGCCAGGGACATATAACTTGAAGGTGGTTGAGTTAGGATCCCAACCCTGTGAGTCTAGCCCCGACTCCAGAGCCCACACTCTAAGCCACCAGGCTATATTGGCCCCATTAGAGAACAAATCACAACTCTCATGTATTAGGGATTTGGAGAACTACATTGTACCACAGCATAGTCGCTTTGCTTCAGACACTATGACACAGGAAAAAAAAAGTTTTCGGTCACTAGCATATATAATACATGATAAAACAGAGACTGATGCTATTATTTACTAAAGCTTGTAATTTTTCAAGGGATTAACTACTCTAATCCCTAGCTTTCTGGGTTTAACATCCTCAGTTTTCCTGGTATTAAAGTTGTGAAAATAAATAATAGATTACTTGTGAAATGTGTAACACTATGCTTGGCACAAGGTAAGCACCCCAAAAATGTTAGCCAATGTCTTATTGCTCTTTTTGTAATAATGGATTAGCAGAATTAATAGTTTAGATATGAATTTCATTTACTGCTTGTCTTTATCACACTTACAATGTAAGTTGTCACAGGACAAAGTTTATACCTCATGAAAATCCTATAGATATATTTCATTATTTTGATATGTTATTCTGTGACACAGTCATAATTTTAAATGAAAAACACTAGTTTAAGATATATCTAAAATAACATGGAAGAAATCACAACATTTTCTGTTAATGATGGAATGAAATGTGTATACATTTTTTAAAAATGAGACTCAACTTCTACCCAGTCTTCTGCTTCACTAGGTCACTGAAATCTATTTATGCAGTTGAAGACAACAAAATCTTTTAAATTTTTTCTTAGCCCACACTTTTTTTTTTTTTTTTTTTTAAATGTTAGTATAAAAACATGAGCTCGGCCGGGCATGGTGGCTCACACCTGTAATCCCAGCACTTTGGGAGGCCGAGGCAGGTGGGTCATGAAGTCAGGAGTTTGACACCAGCCTGACCAATATGGTGAAACCTTGTATCTACTAAAAATATAAAAATTAGCCGGGTGTGGTGGCACATGCCTGTAGTCCCAGCTACTCATGAGGCTGAGGCAGGAGAATTGCTTGAACCTGGGTGGTGGAGGTTGCAGTGAGCCGAGATCACACCACTGCACTCCAGCCTGGGCGACAGAGCAAGACTCCATCACACACACACACACACACACACACACAAAGCCACACAAAACACACACACACACAAGCTCAGTGTGAACACTGCTAGAGGAAAACAGAGCTGTAATACATCAAAAAATAAAGTTAAACTGTTCATGGATGTTCAAGTTGAATTCTCTCCTAAAGTTTTAAACACTGGATTAGCTTCAGCAGAATTGAAACTTTGTTTCTATTCAAATAATGATATGGTTTGGCTATGAAGCCACTGAAATCTCATCTTGAATTCCCACATGTTGTGGTAGGGATTCAGTGGGAGGTAACCGAATCATGGGAGCAGGTCTTTCTAGTGCTGTTCTCGTGATGGTCAGTAAGTCCCACAAGATCTGACCGTTTTACAAAGGGAAGTTTCCCCACACAAGCGCTCTCTCATTTTGCCTGCCACCATCCACGTAAGATATGACTTGTTCCTCCTTGCCTTCCACCATGATTGTGAGGCCTCCCCAGCCATATGGAACCATTAAACCCCTTTTTTTATTGCCCACTCTCAGGTATGTCTTTATCACCAGCATGAAAAAGGACTAATATAAAAAGGGAGTTAAGAGTACCTATGATTAAAAATACCTCATTTCTTCAGAGTAAGAAAAACAAATGCTATTCTAGAGGTATTGTTGGTAGGAAATTTTACTTTTTTTTTTTTTTTTTTTAGATGGAGTTTCACTCCATTGCCCAGACTAGAGTGCAGTGGCGCAATCTCAGCTCACCATAACCCCTGCCTCCCGGGTTCAAGCGATTCTCCTGCCTCAGCCTCCTGAGTAGCTGGAATTACAGGTGCGCACCACCATGCCAGGGTAATTTTTGTATTTTTAGTAGAGATGAGGTTTCACCATGTTGGCTAGGCTGGTCTTGAACTCCTGACTTCAGGTGATTCACCTGCCTTGGCCTCCCAAAGTGCTGGGATTACAGGCATGAGTCACAGCACCCAGCCTTGGTAGGGAATTTTAACTGGGAATTTTAAAACTCTGTTTGCTAGGCCCATAGATTACAGATCTATTTGGGTACATCTTTTATATACATGTGCTTTTGCCCCTAAGTCCTGGAAAATAATGCAAAGAACATGTGTGTTTGTCTGGGTTGTTTATAAAACAAAAATATTAGCTGAAACACAGTTTGTCAATGAAGGGCCTTCCAGTATAGCTTCCTATTGTCTTTACTCAGGAAGGAGACACCTAAACATTCACATAGTCTTTTTTCCTAAGGCCATCTTCCTTTCTAGTTTTAAGCAAAGCTGTTTGTGATAATACTTGCTGTTTAACTAAAAACAAACAAAAACTTTTGATGCCATCTTTAAATATAAAAATATTTGAAGATATTTTTTAAATGATGATAACAATGATAAGCTCCTATCCAGTCCTCTGTTCTCAGCACTTTACAAAAACTAAATCATTTAATTCCCACAACTTTATGAGGTAGGTGAGGAAACTGAGGCCAAGAGACTAGGTACTGTGCCCAAGGTTACACAACCAGTGACTGGATTTGAGCCTAGGCAGTCCAGACCAAATGAAACCCAGTCTCTGTGGGCAGACCCTGGCCTCAGACAGTTTTCAAAAGCTCCCGGAGGTGATTCTAATGAGGAGGCAGAGGTGAGAACCATTCATTAGTAAGCATGTGAACCAAAGGTAAGGCTTGTTAAAGCAGATTGTCTACCTCAGAGGTTTTTGTTTGTTTGTTTGTTTTTCAGACACGGTCTCGCTCTGTCACCCAGGCTGGAGTGCAGGAGCACAATCAGGGCTTGCTGCAGCCTTGACTGCCTGGGCTCAAGTGTGATCCTCCCACCTTAGCCTCCTGAGTAGCTGGTACCACAGGTGTGTGCAACCATGTCTGGCTAATTTTTTTTTTTTATCATTATTTGTAGAGATGAGGTCTTGCTATGTTGCCCAGGCTGGTCTCGAACTCCTGGGCTTAAGCAATTCTCCTGCCTCGGCCCCCCAAAGTGCTGGGATTACAGGCGTGAGCCACCATGCCTGGCCTACTGCAGAGTTTCTGACTGAGTGATTCCCAAATGATGCTGGTGCTGTTGGTTTATGGGCCACATTTGAAGAACCACAGATCTGAAATAACACTTAAGGCGCAGACTCCTAGTGCCTGGCTTTTTAAATTATACTATTTTCCCTCCCTGCATCTGAAGAAACAACTAATGGTAGTGGCATCAATAACAAAGTCTACTTTGTAGGGCTTTGTTCTCTTTTCCTAATTTGCCATTACTTTCACCTGTCGCTACTGATGCAGCCAACTGTATGATAACACAGAACTCAATACAGAACATCGGAACTGTAATTTTTTTTTGCTCGTTGTCTCTGGTTTTTTCATATGTGGAATAGGACACCTGTTCTACATAGGTTGTTGTGATGATGTAACAATGAAATAATGTATCTCAACATGTCCAGTACAGTGGTTGACACAAAAATGGTATCTAATCAATCTCGTGTGTTTTAGCAAAATATATTTTAACAACCATAATTTATTGCTATCTTTACGTTAGCAAAAAAAAGGTAAGAAATACTTACCATGGAATTATCTTTTGCAGATTTACATGTTTTTATATCTGGAATGTTTTTCTCAAACAGTTCCAGGAACCATTTTTTGGATTTTGACCAGTTTCTACATGAGAAAAAGATATATATAGAAATTAATTTGAAAGCACTTTAGGAATAACAGGTCATAGCATAAAAAACAGATGTCTGTGGAATTAAAATTAATTCTCCAAATTTATTCTTAATTTTCAGGTATAATTTCATGAAAGGTCTACCTTTGGAATTATTAGTCCATAAAGACAATTGGGGAGGCAGAGCAAATACATTTTAGTGTCTTTTGTAAATAAAACTTCAGAGTCTCATTGCATTGGTGCCGAAAAAGAAGGCAGAACCCACAACTTGCTTGGTCTGCCTTTACTGTGGCTGCTGTAAGTTGTAGGAGGATGAAAACCCAATGCACGGAATCAATCTCTGACTTAAGCCTTGAAAAACAAACTTGCTCTAATCTTCTAAATCTTGTCTGAACAGTCACCATTGTAGATGAATGGCCTATGTAGGCTATGGTCTGAATGTCTGTGTCCCTCCCAAATCTTTATATGTTGAAATCCTAACCCCCAAGATGATGTTATTAGGAGGTGGGGGTGTTTGGATGGTAGCTAGGTCATGAGGCTAGAGCCCTCATGCAAAGGAGTAGCACCCCTATGAACAGGGTCTGAGGGAGTCTGTCTGCCCCTTTCACCACGTGAGAATGCAGCGAAAAATTGGGAGTCTGCAACCTGGAAGGAGCCCTCACCAGAATGTGAGGATGCTGGCCCCCTCATCTCAGACCCCCAGCCTCCAGGGCAATGAGAAATAGCCCTCACCAGAACGTGACCATACTGGCACGCTCATCTCAGACCTCCAGCCTGCAGGACGATGAGAAATAAATTTCTGTTGTTTATAAGCCTCCCAGTCTATGATACTTTGTTATAGCAACCCAAATGCAGAAAGATATAGAGCCACTGCCAAGAAATTTCAAAATCGTGCAGTTACTTTGCATGTGCCTCATTTTACAAACCCTTGTCTGAACCAACTGTGAGAAATGCATTTAACCACGCCTATGTTTGCCTCAGAGAGAATGAGGAGCACAGTGTCTGATTCTGAGACTGCTCACACTGATGATTCAGCAGGAATCTTAACTGTAGCAACAAGTGCAATAATAATAAGCTGTAGATGGGATAAAAGGCCTCAAAATACATTCTTAGTCCCATCGATCTCTTTCTCTCTTTTGTTTTTGTTCATCACAATAAGAAAGGCATCTCTATTCCTTGGTCCTCCCTTAATTCACATACAGACACCAAAAACAGGTCATAAGAAACAGCTTCTCTCCCATTAAACTGGGGTTACATCTCCTTAGAACAGAAAAATGAGAGGTATATCAGTTGCTGAGAGAAGCTTGGTCAATGAATTAATTATAGGAAACAACTGCTACCTTAGAAGACACTCTGGCAACTGGGAACCATACTCAAAATCTTCATCATAAGCTTGAAAATACTGATGGAACTCCTTGATTTTCTTCTTGTTTGTGGGAAACCAACTTTTATTAAAGAGCGTATTCACTGTGACTGGATAAAGGAGATGTCTACAAAGACAGAAACACAGAAAGTTAGACCCAAAGACCAAAGAAGAAAGGCAAAGGATACAAAGCAGGGCGCTATTTCATAGCGATATATGAGGGGCAGATAATAGGTGACAGATTCTCTTGGGAAAAAGTCACTCTTAAGAAGTTTTGATATTTGCTTACTGTGGTCAAGATAATACGGGGGGAACTGAAACTGTGGTTTGATTTATCTGAAGATATTTAAATGCTTTCTAAGCAAGCATATTAGACTCTGACAAATATGAGATAATAAATACATTGATCTAATACAATTCAACAAGAATTTATTTAGCAGATAATAGTAGCTAAGATATAGTCCATTCCTTTAGACAGCAACCACAACAATGACGACAAAAACAAAAACAAGGAATCAGGGCAATATCAGTCACCAAATTTCCTAATTTCTCACAGGATACCATAAATTCAAACTACTGCCTATTGAAATGTAGTACATATCATCAATAAGTTTTACCATTAAGATAATAAAGTGATTATTATAGCAAACTTAAGATAAAGAATATAAAATATTGTTAACATGCCTTAAAACACTTAATACTTGTTTATTTAATTTTTATTTACCATACCTTCATAATCTCATTCACCCAAAGTTTCAAAAATATCCAGGACTATTTTGTTCATTTCAATGTATTCATTTCGTTATAGATACTGGGTACGCTTCAGCACATTTTTTAATTTGGTTGTTTGTTTTTGTGTCCCCCCTCCAGCCCCCACTACTGGACCTCTAACAAAATGTTCACTGTCATTCTGTTTGAGTCTGAACTGCCGAATCTTGCCTTGGGCATTCCAGGATGCTGCTGAGATGGCAACGTGACTCAGGTAACTTCAACTTACCAAATCTCTTTATGCACGTGGGAAATTTTTTTCACGGCTCCCATGCCCAGACTTTAACTTTTCCAGAAAGCTTCAGAATGGGGCTGACTCCGTCTGCTGCTCTTCCCTGTCTCTTGGGATCTCCATTAATAAAGGACCCTGGAGCTCAGTCCTGAGGCCCACACTGACTTTGCCTGAGCCACTTGTTAAGTAACGCAAACATCTCCTGGACCTTTTTCACCACTTTGTGATTCCATTCTCTCCCCTATCCTCTCAACGTCCCCTCGTTCTAATAATTGCAAATTGCACTGAAGGTTTTATCAAAATTCTAATGGAAGTATGAAAATTATAAGAAGAAAATCCATGTAGTTTATACAAAAACGTATGGAATGACTAAGGAGAAATTACTGCAAATATATTACAATGATTGTATTGGCTTATTTGCTCACTATAAAATAGAAATGCTAAACTGAATTAGAATTTAAAAGATTGGTGACAGCAAGACTCTGTCTCAAAAAAAAAAAATTTAAAAGATTAAAATAATCTCTTAATAGCCTAGTTAGGTAGATTTCATTAATCAACCTGACAATGTTTGAAGTCCAATATATAGGTTTCATTTTTTTTTTATTTAAAACAAAAAGCAAGACTAAATCATATTAATGCATCTATTTACCTTACTAAGTTGTTCAGGTCCATTGTCCCATGAGTGCCTAAATTCTCCAGTTGTTCATGTAATTCTTCAGTCAGTTGCCCCGTAAATTGATGGAGATTGACAGTCCCCATTTTCCCTTTCAACATAATATAGAGTTTTTCATGCAGTGCTAAAAAGACATTCTTTGGAATTGATGCTATGAACAAAGAAAACTATTTTCAAAATAAGCAACGACTCCTTGAAACAGACAGTCAATATCTCTCTACTATTATTTGGTCAGCAGGGACTACAGCCAAAGTCCTCCCAGCACATAAGGTCACCTCCCGTAAATAAAAGTAGATAAAGACTCAACATATTCTCTGCCGAGTGTGGTGGCTCAAACCTGTAATCCCAGCACTTTGGGAGGCCGAGGCAGGTGGATCACTTGAGGTCAGGAGTTCCAGCCCAGCCTGACCAAACATGGTGAAACCCCGTCTCTACTAAAAATAGGAAAATTAGCTGGCTGTGGTGGGCACCTGTAATCCGAGTTACTGGCGAGCCTGAGGCAGAAGAATCACTTGAACCCACAAAGTAGAGTTGCAGTGAGCTGAGATCACACCACCGCACTCCAGCCTGGGCGACAGAGAGAGACTTTATCTCAAAACAAACAAACAAAAAAGATTCAATGTATTCTGTGAGATGGTGGAACTTTATTCACTTTAAGGGATAATCTATAAATGGATGATTAAGAGAGCTGTATTTTCAACCCTTCTCCCTCCAAATCTATAGTCCAGATACATTAAAAACACATATTTTACATATCCTAGCATTTCAGAGGCTGTTCTGTCTGCTCAGAATGTTCTCTCCTTCGTTATACCCATATCTACTCCCACCCAATCCCACACACTTATACCTATGAGCTTTAAACTTATGCTGCACATTTCTATTTGTCCTTCAAGTGTCTTCTTGAATATTACTTCCACCAGGAGACCTTTCCTAACACCATGAATAGCTTTCAGCCCACTATTTTCTTTATATTAGTATTCATGCTCCCTCTACAACACACTCTCCTAATTAGAAATCGGGGTTTATTTTTTACTCATTTCTTTATATTTTTCTTTTACCTTGTTTTATTGACTTTGAAGTAACTTTTTCTTTAAAAAAAAATTTAGATTCAGAGGGTACACGTGCAGGTTTGTTATATGAGTATATTGTGTTATGCTGAGGTTTGGGGCATGATTAATCCTATAACTCAGGTAATGAGCACAGTACTCAATAGTTTTTCAACCTTTGCCACCCGTCCCCCTCCCTCCAGTAGTCCCCTGTGCCCACTGTTGTCATTTTATTAAAGTAACTTTTTCAAAAAATAAGTTTTAATTTTGTATTTCATTGTGCTATTACGTGTAAGTTACATTTTGTGTAAGTTAATAAAAAACAGTTTTTAGATTTCCTGAGCATACATCTTCTCTATGGTTGGGGAATATACAGGAGGAATGGAAAGCTGACTTAAGAATAAATATTAATATATTTCATCTGTTCAACAGAAATATTTAAGCATGAAAGTCCCCAGAGGACGCACAGGTGAAAAAAAACTCAATCATTTCCATACACCTCTGTTAACTTAGCAAATTTTTCTAAAGGGATATGTGACTCTACAGATCAAAGGCCTTCAAAATATTTCTATTATTTGATCTGAAATTCCATAGTCCTAGTATCAAGAAGTACCAAATAATCAAAGAATTTCACCAACAAGTTGTGATATCATGCATGCAAGAAGAAAAAAATATATATATAATTCTATTGATTACTGGTAGTTTTTAAAACAAACTTTCTTATCTTAATGGTAAGAAATGCACAAAAGGTTACATGAAAAGGAACCAAAGAAGAAAAAAGGCAGAGAGAAAGAAGTCACAGAGAATAGAAGCAAGCAAAAACATTGTGAAAGCACAAGAAAGAACCAGACACAAAATGAACCAGCTCTGCATTCCAGGGAGGACACGTGGCCCCAGTACACACATTTGCAGCCTAGGAAGAAATGAAGGCAGACAGCCATACTGGAAGCATGCTGACTGTACAATCTGGCAGTCTCTGAAGACGGAGGATTTGTGAAAGGGCAAGTCAAGCTCCCACTTACCATAACAGCCCTACAAAATATGTCAGGAAATGCCACTGTAAAGGATTTACTAAGCCATGGAATTCTAGTTTCAGGGACTGAATAGCATGTAATCAGTCCAAGAGTTGTAGCCTGTAGAACACTGTACACACAGCGGTGGAACAGAATTAGTGACATCTTGGAAGCT
Source organism: Chlorocebus sabaeus (assembly GCF_047675955.1). NCBI lineage: Eukaryota > Metazoa > Chordata > Mammalia > Primates > Cercopithecidae > Chlorocebus > Chlorocebus sabaeus. Next base: position 46,777,231 of record NC_132920.1, read on the forward strand.
GTAACATGATACAGATTCCAAATATTCTCTAAAGAAAACATCAATGAGGTAACCTTATCACTTTCACGTGTCTCATTCAAATCTAAATGTATGAGGCTGCCATTCATTTGCGTTTCAATGGCCAAACTCTTTTACCCGTAACTCTTTCCTCTTCTACCCATACCTCAAGAATAAAATAATGGACCCTCATCATTCTTGATAGAGGAGTGAGGATGTAATTTTTACCTAAAACTACTCCTGGATTCCAATGTTGGATTTCGAATGGACTATCTAAAAATATTCTTTACCTGTACGATAAACGATATTTTGCACTGCCAGTTCAAAATCTACTTTTTTGGATTTTAGAAACACATTAATTCCTTCTTCTTCAGTAACAAAGGTCATTCGGTTTCCCATAGCAAAGACTGTAAATATTGGTCCATACTGAAATAAAACAAACACAGATTATATTAGTAAGCATTTCTAAGCCATGTTTAAGACCTTTCTCCTCAAGAATCCTAACGTTGAAGTTACAGTCAAGAGACAAATTATTATATTTGGTAATTAGTTATAAATTCTGATTGTTTTAGTCAGATCTGAATTATATAAATTTTAATTTGTTCTGTCCTGATATGTAATGTTCCCTTTGATCATTTTATTGCCTATTTGTAGCTTCCTTTCTTGTAGTATGAAATAAGTAGAAAATAATAATTATAAATAATTAGAAATTATATCAACAATGTGACATTTAAACATTGTTTTCAAGATATTACTAGACTTATAAGCAACCTATAGCTGAATATTGTTCAACAAGAAAGTTCAAAAGTGCCAGCTGGTTTACAGGAAATCTATGGTTATTCAACAATGTCTTGCAATCCTATACACTTTCCTAATCTGTTCACTTTCCTAGTTTTCAAAATGACTATTTCACCTGTAATGAAATTTACCTGTAATGACTATTTCAACCTACCCAGCCTCTCCACTCTGACATAGTGTCCCTGCCTTGTAACTCACTGGAAAAATGGAGCCATCAAGTAGCACTTTCAGTTTCTCATTACTAAATCCTGCAAGGTATATACATTTGCACCCATTCTCCATCTGTTCCCTCCTCTTAACATGGATGGAAGTTCCTGCCCTTGTGAAATGTCAACACTTCTCCATTTGTGTTATGGATCCTACACTCTTGCCTTCTCTTTTCTACATTTATGCCTCTCTCTCCTACATCATTAATTTTCCCCTCTTTATCAGATCACTCTTAGCAACCTGTAAACATACTGTAGCACAGGGTTTGATATCAGGGGTCTATGACCTTGCTGGGAAAAAAAAATACGTCATTCATCTTCATTGGCGTCTAAGTATAATTTATCAGTTTCTTCAATTATGAATGTGGGCAACAAACCACAATCTTTTCCATGACTCTGTCATCAAAATAAATCATCATACTTTCGTATTCCATTACAGTATTATACATATCTCAAGGCATAATTTATGCTCATCACTACTTCAGTATTAGTCATTTCTTTACCTCCCAAGAGATGGCACATGATTTTTCCTGCAACACACTGTTGGGTAGTACTAGGCAACTTGCAGGCCCAAAAATCATTAAGCCACCAAAAAAATGAAGTACCATTTTTGTACATTAGTGATCCAGACAGCTACATTGCTTTCTAACATTCCTATCTATAATTGTTTGTTAACCAGTACTTAGAAGATGATTTATTTTCACTGTTAAAGTTTTGTTCAAATGAGAATTCTTAGCTTCCCATTAGTAGGTAACTTTTTGTAACATCTATAAGCACCTGGCCACAAGTGTAGACTAACCACATTCAAATACATTGAATCAGCAGTTGAGATAATTGTTATGTGAGGCATTTAAAGTAACAGCAATATAACTGCAGAGTGAAAGATGGTCATGCACAGTGTTAGAAATTATGTAACAGGGTTTTTGTTGTTGTCCTGTTGTTGTACTTGCTTTCCTTTTGTTCTTTTCTTGTATGCAACATCAGCAGCCTCAGTATTCCGAAGTAAAGGCAGGCACACATGGTATGTTGTAGAAGTGGTGCTTGTATATTTTTTAAACTTTTTATTTAGAAATAATTGTAGATTAACATGGGGTTGTAAGAAATGTTACAGAGACAGCCTACATATCCATTACTCTGTTTTCCCAGTATTAACATCTTGCAAAACTATAGTACAGTATCACAACCAAGCTATTGACATTGATACAGTCAAGATGCAGAATATTTCCATCACCACAAAGATCTTAAATGATGCCCTTTTATAGCCACCCCCACTGTTTCTCCCACTCCCACCTTCTCCTTAATCCTTGGCAACACTCATCTGTTCTCCACTTCTATAACTTTGAATTTCACTATGTTATATAAACGGAAGTATGTAGTATACAATTTTTGGGGACTGGCTTTTCATTCAGTGTAACTCTCTGAATGTTCATCCAAATTGTGTGTATCAATCATTCACTCCTTTATATTTCTGAGTAGTATTCCACAGTGTGAATGTACGACAGTTTATTTGAACATTATGAAGGCTGGGCTAGACATGCCTATAATCCCACTGCTTTGTGGGTCTGAGGCAGGAATACCACTTGAGCCCAGGAGTTTTTGAGGTTGCAGCGAGCTATGATTTGCACCACTGCACTCCGGCCAGGGCAACACAGCAAGACTGTCTCTAAAAATAAAAACAATAAAAATGAATAAGGTTGAAAGACAGTGAGATTCTTTTCAGTTTGGCACTATCACAAACATAAACATCCGTATCTGGGTTTTTATGTAAACATTAAGTTTCTCTGTGATAAATTCCTAGAAGTGCAATTGCCAGGTGATATGGTTGGCTGTGTGTTTAGATGTTTAAGAAACTGGGAAAGTGTTTTCTGGAGTGGCTGTGCCATTTTATATTTCCACCATATGTATAAGTAATCCAGTTTCTCTGTATCCTTACCAACATTTGGTGTTGTTGCTATTTTTATCGTTGCCATTCTGATAGATGTGTAGTAGTAGCTCATGATTTTAATTTGCTTATCTCTAATGACTATTGATGTTGAACATCTTTTCATGTGCTTATTTGCCATCTGAATATTCTCTTCATTGATACATCTTGCTTATGTCATGTGCCCATTTTTTAACTGGATTTTGTATTATATTGTTGAGTATTGAGAGTTCTTTATATATTCTAGATATTAGTCCTTTGTTGGATATGTGGTTTGCAAGTATTTTACCCCAGTGTGTAGCTTTTCTTTAACTCTTTTTAATGAGCTCTTTTACAGAGCAAATATTTTTAAATTTTGATGAGGTTCAATTTATCAGTTTTTCCTTTTATGAACTGTCCTTTTGGTGTTAAGTCTAAGAGCTATTTTCTATCCCAAATTAGGAAGATATTCTTCTATATTTCTTTCTACAGGTTTTATATCTTTACGTTTTACATTTAAGTCTGTTATCTATTTTGAGTTAATTTTGTATAAGACATAGGACTTTGGTAGAAATTCATTTTGTGTGTGTGTTGGGGGTGGTTCTTTGTTGTTGTTTTGTTTGTTTTGGCTTACAGAGTCAAATTGCTCCATCACCATTTGTTTACAAAAGCCATCTTTATTTCATTGAATTGTTTCTGCACCTTTGCCAAAAACCAGTTGGCATACTTGTGTGGATCTATCTCTAGAGACTCTACTTTGTTCCACTGATCTTTGTGTCTATCCTTCTGCCAGTACTACATCATCTTGATTAATAATAGGCCTTGAAATTGAGTGGAATGATTCCTCTTATTCTATTCTACTTTTTCAAAATTGTTTTATTTATTTTAGTTTCTTTGCCTTTCCATATAAATTTTAGAATAACTTTGTCTATATCTACAGCAAATCTTGCTGGGAATAGTATTTGCATCAAACCTGGATATCAGTTTGGAGGAAACTGACATTTTTAATATGTTGACTTTTCCAATCAGGAACACAGTATGTGTCTCCCTTAAGACCTTTGATTTTTTTCATCAGTGTTTTGTGGATTTTAGCATACAAGTTCTATATGTTTTGTTAGATTTATACCTAAATATTTCTTGAGTTATTATAAATGGTAATGTATTTTTAATTATGGTTTCCACATGTTCATTGTTCGTATGTAACCAAACAATTGATATTTTTATGTATACCTTGTATTTATTCCAGAGGTTTTTGTAGACTCCTTGGGATTTTCTACATAGACAATCATGTCATCTGCAAATTAAGACAGTTTTATTTCTTATTTTCAAATCTATATGTATTTTATTTTATTTTCTTACTTTATTGCACAGGCTAAAATTTCCAGCACTATACTGAATAAGAGTTGTCACAACAGAGATCTTTGTTTTGTTCCCAATCACATGGAAGTATTTAGTCTTTAATCATTTAAGTGTCCTGTTAACCGAAGGATTTTTGTAGATATCCTTTATAGAGTTAGGAAATTTCCCTCTATTCCTTATCATGAATGGATATCAGGAATGGATATCAAATTTTGTCAAATGCTTTTTCTGTATCAATTATGTACTTTTTCTTCTTTAGCTTGTTAATACAGCAGCTTACGTGGATTGACAGACTTCACTTGGTAATTCGTCTTATATATTGATAAATTTTATTTGCTGATATTTTGTTATTTTTGCATCTATTAATATATTCATAAGTAATATTTGTCTGTAGTTTTCTTCTGTACTATCTGTGGCTTGATATCAAGGTAATGCCAACTTCATAAAATAGACTGGGAAATGTTTCTATGTCTTCTGCTTTCTGGAAGAAATAGTATAGAACTCATAGTTAATTCTTTTTTAAACATTTGGTATAGTTTTCCAACGACACAATTTGGGCCTAGAGAATTCTTTTTGGGAGGTTATCAAATTACAAATTCAATTTTCTTAATAGTGTAGGGCTATTAAAATTATGTATTGGATAGTTTTGTTAGAATATGTTTTTCTAGGAATTGATCCATTTTATATAACTTGTTAAATTTATGTTTGTAGAGTTATTCATAGTATTTTCTTATCATCCCTTTTGATGTCTGCAGTGATATTCCCTGTTTCATTCAAACACTGGTCATTTGTGTTTTCTCTATCAGTCCTGCAAGAAGTCTGGCAATGTTACTGGTCTTTTCAAAAAACCAGTTCTTTCTTTCATTGATTTTCCTTATTTTATTTTTTTAATTTTCAACTTCATTGATTTCTGTTCTTTACTATTTCCTTCCTTCTGCTTTATTTGGGCTTATTTTACTCTTTTTTAGAAGGAGATGATTCTTGAAAGTTTATCAATTTCAGATTTTTCTTTTCTAATATAAGCACATAGTGACAGAAATTGTGATACATTGTATTTTTATTTTAATTTGGTTCAATCTATATTTTATTTTTCAAGAGACTGGGTTAAAATATAAAGACTCCGAAAAATTGAAAGGGATAGAAAAATATGTATCATCCAAACAGTATCCAAAACAAAATTGGTGCCGCTTTAATAATACAAGAGAAAGTAGATTTTAACTCAACATAGATGACTACAGGTAAGACTTCAAATATCACTTGGAGTGGCTTAAAGGAGGTGCCCTTCCCAAGAGCTGTTTAAGCAGACAAACTGCAGAAGTTGTCTAATTTACCTATTTTAATGTAGGGAACTTTATCTTTTTGGGGACTGCTTGACATTTAGATCCTATGCCCACATTTTCAGAATTTCACATTCTACACCTGTTGGTGGGAGGTAGACACCATTTCCCTGATTAGAACCTGAAAAATAATGATGCTTTACTGAGCCAATATTTTTCCAACAATTTACTTAAACTATTTATTGAATATTTTTACAAAATACCGAACTTCAGCCTAGTACACTTTGGGACACTGTGTCTTCAAATAATGTTTCCATTGTGTCAACAAATAGATACTTGTAGATAGCTGCAGATTGTCTATACTATTACGTGTTTAAAATAACTTTCTTAGAGTGCCAGAAATTTTATCAATGTCTCATTCTTAAAAAATGGTAAATTCTAATCAACAAAAGACAGATATAACCAGGCAATTTGAAGCATAAACAAAATCCTCTGTCTCAATTATAAAGTACAAAGTATCAGGTTTGCAATATGGGTTTTTCTTTTGTAATAGAATTTCGTAACTAAAGATTGGGTTCTAGCCATCTCAAGGCTCAACTCAGGTAGTAGTATTCACTACCAGGCTGACACGGTTGGTGGCAGAATTTAGTTTTTCACAGGCTATGGGATTGAAGACCTTTGATTTTTACTGGGGCTGGCCAGGACCTCCCTCTATTTCTTGCCTTGTAGTCCTCTCTATAATGACAGCTCTCATCATCAAAGAGTGTAAACTAGGAAGGCAATTGAGTCTGTTATCAAGATGAAAGCCCTAATCACAGAAGTAACATCAGATCACTTGTGCCATATTCTGTTCATTAGAGGTGAGTCACTAGGTTTTGTTGACACTCAAAAGGAGGTGATTACACAAGGGAATCATTGTAGGATCATTGCAGGCTATCTTAGAAATCTGACTACCCCATGTCTGTCGATGAAGAAACTTATTAAATAAATGCAGCCATATCCATGCATCTTCAAAGAAAAGAATTAGGAGTTCTATACGGTACTAATATGTAAAGAGTAAATACCTATTGACAAAGGAACAGTGTGAATATGACATATTTTGCTTATAAGGTGGAAAATAATTCTATAATTCTATTTGCTTGTATACAGTTAAAGAAACTATGAAACAACATATAAGAAATGAATTACAGGGTTGCCAAGGTTGGGAGTGAGGAGTGAGAACTGGGTGGAAGGGAAACAGAGGTTGAAGGGACTTTTCCTGCAGTTTTTATATTTACAATTTTTGAACCATATAAATGCATAATCTATTCAAAGATTAAATAAAAATAATAAGAAGATTATTTTGTGGTCACCAAAGTTGTCTCTTTTCAGTATTCTAGAGGGGCATGAGAAGCTGAGAGTATTAGCTAATGATGGAATTTTAGAAGTTTTTTCTTGAAGGTTCAATACGCCATAAGTAGTGTCTTATGCGGTTGCCATTTAGATGCAATTTCTCATCAAGTCTACTGAGTACCTGTTGCAGCCACTGCAAAACTCAGAATGGAACCTCCCACCCAAGATTTGGTTTGGAGGTCAAGACAGTGACTACATTTACACACACACACACACACACACACACACACACACACACACCCCGAGAGGGTATGAAGAGGTTTATTTCATACATAATGAAACTTCTTTGGGGAAAGTAGGGCAGTCCTCTCAAGCTGATCTGAAAATGATTTGAGAAAACAGTGAAAAAAGACAGGTCTTATGGTTTTATTATGGTTAGGGGGTAGGCTGGTGTGAGCCTTCCTGCATGAAGGTTGGGGTTTGTGCAGTTTGAATCTCTCCTGGCACCAAAGGTGGGAGCACCCTGGCCTTTTTTTTTTTTTTTTTTTTTAAATCATACTGCCCAGATTAAGGGTACAAGAAGAGGCAAGGGTGAACCTTAAAAGCTTTTAGTAGTAAAACATCAAATAAAGCAGTCGTATTCTCTTTTTAAAGAGACAAGGTCTTGCTCTGTTGCCCAGGCTGGAGTGCAGGGGCTCAGTCATAGCTTACTGGAACCTGGAACTCCTGAGCTCAAGCAATCCTCCTGACTCAGCCTCCCGAGTAGCTGGGGCTACAGGCGTGTGCCACTGGACCAGGTTAATTTTTTTTATATTTAGTTTTTGTAGAGATGACGTCTTGCTATATCTCCCGGGCTGGTCTTAAATTCCTGGCCTCAATCAATCCTCCCACCCCTGCCTCCCAAAGTGTTGAGATTACAGGTGTGAGTCACGGAGTCCAGCAATAACTTATTTTGTTTAGTCAGGATAGCAACAGAGACCTCACAAATATTTAGCCTTCTGACACAAGCTTGTAAAAAACATTCCTTAAAAATTATCAAAATTATATGCGTAAAGAAGGCTGTGGGAGACAAAGGAGTATTTCTTTAGGACATATAATTTTTTCATCTATCAGACAAGCAAAAATTGCAAAGAATTATGGCATTCAGTGTGGCCCAGGATATGAGAAGTTAGGCAATTCCATACAGTCAATGGAAAATAAAAATTGCATATTCATACACCATTTTCCAAAGGTAACACCTTCATATAAACAATTTCAATGTGCATGTCCTTTGACTCAGCAATTCTACTCCTAGAAATGTATTCTGAGTAAACAATCAGATAAATGCAAAATGTACAACCACACAATCAATACATGCACACACACACGCAAGAATGTTCACTGGAGCATTGGTTGAGAGAAAGAAAAAAGGTTGGCAGCAACCTATAAACCCAACTATTGAGATTTAAGTAAACTAGTGTATCCTCCTATGACAAAATATAGCCATAAAAGGAAGATTCAAAGTATTTCATGATACAGGAAAGTTATTCACATTATATGTTAAAGTCGAAAGGACATAAAAGAGTATTACACTATTATTCCATTGTTGTTCATTAAATAGTTGTAAATACATAGGAAAAAGACCAAAATAATATAAATACACGAAATTTTTACAGTATTTCTGGTGTGATATGCTGGGTTATTTTTATTTTCATCTTAGTTCTCTTTAATTCTCTATACCTTTTTTACTAAATTGGAATCTCAGAGATTTTGAAGGTAAATGATCAGTGGCAAAATAATGCTACTACGTATAAATTCATTCTACAAATTGGGCTAACCAGAAGGAAAACGAGTCACCACAGAAAGTATTATAATTCATAAGAATAATGATAATTAATATGGTACACATTTATTAGACAATCAAATATCCTAAAATCTTTGTGACTGGAAATGGAATAAAAGACTTAAATTGAATTAACTTAAAAGACATTAATAAAAGTCTGTTCCTTAAAGTGCTCAGGTATTTAAAAGATACTTTCAAAACAAAAACATCTAGTACAAGGAGGATTACTAGGTCTCCTCAGGCCGTGGTGAAAATGGTGCACATCGTCATCAAATAACAACGTCAGCTAAAAATACAGAGCCTGTTTATTTTGTATGAACCAACTGTGCAAGCAATTTGTGCAATACTTTGGTGTTAACTCCGATTTGGATACGAATTACTCATTTTCACAAACTTAAATTGGATTACACTTTATCTTTCCCAATTACTGCAAACATTTACTGAACACGTATACATTTGGAACTTCGATGAAGTAAAAACATGAAAAGTTCATCTCTACTTCCAAAAACGTAGATGCACGCTGCAATTGTATGTCATTTCTTTCGCAAAATTTTGCACAGAATACTGCTGTTAATTGTTAGTAGAGGATTTCAGAAATGACTAGATCCTTTAGTTGAGGCAAGCAGGTATGTTCCCCGTATTCTAGCACTGCACTTAGGAGCCAATGAAAGAAAATTTTAAAAAGAAAGCAGTGTCTCCTCTGGAGACCACGCCTGCCAAGACCACATACCTTGATTCTTGCTTTCTCTATAAATTCTAGAGGGGCTTTCCCAAACTCAAATCCAACTCCAATCCAAGGAATCCAGCCCCTGATGCACGGGGGTCTACGCAAATTCTTCCGCTGAAGGAGTAAGAATAGAGCAAGGCAACCCAGGATTATAATCACTGTTGGGGAAATTAGTTCCATGTTTTTGTCCAGCACCTTCCAGAATCAGAGAAGTGTGAAATAGTCCTGCCGTCCCGGCACTTGCTTCTTTTTTACGGGCTACGGAGCCAGCCGGGACTCCCAATCTTTCTGCTGCAACTTTTGCAGCTCTCCTTCGTAACTGTAGCTTCCTTTCTCTGTCCCAATTTTTAGGTGATTTTTGCATTGTCGTTCCCTCCCACCTCCACTTCTCTTTGAATCTCAGCCAGCGCGGAAAAAATGCAGGGAGGGGCAGGGCAGGGCTAGGACTGACGGGCGAGAACTAGTCGCGTTGCTATGGAGACCGGGGGCGGAGCCGCAGCGGGCCCCGCGGCCGGCCAATCAGAGACGTCGCGGAGCCCGGCGGACTACATTGCCCACTAACCTCCTGGGCTCCGCTGTGTTTTCCTATTCTGGGGTGCAGGGGGCAGCTGAACCACTCCAGCCTGGGACTGCTAGGAAGGTTGCGGGTCCGCCCGGCCGAGCCGAACGAGGGAAATGGTCCTCACCCGGCCACTCGCCGGTTGAAAAGGGGCCGCCCTGGCAGGGAAGCGGCAGCCGCGGCGCGGTGCAGCGGCGAGAAGGGGTGCGTTATCGCCTTGCCCTGCTGCTGAATGTCCGTCCCGGAGGAGGAGAGGCTTTTGCCGCTGACCCAGAGATGGCCCCGAGCGAGCAAGTTCCTACTGTCCGGCTGCGCGGCCACCGTGGCCGAGCTAGGTACCCGGCTGCCCACGCCTGGGCCTCCCGGGCCAGTGGCACGCGCCGCGCTGGGGGAGGGAGCGCGGGCGGCTTGGCGCCCGGCAGTGCGCAGCGGAGAGGTCGCCCCTTCCACGCCCGCCTGGCAGAGGTGGTGGTGGAGGCCAGGCCCGCGGTGGGAGGAGGAGGGATTGAGGTCTCCACGCCTTTTCCTTCTAATCTCGTCTAATGCTTCCCTTAGGCATGTGCTGTGGTGCTTGAATGTTGTACTTTGAGAAGCCTCGCCAGCTGTCATTCCTCTGTAGGAATCATTTTCCTTTTCATGAGGATGACCTTTTTAAAAACGTAATCTGTTTTCCATCGTTACTGAGATAATCTCTGTGGTTTATAGTCTTACACAGCCACACTGTCATTATCTTGTGGGTCCAAGTTGTGGACCTACCTTGTGGGACTTCCGTTATTAACCTGCCACTCACAGAGCATTGACTTAAGCATCCGCCAGTTACTTGACCTCTCTGAGTGTAATTCATCTATACTGTTTGCCTTGCAGGATTCTGAGAAGTCAATAATATATGATTGCTAAACCCAAGGCAGGACACCAATTAGTTGCGACATTTTTATAATTACTACAATACCAGGGACTGTGGATATATATTTGAAAAGACCCAGTTCTGACCTTCTTACAGGCTGCTGGGGAGACAGAGAAAGAGAATTATAATGTGCTACTTGTTATAATGAAGATATTATTAGGTGTCATAAAAGCATAGAAGAGCAGCCACATCTGCCTAAATGAGTCAGAAAAAACTTTAAGAGGCCATCTAGAGCGGAATGATGATGCCCTTGAATGAGCAAGTAGCGTTTATTCCAAGGATTTTGTGAGTAGTGTACTCATGTGTTTCCTGTGAAGCCTTAACTGTGTATTTTAAGATTACCCTTATATTTTCTTGCCTGTTACAAAAAAATTAAAAAAAACAGTTCTGATGCGTTATCATTTGTAAATGTTAGTTGGTCCTATTTTAAGAGTTTATTTTTTAATTCTAGCATAGCCAGCCATGATCGGTTGTTTTGTGCTCTTCCATTTTGCCTTTTAGCCCCTCTATTTTTTAATGTCTCTCCTTTCGAAAATGATGGAGAATTTTTAATTTTCATTGTTTTTACTGAAATAAAATTCAGCTTAAAAAGATCTAAAAGCAGATTGCTGAATGATATTTCCAGGTTTTATTTTTAAATGATATGTCCCCCCTGCGACTCAATGGCTTTTATACAGGACTGTTCCTCGTTAAAAATTCATGGAGAGAATGGTGTGGGGAGAGTGGATGGAAATCAAAATGTGGGATGGTTTTACGTACAAATCACTTCAGGAACCTGAAGCATCATTTAGGAAACCAGCAAGAAAACAAAACTTATTTTGAAAGACATAATCTGTGTAATATGGAGAATCCTATTAAGATTTTTCAGGTTTCATATGTCAATAAAACATTGTTTGAAGTCTATGCAAGCTACTTCTGTTCTAGGGAAACTGTCAGCAAGATACTAACTTTTCCAAAAACCAGTGGTAAGATTTAATATTCACTTCCCTTCCCCACATTGTTTTCTCTTGGAAAAGGTATACTAAGGTTTTGTGTCAGGTGGTGGTCATTGAAAAGTCTCATATAATGTGAGTAATGTTCATGAAGTTGTCTGAACGTCATTATTTTAATTATTCAGGACATTTTCTTTATAAAGTTATGAGCTTTATCTTTCTTATGTAGGCCATTTAGCTTAACTGTATTAAGGTAAAAGGCCTATCTCTAATTTAAAATTTAAAACCAAAAAATTTTTCCAAAATACAGTTAGTACTTGTAAGGAGGCCATGAGTAGGCCTTGCATATAATTTAGTGTTGGAAAAATAGTTCCATATATGCTTTAATTGAAAGAATATTGAGCTTGTGACCCTTGCATATAAAAGACAACATTATAGGCCGGGCGCGGTGGCTCAAGCCTGTAATCCCAGCACTTTGGGAGGCCGAGACGGGCGGATCATGAGGTCAGGAGATCGAGACCATCCTGGCTAACACGGTGAAACCCCGTCTCTACTAAAAAGTACAAAAAACTAGCCGGGCGAGGTGGCGGGCGCCTGTAGTCCCAGCTACTCCGGAGGCTGAGGCAGGAGAATGGCGTAAACCCGGGAGGAGGAGCTTGCGGTGAGCAGAGATCCGGCCACTGCACTCCAGCCTGGGTGACAGAGCCAGACTCCGTCTCAAAAAAAAAAAAAAAAAAAAAAAAAAGACAACATTATAAACTCCATTACATCTTCTGCATCTCAAACATCATGTCATTGATTCATCTGCATGTGAACATCATCCATGAAATTATAGAATTCAGCTTCCTCTAGCATTTATTGTAGTACATAAGAATATATAGTGCAGTATTCTAATGTTACATTAGATCTCAAATAATCATGGCTGCAGTCAAGAGGATGGTACAGAATATGGATAAATTATTTCCCATTGAAAAGCAAAAATTAATGACTAACAGATATTAAAGTGAAATTTCTGAATAGAAAGAACCCAAGGCTTGTCATTTTTATTTTATTTTATTTTGTTTTATTTTATTTTTGCCAGTGGTACGAGATGCTTTTGCGTAGTGATTCTTAAATTTGGAACTGTGTGAGAATCAAGTTTCTAAACCCTCTTCAACCTACTGAATTAGAATCCATGGGCATGGGGCTAGGAAATTTCTAATTTTTAAAATCTCGCTAGCTGATTCTGTTATATTCTAAAATTTGAGAACAACGAGTCTTGGGAAAATATGACTCCTATAATTTTAGATTTTTGTTTGTTTCTCTGAATGTTGTGGGTTTTTCCCTGCATTTGTGTTTTTGTTAGCAACCTTTCCCCTGGATCTCACAAAAACTCGACTCCAAATGCAAGGAGAAGCAGCTCTTGCTCGGTTGGGAGACGGTGCAAGAGAATCTGCCCCCTATAGGGGAATGGTGCGCACAGCCCTAGGGATCGTTCAAGAGGAGGGCTTTCTAAAGCTTTGGCAAGGAGTGACACCAGCCATTTACAGACACGTAGGTATTTATCTTGATTCTAGCTGGTAAGTTTGTTATGAGTTATGTGTTTGTCTCCTGTGCTTTTCTGTTTGTCCAAAAACAAGCTAGTTTTTTTCTCCTACCGATGCAATAACTGAACACATACAGCACAGTCTTTTTTTATTATTATTTATTTATGTATCTATTTTATTTATTTATTTATTTATTTTTTGAGAGTCGCACTCTATTGCCCAGGCTGTAGTGCAGTGGTGCCATCTCGGCTCATTGCAACCTCCACCTCCCAGGTTCAAGCAATTCTCCTGACTCAGCCTCCCGAGTAGCTGGGACTACAGGTGCATGCCACCACACCCAGCTAATTTTTTTTCTTTTTTTTTTTTTTGGTTTTTGTTTTGAGAGAGTCTCTCTCTGTTGCCCAGGCTATAGCACAGTGGTGTGACCTCAGCTCACTGCAACCTCCATCTCCCAGGTTCAAGCAATTCTCCTGCCTCAGCCTCCTGAATAGCTAGGATTACAGGCACGCACCACCACACCTGGCTAATTTTTGTATTTTTAGTAGAGATGGGGTTTCACCACGTTGGTCAGGCTAGTCTCGAACTCTTCATGAAATTTTTGTATTTTTAGTAGAGACGGGGTTTCACCATATTTATCAGGCTGGTCCCACACTCCTGACCTCAGGTGATCCACCTGCCTTAGCCTCCCAAAGTGCTAGGATTACAGGCATGAGCCAACGTGCCTGGCTAGAACATATATAGTCTCTTAAGAAGAAAAAATTAACTACCAATTATTATTAACAAGTTACTGTTCTAAATTTTTAGAAACGCATACTCACCTATTTAGGGATGAACTGTCATGAAGTCTGTAAACCACTTTAAAATATTAATTAAGCAAAAAACAATGAAGCAAGCCAGGTATGGTGGCTTATGCCTATAATCCCAGCAGTTTGGAAAGCCGAGGCAGGATAATTGCTTGAGCCCAGGAGTTCGAGACCAGCCTGAGCAAGATGGCAAGACCCTGTCTCTATAAAGTGTAAGAAAATTAGCCAGGCAAAGTGGCACATGACTGTAGTCCCCACTACTCAGGAGGCTGAGGTGTGAAAACAGCTCAAACCCAGGAATTCAAGGTGGCAGTGAGCTTTGATCCTGCCACTGCACTCCAGCCTGGGCAACAACACAAGACCCCATCTCTAAAAAAATTAAATTGGGCCAGGTGCTGTGGCTCACGCCTGTAATCCAGCACTTTGGGAGGCACAGGCGGGTAGATCACGTGAGGTCAGGAGTTCGAGACTAGCCTGGCCAACATGGTGAAACCCTGTCTCTACTAAAAATACAAAAATTAGCCAGGCATGGTGGTGCATTTCTGTAGCCCCAGCTACTCAAGAGGCTGAGGCAGGAAAATCGCTTGAACCCAGGAGGTGGAGGTTGCAGTGAGCCAAGATCATGCCATTGCACTCCAGCCTGGGTGACAAGAGTGAAACTCTGTCTCAAAAGAATACAAAATAAATTTTAAAAGTTAGACAATTAAGGAATTAAGGAAATATGGCAGAAATGTTAGTGGTTGATAAATCTCAATAGGTAGAGATAGAGGGAGTTATATATTATTTACTCTTCAGTGTTTGAAAATTTTCTTAATAAAAATTTGTATAGGTTTAAGAAAGAAAAAATGAATAGCTGATATCATTTTTCTTCACTTAAGAACTTTGAACACATTTAAATTTTTCATATTTTTTGAAAATTAACATATATTTATTACAGTGCCAAATCTCATGAGTCTCTGTCTCATAATCTAAGACCAGGCTACTCTGAAAGAGAACAGAGTTCACTGCCTAATCCAACACTGGCTGTAGTGTAAATGCAACACAGGTGATTTTTGCCCCGGTTCCAAGGCTACCTAACTAGCTATGTGGGCCTTAGTCACCCTTAAAGGAAGATGGTTGCAACTATGCCAGTGAGAATATTTTTCTGCTCTGCTTCCACAGTGACACTCACAAGAGGAGGACTTGACTTTTTAGCTTGTGTACAGGAGAATATAAAACTGGCTTCAAAGGAGGTAGGATAGGTTTGGCATTTTTCTCCTCATAATGTTTCCTGAAGCATGAAAGGATCCTTGATCAGAAAAGTGCTCAGTTCTAATTTCTGATACTTGCTGGCTTAATATTTTTAAAGACTCAGTTCTCCAGATGAGTAAGTTAGGGTGTATCATCAAAAACTTTCTAGAATTGTGTGCAGAGACTGTTACTGGTTTTGCAAGTTGTATATTTTTGAGTATCTTAAAATATTTCATCAACTTTCTAAAACATTAAGAAAAGCTCTCTATACAAATACCATGTGTTGATTTTAATTATTTTGTTTTCCATCGTTTTAAAAATATTTTCTCCTTTGCATCCCATTATTATTTTGAGTTTCATTTCTTTTCATTTGTAGTTTGTTGTTCATTGTATTGTTTTACAGCTAAGATTCATTTCATATGTTTGATACTTGGCTGAAAAATTACAATAAATTCTCCAGTGAAATTATGTATCTTTATGTAATGAAAATGCCTGCTGTGCACCAAGGTATGTACTAGGGCACCTGGGGTAAGTAAAAACAAACACACAGAGCCTGCCTAGAGAAGCTCATGGTCTGATGGAAAGATAAGCAAGAAAAGTTAATTTCTAATCAATATGATCAAAAGGTCAGGAGCACTTTCTGAAAAACATGTTTTTGAGTTGAGTCCTGAAAGACAAGGACATGTTAGTAAAGCAGAGAAGGGAGAATTCATTTTGGAAAGATCAGACAGTGTGTGGGAAGGCAAGAGTCTGAAAAGAACATGCCCCATTTGGAGAAGCATCAAGAAACCCACATGTCAGAAGCATCGGCCCCATGAGACAAAGACACAGCGACTAGGCCATGTCGGAATGTCCTCTTATTTTATACAGACATAAGCATATAGATACATGTAGCCAAAGTTACCTTTTTAATGATCTTTTTTACACAGTGTACTCCGGAGGTCGAATGGTCACATATGAACATCTCCGAGAGGTTGTATTTGGCAAGAGTGAAGATGAGCATTATCCCCTTTGGTAAGTTTTGCTTTGAAAATAACATGCTGTTGCCCCAAATGCCTTAACATTTATTAGGTTTATGTAAAATTGTACATTTGTACCCAAATTGCCTTAAAATAGTTATGGACTTAAAATAATAAATAATTACAATATAAGTCCAGATAATTGAGTATTTACTGCACATGGTATACAGACATACATGTACATACATATATAAGGTGCATATATAGAGATATTTAATATTTTACCATTGAAAGAATTCTTATAGAGTACCTTTTTATTTCTCTTTTTATTAAGAACTCTCGGCTTTAGAGTCAGTCAGGGATGGGCTCAAATTCCTGCTCTACTACTGTATAACCTGGACAAACTGCTTCACATTTTTTATCTTCAGTTTTCGCAGCCATAGAAGTAACACTAACCATTAAGTGTTTTTATAGGACTAGGTGAGATGATTAATGTAAGTGTATATTGTTTAACAGAAACTGAAAAAATCGGTTACTATAAATAATATACATAGAGTGACTATAAATAAATAGAAATATAGAAAACACAGGCTGGGCACGGTGGCTCATGCCTGTAATCCCAGCATTTTGGGAGGCCAAGGTGGGCGGATCACCTGAGGTTAGGAGTTCAAGACCAGCCTGGCCAACATGGCAAACCCCTGTCTCTACTAAAAATACAAAAAATTAGCTGGATGTGGTGGTGGGGGCCTGTAATCCCAGCTACACAGGAGGCAGAGGCAGGAGAATCGCTTGAACCCAAGAGGCAGAAGCTGCTGTGAACTGAGATTGCACTGTTGCACTCCAGCCTGGGCAACAGAGCAAGGCTCTGTCTCAAAAAATAAAAAATAAAAATAAAAAATTTTATGTATATAATTATAATATATAACCTCTCAGCTGGCCCACTGCTACAGCCATCTAACTTGTCTCCTCCTTCATCCTCAAATGTGTACCCGGTATCCAGAGTGATTTATTTGAAACACAGCTATTAACACGCTATTGGTATCCTTAAAACTTGTTATTGGCTTCTAATCACCCACAAAATAAAGTGGAAATTTTGGAATGTAACTTAGAAGATCTGCAAAATCTGACCTATGCCTTCAGAGAACTAAGCAATTCATTGATTCTCTTGCAAAGAATGGTGCACTAATGAGCTGAAAGATTCCACTGCCTGCACATACCAAACTGTTCTTCACCTCTGTGTGTGTGTGTGTGTGTATATAGAGAGAGAGAGTGTAAGTGTGTGTGTGTGTGTATATATATATATGTATATAGAGAAAGAGAGAGAGAGAGAGAGAGAGGGAAAAAACACAATAAACTAAGGAAAAGATTCCAATAGGCAGTTCACAAAAGAAATATATATGTTCATTAAACATTAAAATGTTCAAACTCACCAATAATCAAGGGGATTAATTAAAACTAACTTTAAGCTGTTAGTGGAAATATAAGTTATAATAGTCTTTCTGGAGCATAAATTACTTGTTAACATTTTTGAATGTGTAACCCTTTAACCCTTTGTGATTACAATCATTTATAAATGCTTCTACATATGCATCAAGATAGACACAAAGATATTGACTGTAGCAGTGTTGATAGAAAATTATTTTTTAATTTAAACTATTGATTGGAAGCAGTTAAGTAGGTTATGATATATTTATGGCATAACACAGTTATAGAAAGCATGAGGCGGGTTTCATGTGACTAGCATGGAAAGATGCCTATAAAATCTTTCTTAGTGTTAAAAAAATCCAAGTCACAACTATAAAAAAAGGGCAATATATAGTTTCACCTTTCAGGCCACATTTCTTTATCCTGTTTTTGAAAAATTATAATGTACTAAGCTATACTAATTGCTTTCCCAAAGTCAGTTATGGAATAGAAGATTAATAGTCCTTGCATTTTTGAATTTCTTCCAGAAGGCAAAGGTTTAAGTAAAAAGTTCAAAGGAAATATTATACCAGAACTTTCAGGGTGGGTAGGTTTAACGTCCTTTTGACCCAATCAGAACAATTTATTTGGTAATTATGGTATGCCAGTCTTATACTTAATACTGAGGCTATAGTAATGAAAAAGAAATAATCCTGCTGTCATTCAGGTTACAGTAACAGTCAATGAATAAACAATTAGAATTATGTAAAAAATACAGAAAAAGTGGTTATGAGAGATGCAAAGAGAAGAAAATATGATACTGTACTGTGCTTATCATTGTGTGGAGAAACAGGCATTTTCATAGGTTGCTGGTGGAAATGCAAATTGATAAAGGTTTTCTGGAAAGCAATTTGACAGGCTCTAGCAAATGTTATGTAAATGTTCACATTTCTTAAAGTTATGCTAGTTAAATAAATTATGGCATATCCATAAAATGAAATACTATCAAATTATTAAAAAGAATGAGGCTGCTCTATATGATCTGATAGGGATAACCTTTAAGATATGCTGTTAAGAAAACAGTACAGAACACTGTACAACTTGACATTCTATATTAGTGCTTTTACAAAGGAACATTTATACAGATATGCTTGTGTATGCACAAACTGTCAGTCATAACTTAATGTTTAAGACTGTGGGCTCTACATGCAGGCTGTCTGGATTCACATCTTGGCTGTCCCACTCATTCGTTGTGTGATTTGAGCTGTCGTTCAACTGCTCCGTGCTTCAGTTTCCTCATCTGACAGAGAGAATGACAGCACTGTCACGAGGGTTGATATGAGAATTAAATGGTATTTTTAAAATGCTCAGAACAGTGCCTGACATGAGCATTCAGTGAATTTGTTATTATATCTGGCAAGGGGTATAATAAAATAGTAGTTGTGATTGCTTCACTGGAGGGGAGCTGGGCATAGGGGTCAGAAGGGGACTTTCCTTTTATACCCTTTTATAGTTCTTCAAGTTATTTTAAAGTGAAAGGAAATAAAATATTTATTTTCCCCGAGACTACTGCAGTATTCTGGGTTAAAGGTGACTGGAGTCTAGCCTTTGTCTGTTAGGCTGACTACATCTACGCAGTTTTTATTCCCCCGTAGTTGGAGTTAAACTACAATTATCAATTCAGATGTGTATATCTTTGAAACAACTGCTCTTTCCTTTGGATTTCAGGCCATATAAGGCCTGAAATTTTCACTCCTTATACTCTTTTAACCTCCCATCAGTAAATAGTCAAACTGTTTACTCTGTGACTTACTTGGGTATACCCTTTTCTTTACTTGATCTGAAATCTCTGACCTAGGCCCTGTACTAGCTCAGTATTGGTTCACTATAAAATTCATGAAATTAATGGCAACTTTAAAAAGAATTTCCTTCTACAATTAGGAAATCAGTCATTGGAGGGATGATGGCTGGTGTTATTGGCCAGTTTTTAGCCAATCCAACTGACCTAGTGAAGGTTCAGATGCAAATGGAAGGAAAAAGGAAACTGGAAGGAAAACCATTGCGGTAAGTTCTCCAATTAACCAATACCTCTCTTTTTCCCTGGGCCACCATCATATTTTTAACATGTACCTGGTAGAATTATCATCCAATATGCAGTAAAGATATTACTTCTGACTTTTTAAATTTGGAAGTTCATTAAGAGGAAAACTAAGCTGGATCTTTTCTTTGCACTAGAAAGTGTACATGTTCTATACCAGACAAATTATATGTGTGTAATATTCTTTGCTGCTTTTTCCAGCCAAGGCTAGACTTGTCCCCTACTGCAGGTTAACATAAACAGTTTGATTATTAAAACTTGCCCTGGTATGAATCTCAATTTTGCCATTGTGGCTTGGTGTTGTGGAAGTACTTAACATTTCTAGTCTCTTGGATTTTCATCTTTATAAACTCCCTCAAAAGGCTGTCATGATGGTTAACATGCCTGGCTGCTCATTAGTGTCAAAAACCTTGCTTTTGTTCCCTTTACCCTGCAGGAAGAGAGTAGCAGGGTTAACGTTGCATATTGTCCCAACTTTCTTGTTGAATCTCATTCCTCCTTCATCTTGAAGCCCTCTTTTTCCCTAATTTAAAGGAATTTTTAAGTATGGCTTTGGTATATAAAATCCTCCCATTGCATTACACTATATTATTAAAATCCGACTTTCTTTCAAGGGTTCCATGTTCAACAGTTTATTAAAATACTACTTAGTTTCCCCTGGGAAAGGGACAAAATCATGCAGATGGATAGACCTTTCCTAGAAAAAAAGGGAAGTACAGGATGACTTGACCTGAGTACAAAGGGAGCTGCTCCTCTGAACACTCCAGGTCTGCAGCTGAGCCAGAGGCAAAGGAGGGTTTGGGGCCATCTTCACCACTGACCACTGCTCTCTGCCCCTCTTCGTGTAGCTGACTCAGTGGAAAAGGAGGCTGGACTACTGCAGCCCAGGGTCCCCTTCAGCCTTCAAAACATGGAGAGAACATGCACAGCACAGGAGAAAAGGGTACCACTGTGACTTAACCAAGTAGTTTATAGAACCCCAGGACCCAGTTTGTCATCTTATAACAACTTCTAATGACTAAGTAACAGGGAGAAGTCACGCTGCCTTCTTGGATAGGAGGAGAAAACTGGTTATTAGGATCCAGAAATATCTGAGTTTTTAACTGATCCCTCAGTTTATTCCTCCTCTTTGTTCTTAATGTTGGAAATTTTTGGTTTGAATACAGCTAATGTAGTGCATTTTAATAATCAAACTCTTTATATTAACCTGTAATGGGGACAAGTCTATATACTACAGTAAAGAGCATGAACATCGAGATCAGACAGCCTGGGATTCAAAGCCAGTCTTTACCACATCTTAGCTTCGTAATCATAGTCAAGTTCCTTGCCCATTTTAAGCCTTGGTTTCTTCAAACGTAAATTAGAATCATATTATCTATCTCATGAGTTTTCAGTATTAAAATGTATGTCATGTATATTAAATACTTGGCACTTAGTGCTCCATAAATTTGAGTTACAGTGATCATCATTCATGATCATAACTTCTCATGTAGCATAACAGCAATTATGTGTGTCCAATAAATATGTGACATTGTCTTTTTGGTGAGATTCAGAGAGTGTGATGCCTGAGTAAAAGCCACACAGGCTAGTAAGTGGTGAAGGTGGCATTTGACTTCAGGTTTTTCTGACTGCATAAAGCTCAGACTTTTTGTAATGCCAGAGGTTTCCGTATTTGGTTTATGCTTCTTCAGCACTGTTCTTCATCTATCTAGAGAGAAATGAGCAAGATAGTCTACTAAATTTTCTTGAAGCTAAAATTCTTCCATTTTAAGAACTCTTATTATGAAATTGTCCTTTTTACTTCTTAGTCTGTCATTTTTTATGAGATTAATTGTTGTTAATGTCATTATTTGATGAACTCTAAACATTTGCAAGTCCCTTCCATCACCAGTAAAATTAATCCAGAAGTCTGATAACCTTTGGTTTTCTCCTACAATTAATATGTGTAGTGATAATATAAAATATCAAGAAAGGTATTTTTATCTGTTTAATAATCTTGAGAAGATGACACAGTTTATAAAGATTTCCGTTAAAAATGTTTAAGTGAAATG
Source organism: Chlorocebus sabaeus (assembly GCF_047675955.1). NCBI lineage: Eukaryota > Metazoa > Chordata > Mammalia > Primates > Cercopithecidae > Chlorocebus > Chlorocebus sabaeus. The sequence continues at coordinate 46,799,115 of NC_132920.1, forward strand.
TTGGCCTTTTTTCTAAAGGATTATTATGTTTATCTGTAAATTAGACTTATGTAGATTGCTTCAATTTCTAATAATTCTGGATAAATTATATCTGGATGTTACTCCAGGTTATAAGAGCTATAAGTGAAGCTTATCCAGTTGCATTTCATACACAGGAATATATGGAGTTTTCACATTTCGTTATTATTCTCCTTAGATTTCGTGGTGTACATCATGCATTTGCAAAAATCTTAGCTGAAGGAGGAATACGTGGGCTGTGGGCAGGCTGGGTACCCAATATACAAAGAGCAGCGCTGGTGAATATGGGAGGTAATGGAAACTTTGTTAAATTCTAAAAAAGTTCTAATTGCCTTCATAGTTAAAAGCACTTAAATTAGAGAAGTGAAAATTTATGTTTTATTTTTATTTATAATGTATTGGTGACCATATATTGTTGACCAGCTGTATAGATTTTCTAGGTCATAATTGAATATTTTCCACAAAGCATTTTTGCTTCATTCTACAGTGATGTATGAAAAGGATTTACTAAAATAGGCAAATTGTGACAATAAGGAGACAAGGCCAAACTATTTCTAAGGTCCTCCTCTCTAGTCCAGACTTTCCTTTAAGATTAAAACCGATAGATACAGCTATCTGATCGTTGTTGCATCCAGACTGTCCAAATCTTTCCCCTGGCAATCCTGCTCCAATTCCTAACACCCCGGGCCAGAAACCTGAATGTTCTCTTAACTCATCCCTACCCCTCACTTCTCATATTCACTTACCAATTCTGTCTCCCAAATATTTCTTAAAAGTTTTCCCCTCCAATACCTACTACTTTAGTATCCTTAAAATGACCATTTGTACACCATCAGCCTTGAAAACCTCTCAGCTGGACCACTGCCACAGCCATCTAACTCGTCTCCTCCTCCATCCTCACATATGTGCCTGGTATCCAGAGTGATTTATTTGAAACACAGATTTTTTTTGTTTGTTTTTTTGTTTTTTTGTTTTTTTGTTTTTTTTAATTTATTTATTATTATTAAACTTCAAGTTGTAGGGTACATGTGCACAACGTGCAGGTTTGCTACATATGTATACTTGTGCCATGTTGGTGTGCTGCACCCATCAACTCGTCATTTACATCAGGTATAACTCCCAATGCAATCCCTCCCCCCTCCCCCCTCCCCATGATAGGCCCCGGTGTGTGATGTTCCCCTTCCCGAGTCCAAGTGATCTCATTGTTCAGTTCCCACCTACGAGTGAGAACATGCGGTGTTTGGTTTTCTGTTCTTGTGATAGTTTGCTAAGAATGATGGTTTCCAGCTGCATCCATGTCCCTACAAAGGACACAAACTCATCCTTTTTTATGGCTGCATAGTATTCCATGGTGTATATGTGCCACATTTTCTTAATCCAATCTGTCACTGATGGACATTTGGGTTGATTCCAAGTCTTTGCTATTGTGAATAGTGCTGCAATAAACATACGTGTGCATGTGTCCTTATAGCAGCATAATTTATAATCCTTTGGGTATATACCCAGTAATGGGATGGCTGGGTCATATGGTACATCTAGTTCTAGATCCTTGAGGAATCGCCATACTGTTTTCCATAATGGTTGAACTAGTTTACACTCCCACCAACAGTGTAAAAGTGTTCCTATTTCTCCACATCCTCTCCATGAAACACAGATATTAACACGCTATTGGTGTTCTTAAAACTTGTCACTGGAATATAAATAGCATTTTTGAGGGTTCCAGTAATATAGCACCTAAACATCAAAAGAAGTCAATCTTTGTGTGAGAAAGAAGCTAGAAACTCTTCTTTCACACCATTCTTTCTACATTCTTCATAATCTCAAAAATATATCACCACTCTTTCAGCTGTACAAGCAGAAACCTAGGCATGATTTTTGGCTCTTCTCTTTCTTTTGCTCCATTGCTTATATCCAAGCAGTCACCAAATCCAGTCATTCCATCTTCCAGATATATCTCAGACTCATATACTTTTCTCCATCCCTGGAGCCATTCTGTTGTCCAAGTATTACTTATTCCCTCCAACTGGACCACTACAGAGGCCTCACAACTGGTCTTTCCATACCTACCCCATTCCCATTTTGCCCCACTATGCCTTTGAAACTGATTTTATCAAGATTATCTTTGCTGTTACCTTATTTTTTAAAATTTAAAGCTATCTTCATTTTCACCATCCCTATAAATGGTACCTCTGTCCTTTAAATTGTTCACACTCAAAACCTTGGAGTTGTCTTTGATTTCTTTCTACCATTCTGTATTCAGTCTGCTGGCTGATCCTGTTGATTCTTCAAAATTTATCCAGAACCTGACCAGGGCTCCACTACTCCCTTATTCAAGTCGTCATCGTCGCTTACCGGGATGACTGCTCTGCCTTGTTTTCTTGTAGTCTACTCTTAATAGAACTATTGAGTTCTTAATAGAGTTCTCAGTAGTTCTATTAAGTTCTAAATAGTAACCTCGGGCAGTCACTCCTCTGCTGCTCAAAAGCCTCCCCTGGCTTCTGACGCTCTTCATCATCTAGACTCTGTTACTCCTTGCATATTCTGCTGCTGCTGGCCCAGTCTTCTGGCTGTTCCTCTAACACCACAAGCTGACTCCTGACTCAGGGTTAGAAAGCATACTGTATTTTTGCCTGGGGCAATTTCTCTTAGCTATCTACAAGTTTGTTTTCTCATGCTTTCTTTTGGTCTCTGTTCAAATGTCCACTTATCAAGAGGTCTTGCCTGATCACCCTATTTAAAATTAATAGAAACTATTCCTCCCTACCCTCTGGTACTCTCTGTCCCTTTCCTTACCTTCTTTGTCTTCAGGGCATTTACTTCAAGAGCAAGTGCATCTGAAACACCATGTAGTTTACTTTATTGTCTCATCCCACAACAGAGAGCAAGGATGTTTGTTCATTTTGTCCATGGCTGTTTCCCCCAGTGCAATCAAATGTGCCTATCCATTCTTGCCTCATTAAAACTTACTTCCCTATACTTTAGTGTGGGTAAACTTTATATAACTCCAGCATTGTGATGCCATTCTCCTATTTAAAACCCTTCCATAGCTCTTCATTGCCATTAGAGAAAATGTATAAAAGGGCCAGGCGCGGTGGCTCACGCCTATAATCCCAGCACTTTGGGAGGCGGAGGTGAGCAGATCTCTTGAGCTCTGGAGTTTGAAACCAGCCTGGGTAACATAGTAAAACCCCATCTCTACAAAAATATTTAAAAATTAGCCAGATGCACACCTGTAATCCCAGCTACTTGGGAGGCTGGGGCACAAGAATCACTTGAGCCCAGGAGGCGGAGGTTGCAGTGAGCCGAGATCGTGCCACTGCACTCAAGCCTGGGTGAGAGAGACCTTGTCTTGAAAACGTATAAAAGGCTTAATGTAGAATAATGGTCAGGACCTTTTATTTATAAGTGACAGGATTTCAATTCAGCTTTGGCTAAAAAAAGTAATTTATTGACTCAAATACTAAAAGGCCCAGGGGTTGAGCTGACTTTAGGCACAGCTAGATACAGGAGTCCAAATGATACATTTGAGTTTCTGTCTCTTCTTCTTTTCCTCTCTCTCTGTCTGTAGCTGTGCTTTCCTTGAGAACAAGAAAGATTCCTTGGTATCTTTTATCCTGGTACACATTCCTGCCCCAAGCCTAGCACATTCTTGACACAAGACATTCACTGTTGACTGATGAATATTTAAACTTTTTCCATTGCCAGATTTAACCACTTACGATACAGTGAAACACTACTTGGTATTGAATACACCACTTGAGGACAATATCATGACTCATGGTTTATCAAGGTAAGGATTGTTTTAGTTGGACTCTGGTATTTTTTTTTTTTTTTAATAACTTTTTCTTCCATATTTGGCATAAATTCTTTAGACTCATTTGATTGGGATTGTACTGGAATCACCTTTAGAGAAGAGTATATTTATAAAGATGAATTTCTTAAAGTTTGTTGCAGTTAGAATGGGGAATGTAGGATGTTTTGGATTAAACTTCTCAAAATATATGCACCTTGATGGAGCCATCTCAGGAACAGGCTATGATGATGGACTCTCCAACTCAACAGATATGTTTGAGTGCCTTTTATGTTAAAGGCACTGGGCAGGGCTCTGCAGTGGGCATCAAAGGAGTAAACTCAATTCCTACCCAGGGAATTTACCAACAAGGAAAACAAGACAAATATAAAAACACTCTACAGGAAATCCTAAAAGGAAGCAACTAGTTACTACAGGGTTCAGAGGAAGGAAAAAACCACTTGGAAGGATCCACAAAGGAGGTAGAAATAGACAAGGGTTTTGAAAGGCTGTGTCTCTTCACAGAAAGGGACAGGAAGAAGGCCTTTCCAGGAAGGAGCAGTACCTTGATCTCTTTGCAACACAATTTTAAATTATCCATTAGAATGACTTATTTTATAGATGTCTACTGTCCTTGACATTATAGTGATTTCATTTAGCTTCTGATCTTGTTTCCAAATTCTAAAACTTCCTATGCTATTTAGATGACCCTAAAAGTAAATATAATAGTGTCAAGTCAAATATTTGGAGGGAGGGGTGTGTGTGTGTGTGTGTGTGTGCGCGCGTGTGTGTGAATTTAATCACTCCGAGAGGATTACTGACTCGGGGCTTTTGCATGTACTGTTCTATCGTCATGTAACCTTTTTCCTTCAGGTCTTCATATAGATGTGTCCTTTTTGACCACTCAGTTCTGCTGTCACCCCAGGAGCTTTCCCTGACTGCCTGTCACCCATTTGCTCCCTGTCACACTTCCCCATGTTTTTTTTCATAGCTTTTGTCAGCTTCTGAAATTATTTATTTCACTTCTGCCTTTTCCCAAGTGAAGTATAAGCTCCTCAAGGGCAGGGTCTTACCTGTCTTGCTTACTGCCTAGAAGAATGCTTGGCACCAGCAGGTACACAATGCCTGTTTGTTAACTGACATTCTTTTTGTTTTTGATTTTGTTTTTTTTCCTACCTCTTTAATTAATTTAGCATTAATTTTAAGCAAAAAGAGCATTATGAAGCTTATAAGAATACATTTAGTAGTATATTCTTTCTGAATACCACATTCCCTTTCCTAAGCTAGAAACTACTACATATCATCTTTCAATTTCATTTATTTGTATTTATAGTTTATGTTCTGGACTGGTAGCTTCTATTCTGGGAACACCAGCTGATGTCATCAAAAGCAGAATAATGAATCAACCACGAGATAAACAGGGAAGGTAAGTAAAAAGTCTTCAGTATCCATGTTCTTGAATGTCTGTAATACCATTGTTTTTCAAAGATGCATCTTTGCATTTTTTATTGATAGAAATGTATTCGTGTGTTTTTTGAGAAAATTAAGGGCATTGTTTTTATGCAGTTACCTGCTCTTTGATGAAAAGTGACAAGCCTTTGGGGAGATAAGCTAATTAACAATCATATTATTTAGACACAAGGTTTTTATTAGGACTTTATTGTTTTTAAAGAATTGTTGAAAGCATATTCTGCTCAGAATTTACACAGCACTTTCTTCAGAAGCTTATGACTTGAGTAGATAACATGGAGAATTTGATTCGATATGAAATAGTATGTTCTCTCTGGAAGAAAAAAGATAGAGTGAATTCTAAGTATAAGACCAAGGGTGGCATGAATCAGAAGAGTTAACCTTGAAAATATCTTTAAGATCAAAAGATGTTATCTGTAGAACCACAAATATTTTTCTAAACTAGCAGAAAATATATATTTTGAGACGGAGTCTCGCTCTGTCACCCAGGCTGGAGTGTAGTGGTGTGATCTCCCGCTCACTGCAAGCTCCGTCTCCCAGGTTCAAACCATTTTCCTGCCTCGGCCTCCTGAGTAGCTGGGACTACTGGTGCCCGCCACCATGCCCGGCTAAGTTTTTGTATTTTTTTAGTAGAGCCGGGGTTTCACCATGTGAGCCAGGATGACCTCAATCTCCTGATGTCATGATCTGCCCACCTTGGCCTCCCAAAGTGCTGGGATTACAGGCGTGAGCCACTGTGCCCAGCCAATATTTAATTTTTGTAAGATTCCTTAGACAATTTAATTTTATGAATATACATATATATTTTACACAGAAAAAAATTAACAAAAGGATCTTGTTTCCTTTGTAGGGGACTTCTGTATAAATCATCAACTGACTGCTTGATTCAGGCAGTTCAAGGTGAAGGATTCATGAGTCTATATAAAGGCTTTTTACCATCTTGGCTGAGAATGGTAAAGTTAGGTTTACTTCCTTTGTTTTTTTTTTTTTTTTTCTTTGTACTTAAATTACTTTTAATCTATAAGCATTTTCCCTTTTCTCTTCTGGTTTGAAGCATGGCCCTGCCCCCCAAATCAAAGTCCTTTCTTTTTTAAATCTTCTTTTATTTCCTTTCACCTCTCCTCAGAGTTATCTTGCCTTCTGTGGTAGAGTAAGATAAAATAAGTTACCTCCATTGATGAATCAGTTGATAGTCTTGTTATAAAGCCAGTAAATAGATTTTCTGTCATGTAAAATTTTTAGTATTCCATTTAGTTATATTTTAATATAATATTTTGGAACACATATACAGATTTTACACTAGAGATCTCTCCTACAAAAAAATGTACTGTTTCAAAAAAATTTGTTACTTTGATAGCAAATGTTACATTACCCATTAATATTTATTACTACAAAACTCTGCTTCATAAGAAAACATTATGTCATTTTTATTTGGTTTAGATGTTATTTTTCATTGCAGTGAACTAAGATATAGAATTAGATAGACTTGTTTAAGCAATATAGCAAATACAATAAAATGTAGAATTCTAATCTATAATGTAGAATTAGATAGACTTGTTCAAGCAATATAGAAAATATAATAAAATGTAGAATTCTAATCTATAATGTAGAATTAGACTTGTTTAAGCAATATAGCAAATATAATAAAAACAAAGTGCTGACTTTTCTGTAAGTTAAAACATTTGAAAGAATGGGTGAGTTATAGGTTTAGAAATTCAAGCAATCAAAAATTAACACAATATATTATAATACAATTATATATAATATTACATATATCTTTTTAATTGAGTACCTACATCATGCAAAGCCCTGTCCTGAGGTCTCAGCTTTGAATAAGAAACTATAAGTGATAAATGTTATGGGAAGAGTGCATAGTGCTATAGAAATATATAGCAAATAAGTACAGCCTAAACTGGCAATTAGGAAAACCTCCTTGGAGAATGGAATTTTGAATTTAGATTTGCAAAATGAGTAGGACTTAGCCAGGTAAAGAGGACAGGGAAAAAAACATTCCCTATAGAGGGACAGTTGGAGTGGACAGAGAGCAGGGTGAGTTCAAGGAAACCTAGCAGGCCAAGCCACAGAGAGAGACCTCATGGAGAGAGTCAAAGGGTGAGACCAGAGAGAGGCAGACACCACACTGGGAAGGACATATGAGCCAGAAGAGTAATGGGCACCAGTTTGAAGAAACATGCATTTTTAGAAAATTTGTTCTGCCTGTCATGTGGATTGGGAAAAGACCAGGAGTAATGATATATGAGAGATAATGGAGGCTTGGACAAGAGTATGACAGTAGGAACAGAAGATGGACTACAAACATGTTTAGGAGGTAGAAAGGGAATAGAAACATGACTAATTGGATGGGGATGGGAGAATGGTTGGAGAAGATAAGGAAAAGTCAGACTTCATTCCCAGATTCCTGCTCTGAGCAACTGAGGATGATGATGTAATTTCCTAAAACGGGGATCATTTGCAGGGAAGAAGATCTGTAGATAAAATAAGGTTAGTTTAAGACCTGTGAAATTTTGGATACCCATAGGACATCCAAGCAGAGATGTCTGGATGACAAACTGAATATACTGGTCTAGGTCTTAGGAGAGAATACAAGGATGGAGGTTTAGATTTGAGCATTTTCCACATATAGATGGTAATTGAAATGTTGGTAATAAATGATATCATCAAGGAATAGTAGGTATTTGTGTATTAATATGAAATTAACAGCCAAAGCCCTTGGCAATACCTGATAAAAGTATACCCGACTTTGAGATATTATTTTGGTGGTTTTGATTATACCTTAAAATTATGTCAAAACTGTAGCTGTTTCTTACTGGGAAGGTAAAGTTTGATTTGGCCTGCATAAACCAGGCACTGTTATAAGTGCTGGTAACACTGAGGAATAACATAGTCTTTGCACTAGAGGAGCTTACAATGAGATGTAGAAGTTAAACATGTAAGTAGTTAAAATTACAGAAATAATAAAAATTACTGAATAAATACTACTGAATCACTTGGTATATGGCCAATATTGTGCTAATCATTTTCATGGCTTAACCCATTGAATTCTCCCAACAATCTGTGCCGTAGGTTACTATCATATCCCTCTTTTATAGAGGAGGAAACAAAAAACATCAAAAGTCTAAATAGCTTGGCCAGGTGAGTGGTTCAGGGCATCAAAACCAGGCGGCCTGACACCCGATAACACAGCCTCATTAAGGAGGTTGTATTCTTGCTCTACCAGTGGTATGAATAGTACTCTGTGGGAACACAGAGAGTGGAGTAGAAATGGCTATGACCATATCTGGAAAGTCGCAAGAAGCTTCACAGAGCTGATATTTGATCTGGGCTTTGAGGCATCAATAGGCATTTGTCAAGAGAAATACAAGAGTGTGACATGAGCATAGGGATCATGTCATGTGTAGGCCTGTTATGTTTGAGGAACTACAGAAAATTCAGTCTGGTTGAAGAATAGGTCCTCATAGGGGAGATGGTAGGAGATAAGGTTAGAGAGGTACTTAAGGACCAAGTTGGGAAGAACCTTGTGGGCCAAGCCTAGTAGTTTAGATGAACTCTGTGGAGCACCTGCTTAAGCCCGGGAGCAATGTGCTAAGGTTTGTTTGACAGCAAGATTACTTTGGAAGCCATATAGTAGATGCACTGAAAGCTAGGATATAAGAAAGGAAGTTTTAGCAATGATCTAACCAGTTAGATGACTGTAGAAATGGAGAGAAGATAAATTTTAGGGACATTTATGGTTAACTCCATAGGTCTTAGTAACTGATTATATGTAGAAGGTGAGGGGCAGAAAAAAGCAAATGGGACTTCCTGTGTTTCTTTAGGAGGATGAGTGAGACCATTGCAGAAACACAAAATCAGGGTCAGAAAGGATGAGGGGCAGGTAGAATATTTAAGTACAAAGGATGGGACCACTTTGTTTAATCCTTTGTCTTTATATGTATGACTCAGGAAGTATAAATAACAAAAAAGAGTACTTAATACGTGCAAAGCTCTACATATGTTACTTTTTTAAACTGTATAAGAACCTAGCAAAACAAGCAGTATTATCCTCATTATTTTTCAGATAAGAAAATCATGGCTCAAAATATAAGAAGCTTGCCCAAGTTCATGTAGCTAGTATGTGGCAGAGCTGGGAATTGACCTCAGATCTGTTCCACTCAAAACGCTATGCTCCTTACTAACACAATATACTGATTTGCTCAACATCCTGCAGCTAGCTACAGAAGTTTTAAAATTGAAGAGACATTCCTCACAGTGGAGGGGTATTTAAAGAAAGGCTGGCTAACCACCAGAGATCACCAGAAAGTCACTGCCTGGTTGATTTGCCACAGTGCATGACCCGGAGCACAGAAACCTAATTCATGAGCATTTCCAAGTAAATTGGCCTTGAAAATATAGATTTGACTCGGCTGATCTCATTGACACAGATGATCAAGCCACAATAGTTGGCTCATTCACATCGCACAACACATTTGGCAAGTGATCTAGATGTTCAAGTCCTCTGGTCAATGTGTTTTTTCCTAAATTCAAGCTATATGGGTACTCAAGTAATAATTAGAAGGTTTCTTTCTTAACACAGAATCAGAACAAGAGGAGCTTATTTGTAAACTTAATCAACTCAAGAGAGCTCTTATGTGTTCAGCTCCACAGTAGCAGGCATGAAAAGGGACTCTGCTTCTGGGTTTTCTCTAGCCTTATGGCAAAAGATAGACCAAAAGAAACAATATAGGTTCATATACACTTGCATTATTTGCAATGCTCATAGCTAGATCAGTGAGAAAATCAGCAAGCAAACATAGTGCCCACATGTGCTACTCCTGTACAGAGGCTTGGTAAATCCCATTTATATACCACCCACATTCTTTGGCTATATGATCTCCTACTCTTTAAAAACTCTATTCAAAATCCAGCTAAACTCTATCCTGATCCCTTCTACCGGATAGAGGTACTATGACCTTGCTTTGCTCAGTCCTTGGTTAGTACTTATTTCATTTGCCTATGGATTTTGTTGCTATAATGTCATTAACATGAAGAAGAAGATTGATTACCACAGCAATTAAGAATGATTGCATAGGGGTTCTTAACTAAGACCTCTACCTTCTTCATCCAACTCCAGTTATATTAGTTTACTTCATTTTTGTTGTCACAAGAATATGGTATCATCATAGCTTTGTATTCCTTATTTCATGTATGTCATCATACCTTTAAATAACGAAGATATATTCTCCTAAATCCACTACTTAGTGAATTCTCAGTTTACTAATATAACATGCTCAGTATTTCCAAACAAATGAGATAAACATTGCTTTACAAACAAAACTAAATACATTTTATTTTCTAATTGCTTAAGCTTATTTATCTACTCTAGAATGATAGAGCTGCTCTCTGTTCAATTTTGATTAGAACTGAATTAGACAGGAATTATTAGATCCAAGGCCCTCTCTGTTCCAGTGTTTACCCTGTGATTTCCCTCTGTATCTTTACTGTTTACATCCTCAGCATTTATGTCTTCTTCTAACCCTTATTCTTTTATAATTCCTTTAGATGTAGCTATACCTTCATTCAAGTTAAAGACAAGGCTTTCTGAACTGGAAGGGCTTTTCTATATTTAATGTGAATTTTTATGTAAATGTTGTAAGACATCAGGTGTTGGTTTTGTGACCTAAATCTCCAAGGATAATCTTTCACCTTCCTCACTTTCAAGTTCTAAAGTGACTTATTTTTACACTCCATATCCAAACTAGATATAGAAAAGCCTGCCTAGAATTCAGGCATCTTGAGTCCCAGCCCTTTAGCCAGTAATGGTTCAATAAAAAGAACTCTGAGAATGGAAAACAGAAGCCTGTGGTCTAGCTCTATAACATGCCAATAGGCATTTGACTGCTAAGCCTCAGTGGTCTCATTTGAAAAACAGGGATATTAATATCTTTCCTTTCTATTGTAAGATGTTGTTTAGAGAAATCTGTGATAAATAAGACATAAAAATGCTTTGTAAATTATAAAGTCCTTTACAAAGGTGAAATACCAAAATATTTGTTTTCAGCCTAAGTGGATGGAAAATGACTTTGTCATTCAAATATATGTATGCACATATGTAGAATATTTATAATTGCTTTGAAATATGCACTAACTTCTTTGGTTAATCTTTCAGACCCCTTGGTCAATGGTGTTCTGGCTTACTTATGAAAAAATCAGAGAGATGAGTGGAGTCAGTCCATTTTAAACCCCTAAAGATGCAGCCCTTAAAGATACAGTGTTCAGTATTATTGAAATATGGGCATCTGCAACACATACCCCCTATTATTTCTACCTCTTTAGGAAGACACCTATTCCACAGAGACTGATTTATAGGGGGCAGCACTTTATTTTTTTTCTGGAAACCCAAGTTCTCTTTGACTCCTCTTTTTGTCCAAAAGTGATCTGGTCGGATCTCACAAGGCCATCCAATGAGACCCCGCACAGCATTTTCTAAAGAAGAATCGAAGCCTGACCACTTTCACCTTGGGCAAGAAGGTTTGGCCTTTGAGTTGCTATTCTATGCTGAAGAGCCTGCTTAGAGGAGGAGTACCAGGAGGGAGCCAGCATCTCAGATCTGAAGTAGATGATAGGAATGTGGAAGAACACATACGTAGTGCTTAAGAAATACATTTAACCTGTTATGTCAGTATTTATAATTGAAGTTTGATAATTCACTTTTCTGTCATTGTTAAAGTGTACATATTGTAAATTAAAGGGAGGTGAATGGAAATTAATGAATAAACATTTTGAGTTTCCCTAGTATTGAAGGAAGTTGTACTTCTTGTCAGAAAGATTAAAAAAATCAAGTTGAAATGATGTTTGAATTTCAAGAAAAGAGGCTGCTGTCAGTACCCTCTCATTAGATGTGTTAATTGGTTAGCACTCCACTGCACATGCCAATGACTTCCTCTGACAGCCACGCACGGAATCTTGATGAAAAAAGAGCAGAGCATTTGCCTTGTTACATAGTCTGTTACAAGCCAGATATATTGCTAGCTCTCAAGAATTGTAATATATTAAGAACTACAACTTATTTGATTAAAACTCAGCTGTATAGATCCTTTTATAAAGCACCTTTTGTTAACCATCAGCCTTTCATTGGTATTTTAAAAGCAAGGCAGATAGTCATGCGTCCTTTCTTATCTCCCTTACCTGACACTAGGGGCTCTAGAGAGGCAGAGAGAGCACTCACAAATCACACTAAAACTGCCAATGGCCTGACTCACTCAGTTTAGCAAAGCTCCTTGCCTAAAAAGTGATAAGTAAAAATCTGTTTATGGTATACAGTTATGTCTCCAATCTTTGAATCAAATCCATGTTCTTATTTTAGAAAGGTAAAAGAGTTCTTCAAATTCAGCTACATACCACCAGCTCTCCCAGCCTCAGACGGTGGGCATTTCTGGATGGATGGCTGCGGTTATGGATAAAGGCTGTAACTGTTAAAATAGAAAAACATGAAGCTCAGGCCCAAGAAAGGCCTTGGAGCCAGCCAAACAGAATTGGTTCTGATGGACATGGATGATGTTGAACAGAAAAAAGTTTACAAGTGCTTTGTGGTTGCACTAATGTATACTCACTGCCATTTTAAGAGGGGGAAGTACACTTTAAAATATATTTGAATGTCATGTACTGATATGCAGTAGCTTATTGTTTTTCTAGTTGCAGAGAATGTGAAGTTTAATCTCTTAAAATATTTAGATGGTCTACTTTTTCATTGAATTTGTCAATATGTAATTGCATTGTAAAATATTATATATAGATACGCTTAACTTCCCAAGTGTTCTGCATTGAACCACTTTGGGAAAATTTTGTTTTTTTATGTTTTGTAATTTTTAAAATTAAGTAAAGACTGGATCAAAATAATTACATCCAAACTGGACCATGAACAATTGATTTAGCTTTATTCTTTGGGGGGTTGGGGAGTTGGGATGAAAACACTGCTTATGCACTGACATCATTCCTTGGGATCTGGATCAACATGAATTTCAGGAATTTTTAACCTGAAATGACTCCTTGAGATTATCTGATTTAACCTTCCCATTTCACATGTTAGTAAACTGAGATTCAGAGAAGTAGAGTTGTTCATCCTCATGAGTGACTTAGTAGCAGAGCCAGGATGAAAACACAGTTCCCCTAATTAATATGATTATTATGACTGAGAATTATTGTTCACTAATTAGGTATCAAGGAAGGCTCTTATATCATGGTCACAATCCAGTAAAGTCCTCTAAAAACAGATTTTTCCTTATGGCATTTTTATGTCTCATACATTTTAAATGAATCTGAATTGCCTCTAGCATACATTTTAGAATGGAATCACCATGCTTTAGCTTGAACATTAAGACCTTCTATAATTTAACCAAATCCAGTATACCCAACACTTATCCAATCACATTCATAATTTTCTGATGAAATCATATCTACTGATTATCTTGGAACATTGCTTATTTTTGCCAACTTGGAATCATCAACTCGTTTTCCAAAATAATTCTCAGTAAATAAAAAGGATTAAAAATTTCAGTAATTTTTGTGTCCATACTCACAGGCTTAAGAATTCCAAACTCACTTACTTATTATAATACCACTCTATGTGGTATTTCTCTACATTTTGTCTCCTCTCAAATGATTTTTTTCTTACTGAAAATGCATATACTTATTTTTAACTATGTACAGTTTTTTATATGTATACATGAATTAGTATATATAATTATAGACTATACAATATATAAGATATAAATTATATATGAATTAATTTATATATATAATTAAAGGGGTAACATTTATTAAGTCTGCTTTCAATATGGAATAACATGTCTTTTTCAAGTGCTCCAAATCCTATTTGATTGTAAGCCACTAGTGGATAGGTGTACATCTTCCATTTTTATATAAATCTCTGCTCTCTTTAGTAGCATTTCTTTGCTATTAAGAAAAAAATGATTACAGCTACATATAACATGAATCAATTAATTTTATCTTTATTGTTTTAAGAATCTGTGACTATCATATGAGTCTGCAATTTCTCTTTTACTTTGCTAATAAAAAAATTCAGGACAATGTAAATATAAAAGAATTTGTTATTCAGTCATCTTCAAATTTTCAAGCACATTTATTTACAGTTGTTATAATTACATATATTTTTTCTATTAATGAAAACAAATTCCTTCAGGACTTTCCTAGAAAAAAAAATGGTTAATTTTAATACTTGATGGTTAAAACAAGTTCTTTGGAAAGGAAAATAAGTAATTCTTTTCTTTCCAATTAAACTGAGACTCTTTAAAGATGACTACCAAGCAAATATATATTATTATTGAATGCCAGATAATGTGGAAGAAAGACTGAACCCAGAGTCTAAAGATCTTTATCCTACTTTGGGTTCTACTTCTGACAGAAGAGTATAATTAGGATCAAGTCCTTTCACTTCTGAATTCCCATTTCCTTAAAAGCTGAAGTGAGACGGGCGCGGTGGCTCACGCCCGTAATCCCAGCACTTTGGGAGGCCAAGGCGGGCAGATGCTTGAGCTCAGGAGTTGAAGACCAGCCTGGGCAACAGAGTGAAACCCTCGTCTCTACTAAAATACAAAAAATTAGCTGGGCGTGCAGGCATGCGCCTGTAGTCCCAGCTACTTGGGAGGCTGAGACAGGAGAATTGTTTGAACCCGGGAGGCGGAGATTGCAGTGAACTGAGATTGCACCACTGCACTCCAGCCTGGGCAACAGAGGGAGACTGTCTGCGAAAGAAAAAAAAAAGAAATGCTTAAGTGATTGAACTCTAGAATCTTAACCTGTGTATACTTAAAGGGAGCCATTATATTGATGTCATGTTTAAAAAAATAGAATTTTTAAAATATCATTAGGATTCTTTTTGCCTGAGTTTATTTTCTCATATTTCAAAATAGGGGAAAAAATTATTCAGACCTTAAAGTATCATACAGAGTTCTTAACGTGTCTGGACTGTCTCATCCTGAAATCCATTCTTCACAGGGAAGCACCGTCATCTTCCATTGGTCAACATTGGGCATATTCTCACCTTCAATTTCTCCTATATACACACATAGTAAAAATTAAAACCTTTAATGCTATATCCAAGACCCTCCCAATCTGACTCCAGCCCATTTTTCTCACTTTTACCTTTCACTGCATACCTGTACCCTACCTCCTTGGAAATGCATTGCTCTAATTATTTCCCTGGAGATGCTCTATACTTGCTGCTTTTCTATGTAGTTTATTCTGTTCCCTCCATCTACCTTTCTTCCCACCACCACCACCTAGTCATCTTTATTTGTATTGATTAAATTCTACCTCAGTTATCTAAAACGATCACCTACTATTTCCTCTCTGAAGCCTTCAGTATATTCAGTACCCCCTTTCTCCCATTGCTTCCCCTACTACATAGATGTACATATCATCATCCCCTACACAAGATGTATCGCTTGAAAGCAAGGACCATGTAACACATCTTTGTATCCCTTATAAACTTCAAATAGGAGCCACTCTGAAGGTACCTGTTGAATTGAAAGGGTTTTTTGGGGAGTGGGGAGAAAGACATTTATACACATGATTAAATCATTTTGTTCTCTTCTTCAGAATAATTATGTTGGGTCAATAACATTTCTGATTTTATAAAATTTTTTACCATATTAAATGCTTAATTGTTTTTAAATGATCATGTGTGTTTAAAACATGTCATAATTTTTAAGGATCATCTTCATCAGTTTAATAGCTATTCCATAAAATCTAGAATTTGATAGTTTCAAATAATATATAATTGACTAACAGTTAATAAATATGTGATATGCTTACATTATTCTTCATTTTAAAGCATGTATGGAAATGTATGGAAACAAAGCATTATTTGGCCTTCATTGATGCCATACACATGCACATTTTACCCACACTCAAGTGTTTTATTATTTCCGAATTTTGAGGAATACATTATTTTTTTCTCTCCCCATACTTTACCCCCAACAGGCTGCTGTGATTGTCAACAGCAGCAGGAGCCACTTCAAGGTTTGATAAAAGCAGATGAAGATGCTTAAAGATGTCTGTTTGCTGAAAATATCTGGTAACAGACAGGAATATATGTGAGTAAATAAACTGTGTTATTCTGATTTTAAAAGTAAATGTTTTAAAGTGCCTAATTGCTTGTTATCACGGGTTCTGTTTTGTCCTGGTATAGTTCTGAGTTAAGAAGGTAATAACAAGGAAGAAAATACATGCTACAGCATGGATGAACCTTAAAAACATTATGCTGAGTGAAATAAGCCAGGCAAAAGTGAACACATACATGATTTTACTTGAGGTACTAGAATAATGAAATTCATAAAGACAATATAGAATAGTGGGGAGGGCATGAGTAGTTGTTTAATGGGTACAGTTTCAGTTTGGGAGATGAAAAAATCGAAATGGATGGTGGTAATGGTTGTACAACAATGTGAATATATTTAATGCCACTGAGCTCTACACTTAAAAATGGTTTGAATGGTAAGTTTTGTTTTATTTATATTGTACCACAATAAACAGAAAATTTAAAAATCCATGTGCGTAGATGTGAAAAAATATTAGCAAATTAAATCCAGTATCATATAAAGTATACATCATGACTAAGTGACATTTATCCTGGGAATACAAAATTGGTTCAACATCCTAAAAAATCAATATAATTCACCCAATTAACAGAACAAACAAAACATGTATCAATAGAATGTGAAAAAGTATTTGATAAAATTCAATAGTATTTGATGATAAAATCTCTCAACAAAATAGAAAAAAAAAAAAAGAAAACTTCCTCATCCTGTTAAAAAGGATCTAAGTAAAACCTGTAGCTAACATTGTATTGGTGAAAGACTTTCTCCTTAAATCAGGAACAAGGCAATATCAATTCTCACCATTTTATTCTAATCTGTACTGAAGTTCTTAGCCATTGCAGTAAAGCAAGAAAAGGAAATAAAAGACACATATATTAGAAAAGAAGACATACAACTGCCTTTATTCACAGATGATATAATTATGTATATAAAAAAACCTCAAGGATACCAAAAGCTAGAAGTCCTAGCAAATTCACAAGATATAAGGCCAATATACAAAAATATATTTTGATATACTGGCAATGAAAAACTGGGGACTAAAATATTTAAAAATTAATATTATTTACAATAGCATAAAAACATTAAAAACTTAGATATAAATCTAACAAAAGTATACAAGATTTGTTCACTGAAAAATATAAAACATTACTGAGAGAAATTAAAGATTTTAGTAGAGCAATGAACTGTGTCCATGGATTAAAAGACTCAGTATTTCTCCAAAGTTAATTCTTGTCAAATTGATCTCTACCTACAATGAAATTCTAATAAAACCCCAGCAGGTTTCAATTTTATTTTTTTTGCAGAAGTTGACAAGTATATTCTAAAATACATATAGAAAATCAAAAACAATTTTGAGGAAAAAGAACAAAGAGGATTATTATTACTTAATTTTAAAATTAGCTTTCAAGCAGTTTAGAAAATAATCAAAACAAAGGGGTATTGGAACAAAGATAGATGTAGAGATTGATGCAACAGAATAAAGAGTCAAAGAATAAACTCTCATACATATGGTCAATTAATTTTTGGCAAAAGCGCCAATAACTTAACTGGATAGTATGGTCTTTGCAACAAATGGCAATATGACAACTGGATATCCATATGTAAAAATAAAATCCTCAACCCTTACCTCACTACAAAAAGTTAACTTAAAATGAATCATAGACCTAAATACAAGAGCTAAAATTATAAAACTTCTAAACAAAGCACTGAAAGTTTGTTTTTGTGAGTTCTTGTTTTGTTTTGTTTTTTCACCTTGGGTTAGTAAAAGATTTAGTGGAACAATAACAACAAAATAAACTACCATTTAGAAAAGAAAAATGTGTGAATAATTTGATTTCATCAAAATTACAAACTTTTTTCTTCCAAAGACACTATTTAAGGGAATAAAACTGTAAACATTTGTCAAAATATCATCAAACTGTACAATATGAAAGTGTGAGTTTTACTGTACAAAAATTATGCCTAAATAGATCAAATTTTTTAAAAACCTATTTTAAGATTTTTAATCTTTAAGAATCTTAGGAGAGAACATATTTTTAAGTTTTAATTTCATTCATATTACTAATAACTACAACTTATTACGTTTCCTGTGGTGGGTATTTTACCCATATTAGCTCATTTAGTCATCATATTTAAGTATAGTTCCATTTCTATAGATGAAGAACCTAACTCAGAAAATTTTATTATCCATGTCACCCTGAGATGATAAACAGGGACTTTCAAAATCTAAAGTCCTTCCTTTCCCACTATGTTTTGTTGCATCTCAAGTATTTATTTAATGCAAACATGTTAACTGTATTTACATTAATTCATGCAGTCCTTGGAACCAAAGTGTAAGGTGCATGTCGTTATATCCATTTTCAGATATGGAAACAGAGGGTAAATGATTTGCTTGGGTTACATGGCTCTTACAAATGGAGGCCAATCCTGCTGTAACTCAAAAGACTATGCTCTCTCTACTCTCATTGCCCCCTATAATGATCTGGTCTTGAATTGTCTGTGTGTGTATTCTAATAAAATTGTATTTTGTGGCACTGAAATCTTAATTTTTTAGAATTTTTAAAAACTTTTTTTTGAAATAATTTTAGATTTTCATAAAGTTTCCAAAAAAATGTATAGGGATGTACCATATCTGTTGTACACAATCAAAACCAGGAGCAAACTGACATTGGTACAATCCACAGATTCCAAAGTCACTCATTTACAAGCACACATTTCTCTGTGTGTGTGTGTGTGTGTGTGTGTGTGTGTGTGTGTGATTCCATGCAATTTCATCACCTTTGTGTAGCTTTGATAACTATCACTACACACAAGATACAGAACAGTTCATCAGCCCATGGCTGATGCTATCCCTTTATAGGCACTTTTGTCCCTTTTTTTCCCCATCCCTAACTCCTGGAAGCCGCTAATCTTTTCTCCATCTCTATAATTTGTTAATCTAAGAATATTATGTAAATAGAACAATGCAGTATGTGACCTTTTACTATTTTTTTCACTCAGTAAAATTCTATGGAGAACCTTCCTAAGTTGTCGCTCACATCAATAATTCATTTTCCTTGTTATTGCTGTGTAGGACCCTTTGGTATTGATGTACCACAGTTTGTTGAATCATTTACCCATCAAAAGGCATTTACGTTGTTTTCAGTTTAGGGTTATTAGGAATATAGTTGCTGTTAACATTCATGTATGGGTTTTTGCATGAACATGTTTTCATTTCTTTGGGATAAATGCCTAAATGCAATTTCTTAGTCATATGGCAAGTACATAGTTTTTAAAATGTGGCTGTACCATTTTACATTCTTACCAGCAACATAAGTGATGCAGTTTATTCACATTCTTGCCAGTACTGGTGTTATCACAATTTTTTAGCTTAGTCATTATCATGGAATGTAATGATACAACATTGTGGGTTTTCTTTTTTTTGTCTAATAACTAATGACATTTAATATCTTTTCATATTCTTCTTTGTCATCTGTACATCCTCCTCTGTGAAATGCTACTTCATATCTTTTGCCAAATTTATTTTTTTTTACTATTGAGTTTTGAGAGTCATTTATCTATTATAGATACAAGTCCTATGTCAGACATGTGGTTTGCAAATATTTTCTCCCTGTCTATAGCTTGTCTTTTTCATTCTCCTAAGAGGGTATTTCTTACTTGAATTGTTTTCTAAAAATATCCAGTGAATGTTAATTTTTCTAAGCAACTTTAAACATGGCCAACTAGTAGTATAGAAACTATAGACTGTAAATTATACTGCATTTCTACTTAGAGTTCTCTATATACAGAGGT
This sequence comes from Chlorocebus sabaeus, assembly GCF_047675955.1. Classification (NCBI taxonomy): domain Eukaryota; kingdom Metazoa; phylum Chordata; class Mammalia; order Primates; family Cercopithecidae; genus Chlorocebus; species Chlorocebus sabaeus. The sequence continues at coordinate 46,819,302 of NC_132920.1, forward strand.
CTAAGATAGCACAAAATAAATATGATTTATTTAGCCCAATTTTCCTGCATCTTTTCCATAAAAAATATTGAAGTGGCTCACAATATTAGTATTCAAAAACCTGTCATACATATTTCATCCCTGGCCTTATCCTTTCCCCCTTTATCCTTTATGTATTTATATTAGGATAAGAATATCCCCTCTCCCAGACTTCACATACCGGGGCCTGTCAAGGGGTAGAAGGATAGGGGAGGGATAGCATTAGGAGAAATACCTAATGTAGACGATAGGTTCATGGGTGCAGCAAATCACCATGGCATGTGTATACCTATATAACAAACCTGCATGTTCAGCACATATGTCCCAGAACTTAAAGTATAATAATAATAATAATAAAAGAATATCCCCTCTCCCTTCCTTTCCAAAACCAAGGGCTTCTCAAGACTAATGGGAGGAAAGTTTATTTATTATAAAACTCAAGATATTTTGCTTAATATAGTATGGGAGATATATGAGGGGAGCTTAATCTTCACAGTGCAATGACCTGATTTTCAAAACTAACCCAAGTCCTTGTCCAACAGCAGAGCAGGACAGAACAAACTAACACTAACTGCTCCAGATACAGAAAAAGTGGGACATTGGAAACATCTGGGTGCATGGGGGTAAGGGATTCGGATCAACCCATAACGGCCACGTGATACACCCAGACATCCTAGGATTAAGGTCATGAGCCATGAAAGGAGGTTGGAGGACAAATGAAATAGAAAAAGTAAGTCATAATATCTACAACCCTGTGGTCTACAAAGGAGTTTGGTTATACAACATGAACCTGAAATAGATGATGGATTAAAGTCTCCATTATTCCATGTAATGATAAAACAATTTCAAGTGATCATAAGACCATTTTATAATGAACTCCTTCTTTCCACTGTAAAGGGCATAGTGTTAGATTGCTTACCCTTTTGTTAAAATTTACTGGATGCTAACAGTCCAGCACTGGCTAGGCAGCGAGAACATAAAAATAAATGAGAAGTGTTCCTGCTTTTAAGATGTTCCTACTGTGGTAGATAGAGAGCTACAAAATATAATAGATAATATAGAAGTGTGTTAAAAAAAAAAAAAAAAAAAAGGAATAACCAGTTCTGCCAGGGTGAATAGTAGGGTCATGAGGAAAAGACATTTGAGCTACGTTTTGCTAGATTTTTTTAAATAAAATGTTTTTCTTCCATAATGAATATGAAACAATTAGAAAAAAATGGGAAAACTGAGTTTTCAAGGATGAGTTCTTCAGGAAAAAGCCAAAGCTTTTAGAGAAATTGGATTCATTCATTCATATTCATTTAGCAAATATTAATTGCCTTCTCTCCAAGCTAGATTCCAAGAATCCAACAAACGGCACTTGCCAAACGGAACCTGTTGGCTGGCGGGATGATAAGAGATCAGACAGTTGCCACACAATGTTAAAAGTGCCATGAAAAAGTAAGCATAGGGTGATGTGGAAGCACATGGTGCCTCTAATCTGGACAGATGGAAGACACTGAGATTTACAGTTAGGCAAGGGTCATTTTAAGCACTGCCTTATTGTATTTGTATTTAATGACATTTCGAAACATGGAGTAGAAGGAAAAGTGCAGGCAAACTATAAGAAGCTTCCACGGATGTGTCTAACTCTGCAAATGAACAAAAATCTAATGTAGACATATCCTGGAAACTTCCCATAATTTACCTGCACTTTTCCATTCCAAATGTAGGTTTGGACATTTAACAAACAGAGGCCTCAAAGGGTTATCCTGTTAAGATTTTAGTAGATACAGCAGGGGCTTGAAGGAATGTTGATTCCATATCTCTTGGCCTGCTTGTATGAATCCAGTTCTGTGCTAGCTCTGTGAGTAAATGAAAATGCCTTCAAAATTGGGATGCCAGAGTTAGCCAGCAAAGCAGCAAAGGAACCCATATCAGCTAAGTGTGGGAAGGGAAATATGTACCAGTCGCTATATACTTTCATACGTTATTTTAACCTCATATCAACTCTATCAATTCAGATGATGAAACAGGGTTAAAGAATAGAGGCTGAGCACTTGGCTGTCCACAGACACAATGAGCCAGCAGGAGCACCGCGGCAGCGCCCGGGGCCCTCCGAGAGTTCTGGCCTTAACGCCTAGAAACGTGCCATTGTCTCCTGTGTTTCTCGTTCCCGTTTCTCGTCGGGAACGCCACTGGCTAGTACCGTGCCTGGCCCCCAGTGCTCAATCCCTGGTAGTTGGGAGGACGAAAAGGAAATCCCTCTCTGTTCCGTCCTCACCGCAGCCCTGAGCCAGGCCCTCACACGGAGGCCTCCAGAGTTAAAGGCGCTCTGAGGAGACGCAAGTTGTGTCCAAAACCTCCCACTTCCGGGTCTCCTGAACGTCCCAAAAAGATCCTTAGGCCCTTAGGCGTTAGGCCAACCCCAGGCCTCAACTGACCCCGCCCACTCTCCGCGGCCGGAAGTGGCGGCGCAGAGCGCAGTAAATGCGTGCCCGTAGGCGCGACCTTGGGCGGTTGGTGGGGCTACCGGGTCTTACCAGTCCGCTGCGTGAGTCCCGGAGTGGGGGTTGCCGAGGAAACGCCTCTCCGGCGTCCTTCCCCTCCCCGGGGTCCTTTGATCCTAGTTTGGCTGGGACTCGCCTTGTGGTGCGCGGAGGATTTCAAGGCCCTGACGCGCGGCCCTGAATTTCCGGAAGTGGGGGCCGCACCGCGCCGTCAAGATGTGCTCGACGCCCGGAATGCCGGCGCCAGGGGCCTCGCTGGCCCTGCGGGTATCCTTCGTGGACGTACATCCCGATGTGATCCCGGTGCAGCTGTGGGGGCTGGTGGGCCAGCGGCGGGGCGAGTACCTGCGGCTGAGCCGGGAAATCCAGGAAGCGGCGGCCACGCGCGGCCAGTGGGCGCTGGGCAGCGCCTCGGCCTCGCCCGGCGAGCTGTGCCTGGTGCAGGTGGGGCTTCTGTGGCACCGCTGCCGCGTGGTCAGCCGGCAGGCACAGGAGAGCCGTGTCTTCCTGCTGGACGAGGGCCGCACCATCACTGCCGGCGCAGGCTCGCTGGCGCCCGGGCGCAGAGAGTTCTTCAACTTGCCCTCGGAAGTGCTGGGCTGCGTGCTGGCAGGCCTGGTGCCGGCAGGCTGCGGCGCGGGCGCGGGCGAGCCGCAGCACTGGCCCGCCGACGCTGTGGACTTCCTTAGCAACCTTCAGGGCAAGGAGGTGCACGGGTGCGTCCTGGACGTGCTGCTGCTCCATCGCCTGGTCCTCCTGGAGGTGCCCGATGTGTTCCAACAGATGCGGGAGCTGGGCCTGGCCCGGCGGGTGCCCGACAGCCTCTTCCGTTCCTTGCTGGAGCGCTATCTCACAGCGGCCACTGCTAGCGTGGGCTCTGGGGTCCCGGTTCTCTCGCGAGTCCCGCTCAAGCAAAAGCAGCCTGGTCTGGATTACTTCTATCCCCAGCTGCAGCTGGGCGTGACGGAGCCCGTGGTCGTAACCCAAGTGTGCCATCCCCACCGCATTCACTGCCAGCTCCGCAGCCTCTCGCAGGAGATCCACCGCCTCTCTGAGAGTATGGCCCAGGTATACCGGGGTTCCACAGGGACAGGGGATGAGAACTGTACCAGCGCCACCTGGGAGGAGAGGGAGGAGAGCCCAGACAAGCCAGGCTCTCCTTGTGCATCCTGTGGCCTGAATGGACGTTGGTACAGAGCACTCTTGCTTGAGACTTTTCGGCCCCAGCGCTGTGCCCAGGTGCTTCACGTGGACTATGGAAGGAAGGAGTTAGTGAGTTGCAGTAGCCTTCGGTACTTGTTGCCTGAATATTTTCGAATGCCAGTGGTGACCTACCCTTGCGCTTTGTATGGACTCTGGGATGGTGGGAGAGGCTGGTCTCGGTCACAGGTCGGTGACCTGAAGGCACTGATACTGGGGAAGGCAGTGAATGCAAAGATTGAATTTTATTGCTCCTTTGAGCATGTATATTATGTCACCCTGTATGGAGAAGATGGGATTAATCTGAACCGTGTGTTTGGAGTACAGTCGTATTGCTTGGCTGACCGAGTCCTTCAGAGCCAGGGAACAGAGGAAGAGGAACCAGAAACATCTCCTCAGTCTCAGTCTCCTGCTGAAGAAGTAGATGAAGAGATTTCACTCCCAGCCTTAAGATCTATCAGGTTAAAGATGAATGCCTTCTACGATGCACAGGTAGAGTTTGTTAAAAATCCGTCTGAGTTTTGGATTAGGTTGAGGAAACACAATGTCACCTTCAATAAGCTGATGAGGAGAATGTGCGGTTTCTATTCCTCTGCCAGTAAGCTGGATGGTGTAGTTTTGAAACCTGAACCTGATGACCTTTGCTGTGTCAAGTGGAAAGAAAATGGTTATTATAGGGCCATAGTCACCAAATTGGATGACAAGAGTGTGGATGTATTCTTAGTTGACCGAGGCAATTCGGAAAATGTGGACTGGTATGACGTAAGGATGCTGCTTCCTCAGTTTAGGCAGCTACCAATATTGGCTCTGAAGTGCACCCTAGCTGATATTTGGCCTTTGGGAAAAACTTGGAGCCAGGAGGCAGTTTCCTTTTTTGAAAAGACTGTGCTCCACAAAGAATTAGTCATCCATATTCTTGATAAACAGGATCATCAATATGTTATTGAGATTCTTGATGAATCAAGAACAGGGGAAGAAAACATTAGTAAGGTAATTGCCCAAGCTGGATATGCCAAGTATCAGGAATTTGAAACAAAGGAAAATATCCCGGTAAATGCCCACTCCCCGGGGCATGTTTCAAATCATTTTACTATAGAGAATAACAAAATACCTTTTGCCAAGACTGGAGAAGGAGAGCAGAAAGCCAAGAGAGAGAATAAAACCACATCTGTTTCAAAAGCTTTGAGTGACACAACAGTTGTGACAAATGGTTCAGCTGAACTAGTTATGCAGGAAAAAGTGAAAAGAGCATCTGTTTATTTTCCTCTTATACAGAATTTCTTGGAAATTAAGCCAGGCTCCTCTTGTAAAGGAGAGCTGGAAGTTGGAAGTACAGTAGAAGTCAGAGTGTCTTATGTTGAAAACCCTGGCTATTTCTGGTGTCAGCTGACCAGGAACATACAAGGACTTAAAACTCTAATGTCTGATATTCAGTACTATTGCAAAAATATAGCTGCTCCTCACCAGGGAAACACCCCTGCTTGTTTGGCTAAGCGAACGGTAAACAGACAATGGTCCAGAGCGCTCATTAGTGGGATACAATCTGTGGAGCATGTCAATGTAATATTTGTAGATTATGGAGACAGAGAAATGGTATCTGTGAAGAATATTTATTCAATTAGTGAAGAATTTCTCAAGGTTAAGGCTCAGGCTTTTAGGTGCAGCCTTTATAATTTAATTCAACCAAATGGTCAAAATCCCTTTGTTTGGGATGTAAAGGCGATACAAGCTTTCAATGAATTTGTAGATAATGCGTGGCAAAAAAATCTAGAATTAAAATGTACAGTATTTGCTCTGGCTTCAATTAATAATGAAGAACTGTTTAACATTGTGGATTTGCTGACACCCTTTCAGAGCGCATGCCATTTCTTGGTAGAAAAGAGACTTGCGAGACCAGTAAAACTTCAGAAGCCTTTGGAGTCCTCTGTTCAGCTACATTCCTACTTCTATTCTACGCATGATATGAAAATTGGAAGTGAAGAATTAGTGTATATAACACATATTGATGACCCTTGGACATTTTATTGCCAGCTGGCAAGAAATGCAAGTATTTTAGAACAGTTGTCATGTAGCATTACACAATTAAGTAAAGTTTTGCTGAATTTAAAAACATCTCCCTTGAACCCTGGAACCATGTGCCTTGCCAAATATACTGATGGAAACTGGTATAGGGGCATAGTAATAGAAAAAGAGCCAAAGAAAGTCTTCTTTGTTGATTTTGGGAATATTTATGTAGTAACAAGTGATGATCTGCTTCCAATACCTAGTGATGCGTATGATGTCTTACTTTTGCCCATGCAAGCTATCAAATGTTCATTATCTGATATTCCTGATCATATACCAGAAGAAGTGGTGTTGTGGTTTCAGGAGACTATTTTAGATAAGTCATTGAAGGCTTTAGTTGTAGCAAAAGATCCAGATGGGACACTGATTATAGAACTATATGGTGATAATATTCAAGTTAGTGCTAGTATTAATAAGAAGTTGGGGCTACTTAGTTACAAAGATAGAATAAGAAAAAAAGAAAGTGAAGTGCTCCCTTCTACAACTGAAAATCTTGCAGAAAAAAATGAGAATATGAAGTTGCCATGTACAGAATATTTAAGTAAATCAGTAGGGAACAAGTTACATAATAAAGAAATTTCGGAACAGTCATATAAACCTAAGATCAACTCATCATACAAGGCACTCAGACTTTTACAAAGTTTAACAAAAACAAACTTAGTCACTCAATATCAAGAGTCTGTGGGAAATAAAAATAGTCAAGTGTTTCCATTAACAACAGAAAAGAAAGAAGAAATTTGTGCTGAGACACTCTTGAAAACAGCAAGAGTAGAAGCCACTCTTTCAGAGAGAAAAATAGGAGATTCATGTGACAAAGATTTACCTCTGAAATTTTGTGAGTTCCCACAGAAGACTATAATGCCTGGATTTAAAACAACTGTATATGTTTCTCATATAAATGACCTTTCAGATTTTTATGTTCAACTAATAGAAGATGAATCTGAAATTAGTCGTCTTTCAGAGAGATTAAACAGTGTTAAAACAGGGCCCGAATATTATGCAGGTCCACCTTTGCAAAGAGGAGATGTGATATGTGCTGTTTTCCCAGAAGACAATTTATGGTATCGTGCTGTGGTCAAGGAGCAGCAACCCAATGACCTTCTCTCTGTGCAGTTTATAGATTATGGCAATGTTTCTGTGGTTCATACTAACAAAATAGGTAGGCTTGACCTTGTTAATGCAGTATTGCCAGGATTGTGCATTCATTGCTCCTTGCAGGGATTTGGGGTTCCTGACAATAAAAACTCTAAGAAAATGATGCATTACTTTTCCCAACGGACCAGCGAGACTGCAATAAGATGTGAATTTGTAAAATTTCGAGACAGATGGGAAGTTATTCTTGCTGATGAACATGGGATCATAGCAGATGACATGATTAGCAGGTATGCTGTCAGTGAAAAATCTCAAATAGAACTTTCTACCCAAGTAATTAAAGGTGCCGGTTCAAACTCTGCTAACAAATCAGACTTTGACACTTCAGTATTTCTTAACTGGTATAATCCAGAAAAAAAAATGGTAAGAGCTTATGCCACTGTGATAGATGGACCCGAGTACTTTTGGTGTCAGTTTGCTGATACAGAGAAACTTCAGTATTTAGAAGTAGAAGTACAGACTGCTGGAGAACAGGTAGTAGACAGGAGAAATTGTATCCCATGTCCTTATATTGGAGATCCTTGTATAGTAAGATACAGAGAAGATGGACATTATTATAGAGCACTTATCACTAATATTTGTGAAGATTATCTTGTATCTGTCAGGCTTGTGGACTTTGGAAACGTCGAAGACTGTGTGGACCCAAAAGCACTCTGGGCCATTCCTTCTGAACTTTTGTCGGTTCCCATGCAAGCCTTTCCATGTTGCCTCTCGGGATTTAACATTTCAGAAGGAGTATGTTCTCAAGAGGGAAATGACTATTTCTATGAAATAGTAACAGAAGATGTGTTGGAAATAACAATATTAGAAATCAGAAGGGATGTTTGTGATATCCCTTTAGCAATTGTCGACTTGAAAAGCAAAGGTAGAAGTATTAATGAGAAAATGGAGAAATATTCTAAGATTGGTATTACTAAAAGTGCTCTTCCCTATGAAAATACGGACTCGGAGATAAAGCAGGCTCTTGGGTCCTGCAATCTTGATGTAGGACTTAAGAAATTAAGTAATAAAGCTGTCCAAAATAAAATATATATGGAACAGGCAGATGAGCTTGCTGAAAGAACTGAAAAAGATGTAAACAGTATCGGAACCAAACCAAGTAACTTCCGTGACCCTAAAACTGATAACATTTGTGAAGATTTTGAAAACCCCTGCAAAGATAAAATTGATACTGAGGAACTGGAAGGTGAAGTAGAGTGTCATCTGGTTGACAAAGCAGAGTTTGATGATAAATACCTAATTACAGGATTTAACACATTACTACCACATGGTGATGAAACAAAGGAGATACTAGAACTGAATTCACTTGAGGTGCCACTTTCTCCTGATGATGAATCAAAAGAATTCTTAGAGCTGGAATCTATTGAGTTACAGAATTCTCTGGTGGTGGATGAAGAAAAAGAGGAGCTAAGCCTGGTGCCACCAAGTATGCCACTCTCCCAAGAGTGTGTCACAAAAGGCGCCCTGGAGCTATTTACAGGGCAGATTCCTCTCACCTGTGAAGCTGAGAAACAATCAGAACTAGAGCTACCTACAGCCCAGCTGCCTTTAGTTGACAAGATGGATCCTTTGTCTTTAGGAGTTAGTCAGAAAGCACAAGAGTGCATGTGTACTGAGGACGTGAGAAAGTCAAGTTGTGTAGAATCTTTTGATGACCAGCACAGGATGTCATTGCATCTACATGGAGCAGATTGTGATCCTAAAACACAGATTGAAATGAATATATATGAAGAAGAATTTATAGAATATGAAAACAGGGATGACATTTCAGCATTGATGCCTTTGTTCCCTGAGGAAGAAAGCAGTGATGGAAGCAAGCACAATAATGACTTACCAGATCATGTCTCAGGTATGTGAATTTTTTTTCCCATTTACTTTTTTTATTTTGTTTGTTTGTTTATTTGTTTGAGGTGAGGTCTTGCTCTGTCATCTAGGCTGAAGTGCAGTGGTGTGATCTTGGCTCACAGCAGCTTCTGCCTCCCAGACTCAAGTGGTCTTCCCACCCCAGCCCAGCCTCCCGAGTAGCTGGGACTACAGGCGTGTGCCACCACGCCCAGCTAATTTTTGTATTTTTTGTAGAGACGGTTTCGTCGTGTTATCCAGGCCGGTCTCAAACTCCTGGGCTCAAGCAATCCTCCTGCCTCAGCCTCCCAAAGTGTCCATTTACTTTTAAGTTTGACATAGTGACTTTCCAAAGTTGTTTGTTTTAAAGAAAAGAGAATAATTCTTACATGGATTTCTAAAAACTAATTTTTTTTAAGAAAGATTAAAAACCTGGGAAGTGAATCAGATTGGATTTTATGAAGGGCATTTTAAACTTGGGGAAAATATATTGTGAAATCAGTGCAAAATTTTATATGCTGGAAGAAATGCTGAAATATTAGTTTTGTGTTTAAAAATTGAATGCTTAAAATCTGAGTCTCCAAAAGGTAATCACATTTAAAATGTAATCACATTTATAATCAAGAGGGCAAGTGTTAGTAAGTTTTATAAAACATGGTATTCCCTTGCCAAGTACTACAGTAGGCATAAATTTACAGTAAGGTTTATTTTAACAGGGTCTTTTAGACTTAACTGTATCATGCATTGATCTTGCAATTCATTAGAAACCCGTAAACAACAACAACAAAAAAAATAGATTTAGGTAGCCTATATTAAAAAATTTGTCATGAGTAAATCTTGGAGAACATTTATTATATTAACATTTTTATAAATTATTTTTACTGCTGTTTTCTTTGCTACTTAAAAAAAAATTTTAAATGGGTAACTTTCAGCTTTTTATAATCAATGCTATACTTTTTAAATGTCAATTTTTGTATTATTAAATTTGAACCATTGTAAAAATAAGAAAAATAATGAAATAGAATGAAAATCAACAAAAAGTGATCAATGTTAACACCATGATGTATTTTCTTTTTGTTGTCTTTTACCATCTTTGTGTATGTCTACTGCATAGTTTTAAAAACAATTTAGATCATACTGTCATACAGTATTGAATCCTGCATTTTAGTCCCTTAAAAATGCTTTCAAAATATTTTAATTGCATGGTATGCCATCCTGTGGGTACACATAAGTTATGTAAGTATTTCCCTTGCATTAGATATTTATTCCTCATTGTCACATTTAATAATAGTAAGTATTAACTCTGTGATAAGAATGTCTGCTCATTTGTAACACGCTGCTTTGTTATAGAAATGGCTGTTGTAAGTATAAAAGACACTTGTCTTAATAGTACCATATTTTATTAGCGATTTTCAATGTTAGAAATCAGATTCACATCCTTATGATGGTGATTTTTTGTTTGGTTTGTTGGTTTAGAAAAGCAGTAAGAGATTATATGGGGGAGGGGCGCTAGAAGAATTTTAAACAAAATTGAGGGAGACGGTCATACCAATGTACTAATTACATGATATTGATGATATAGAAATAATGCACTTTAGGAAAATGCTTTGCTTGTGTATGTTACGTTAAGGAATTAAGAGATATGCGTTGAGTCTTAATTCAATTTGGCAGCTCAACCACAGAACACCTACACTCTGAAAGCCTTTACTGTTGGATCTAAATGTGTTGTGTGGTCAAGTCTAAGAAACACATGGTCTAAATGTGAGATTTTAGAAACAGCTGAAGAAGGAACAAGGGTAAGTGACATTTAAGTTCTTTATCTCCAAATGTATTTGCAGACTATTAAGGAAATTTTACCAGACTCTATCAGACTAGAGAATGCAATTGAACAAATGTACGTGCTTGTTCCCCCTGATAATTTGATGTAATGCACAAATATTTTAAATCTCCATATATAAGAATCGTAGCAAGAAATCATCCTAGGCTGTATCATCTCTCTCTTACTCTTTCTAGATTCTGTTAGTCACCTAGTTCCACACTTTACACATCTTACCTCTTAGTTGGAATTTTTTATATCTAGTGCCACTACCTTAGTTGAGTCATTTCACAGCTACATTCCTCTAATAACCTTCTATTTTGTTTGCTGCTTCTAGTCTTCTTTAAATTGATGGTCCACGGTGTCAGGGTGAAGTTTGTAAAATGCAAATTTGTTTACATCATTATTGCGTGAAACTTATTAGGGACTTCCAGTTGATTGTGTTTCTCCCGTGATTTGAAAACCACCTGTTTGAGAATTACCTGGTGTATTTTTTTAATTGTATTATAGATTCCTAGGCCTTGGCCTGGCCTGCTAATTCAGAATTTCTGGGGTTAGGATTCCAGAATGTGCATTAATATTCCATTAAAATTGGAGAGCCCCTGACCTGGAACATAAAAGTCAAGCTCATTAACATGGCATAGGAAATCCTTTAGGGTTAAGTGTTTATGTACTCTCTTTGGCCATAATTCTTTATATTTTGTACTTTATATTAGATGGACATCAAACTTCTTGACTTCTCTTACATATACAATCTGCTTGCTGTTTCGATATATTTCATAATTCAGTTCTATTTTACCTATATTCCATCCTGTTACCAAACTGGTTAATTCCAATTTACTTACCCATTGCCTCTACCAGGGAGCATTCACTGACGTTGTTTTCTAAATCTATCCTTGTCCTCAACCTTCCCCCCGTCCCAAAAAGGCCTTATTTCTGTATTACATTCCTATACCCCTTACTGCTGAAGTCTGTACTTCTATGGTGTATTGTAATTATCTGCTTAGAGGTCTTTCCTCCGCTAGATTTTGAACTATTTGATGTTGAAATTTTATCCATCTTTGATCACCAGTCATAGATACTCTGTATATGTTTGGGAAACTGAAGTAGCATGGAGTTTGAAACATAAGGTTGAAGTTCAATAAATTCATTTTCATTGTTTTTTAAAGTATTTCATTTTAGGGCCAGGTGCAGTGGCTCATGCCTGTAATCCCAGCATTTTGGGAGGCCAAAGCAGGTAGATTGCTTGAGCCAAGGATATTGAGACCAGACTGGGCAGCATAGTGAAACCCTGTCTCTACCCAAAATACAAAAAATTAGCTGGGCATGGTGGTGTACGCCTGTAGTCCCAGTTATTTGGGAGGATGAGGTGGGCAGATTGCCTTGAGCCCAGGAGGTCGAGGCAACAGTGAGCTGTGATCCTGCCACTGCCCTCCAGCCTGGGCAATACAGCAAGACCCTATCTCAAAATAATAATAATAGTATTTCATTTTTAAAATAATTGCTCTGGTACATAAATCAGTTATTTTTTTGAATTGGACACTTAAAAAAACAAAAACAAAAACTTGTTTTTTCCTGTAGGTTTTGAACCTTTCAAATGGTATGGAGGAGATAGTGAACCCTGAGAATGTCTGGAATGGCATACCCAAATCGGATAAGCGTCCACCTGAGGTATGGAATTGTATAAGTAGTAATTAGTGAGAGCATTGTTCTTCATTTTGAAAGGTGATTTAACAAACTATTTCCAAAGCCCTTGCGTTTGGAAAAATGGGAGAAAAATCCTGTGACAATAGTTAAAAGCAGCAATAACAAAATGGATTATTTTGGTCCTTATGCCAAGTATTCTCTGAGAAAACTAGTTATTAATGTTTTACTCCTTGATTAGAAAATGTTTTGGTGTTCATGACTCTTATATATATTAGATGCAGAAAACCTGGGAAATATGGCAATATTAAAAATGAGAAAGTAACAATCACCTGTAATATACCCATCCAGAGACAAGTAGGTTGACCAGTTTGGTTTTCTTTTATAATTTTTCTGTTTATATGTAATGTAGGTATTGCATCTACATAGTTTAGACACAATTGATTTCATCCTATGTGTAGTTTTATATTTTGATTTTCTTCATTTAAGACGATATGGTGGGCAATTTGCCATGACGTTATGATGTGTCTGGGCATTTGAATTTATCCTGTTTGGGGTTGGTTGAACTTCTTGAACTTCTCACTTCATAATCTTTGTCTGATAGTTTTAATATCTGGTCCTGTTGAGGTTTGTAGCTGTTGATTTTCTTTTCTCTAGAGAAATGGTCAGCTTTTTTTGGTTCTTTGTATGTTGAGTAATTTTGGATTATATCCTGAACATTTTGCATATTATGTTTTAAGACTTTGGGTCCTGTTAAAATCTGGAGAATGTTGAAGTTTTTGTTATAGCAGATGATCAGCTGGTTTCAATTCATACTACATGTTCTGTTTCTCCTTCTATAGTTGGTGATTCTCCTGTCCGTTTAGTTTTCAAAGCCTTTGCTGTTCAGATCCTCCTGGTACATAAGCCACCCAGGGTAGTCAGGGACTTTGGTCAGTGGTTTATATAGTAGTTAGGTGTCAGAGACTTTGCTGTGCTTTTTTGGCTCTGTTCTGCATGTGCATAGCTCAGGGGCAATCCTGAGACTTACAGTTCACGTGTAGCATTAGGAGTTAAACATTTTCACCTCTTTTCCTCTCTGAGATGTTCTCCACATTTTCTGGCTCCCAGGATCCTCTTTTATCCAGCCTCCAGTGGCCCCTTTTTCTCGTCCTCTAGCCAGACAGTATTTTTCTCTCAACCTCTGTTCCACCACACAGTTCTGTTTGATTGCGCATAAGAAGCAGATAAAGAGATAACAAAAACAATCTCCTATTACTACTCTTCAGACAACAGAAAGCTCTTTTCCTGGTTCCACTGGCTAGAGAGATGGGTCATCTCTTACATTTGTAGGGGCCTATGTTGCCATAGCTGTCACCAGGCAGTGACTGGGGCTAGCCACCCTCAGGGCAGGGCCAGAAGAAAAACAGAAAAAAAACGTAACACCACAATACAGTGAAGAGATTTCCTACCTATTTCTTACTCTCTAGCATTCAGGATTCCTTTATCCCTAGTCCACTGACTATAAATAAGAAATTTCTCTCAGAATTTTACTGTCTACCCTAGCTGGGCAGTTTTGATTTGGCCCACCCTCAGATCAAAATCAGGAGACAAAGAAGTAAAAAAAAAAAAAGGCCTGTGAAACTCACTCATGTTGTGAGTCATTATTCACGTTTTTACTTTAATTCTTAATCTCCCTATTCCTGTTCACTTTCGAATCTTTGAGTAGTTGCTTTTTATATTCTGTCTAGAATTTTTCATTGTAATCTGTGATAGAGAGGTTATAGTCATCTTATTCCATCTTGGCTGCACTCAGAAAGCCATAAACAATATTTAATAGCTGAATAATGCTGCATGACACTAGTGAGCCATAATGTAGTAAATATTTCCCGTAGTGTTGGATATTTAGGTCATTTGAAATTTTTACTATTAAAAATCATTGAACATCTCTCTTTACATTATGTTAATTACTTTTTTGCTGAGGTCAGAAATAACAGCCTACTACACTTTTTGCATCAGTATTTACTAAAACTTTTTACATTCAGGTTGTCTCCATCCATTAATTATGAAGAATCCAGAGCCAAATGCATACATATGTACATACAAGATTCAGTTTGGATAAAGTTCTCTATGCCTGCCACATAGAAAATAACTATTTAGGACTATTAAAAGTAAACATAAAATTATGTATCTAGATAAGTAAATAGATAACTACGTCTGGCTTTGACTAAGCCAGTTAGCAGACATATAGAAATTACTTATGAGTAAGGCTCTAAAATTTTTTGATTTGGTTACTAATGAGATTTAAATATCCTTCCCTCAAATTTGAGGAAGCTCTTAAATCTGGATACCTGTCTACGAATGAGCTAACTTTCCTTACAAAGTGAATATTGTATTATGCATGACTTTTTTTATGATACATCAAGTCACTATGATCTAGGAATCTAATTACATTTTTAAAAAATGGTTTCTCATCTGAGTTATTTTATTTTACCATAAGAGTATCTTGTTAATTAGTTTCTGTATCACATAATGCATGCACATGTTGCTGTTGGTTGTTAAAAGGAATATAGGAGAAATATTTCCCTTTTCATTGTCTTTAATAAAGCATCTGTGGCTCTACATGGATACTGTGTTTGAATAACAGCCCCTTGAACAATGATGTGCCTCCCTCCTTCACCAATTACCAGAGTCGTTGGGGGTTTGGGAGCTAAACATTGGAAAAGGGTACTTTACACCCCATGTAGAGTGCTCCAGGGGTATGTTCTAGAGAAATAAGTATTTGAAGAATAGAAAATGTACTTCACGTGATCCTCATTATAAAATCAGATTGTCATAATTTTGATAAAAATACATTTTGTTGTTTACATCTTTTCTGGCTTATCTGTGGTTCTATTTCTGATTTGAATTATTTTATACTCATGATAAAGAATCAATAGCAATTCAAAGATTCTTTTTGTTAGGCTATATCCCAAAGAGTAGGGAAAGATCTTTACTTCATGTCATCAGGGGATACCACAATTAAAGGTAACTTGTGTTTTTAAAACAAAATAGTTTTATCACCCAGAATTACAATCTCTTAAAAATACTGTTATGCTGAATCCCTCAAACAAAAATGGTTTATCAATTTCTCTGGACATAGGTAGCAGGGAAGAAAAACCACTTTAGGTAAAAAAAGTTTGAATATACTTATGGGAATAAATAACCAAAATGAGGATTTCTTGAAATATAGGAAATTTGTTAATTGATCTTGAAAGTTAAATTATGAATGTGATAAATTCACATTTTAAAGAATTTTATCTGTTAATTAACTCATATGTTCAAATGATCTTTGTTAAATAATCTCTTGGAATTTTTGAATCTTTAGTTTATATAAGATTCAAATTATTGGTTGGTTCTTGGTATTGCACATTCTTGTTCATAAATAATGCAATGTTCTTAGAAATGAGGCACGTTGAGAATAAAATCAGCTCATGATAGCTTTAATATCATGTGAAAAATATATATTAATCAAAAAGGACAAAGAACTAATTATCAGCCTTGTTCACACCATTCTAGCAAAATATAAAATATGCCAATTTCATAATTTTTAAGAGAAACTTGATTTGATGGTACAGTGTGAGAACCAAAATATTAATAATAAAATAAAACATTATTTCTATGGAAATAATGCCCTGTAGTAACTAGAATACTCATCTGTCCCCCCTCCCTTTTAGAGAACATTACATTTGTCACGGTAACACCCGTGGAAATAAATTTTTTTGTTTGTATGTTTCTTTCTCAGTTTGAAGTTTTTCTCTTTTTGTTTCAGAAAAGGGGTTTGGAGGTGATGGAGATTTAATTGTGGATCTATAGCTGTGGCCAATCAGTCAGAAGCTGCCCTCGAACAAGTGGCATCTTACCCAGACCGACAGAATATTTGAGAAAATTGAAAACATGTAACCACAGGAAGTTGTTATTTTCAAAAACTTTTATATAGGTGGAAAACAAAATAGGTCTCAGTGACAGTGGAGTGTATTTATAGTGATACGGTTGTATATACGGATCTGGGATCCTTCCTCTTTGTTGTCTTATGTTTCTAATTAGTTGGAAGGATTTATTTTGCTAAACAGTTCGCTAACACATTACATTTCAAAAAACTATTTTGGTACCTTTCAAATACAGTGTTTACATTAAAATAGAAAAATAAAGGCTCATGACAAGTACATTATTTGATTCTACTTAGGATAGCTTTTTAGCAGGATCTCCTTCAGAATTTTTGTCTTGATTTTGAATCTTTGCCTGTTTGTCTAAACATTTGACTAACATTCTGTTTGAATTTGGAATTATTCTAATACAAGATTTGAATAAAGTTTATCCTTAAATAAAGTTTATCCTTAATATGATGGTCTCAGTTTATTAAAAAGGAAATAGAACTCTTAAATATACTTGGTTCCATCTCTCCTCTATAATAATGGAGGATTGGGGAAAGCATAGTAATATTAAATGTTAGTTCTTATGTATTAGTCACTTAGCTTGTATTTTAAATGCATTTTTTCACTTTAATCATCAACTTTGAAGTGCATATCAATATTATCCATATTTTATAGGTGAGAAAATTGAAGCTTCATAGAGAGGTTAAATAACTTGCCTAAGGTCAGATAGCTAATGAGTCTCAGAGGCTTGATCAAGCCCAGACCTACCTAACTTTAAAGCCCATGACTTTTTAAACATGATTTTGCAAAGTATAGATCTTAGCTTTTGGAAACAGATCTTAGCTGTATGCTGCTTAACAGATATGTGAAATAGGCAAATTATGTAATATTTTGAGATTTGATCTTCTCCATCTGTAAAGTGGTGATGATAAAACCTTTCTTGTAGTGTTTTTTAAGATTAGAAATAATTTATATAAAGTCCCTGAAAAGGTGTAGGCATTTGGTAATTGTTTCTTTTCCCTGAAAAATACTCAGTGTGCACTATGTTAGGTTATTTCTTTTTAACCTTAACTTATAAGATATTTTCAATAGTTATTTTCTCCTTTCAGCATCAGCATGCACCACCAACAAAAGAGATTGTAAGAAAAAAAAAAAAAGTGTTGAATGGCACATCCATACAGTTGGAATGTTTATTTCTAAAATGAATGGGGAAAAAAGGTTTGCTAAATGAGACTGAGGTAAAGGTGTATCTCTGTGAAGCATTATCAAACTCTGAAGCCTAATGAAAACAGAATTATGAACCTTAAAAACCAGGTATAATTTCAGTAAGTAGAAGGGAGAGAGGTTTGTATTAAAAGTAATTGAGGTAGATGAGTATATTACTTACTCCTGGAATAATGAATAGACAAGTTTGGCTTACTCATATAGACAATATAATGTGAATTGTCAGGAGCAAAGCTCAGAGAAGATGTGTTGGGGTCAGATTATAGAAAGCCTTCAGTTTCAAGCTGAGTTTAACTCCCTATTTTAAAAAATTTAATCTGAATGGCTACAGAGGTAAAATTTCTCAGAATTAGTGACTTTGCACCTGACGCCACTAAGATAGGACTAGGGTACCAAATGAGTGGTAAAAATTTTTATATCCCTTGGGAAATAAAATCATTTTCTATGATTCCCATATTTATAAGTGTATAAATTCTTAAGCTATATTTTTACCTTCATTTAATTGTGTTACTCTGTTTTACTACTACATATAGAATTGAAAACATAAAATTAATTGGAATATGAAGAAGCTAAATGTAATTCTGAATGTTTAATTATCCTTCACAGCCTTTGTTTGAGTAACTAATGTATTTTAACTAGAATCCCTGCTATATGCTGTAATACCTATGGAACCTTTCTTTAGTAAGTAGAATGCCTTAAAGAATTAAAGAAAATGCCAAAAATTACCAATTTTCTCTAATCCACTGCCTTTGCCTCATCTCTAATATTCTTAACTCTTCTCCACTCCTCATTTAATCATCATTTGAATTTGTGTAGTACCACCAATCCTGTGCTAAAACAATGGGCTTTTGCTTGTTCTAATTTTTCTTACCATGACCAAAAGTCAAAGAAAAGTGCTGCCAAATTCTACCTAGAATATCGTGTTGCTAAAATTAAACTCTACCACCCATAGTAGATAATAAAAAGCAAGAAATTCTGTTTTTACTGTATGTTTAGAAGGTCTTGTATCATTGCAACAGGTTTTCACTGGCATTTTGCCTGTTTTAATCTACTTGTCTGTCAAAGTAATGTAAAAGCATGTTTTAACTTCGACACTAAAAAGGAAACACCTTTGTAAAATTAAAATTTAGGCTGATATGAACGTTGTATGCTGTATTCTTTCTTTACATCTAAATGGAAAAAATTCTTAGTCCAAGCTTCAATCACAATTACAGTATAGCCTATATTTTAAAATATGAGTCCTTTGGGAAAATACATTAAAAATCTCTCTCTCTCTGCCTCTCTCTCTGTCTCTCTCTCTCTCTCTCTCACAGACACACACACACACAGACATAATTTTAGGCAGTTTTGAAGCAAGACTTTTAAAACTGTTTTAATCCTAATTCTAATTCTCTATTCCTGAAGAGCTCTGTAACACGATGTGTTGATTGGTTGTATTAATGTTGGTCCCCGGGATAAGATTCTCATCATCTCCTTCAATCAAGCAGTCCCACTGATCAAAATCTTTATGAAGTCCTGTAAAATATAAAGTGTTAATGAACATGTTAAGCTTTTGAGAGCATTAAACAGTTTGGTGCCCCTAGGTGGCAATACAGATTTACAAATTACCCAAGTTGCATTAGGATGGTAGAGACAATGCTCTGTTTCAGCTGCCCCACGGCTGCTTTAGCAGCTGAATGCAAGGGATAGGAGTGAGGCAACCTGCTGTCAGTATCCTCAACATGGAAGTCCACTCTAGGCTTCATACAAAGACTATTAGCTTTAACAGTTGGGTTTGCTTTCTATAATATATATGATGTAAAGCAGCAAAATTGACTCAAATTTCTGTTTTCAAATTGATTTACTGCTTTGTTCCATTGTAAACCAACTGGAAATAGTTTAAATGGTACTTAAGCTGTATTAAGATAGACAGGTTTGTCCTGAGATTCATCTGGTTTATTTCATGAAAAAATATTAGTTTCTTACCTAAATGCTTTTGTAAGAATGCTAATGAAGCTTTGTTGCTAAGATCAATCGCTACATCTGAATCTATATCTCCCTTTAATTTGAGCATGCGTCCAATTATCTTGCCAGTTGCAAAAGTGAAGTCAGCAAAATTCTGATGGACTGAACCCCTAAAAGAAAACAAGACATTTAAAAGTCACATTGGTTGATAAAATTATTATTTTTTTAGTTAAGGTGTAAGAAAGATATGGGTCTTGTTGGTCTGTTTACTGAAAACCAAGGAAGAAATAAAACTTGTAATTTGATCTACTTAGATGTATTTCAAGGGTCACAGGCTGTTTGTTTAGGGATCCCAGAGTATATTCATCTTCCCTCTAGAAAAACAAAGAATCTTGGTCTTGCTTGGTATCTTGATTTTAGAAGAAATGACTCTTGCTTTTTAGTGAATTGGAATACTTCCAATTTGTGTGTTGAGGGTCCCTGAACTCACAGCCAGAGCCTGCCACCTGCTCTCACCACTGAACATGGTATGTATTTGATGCTAGTCACTTTAAATTTAAATCACTTTAGATTTAAGCCTTAGAGGAAATAGATTTCAAACAACACCTTTCCCAGTTTTAAACTGTAAGCACTTTATAAATATCATTTGCACTGCTCTCTACATTCATCAATAGCCTAATGTCAAATAGAATGGCCTTTTTTTAGTCCTTATTTTCTACCACCACTGGGACATTTGACACTTGATGGCTTTCTTGCACTTTTTTTCTTTTCACTTCCTTAACGTTGCACCTTCCCTTCTGACACTAACCACTCTATGTTCTTCACTGGCTCTTCACCCATTTCCCATTGGCTGAAAGTAGGCATTCCTTACGATTCTATTGCCAGACCAATTCTTTTCTCACTTTGCAATCTCTTCTACTTCAAATGTTTCATCTATGTTATCATGTAAGTTATGTAATCATCCAGTTTGTGGCTAGACATCTATAAACAGATTCCCCCGTTCTCAAGCTAAGAAATTGTGAAGTTAAAAGACATCTTCCCAGCCCCACCCAAAGCTACTCTGCCTCTTGACTCTGCTGGTTCTTATAAGCAAACCATCATTCTCTTAGTTTTCTAAGCTCAAAATAGGGCCACTTAACTCCCTCTCACTCTTCCCCACATTGTAGTAGGAAACTCGAATGTCAGAAACATAAAGAAGATAAACGGCAGGATCACAAGAGAATTGCGAGCAGAAGCTTGGATGCTCTGGCTGTGGAGAACTGGCTGGAGGAGGAGAAATGGAAGGAGCAGTATTAATGACAGGAGAAGCAGTAAAGAGGAGGGTCATAGTAAACAAGGGAGCAGGAAGAGGGGTGGTCAGCAATGTTGAACAGATGCAGAGAGCAAGGTTGAGATTCTGAAGAGGCTGCTGGTGTGGCATGCAGCAGGCCTTTAGTGTCTTTGTTTTGGCATGCCTGTGGGGGCCCAGGAAGCTAGACCATAAGACTCAAAGAGTGAGTAGAAGTAAGCACATGCAATAACTAATATTTGTTATTCTTTGACGGTTTCTAGCAGAGAAGGGAAGAAAGAAAAGGTGAGAGCCTAGCAAGGAAGTAGGGTTGAGGGAGGGTTAGGTGCTCTGTATTATTTCCGTTTTAGAATTAGAGAGACTTGCACATACACATAAGCTAAATGAAGTCCTTGCCTGAAATACCTAAACCCTTCCTTACTATCTAAACTCTCTTGATCGAAACAAAATCCAATTTTAGTGTCATCTATGAATCCTTTTCCGTTGGAAGAGACCCCTCTATTCTCTGAGCCCATAGTGGTTATTGCCTATACTCTGTATGTTTCCTTCTTGCCTCTTCTCTGCTCCTAAATAAACCAGATTTCAGATAGGAAAGGGCTGAGTTCAGGTCCATCTTTGCTTTGTAATATCTCATGGAGAGTTCAAAACCTTATCAGGAGTTCTTTTTCACCTCCAGGATACAAGAATTGCCAACACTTGATGGTACCCCATTATAGCTTTGGGGAATTTATAAACTCATATTCTTCCTTAACAGGTAAGTATATTGCAGGTCTCAATAGATAATCTGACTTTTTCTTTAAAGAGTTCCTAGCCCAGCCTAATGATGAAATACTTCCCCCTAGCTCTACCCCCAAAAATCTGTAGGCATGTTCTGATGTTTAGATTAAAGTAGTATATAGTATTATGCTAATTTTAAAAATTACCAGTGATATAGTTTAGATCTGTGTCTCCACCAAATCATATGTCAAATTAGAATCCCCAGTGTCAGAGGTAGGGACTGGTGGGAAGTGATTGGATCATGGGAGCAGTTTCTCATGGTTTCATACCATCCCCCTTGGTGCTGTCATTGTGACAGTGAGTTCTTGTGAGACCTGGTTATTTAAAAGTGTGTAGTACCGTCACCCATCCCTCTCCTCCTCCTGCTCTGGCTATGTGAAGTGTTCATGCCCCCGTTGCCTTCCGACATAATCGCAAGTTTCCTGAGGCCTCCCCAGAAGCCGAGCAGATGCCAGCATCATGCTTGCTGCACAGGCTGTGGAACTGTGAGCCAATTAAATCTCTTTTCTTTATAAATTACCCAGTCTCAGGTATTTCTATATAGTAATGCAAGAACAGACGAATATAACCAGTATATATACTATATACATTAACATTCCCATTTTAAAAAGAGTAAGACTAAATGTTCTTAGAAACTGAGATTATCTAATTCTCTCCTTAATGAAAGTCTAAACAACCAATTCAGCAATTCTGTAATGGTTACCCAATGAATCTATTGTTATTTACCCAAGCTTCAAGTTTGTTTCAGATAATGAAATAAGCCACTAATACTTACCTAATTGTAATCATCTTTCTTTCTTTATCAGGTGAGTAGCATTTTTTCATTTTTATGATATTAGCAGGATATTGGAAATATTCAGAGTTGATAAAAAAGAGGGGCTGAGGAATTCTGGAATATACTTCATCACCCAGTGGAAGCATCCATGCATCAAGGGCAATACCACATCTGTAGATATTTGTTGACAATGATGAAATTAAACTGGTTACATACTAGGCAACATTGAGAACATCCTAATAATGCTAGGATTGGTGGACATGCACCATACCAGTTTATTATGGGTTATCTCATTGGAATAAAGAGGTATTATGCTTCAATGTGGGAAAGGGATATGATTAGCTTTGTAAAGTATCAGACCTGGAATTACGTATAATCATTTTCTTTATATGCCTTTTAGGAATTGCAACCATTTGAGTGATATATCCTTAACAATTTTTATTCAAAATAAATTTTAAAATACATAATAATTTCTTCAACACTGTGGAGTATCTGAAAAAGTATAATAAATGCACCTTTGTTTTCAGAGCTTTTATGCACCTTGTAGTGTATTTATGATAGCTTTTTCAGAGTAGCAACTGGCCCATTACTTTACATTTAGAGGCACTTCAGCTGAAAAACTGTCAGAGGGTTGAAGAAAAACACATGGAGCATATCATTTGAAAATGGAACTAATTTCCTTTTTAAAAATAAGTTTATCCTACGTTTCCTGATCTTTTGCTAAATGGATGAAAGAAGAGAATTCTCTTACACTGAAATGAACTTCTAAGAAATTTGGGGCAAAGTTTCACAAATGATCCTGCCCACTGTCTGTACAGTTGGCCCTATGTGATCTCATCAGTCTGGAATGAAGTAGTTTAAGAAAGAAAATGTTCCTGCAAGCTAGAAAACTGGGGTCTGGTCCCCACTCCTACCCAAATAATCGTAATTTTAGATCCAGGTCCATCTTAAAGGTGGATGGGGGAAAAGCCTAATTAAAAAATGTCCTGCCTACTGGAGAAGTCTGGCAATACTTTAAGATGACAATATTATTATCACAACCATTATGTCCCAAAAAATTATATAAAGATAAATTTTTAAGTGAAAAGTGTTAAGCCCTTGGGTAGACAAGAATAATGAGGGAAAACATGGGAGTAAGGGGAGATTTTAATAGCAGGAGAAGTAGATGTTTTAGCCTAGGAAAATGTATATAGAGTACTTGATGGGGGCAAAAGAATAGCCTTATAAACTCCAAGAGATCCCT
The DNA here is from genome assembly GCF_047675955.1 of Chlorocebus sabaeus. Classification (NCBI taxonomy): domain Eukaryota; kingdom Metazoa; phylum Chordata; class Mammalia; order Primates; family Cercopithecidae; genus Chlorocebus; species Chlorocebus sabaeus. Next base: position 46,842,671 of record NC_132920.1, read on the forward strand.
TCTTCACTAAGAATTTGAATAAAAAATTATATCTTACATGAGTTATCACTCCCCCTCTTCCAGTAATTTACTATTCTCTTGCTTTACTATCTTATTTTCTTACCTGAATCTCTGATCTTCACTAAGAGTCTGAATAACCGTTGCTCTACCAAAAGAATGTCCAATTACTGCTATTTTTTCCCTATCGATAGAGTCCTATGTGAAAAAGCATGATATAAATTTATAATTATCTCGTGGTGTTAGAAGAAATGATTTTGTCAATTATGTAATTGTTCATCTCATGGGGATGGTTAAATATCTTGATTTCTTATAAAATAGAATATACATATACACACATACATTTATACATACCATACACCCATATACATATATACATACACATATAAAACACATTTACACACACATATATATATATAATATATGTAAAGGTTTGAAAGTAAACTTAATGGTCTTTGTAGTCACCCACACTGGAAATTTCAACATCAGTTCTGACTTCTGCCTCTCCTCACCCCATGTTTATTTGTTTTTTTCTTTCCATGAGTATTTATTGAGTACCTACTCTGTGCCAGGCACTGCAGTCTCATTTCAGTGAGCTTGCAGTCCATCAGGGAAGAAAGTTATACAGACGCATGGTGCAATACTGTACAGTGGTACAAAGGAGCACACAAGACAGACAGCAAGCCCGGTCCAGAAGTGGGCATTGGGGTCCAAGAAAGCTTCTGAGAGGAGGTGATGCTTAACTGGAGTTTTGAAATTAAGTAGGAGTTAGGCAAGGGGAAGAGTGTGTCAGGCCAAGGGGACAACATGTGCAAAGGCAAGGATACAGAGGAGAGTGGCTGTTTGAGGGACAACAAATTTCTTCATTGTATCTGGAGAACAGACCGTCATCTTCTTCTCTAGTTCCCCCTAATCCCTGCACTCTCTATGCCACACACACTTTTGAGTCTTTGCTCATTGCTGCCCACTCTGTCTGATATTTTTCCACCCACTCCCAAACTTGTGTCAAGTTTTCAAGGTCAAGCTTAAAAACTAGCAGGAGCTGTCCATGAAATAATAACACTTTCACGGGAGTTAAGTTGAACCATATGATATTGCTGTTTTTGTAGATCAAAACTGACTAACTTTTGGCAATTTCATATCTAGTCCAAGATAATGCATTCTTAATTGCTGCAATACTTTACCTGTACTGCTTTGTGTGTGTATGTGTGTGTGTGTGTGTGCTGCGGAGGGAGGTGGTTGCAGCCCTTTATGTTGTACCTTGCAATATAGCAGAAAATGAGATGACAAAAAACAATAAAGAACTGTAGGACAAGAGAAAAATTACTTCTTTTTTTTAGCTTACCTTTAGTTGTTCCATATCAAACTTTAAATCTAATGCGTTCTTCACTGGCTTTCCATGATCAATGTCAAGAATCAAATTGAGAGCTTGGGAACATTCTTTTGCTCTTTGTCGTACCTAATATAATTATTAGAAGGAAATGACAAAGTAAAAAGTTAAAACACTTATTTTAAAGTTTGTGTAGAAGCTGTATGTGGGAAAAATCGTTGGTCAGTTATAAACTGGAAATGTGATTAGTGATTATTACATGCTACCATAATGACACAGGCCCTAGCTTTGCACATAGGTATAGCTTAGTCCAAATCCTGGCTCTGTTGCTTACCTACTATGTGACTTGAGATGACCTACTTAACCTCTCTGAGTTTCCATTGATTGTACAATAATGCCTACCTAAAGGAAATGTGGGTGGGCTCAAATGTAATAACATATGTAAAACACCCACTATAAAGAGGAAGCCAATATGCTTCACTTAATTGCCCTAATAGCTCTGTAAGACAGACAATGTTTTATTCATTATGTTATAACAAAATTAAGTGGTGGAGCCAGGATTCAAACATAGAAAGTTGGGTTCTAAGGACCATACTCTTAATTCTATTGTATACTGCCTCTCTGAAAAGTAGTCCTTTTATATTGCCTGTGAGGAAGAATCTATGAATTTATTTTCTAGCACTTTTTAGATTCTAAAATTAGAAGTTTTAATTTAGGGGACTTCTGAATAGTCACTGTCATCTCCCACATTTTTGTATTTGCCTTTGTTTTCACTATGAACGAGATATTCCATTAAGGGAATTTTACTACTCCGGGAATCTATTGACAAGTCTTTTGAGAATGGGAAATAGGAGAGCTAGAAGCATAACTTGCTATATCTAAAATTAAATTAACAAATGTCATCCTTTTGTACATGCTTTTAGGTCACCATCCACCTCTCCTTTCATTGCAATGTACCTGCTTATTTCGTATATGTATCTCCTCCTCTTCTTTCAGGGTTCTAAGGTAGAGCCAAGACTTTTTCCCTATTTCTGCAGCAGATTGGTTCTTGAAATAGTATGTTGCAGATGCAGATCTATCTCTAAAATACAAGTAAAATTATTATTTATGCATGCTCCTTCCTTTCCTCATCTGGCCCATGTTTCTCAGTTCCATCCTTGACTCAACTTCCTCTGATCTTTTGACGTCCCTCTCTTCTTCCACTCTATACTTTCTCTTAAATTAAAGAAGACCCTAAAGGAGTTCCAGGAAAAAAAACCTTATTGTCTATTGTCAAGTTGCAGGTTTTTAAACTTTTGGGTTTAACTAAACTTTTATGAAAATTAGAAACAAAATTATGAGCATTCTATCTTCCTAATTCTGGGAGGCAATATTAGCCATGTTGAAACTCACTCTCAGGAATCAAATCCCAGCACTGCCACTTATTAGTTGTGTGACTTTGGGCAAATTACCCTTTATCACTTCTATATACCCCTTCCTTAAAACAACAACAATAATAATAACCATCTCATAGGATTGTTATGAAGACTGAATGAGATGGTGTATAAAAAACATTTTGCATAGAACACGGCAGGCAATAAACCCTCTAGAAATGTTGGGTGTTTTTAAGTCTTTTAAGTCGACAAACTCAATCTCCTTTTTTGCTCATCATGTTATCATACTTGAAAGTTCCATCAACATTTTAAATAAACTTTTATGAAAATTAGAAACATAATTATGAGCACTGACATTCCCTGTAGTTGGCCAAAGAGCCCAATTACATCAGGTAACATACCTGTGTTCTACAGCAGCAACTATAAACCCATGAGATGCCAGGTCAATGCCAATAGCAGAATAAATTGTCCTTCAAAACAAAAAGAAGGAAGCATTACAACTACCAGTCATGATTACAAGGCTGAGTCCACTAATAAAACTGGGAACATGGAGGCCGTTACATCCCATAGTAGTGCCCTGGGGTGGGGTGGAGTGGAGAGCTACGGTTCTTAAAGGAGGGTGATTTTGTTCCTTAGGGGATATTTGACAATGTCTGGAGGTATTTTCATTATCACGAATGTGGGCAAGGGTACTACTGATGTCTAGTGGGTAAAAGGATGCTGTCAAACATCCTACAATGCACAGGGAAACCCTTCACAACAAGAAATTATCTGGTCCAAAATGTCAAGACTACTGAAGTTGAGAAAACCCAGTGTAGTGATTATAAATACTGCCTTTGAGAGTTGTGGGTTTTTAATCTTGGCTCTGCCCCTTCCCAGCTATATGATTTTAGGTAATTACGGCATGTTTGTCCTCGCCTGTAAAATGGGCCTAAGAGTAAAGCATTTGTTTTAGGGTAGCTGCAAGGTTTTGCTAAGATAATGTATACAGGAAAGCACTACAGTATGGTAGATACGAGAATGAGACCTGCAGTCTGACCACTGTCTTTGAACCCTGGTTCTACCACTTGTCAGCTGTGTACCTTTAATAAGTCACAATATTTTCTCTGCCTTGGTTCTTTATCTATAAAATGGTGATGCTATAATAGTATGGTACCTCATTAGTGAGGATCAATTGAATTAATACATTTTCAGTACTTATAATCATATTAGAAACAGGTAAATACTTAATACATGTTAGCTATTATTAAATGATTGGGTGAAATACTTGAAAAATCATGTGCTAAGCACTGCATTTATGCCCTCTTCCACAGCTTCATTTGCACAACCTTTTCCCCATACCATGCGTCCAATGGGAAATGTCCACAGAGAATAAAAACGAGGTAGCTAGAAACTATGTCTTTATTGCTGAAGATACAGAACCTTTTCAAGAGGGGGAAATGATATGGCACAGGGATTAGCAAACTTCTTCTGCTGAAGGCCAGAGAGTAAATATTTCCAGCTTTGTGGGCCATACAGTCTTTGTCACCACTACTGAACTCTGCTGTTGTAGGACAAAAGTAGCCATAGACAGTGTACAAAAATGAATGGGTGTGGCTGTGTCCTAATAAAACTTTATAGAAATAGGCAGTGGGCTGGATTTGGCCCTTGGGTTCTAATTTGCCAATCACTAGTGTAGGAGAAATCAAATAGCTAGCTGAACTACATTTAAAATGCTGAAGAGAATTCTTTATTGCAGGTGCTACCCAACTCGTTCCCAGCTAAAAGCCATCTCTCTTATTTTCTGAGTTTTACAATCCCCTGAGGTAGAAGAGGGGCAACAGGTGATAAAGTGGTGGAAGAAAGTGAAGAGGGTGGTTGTTGTCAGGAAAATGTGCCACTCAGCTATCATGCTACAGACTTCATAGCTTACTAAAGACCCTATCCAGCTCCTGCCCCTCTGGATCCATCACCATGGTCAAGTGGAAGCTAAGCATCCAGTGAGCTGCTCCCAGAGACTTGGCACAGCATGGGTGCTAACATTAACCCATTCCTATGAGATACAAGACTCTTGATAAGCAAATTTGGCCAAGCACTCCTTCCATTGACCTGGCTCAATATTTCTTAGAACCATGCTGCAGTCTGAAGCTCTTCTTATCCGATCCTTCTCCCTTCCCCATCACCTTTTCAGGTGTCCAACCTGTGTCATGGTCCAAAGTTTATCCCCATCTCTTCCTGCTCCTTCTCTCACCTTCACAGATATTTCTCTTAACAAATGTCTTTCACGGCTAATCTAAAATTGGTTTTTCAAAAGTCCTAAACTTTACAGAGGATAATTTTAAGAGTGTAAATATTACAATATAGAAGGACAACTATAAAAAATGCAACACCCTTTCTTCTCTGCTGTGAGGCTAATCTCAATGAGCTGGTAGTAGGGAAAAAAACTACTTGACCAGACAGGGCTAGGACTGATCAACAGACCCACAGCCAATTATTGAGGAACCTCAACTCCTCCAGACAAGGGCCTGCATGACATTCCAAAATCTGCTATTTCTTTTTTGAATAAAAGAAATTATCATTTATTCCTGGAAGCTAAAAGTGTTCAGCCTCTCAAAGATTACCTGAATGCTCCAAGACCATGAGAAAAAACAACAAGTGGGTATTTTTCACCAGGCCTCAGAGGGGAATTCCAGTTTGCAGGAGTTGTCACTGAACCTACACAACAATGGGAGATTATAGTTAGTGTTTTCTCTGAGTGTTGCTAGTGAATTTAATTCACATCTCATTAGCATAAAATGCAGACCCATCTGATTTATATCTACTTTTTTATGGATGAATAATAGTAGATTCATTAAAAAGACTGCTACTAGATACCCACCAACCAAAGACCCGAACTGTAAGTTTTTTTTTTTGTTTTTTTTTGAGACAGAGTTTTGCTCTTGTTGCCCAGGCTGGAGTGCAGTGGCACAATCTCAGCTCACTACAACCTCCGCCTCCTGGGTTCAAGTCATTCTCCTGCCTCAGCCTCCCGATTAGCCGAGATTACAGGCATGCGCCACCACACCCAGCTAATTTTGTATTTTTAGTAGAGACGGAGTTTCTCCATGTTGGTCAGGCTGGTCGTGAACTCCGGACCTCAGGTGATCTGCCCACCTTAGCCTCCCAAAGTGCTGGGATTACAGGCACAAGCCACCGCATCCGGCGTAAGTTCTTTCCTCAGACCACAGGATTATTAACGATGAGTGGTCACTGACAGCTCTGGACTTAAGGTGAGAGATTTTCACAGGTGTATTCATAAAAGCTGCTACTTATTGCCATTCCCAGGTTTTGGAAAAATTTCAAAGGGAATGTTCTGAAACCAAACTACCCATAAAACCTCACATATATTACACTGAGAGCTAGAATCTAAGAAACAGAGATGCTGTTCATTATGATTTTGTCATAATCATGCAGCAAAAGGTAGAGAAACCACTGACTTCATACTGAGTCATGGATGCAGCTCTGCCACTTCCTAGCTATGGATCTTGGGCAAGTTCCTCAAACTTTCTGTGCTTCAGATTCCTCTTGGGTAAACTTGAGAAAATGATATCTCTTTCATAGGGGTTTTGTGAGAATTTTATTTAATTAGGTAATATATGTAAAGTACCTACCCATCACATAGTAAGGGGCTCAAAAACGGATACACTGTCTTCTTGCACTTCTCAATTTTATTATCACCATTATTATCAGCAATCATTTGTGTTTCATTTTCTCGTCTATAAAATGCAGATGTGGTCACAAAGACTGAATGTGACGATTGCCATGGAAGCGATTTATAAGTTATTTTGCAATATAAATATGCAGAGTTATGGTATTTTCATGTCTGTTATAAGTGGTTTTTAAGACAATTAGAAGCTGATGTTTAAGATGAATCCCAAAAGTTGTAGATAGTTTTGTGGGAGAAATGTGGAGACACAGTTAACATCAGCTCAACAGTCGTGTCTAGTCAAACAGGTAAGGAAGAAAAGTCTACATTAATGTAATGTAGACAGTAAGTGAAGAATGCACATCAGATGGTTTTAGTAATGGGGGTAGGTGATGGGAATGAGAGTAGAGTCTCTTCATTTATGACAAGTAAGGCATTAGCTTTGACTCCTTTGTTTTGGATCTGGAGAGTTTGGTGGCTTCTACTTTCTTTCCCTTTTTGTCTAACTTAGCACAGAACATGCAGGATAGTGGCCACACCAAAGAACCTGCTATTCTCACCACGGTATTGCCTTCTCCTTGGTATGTCAGATGAACACTAAAGAGCAGCCATAGAAAGATGTCAGAGTCAGTCTGATACTCTCGGCCACTCCCATCCAACTCAGAATGGACAAAATGAGAACCCTTTATTCTGTCATAGTTGCCTGGGCTTTAAAAAAATAATTTCCTTATCATTTTCGGAGCTGTTGGGAGTGGAGAAAAATCTACTCTGGTCTTAACTGCTTGAAATTATTGTTGTTTTCAAGGTTTTCTTATATGCAAGCCTACAGAGGACCAACAGAAATCTTACCAAAGAGTAAACTCAAGATGTTGCCCATAAGCCAGTGTTTTCCAAGATACTTGCTAAGACCCCAAAAATACTCCTTATTTGGGATCCAAAGGGTGTCAAGGCGATCATCATCTTGGGATGGATAATATAAACGCAAGAAGGTGCCCTGTTAAGAAAGAAATTAATGCACTTTTAGAGAAGTTGTGTCTCAAACACATTCGAGCAGCTATTTTGCATATTTAATTAGCGGGGACCCAAATACCTCTGTGTTCACAAAGAGGTCTAGAGAACTTTTTAGGCTGCTGTGGTGATTGAAGACAGTCATGAAAGAGAAACAGAAAAACAATGTTCTCCCTCAGTGAAAGGAAAATATAAGCAGCCTGGCTTCAGGTATTTTATGAAGTGAAAAATAGGGTTTATAGGGAAATTAATCAGACAATAGCAGTGAATTGGGGAATAGCTAAACTAGTAAAAGCCTTCATATGAAACAATACAAATTGCAAAATGAGTCATTCTTAGGTGAGGGCAAGGTGACATTTGAACACCTTCCAGTGGTACATAGCAACAGACAATATTAGAGTATCAGGATAAGTTGTATAAATCAAGCATTACCTTTTTAGTGTGATCAAACATTAAGTCTGTACAACCAACGGAATAAGGCCCATTTCCCTTAGGGATTTTAGCTTCGCCAAAGCTTGCAGCAGCCATCAGTACTTGTATTTTGTTGACCCACGCTGAAAAACAGGTATATATTATCTCATTTGTCATCCATTACACATCAGATTTTATTATGCAAAGGAATTCCAATGGAATCAAATTACTTCCCATAGTTTCTGGCCTTCTTCCTTTCTCAACCTAACAAGTAAAATATGCAATTATTGAGGGTCTGCTCTGTTCGAAACACTGTGTAGGGCTTTTGGAGTGTAAAGAGATGAAAGTAGACATAGCCCTTCTCCCAAGCTACCTTGGACTGTTACCTCCTAATGTTTGCAGCCTTGCCCTCTCATTCTACTTCTATCCAGAGTATATTAAAGATGACTTCACAATCTGTTTTTCCTAAGCATGAACTTTATCTCACATTTCAGATTTGTGCCTACAAGTTCTCCTTAAGCATCTCTACCTGATGTCCTTCCCATAAGAATGTCAAAGCCATTTAGTTTCCAAAATGAAAATAAATGACCATCTTTCAACTCCCCCTTCTCATCTTCCAGCCACACCGCCTACAACTCAAGAACTCCTCATCTCCTGCACTACAAGTCAGAAGCCTGGGAATCATCCTACGCTCCTACCTCTTTCCCACCAACCCGCTACATTCAACCAAGCTTCTATTTTTTTTTTTTTTTTTTTTTTTTGAGATGGAGTCTTGCCCTGTTGCCAGGCTGGAGTGCAGTGGTGCAATCTTAGATCACCACAACCTCCGATTCCCTGGTTCAAGCGATTCTCCTGCCTCAGCCTCTTGAGTAGCTGGGATTACAGGCATAGGCACGCACCACCATGCCCAGCTAATTTTTGTATTTTTAGTAGAGATGGGGTTTCACCATCTTGGCCAGAATGGTCTTGATCTCCTGACCTCGTGATCCACCTGCCTCAGCCTCCCAAAGTGCTAGGATTACAGGTGTGAGCCACTGCACCTAGCCCCAAGCCTCTATTGCTAACATTAGCTTTTAGCTTAGAATGATCTCCACAATATATCGCTGACCCTCTAGTTCAACTGTCTCATTTATGCCCTCACTGTCTCTTGATCAGACTGTTGCTGTCTCTCCTAACTGTTCTACCCACTTTGGATCTTGACCCCTTCAAACACATCCTTTACACAGCTCCTGGAGGGATTTAAAGCACAAATCACACCAGACAATTCTTAAAATCCTTCAATGGCTTCCTAACAGCAAGTATTCTTTCCTTGAAGGGGGAATGTATTGTAATCTTTTTGGAAGGCAGTTTGTATGAGGAATTTAAACCTCCACATGCTTTCCTAAGCAAATACACAGCTACTTGCAAAAATGTGGCCTATCCTTCCAGTGCTCTGGCATTGAAACATACTGAGGTTCACAGGTGCACAAGTTAAATCCCAAGTTTCTGGGCACTGCAAACCCTCCACTGGAGGCCCATTGCCTCGTACTCTTCTTCTGCCTCTTCCCGTTAAGTTATCCCCCTTCCTTGTGCTACAGTACTCCTGAGTGACACACTGGGCTGATTTGACGCCTCTGCACCTTTGTAAATGCTACTGCCTATGCTTAAATCCCCTTGGCAAACTCCTATTCAAACTTCAATACCTTGGTCAGATATCCTGTCTTCTCTGAAGTCTTCCCTGATTCCCCAGACAGACTTAATCATTCCAACCTCAGTATTATATAGATTCTATGTGCCTGTGTTTACACACATGTAATCATTCTTCCTATCACATATTAAAATAATGTGTCTACATTCTACACTAGGCTATTTCTCCAGAGTCACATCCATGTCTTTGCATCCTCTGATCTTAACACAGTGTCTGGCACATAGTCAGTGCTCAATAAATACTTGTGAAAATGAGCTTAGTTAACTTGAACGGCCACTGGTCTTTCTTGTTTTCCTTTAAACCCTTTATCATATGCAGTATTTTACTCACCCGCTCCTACAACTCCTTTTCTCTCTCTGGTGCAATCCTTCCACACACCTGCAGCTTCATCTGTTCTCCTTTCCAAACCCCAATCAAATCCATATTTAATTCCAAGATGTTGAATCCATACATCAGTATATTCAGACTCTCACTTTTCTTGACATATTCAGCTTGTCCACCCATTCCTTCCATTGGATGGTGAGAGTTGATTACTCTCTGCTAGCCAGCTATCAAGAGCTATGTTAGGTAAGGCATCTGCATCAATACCATGGAACACTGCCCAGAAAGGTTTTGAGTCATGGGAAGAAACCAATTTACAGCCTCCACACTGGTGACTCATGTGTGAAACACCTGCCCATCATGAAGCCTTTCAATACATAAGGCTCAGCTACTCAAAGCTGATCCATGGACCAGCATCACTGGCACCACATGGAGCTTGGAATCGCAGGCTCCTGGACTTCACCACAGTTCTACTGAATCAGAAAAGAAGTGCCCATTAAAGTTTAAGGGACAGTGGGCTGAAGTTCCAGACCACCTGACCTGACACACTGCTCAGCAATCCATGGTCAAATGGTAGGAGGTAGTTTCAAGAAAGACAAGGGGAGAGGGGGTTGAGATGGACAAACCCTGGGAATTGGAGGGACATGGTTCTATTTCAGATTTCAGGTGTACCTCTTATAAGCTATAATCCTCTGGCCTAGGCAATTTGCTCCCCTTTCTGATCCACATTCGTAAAATGACATAAAAGCACTTGACCAGCCCACAGGACAGTTGTAAAGATGAGGTGAGAATGTAGGTCAAGTTCTTAGGACAAAACATGACACATAATGAGCAGACAACTAATGCTGTTTACTCCTTCCCCAGAGTTCATTTACTCTTGCTAGCTAAATCTGTGCTGAGTCCTTAGGGAAGTTTTAGCAGGTCTAATCTTCCCCCAGGTAGATTCAAACCCCAGAAACCTTTTTTTTTTTTAAACTTTACCTGTAAGGTGAACTTTCAGGGTCTATTTAGAATTACAAAAGGTTCTTCTTCTTCCATTAAAAGAGTATCTACTGAGCCATGCTTCTGGTGTAACAGGGAGATGTGAAGTCCCAAGGAGGAGGACCTTAGGGCAGGGACATCTGCCTTTTCTTCTGTGGTGAGCAGCCTGGCGCTACTGCGCCCCCACCCCTAGGCAGGCATGGTGCGCCTGTGCAGGGCTTGGGGCAGGGAGACCTCTGGCTCGCACAACTCACTAAGGAGCCCCAGAGTCACAGCTGCTGTTGGAGACACTAACCTTTAGAATTAGAGGCTCAGTTCTGGAGGCATGGGAGGGTTTCACCCAACACAAGCCTCCATTTGTGAGATCTCAATTCCAAAGGACCAGGGAACCTTTTCCAATAAGTTAGGAGTGCCCTGGTTGTCCAACACCTGTTCTCTCTGAGAAGGTTCCTCACTCAGCATTCAGGAGCATTCATGTCAAGGTGAGGCTATAAGTCTGCCTGTTTCAGAACACCTGATCCCTGAGAAGACCTCAGGAATCGTCAGGCTGACCCAGGTTTTGGTATAGGTCTATGGGGTCCTGTGCACCAGTACCAGGGTGCCTGGGGGTGGCAGTGGAACAGGCTCCATAGCCTGCAGCTGACCTGGTTATGGGCCTGGATTTCCCATTCTCTAACCATCTGTCAGGAGTCATCATTAAGGAATTGGAAGGAGGAAACTCATCAGATCAAATGACCACTCACACGGTTTTGTGGTTTAGAATTTATAAATGTCTCTTCTTAGTTTTCTTCAACTTTATTTTAATAGGAGGATTGGAACCTATGGTATGCTATTAATTTTATTACATATTTTTGGTGGTGTTCATTTGTCAAATATTCCTGATGTTCAGTCTTGGGTTTGGAGATGAACTGTAAACATGCTAGGAAAATTACCCTCTTATATGGCTTTAGGTCCTCCGTTAGCAAAGAGGATATCTCTAGCCCATTCTTAGAAACCTTTTTACCTGCATAGCCATATTTTCTGTGTATTCATTTAGTAAGAAATTATGAAGAATCACCTATTATTTTAATTTTATTTAATAAACTATTTCTAATACTTTAAACCAATATGTATGCATTCATTTTGTTTGTTTGTTTTTGGACAGAGTCTCACTCTGTAGCCCAGGCTGGAGTGCAGTGGTGAAATCTCGGCTCACTGCAACCTCCTCCTCCTGGGTTCAAGCAATTCTCCTGCTTCACCCTCCCAAGTAACTAGGACTACAGGTGTGCACCACCACACCCAGCTAATTTTATGTTTTTGTTTTGTTTTGTTTTGTTTTTTAATATAGATGGTGTTTCGCCATGTTGGCCAGGTTGGTTTTGAACTCCTGACCTCAAGTGATCCATCCACCTTGGCCTCCCAAAGTGCTGGGATTACAGGCGTGAGCCACCATGCCTGGCCTACATTCATCTGGGCACTGCATGTGGCTCAATGCTGGGACTATAAAGATAAATAAAGCAATGTCCCTGTCCTCAAGTTTCTGTCAGTCCAGTGACAGCTTTCCAATGATTTTTAAAGATAAAGGGAATTAAAATTTGTTTAAATTTTTATCCTGTACCAATAAAAAGTGAATGATATAAATGTTTCCTGGATGATGATTTTCCCACTATATAAGATATTACCTGTTCTCAATCCACAGAAAAGGTAATAGGAAAAATGAACTTAATGTCATCTAGGATGCAGGACCCTTGAATTTGGCTATAAATTTATTATCTTAGTCACTAGTGTATCCTTGATGACTTAACTTCCTGATGTGTTGTAGGATGAATGGACCTGCGAGATATTATTCTATTTCCTATGCAAATGTAGATATAAGATATAGGACCTCTCCTAATGCATTCATTTTCCTGGTTATGTAGTAGGGCAGAATTTAAGGTACTGAGTTATGAAAGCTCTTTTGCAAATTCTATAGTAAGGAGTCACCCATCAAGCTTGAACAACTAGATCCAGAGTGACCCACAACTACCCAGGTGCACAGCTCTGTAGGTATAGTCACTATGACGCCATTCAGAAGCCACCTACACTGCTTTCCATAGGAGACTGGGAAGAGAAGTTTATGCATCACAACCCTCTGGGATGAGCAGGAATTTGCAAAGCTTCAGAAACAATCTCTTTGCAATTAAGGTCCCTCGTAATGACATTAAATGTAGCTGTCTAAAGATGGCTGTCCTGTTTTGGCCCCTCCTCCTCTTAGGTTTGTCTAAGCTTTCCTCCGCTTTCTTTCCCCTCTTACCACAAGGCAAGAAAGAATCAGTGATCACATCCATTCTCATCTGGAACTCCCTAGCACCTCCCTTGTTCCTACTTCTCTCTATTATTAGGTAGGAAAGATTGTTTTCCTTTGGATCCCAAGACCTGAAATTGTTATCTCACATGACTTTCCACTATTAACCAGGACTAGGCCTGTTGAACAAGACACCTGCTTCTTCTCCACCTCATGGAAGCACGTTTTGAGGCTGCCTTGGACTGGACTCCAGAGCCGTTGCATTACTATGCTTGTGTGGGCATACGTTAGGGCAGTTGGAGAGAGAAGGGGTGGCATTAAGGAGGTTCTCCGTGGTGATTGCAAGCTGAGCTTCCAGTGTATCTTAAAATATCCCATCCTGGTTCTGTCCTGCAGTCCTGACACTGAAGAACACAGGCGCTTCTTCAATTTCCATTGAAATGAGGAAAAAGTGAGAACCTCTCCCCGACTCCAGCAGAATGCAGGATCTCCATAAGCATTTAAATAGGACTTGTTTAGATGTGCAGATGTGCAACTTCTTGGGGCCCACTTGAAGTATGGCAACAGATCAGTTGCTCAAGACCTTGAACAAATATGCCTCTTACCTGATGATTTCATATGGGCAACAGGATTTAGGTATTGCCAGTCAAAAGGATGAACCACAGCAAGGCAGCCGCAGAGGCAGAAAAGCACACACAATTTGGGTGGCACCATCTTGGGAGCTGAGCAGCAGTTTCAGCTTAGTCTTCTTTAAAGCAGATGATTAAAAGAAAAAAAAAAAACATGCAATGAAGAGGCCTTAAATAGGCTGACAAATCAAGAGAGGCTGAGGTACTAGTAACACTTGGAAAAAATAAAACGTGTATTTTCTGGGCTGGGTTTTAGACTGGCACTAGAATAGTAAAATCCTTGGTAATGTAGGATTACCATTACCTACATTACCAAGGATTACATTGGATTGTAGAGCACAGAAATAATACTTTCAGACAGTTAGATTAAGTTTTTGGTCACTAGTTTTCTAACTTGATAACAGTATAGTCAGCAATAAAAATAGCCAACAAAATATAACAAAGATAACCACCATCTATCATCATCATCATCATAACATCCATAGGTATGTCTAGCACATAGTAAACAGTTGATGAATTTTGGCTATTGCCATCATTTAATTATACAGTGGTTATATTTCTGCTGCGGTGGTTGTTTTGGGTGTTAATATGATGTTATATTCTTGGTAATTTCTATAATCCTACTATGATACAAGTTTCCAAAAAGCAGATGTCAGGTCTTATTTGTTGTCCCAGTGCCTAATAGAGGGCCTGGAAAGAAGTGGTATTGCATAGATGCTTGTCGAATCAGCAAATGAAACAACAGAATATGAGCTGCATGGTAATAATAAATTATATTACAATTAGGCTGTATGCTAACATCTTATTAGCAAAAACTATCTTGCATTTGTGCACCCATTTTCCCTTCTAAAATTTGGCCTTCAACTTTTGTGGGGGATAGAAAAGGTCCAAGCCACCACTATCTCTCATCTAAAATTTGCCATCACCTCTAACAGGTCTCCTTGCTTTTGCCCTTGACCCTATAATCTATCCCCAACACAGCAGCCAGAGTGATTGTGTCACCCTTCTGCACAAAACCCCCAAATGGTGTCATATGTTACAGGGCAGAAGCCATTCACCCAAAATAGCATATAAGGCTCTATATAGCCTTTACTGAACACACTCCCAATCCTTCCACTATCCCCTCTTGGACACTTGCTGCAATCACACTTGCTTCCTTGCCATTCACCAAACATGCCAAGTACTCCACACCCACCCTCCATCCCCCGCTTGAGGGCTTTGAATATCTTCCCTTTTGTGGGATCCTCTTTGCTCTGACACCCAAATGACTGGTCCTCTCACTTCCGGGTTTTTGTTCCAGCGATACTTTCTCAGTGACACTTTCCTGGATCAATCAATTTAAAATTGCAATCTAACCTCCTTCTTCACACCAATACATTCCCTATTTCCCTCCCTACTTTATTTTTCTCCAAGATTTATCACCAACTAACACGCTTTGTATGTTATTTGTTAGCTGTGTATCCACCTTCCACTAAAAACTTAGTTCCGTGAGTGGAAGGATTTTTTATGGTTTTTCCCCCTGCTGTATTCCCAAGACCTAGAATAGTACCTGGTATACAGAGGCACTCAATAAATGCCTGCTGAGTGAATAAATCTAGCACATCTGGTTAGTAATACAAACTGAGCCAAGTTTAATGATCTGGTGTCCCACGGACACTAATGAAGCACTCGTTAGTATAGCTATTTTGTGGGCAGATGTAATATAGATGTGTGGCACAGACAATGAGTGCCCCTGAACATCTATGTGCATCTCTACATTTCTTAGCCCCCCCTGTGGTTGGGCTGGGCCCGTGGGACTCATTCCTGAGAAACAGAAATTTGAACAGAAGTGGTCTGAAACAGAGTCACTGTATCTCCTTCATGCCTTACTTTCCCTGACACAGCAAACTTAGAAATCACGTGGTGACATAGTGCAGTCTTGAAGTGAAAGAAGCCTGGATGCCTAGTCACTAAACACAGAAGAGCCCCTGCCAATTCAAATGATCTTTCACAAACAGGAAATAAACCTTTGCTGTGTTAAGCCACTGAAATTTCCAGGTGAAGCTGTTATTGCCTTACTACAGCACAGCATGGCCTATCCTGAATATCAGATCTGCAGTCATTCAATCAAAGGGTATTTCTTAAACAAATACTATATGCCCTCTGCTATGGCAACAATTGTGGTAAGTACCAGAGAATGTGACACAATCCCTACTCTCAGAGAGTTTACAATTGTGTTTCAGAGACAAGACTAGCATATATTAATAATATAATACAGGAAGAAAGCAAATTACAGGGACATTTTATAATTCTTAAATGATATGGTGCAAGTTCTGAGAGAGCAACAGGAATTTAGACAGAAAGATTTCAAAGAGATGGGGCTTTCGTGCAAGGGCAGCTCCTATTGTACAGGCTAGAAAGACACAGACAGGCCTCTGGGAAATGTGTTGCTGAAGCTCTAAACATTTTTTTTTTTTTTTTTGACGGAGTCTCACCCTGTCACCAGGCTGGAGTTCAGTGGTGTAATCTTGGCTCACTGCAATCTCCACCTCCTGGGTTCAAGCTATTCTCTTGCCTCAGCCTCCAGAGTAGCTGGGACTACAGGCACCCACCACCACGCCCAGCTAATTTTTGTATTTTTAGTAGAGACGGGGTTTCACCATGTTGGCCAGGATGGTCTCCATCTCCTGACCACATGATCTGCTCTCCTCGGCCTCCCAAAGTGCTGGGATTACAGGCGTGAGCCACCACACCCGGTCAAAACTTCTTAAACTACTTGCAGAGGGACTGTATTTCCTTATTCAACATCTTTCTTTTGATCAGAAAAAAAAGTATATATAGTGTAACTTATATATAAGTAAGTATATATATAAAAATATATAAGTAACATATGTATAAGTATATATAGTGTAACATAATAATCTTATAATTATTTATAATTTTGGTTGATTTTATTTTATCTTATTTCAGTATTAAATTTAATTTTATTATAAAGTTAATAGATGATTTCAAAACTCCAAACATAACAGGAAAAGGTAAATTGAGTTGTCTCTTCACAAATAATGACTTGCTAACAGATTTTTTTCCAGATGCATTTCTAGGCTTGAATACATGCACACTGCAGGGGTCAAGGGGGCCACGAGTGGCATTGCCCTTGGACCTCTGAAGGTTCACTGAAAACTCAACTTGTAAAAGGCAGATTATTTATCTAATATGTATTCACAAGGAGCCTTCAGAATGAAAACCCAAAGACACAGGGGAAACTGTCTATTTTTATGCATAGATTCAACAAAGTATGAACAGCTGTGTAGAAATATGACTGGACAATAAGGTTAAGCTCTAATGCTAATAGACTCACAGGGGAAACCCAGCAAGGCCTGTCTGTTCAGATTATCCTTGGTCTCTCTGTGCAGCATTCCATCCTCCAGGGTAAGAGGACCTTTCCTGGAATGAGGGTCTTATAACCTACAGTCAGGTTAGAGTCCTGCCTTGGGCAGGTGAAAGGAAGGCAGGAAAAGGTCAGAGAGAAAGATTCTGCTTTCTGAGATCTGCTCCTGAGGCCTAAAGCACTCCAATATTATAACAAAAGACTCTAGCAAGGGCTGCGGGAGTTATGAGCCAGGAACCATATTAACATGTAATAATCACAATGACCACAGAGGCTTCTGAATATGAACACACAGGAATAATTCATAAAAAGTCTTTTCACTTTTAAAGTTCTCTTTACACAGATAAGTGCCTTTTTCTCAACCATGGGATATCAGTTAGCTAGAAATGTTTTTATATTTAAGAACTAGGACCCTGAAAAGCCTAATGGTAACTTTAGACATTCTTTTAGAACTAGAGAATCCAAAAGGACTACACTAAAACCCTTGGTACAGCAGTCTTCATCATCACATTGTACGAAAATCTATTACCATAACCACAATCACTGGTCAATACAAAAATACAAAATTTTTTCCCCTTTTTTTTTTTTTTTTTTTTTTTTGGAGAAGGAGTCTCACTCTGTCAACTAGGCTGGAATGCAATAGCACCACCTCAGCTCACTGCAACGTCTGCCTTCCAGGTTCAAGGGATTCTCCTTCCTCAGCCTTCTGAGTAGCTGGGATTACAGGCACCTGCCACAATGCCTGGCTAATTTTTGTATTTTTAGTAGAGACAGGGTTTCTCCATGTTGGCCACGCTGCTCATGAACTCCTGACTTCAGGTGATCCACTCACCTCTACCTCTCAAAGTGCTGGGATTACAGGCGTGAGCCACCGCATCCAGCCAAAATTTTCTTTGAGAAACATGTAACTGGTCAAACAGATCAATAACTAGTAGGCCAGAAGTCTAGGAACACAGGACCTATGTTTTAAGACTGCAAAGTTTACCAAAACAAGTCAGCAAAGCCAGTGGACTTGTAAGTGGAAACACTGATTTCAGGAAGGCAATTTGGCAAGACTTAAATTGCCCACACCCTTAACTGACCTTTTAATTAAATCCCTGGGATTAGCACAAAAATATCTTATACATAGGAAAATAAAACTCTGAAACCTTGATGGCCTGCAATGTTTATTCCAACTCTGTAAGAGCTAACACATACACATACATATACTTACAATGAAAACCCTACAAATATCAGACGATATAATCAATGGGATTTTTATTCAGTTATTGGCATGATATTCACAAAATTAACTATTTACAATGCAATTTTAATTGAAAAAATATATAAAATTACCATTTAAAACTTCATAGTAAAAAATATATAAAAAGGGGTGATGGACTTACGGGTGTTTTCCCCATTTTTTAGTATAAAATGTTTGTTTACTAATAAATAATTTTTAAAGGACATTTAAAAAGCATTTGTATGATCATGAAGAGTGTTTATGTTTAATATCGAGTAAAATGCCATGTAGAGAATTAAGAAAATTATCCATGATCCCAGATACATGAAAAAGAAGAAGAGGGAGGAGGAGGAGGAAGAGAAAGAAGAAGAACAGGAAGAGGAGGGGGATGAGGAGGAAGAAAAACAAATACAAAAAATAACAAATGTTTGCCAAGTTTATCTTCTTTGGAGAGTTTTGTATAGTTAGAAACTAAAGGTAATTTTTTCAAGCTTTTCCTACTTTTCTCTTGTCCAACATTCTAAATCAATGGGAATGTTCACTTTAAAAATCAATAATTTTCTTCAAATAGTAAGGCCTGAAAATAATTATCTTCAATTTGGCACCTTGACCACTAGATAAAATATCATCCTGGCAATCAAGAAGACTTTCAATGAGCACTCAGATAATACATTCCATTTAAATGGATTCCACCTTTCTGCTCTCTCCCATAGACTTCATTTCTCCCACTGAAACCACAGTTCTCTACCTGTTCTTCAGATCTCAGTTGCAGTCTCCATACACAACCATAACTGCCACAAATCCTTATTTCCCCTA
Source organism: Chlorocebus sabaeus (assembly GCF_047675955.1). Taxonomy (NCBI): domain Eukaryota; kingdom Metazoa; phylum Chordata; class Mammalia; order Primates; family Cercopithecidae; genus Chlorocebus; species Chlorocebus sabaeus. The sequence continues at coordinate 46,861,740 of NC_132920.1, forward strand.
TTTGTCACTGTTAAATTCTCATCAGGCATCATTTTCCTTTTCAAAACAAAAGACAAACCAAAACAACAGGTAAAACGTCCAATCTCAAGTCTGGAATCTCCGTGAAGAGCTGACAAATAAACCATCCAAGTAAAACCCAGTCCTGGCAAGAGATTAGGGCAGGCAGGCCTTAACTCTTGTGTTATTGGTAAAGAGTCAGAAAAGAAAATGCTCATTTGTTAAGTATCAGTACTCTCCAAATTCTTCCTGATTGACCTTTGGAATGGGGGCATGTGACAGGCTGAACAATGCACTCCCACCCAAATATCCATATTCTAAACCCCAGAACATGCGAATATGTTACGTTCCATAGCAAAAAAGAATTAAGATGCAGGTGGAATTAATGTTAATCAGTTGACCTTAAACTAGGGAGATTATCATGGATCATCTGGCCCAATGTAATCACAAGAGTCCTTAAAAGTATAAGAGGATGGCAGAAGAAGAGGTCCAAATGATGTGATGTGAGAACTTCACCTACCATGGCAGGCTTTGAAAATGAAGGAAGCCGGCATGAGCTATGACATGTGGATGGCCTCTAGAATCTTGGAAAGGTAAGGAGACCTCTGGAGCCTCAAGAAAGCAATACAGCCTTGCTGACCTCTGAAGTTTCACTCAACCTTTTATTTTAGCCTATTAAGGCCATGTCAGACTTCTGACTTTCAGAACCATGAGATAATAAATTGTGTTGCTTTAAGTGACTAAATTTGCAGAAAATTTTTATAGCAGCAATAGAAAACAAATATGGAGCATATAAAGTAACCGAATGAGACAAAGAGCAAATAATAGCCCAATTCAGTTTCAACTAAAGTCAAAGAAAGTGGCTTAAATACCTCAAAACGGACCCATTATTAGACCAAATGATTGCTGAAGAAGATAAAATCTTCTTTGGATATTTTACAATAGGATGAAGGCTGGAGAATGCAGCTAGAAAATTACAACAGTGTCTCTCATCTAAAGCAGTTTTGCCCCCCAAGAAGACACTTATTAATGTCTGGAGATATTTTTGGTTGCCGCAACCAGGAGGGGCTGCTACTGGCATCTAGTGAGTAGCAGTTAGGGATGCCGTTAAGCATCCTGCAGTGCACAGGACAGCCCTACAACATAGAGGAATCTCAAAATTTCAATAATGCTGAGGTTGAGAAACCCTAATCTAAGAAAATGCTGGGGCAACTCTATTCTTGTTTAATAAGGAAGAAATATTTCATTCTAGGGAGGCAGATGCATGAGAAATAAAAGGAAGAACATTTTGATAATTAAGTAATTTGTGATGTCTACCTCACAGTGTGGAGTTCCCTATCATGAGAACTCAGACACTGCTAAATAACTCCCTGCCAGGGATGCTGAAAAAGGGATGAGTGTGGTTGAACTCTCAGGTCCCATCTTTATCTAAGATATATGATTCTCTTTAAAAGTATCTGCAAAAAATGTCCTACTCAATACTTGCTAATCTGAAACCAAGAAAGAGAAAAGATAGTATCTACTCTATTATTTTCTCTCTACCATATTGGCTAATGGAATCAAAACTTAACCTGGACGTTATCTCAAATGTGTAGCACTCAAGTGACTTCTGCAGAAGTGTCAAAAGCCTCTTATTTTGGGGACAGTAGCCACAACTCTTGCATAATCATTTCACAACCTAAGAAGTAGGGTCAAAAGAGCAAAATAAGAAACAGCTCCCTATTGTGGAAGTAGTTTAATAACACAGCCATTTATAAGTACAAGTACTGTACTGAAAACCTGCAAGTAACATATAATTAGTTGATTCTACTCACAATTTTGGAAATGGGAACTAATCTGCATCCCAAGTGCAAATGTCCAAATGTTTGGTGTTCTATATGGCTTAATGGTCATAAAAGGTAAAAGGTGTCTAAGATCACTGTACAGCTTGCTATTATACTGAAAGTTCCTGATCTTACTCTCAGACTCAGTCCCCCAACCTGCCTGCCTAGATAGGCCAACCTGGCACTGTGACCTCAGCTATTATATTCTCTATAGTCTTACAATGAGTTTAAAGCTTCAGAAGAATGATTTTTCTAGAGTAATTGTGGCTTCTCCTTAAAGGATCAGAGCTCCTTGCATCATGAAAAATGAAAGTCACAATCAACTCCTGCCCTTAAAAAGTGAAACACAGTGAAAGAATAATAAACATATATATACACAAATACATACACCCCATGTATGCAATATTACTCACAATAGTAAGAGTAACTGGATCTGTTGAGTGTTGTATGCACAAATGGCTACATAATGGTCAGGTTAAGGTCATGGGTATACTTCTTGAGAAAACTTACCTGTATCAGAATAATAAAGTGGTTTAGAAATCTAGCTCCAGTTTCTGGCTGCCAAGGTTTGAATCTTGAATCTGCTACTTACTATTTTGGTAGCCGCAGTTAAGTTCTTACCTACTTTCTGCTTTTCTCTCCTCATCTGTCAAAGGGGAACCCTGATAGTGAGGTTGTTATGGGGATGTGAGCCCTTGGAGGAATGCTATTATTATTATCTGAAGTCTACCAATTGCTCCTCAGCCCCAGGAGTCTGTTGTGCAGGTGCAAGCCACAGTGACTGCGGTGTGGAGGAGCCTGAGGCACACCGGAAGCAGGATGTACAAGCAACAGGCACAGATCCTCTCCTGCTAAAGGAACTCAGTGTCCATGTTCTCCAGGAAGATGCAGTATTAAACTGACATATATGCCCCAATACAGAGGAAAATACTAAAAGAAGCTGGAAAAATGATAATGAAGGCCACAGAGGGAAGGAAGTTCTGAGAAGAGCTGTTAGCTCCCTAAAACATCCAGATGCACCAGTGCCCATCCAATAGGCAAGATTAGAAATGAAGTGCTTTCCCCAAACTTTACCCACCCACTTATCTGACGTCATATGTACACACCAAAATGAACAAAATTTGGTAGAAAAATAAGATCGTGTTTGTACGGCAGTTAGCAATAATGATGACTTACTCTGTGACAGGTACCCTTCTAAGTATTTCATATAAATGAAGTCATTTAGTCCTCAGAGTTCTTCAACATACAGATGAGAAAATGAAGACAAAGAGGTTGAATAACATGCCCAAGTTCACAAGGATAGGAAGTAGCTAAACCAGGATCTGAACCTAGACTTTGACTATAAAGTAGGGATTCTTAAGCTCAGCATTATTGACACTTAGGGCTGATAAGTCTCGGTTGTAGGGCTGTCCTGTGCATTGCAGGGTGTTTAGCAGCATCCCTGGCCTCTACCCACTAGATACCAATAGCACACCCCAGTTGTGGCAACTAAATATTACATCTCCAGACATTGCCAAATGTCCCCTGGAGTGGGGCCAGAAATTATCCTCAGCTGAAAACAATTGCTCTCAAGCTGTACATCGTACAGTTCTCCTGTAAACTCTCAGGAACAATCTAACTGGAAAATAGGCCCTGAAAGTAAATTTAACAACACAATGGATTGGCCAAGAAAAATCTAAAGACATCTTCAGTTGCATGACAAAAGTATAACAACGTAGAGAAAGGGAGGCCACTCTCCCACTGCATTCTGCACCAGTTAGACCACATGTTATTGAATTGGTGGGGCTTTAAGGATTTTAAGAAATAAAGGTTCAGGCCAAGGGACAATAACCCAAAAATAACCAGAATGATGAGGGAACAAGGCAGCAAGTCACATGAGGAGCTGTTGAAGGAATGAGGAATGTTTACTTTTAATGGGGAAAACCAAGATGGCATGTGACAGCCACAGTCCTGTGCAAGGGTCCTAAACATGTTCTATGTGGGCCCAGACTGTACAGCTCCATCAACAGGAGCTTTTCAACAATTAGCATTATCTTCTTTATCAGAGGAGCAGTTAAAGTACAGGTCTGGGGACGACCAACAGGGGTACCGGAATATAGATTCCTGCATTAGATGAGGGTGAAAGTGTAACAGACAGGCCGCACTTGATTGCCCTAAACCTGAAGTTAAAAATCAAAAGTCTACAAGGGCCAGACAGGTAATTTAAATGAATCAAACAGGTCCATGCAATAGAATAAGGACTGGCGTGGACTGTGGCAAACTGGATCATCCAAAGAAGGCAACTACCACTCTATTCCAGTTAATTGCTTCCATGTAGGAATGGCAGCTCCATGTCACTAGATCCTCTGATTGTTTCCAAGAAAAGCTGGAAAATTACATTTGTATGTAATTTCCACTGATTTTTAAAGGAGCAACTAATTCAACATTTCTAAACATGAGTGAAACAAATAGATTTCTGGCTTCAAGGAGAGATATAACTTCTCCCTTTAAGATACCCAAACACCCCCACTCCCCAGTCCTAAGAGAAATATGGTGGTAGATATGGCAAGAGATAAATCATACAGATCTCAGAATTACTATCACATTTTGTCTGCAATTCGAATCACCAGACTAGCCACTTCAGGCTGAAATTCAGACACACTGACCAATAAATAATTAAGGGGATCTGGCAAGTTAACATGACCTAGGGACTATTAAGTCATGAGCTGACATTTCCACTGCCCACAATATAAATGAGGAAGGGCTTGGTTTCCTTTAAGCAGGCATATCTCCTTCTAGAAACTTGCACATCAAAGTGAGTCAAGAAAGAGAAACAGAGTTGCCTCGTTGTGGCAGTTGGTTGTCCTGTCTCTGTGAAGAATATCGCTATCCTAGTTGATAAACAACTTTAAAACTTCCTGACTCTCTAAAACTTAGTTATCAACGAGAGAAAATTCAAGAGCTTCTTCTGAGGAATGCTTCACTAAGGGAAACAACCCTACTCAACTCTGGTCCACAGCCTTCTCCAGAAATTCTGCTGCCATACAGATATTTTCAGTTATCTACAAATCTTTGCACTCACAGATATCTGCATGGCCATAGCCAGGACAAAGGCAAATCGGTCCAAAATATTTTTTGCCCATTCCCAGCTTTAATTATTCCATTTTTGAATTTTCATCTGAGCATATTCAACTTTTGAAATTAAGCCAGCTATTATTTTAGCAATAATTTCCCTACATTCTGTGACGACTTGTCTTTATTGGTAACTCCCAGTTAAGAGTTTCCAATTCTCTGAACAGAGAAAAATACTTTTATGTATAATAAATTAGGTTTATTGAAAAGAATATAAGACAACGAAATTTATTAAAACAAATTTTAAAATAAAGCACAGGGAATTCAAAGTAATACGATATTAGCAAATAAAAATGGTAATAATTATTTATTATTATTATACTTTAAGTTCTAGGGTACAATAAAAAATAAAAATAAAAAAATAAAAAATAAAAAATAAAAATAATGGTAATAATGCGTTACACTACACTTCAGGGCATATTCATTTGTTTATTAGCTTTTACAAGTGGACCAGGTATAGCAATGTCATTCCCATTTTGTAGACGGGAAATTTGACACAGAGAAACATTAACTTCCCACTGTAAGTATAAAAAATAGCCTATGCCCATCTACTGCTACCACCCTCCATCAGTAAACTCGCCGCTGTCCTCCTGTCCCCTCTCCTTCCCCTATAATCCACTCTCCACATAGCACCCAGAGTCATCTCTTTATAATGGAAATCGATTATGTCACACCTCTGCTCCAAACTCTCTTTTGGCTTCTCTTTGTACTTAGAGTAAAATACAAATGTTTCCCCTGGCCTATGAGGCTCTTCGTGATCTGGCTCCGGCCCCTAAAGCTCACTCCTCCAACTCTCCTTCTCCCTCACCTAACTCCAGCCACACTGGCCTTTCAACAGTGCCTCCAGCACATCATACCTGTTCCCAGGACCAGGATGTTTAGTGCTTGTGGTTCCCTCTACGGGAATGTCTGCCCATCTTCCTGAGGTTTCATCTCAAGGCCTTCTTGCAGAGAAGTCTCTCCTCACAATCCAATCCAAGAAACTGGGCACCTCCCATATGTCCAACACACACACACACACACACACACACACACACACCCCACTATCCTGCAGCACTCTGCTTGCTTTTCTTCTCACTATATGAATTCACTTTGTTCATCCCTCAATTCTAGAATGTGAGCACAATGAGAGCAGAGAGCATATGTATCTTACTAACTGCTCTGTGCTCAGCACATGGCACTTAGGATCTGATAAAAAATATTTTTTTGAAATGAATAAATGAATACAACTTCTACTAGGAATCAACTAGCCCACTTAATTCAATGAGCATCTACTCTTACAATAGACTGTTTATTTCTCCTCAACTGTCAAGTTTCTTTAACAACAAAAAACCTACATATTTGTATGTATTAGCCTGTTTCTATTAGTGTTATGAGTCACGCCCATAAAATTGAGCAAAATGACAGTAAGGGCACACAATATGTCTAACAGGTGACTGGCGTCATAAAGAAAGGCAGTAAGAACCCAGAATCATATTCTGGAACAATATGATTTTAGAATTAAATGTTCCCCTTCAATTTCTCTTCACTCAGTGCTTTCTCTTCAATGCTTTTATTTTATGGAAATTTCTCAACGTCTTGAGACATCAGTCAGGCTTATTATCATGGATCTTGAAAAAAAAAATTAGGCTTAAGAGGAATCAGAGTGTAAATAATCCAATAACCGCCTTCCTTTCCAGGAAAGAGCCATCTTCTTGGGTATCAGGAAAAGGAAGATAAAGGGGACTCCTAAACTGACCTTCCCAGGTGCTCCCACTCCAGCTGCTCAGGTACCTAGTTAGTACTTTTCTTAATGTTCTGTGCTGACAGAGCTTCAAAGAGGGTGGAAAATCGTATTCATGTGTAAAGGTGAGGGTGAGGGAATGTGTTTAGGCCCATGTATGTTCCTCGAGACAAAAGCGCAAAGGGCACAGAGATGCAATGCAGAGGAAATGAGGACCCAGCTGTGCCAGGCTCTGTTTGAGGGAAAAGTCCTGCAGTGCTAAGCAAGCCCTTCCACACCTCAGAAAGGATTTCTCAACTGTAAAATGAGTGCCCAAACCAGATTCACAACACTCCTAACGCTGCGACTCCTTCAGTCTCGCTGGCTGTACAGGTAGTGACAGACTATGGTGCCAGCCTTGGGTATGAAGGGCGCAGTTCAATGAAGAAAGACATTGAGACATCACCACATGGCCAGCAGCAGCTTCTGCTGCACAAATATCTGGGGAAGGGAAAGCCCTTTCAGTGCCCAAGTGCAAGGAGCTGAAGCAGGCCTGCTGGAAAATGCCAAGGTGGTGGGCTGTCTCACGGCTTTCTGCAGGGCCAGCAGAATTCCTCTCTGAGGGAATCCGCCTGGGTGATGGAAGCTCACCAGTGCCTCGTGACCAGAAGGCCATCTGCTTCTTCTTGATCAGGCCAGTGCTTAATGCTCAGATCTCTGAATTCAATGTAAGCTCAAGGTTTGGTGCTGAGCCTCTTGGGATTGCCAACACCTCAGGGGATACATTTTCCAGCTCCTACCCATATACCAGTCTCCCAGCTCAGCATTCTCATTTGGATCAAAGGAAATTGTGCAAGCCCGATTTGTTAACACATCCTTCCCAAATCTGAATCCGTGTGCCTTTTAAAGGTGGCAAGCTGCCATTTATGAGCCACAGGCACCTCTCCTCCTCCCTCATCACCCCTGCAGCAATCCCAAGAACCACAGGCATGAATAAAAGCCCGAACTTTTCGTTTTCGGTGACAGAAATTTCTCTTACAAGCTCCAAGAGATGAGGAGGAAGACAGTGTTCCCTGTTTTCTGATTTTGCTTAATGTTTTGAAAATGAGCCTCTCCCTTGACTTGGTGAAACAGCTGTGATCTTACCTGGCCGGCAGAAGGATGCTCCAGGCAGAACAAAGAGTGCTTTGTTTTGTTCCTACAGCAGTCACTCATAACTGGGCTCCAAAAGACGCAATACTCCTCAAAGGGAGAGTGAGAGAGAGAGCGGGAGGAGAGAGAGAGGAGGCAGAGTGAGAGGTGTGTAGTGGGGTGTGTGTGTGTATGTGTGTGTGTGTGTGTGTGAGAGAGAGAGAGAGAGAGAGAGAGAGAGAGAGAGAGAGAGAGAGAGATTGTCCCTGTAGGAGATCTACAGATAAGAAAACTCCGGAGCGCGCGTGGTGGCTCAAGCCTGTAATCCCAACACTTTGAGAGGCAGAGGCGGGCGAATCACGAGGTCAGAAGATCGAGACCATCCTGGCTAACACGGCTAAACCCCGTCTCCACTAAAAATACAAAAAAATTAGCCGAGCGTGATAGGGCGCGCCAGTAGTCCCAGCTACTCCGGAGGCTGAGGCAGTAGAATCGCTTGAACCCGGGAGACAGAGATTGCAGTGAGCCGAGATCGCGCCTCTGCACTCCAGCCTGGCGACAAAGTGAGACTCCACCAAAAAAAGAAAAGAAAAGAAAACTCCGTGTGCTCCCTGTTCCCCTGACCTGATTCTCCCCACTAGCTCTGAGCTCTTAGAGTTGTTTCCTTTCCTTTCGGGAAAAGGTTTGGAAGAACTGGTGTCGAATCCGGGCACCCTCCCCCGCTCCCCGCGGGGATCCTAGCGCCGTTTCCGAGGGCTGCAGGGACTGTGAGCCCAGGACCGGCCAGCAGAGCGGGTGCGGCTCAGCTAGCCCACCCCAACCGGTCGCCGCTCCGGGGTCCCGGCCTCCAGCGCGGCGACCGTGCCTTCCTCCCACTCCCGCCTCGCCCCCGGGACCCCTCCTCACCCAGGCGCGGCGCGGAGCCGCTCGCGGGAACCGGGGTCCCTGGGCGCGTTGCACCGCGCACCAACGCGACCCAAGCGCTCCAAACCCGACTGCTTCTCGCTGCCAGCACTGCGAGCCTCTGACCGGCGGCGGTCCCGGTGGCTGCGGGCGGAGCAGCTCCGGCAGGCGGCGGGCGGGTGGGCTGCGCGCCGGCTGTGTCCCGAGTCCGCTCCGCGCGGCCTTTTGTCCCGGACCCTCTCCTCCCCGGGCGATGCTGGAGGAGGTACCGGGGAGGAGCGTGTGTGGCCCCGGCCTCCCACTAGCAGCTGCGGCTCCCGACGCGAGCATGCTCGAGCGCACCCAGCATCCTCCCCAGGGCCAGGGCCCGCACCTGGACCCGCAGTTAACAGCCCGCTGCGGGCAGAGTGCAGCAATGCCTGGGTGGTGCCGTGCTCGCCAACTCCGGGCCGCAGAACTGATGCGAATCAGATTTACTCCCTGCTGAATTCGCCCCACAATCAGTCTGGTTTTGCTTTTTTCCCCATGATCTCTGAATACACTGAATTACTCCGAGCATCTATAATTGGCAATGCCCTGCGCATTTTCCGCACTCCGGTGCATTGTACACTGAACACCAATTCGGAAGCTGTGTGGACCGTGCTCCAGATTGGAAGGCCTGCCACTGTGCTGGTGTCATTTCTCCCTGGAAATGACAATGAAGGGCAATCAGGAATAGCACTTATAGTCTGAGGACAAATGGAGCTAGAAGGAGCCGTTTTATGGCTCAGTTTAACAGTTATTTGGGGTTTAACTGAAACGCCTTCCTTCATTTTCCAATGCTTTCTCTTCAATCCACTTTCTAGTAAATTTAAAAACACACTCATTTAAAACTTCAGTTAGAAACTTAGGTAAAGTAGTTGGAAATTTATGTGGGGTGTTATTAAAATTTTATATTTTTAAATCGTGTTTTGGTTTTTGATTAGTTGCCGGAAGTGGAGGTGAAATTTGGTTTATTTTGATTTTGAGTACTCTGGAGTAAGACGGCCTGAATTTTAGCTTGTTTCTCCCACTTACGAGTGGCGTGACCTTGGGGAAGTTCATCATCTCTGCTTCTCAGTCCCCTCATCCGTAAAATCAAGAAAATCAAAATCAGTCAGTCAGAGGCAGTTTGTGAGCATGAAGTGCGAATACATGTGAAATGCTTAGGACAGAGCTTGGCCTATGGGAAACATTCATTCAATATGTGTTACCTAATGTTGATGCTTAATGAAGCAGTGACTCATTTAAACCTAACAATAGATTTTTTTTTAAATTTAAATGAAACTCTATCCACTTAATGACATTGTCTTGTACTTCCTGGACTAAACCCCTGTAAAACAAATGGCCCACAGATATCAATCTAAAAGGATACATTATGCCCTACCAAAGAGATCTCTAATATCTTCCTTTGACCTTAAGACAAAGATGAAGACAAAGTTGAAGTTCAACACCTAACCCCACACTAAAAAGGTGGTAAGCTTTGAGAACAGCTCCTGAAAACAAGTATACAACATTTTATTCACTTCTCTCATTGCCAGCAAATGTTATCTCCCATTGTCATTAGGTCATGTTCTATGAGCAGCCCCACATCGGTTGGCATTTGATAGTTTAGTGCCCTGAGAAGATGCCTGGTGAAGAGTGCCCAGATTTAGCAAATAAAAATGCAGAACACTTGGTGAAATTTGAATTTCAGATAGACAATAAATAGTATTTTAGTATAAATATGCCCCATGCAATATTTGGTACATATACTAAAAAGTTATTTGTTGTTTATCTGAAATTCAGATAACTGGGCTTCCTGTATTATATCTGGCAACTCAGTAAGTAAAATTAATAAAGAATATTCCTCACATTCCAAGAGGATAAGTCAACACAGACATACAGATTATAAAGTGAGTCTGATATGGGTTGTTTTAGTTTTTTGTAAGTTGGTTCTTTGTTATTCTATTTCCTACATTTAATTCCTCCTCTCATTTCCCATCAACATAACAGTACCTATTTCCTCTTTAATATGAGTGAAACCGATGACTTGGCTCTTCCCTTCAATCAAGATATTAAATTGTAATAATGTGCTCAATTTCCTTTTTTTTTTTTTTTTTCTGGAGACATGGTCTCACTCTGTCACCCAGGCTGAAGTGCAGTGGCGTGATCACAGCTCACTGCCACCTTTACCTCCCAGGCTCAAGCAATCCTCCTACCGCAGCTTCCCAAGTAACTAGGATCACAGACACATATCACCACACCTGGCTAAAATTTTATTTTTATTTTTTGTAGAGACAGTGTCTCACTATGTTGCCCAGGTTGGTCTTGAACTCCTAGGCTCAAGCGATCTTCCTGCCTCAGCCTCTCAAAGTGCCGGGATTACAGGTGTGAGCCACTGTGCCTTGCCATGTGCTCAGTGTTTTTGTTTAATTTGAATAGTGTTTATTGAGGTGAGGGCCAGCTGTATGTCAGGTACCATTTCAAGGATGAATAAGACACAGTCCTTCCCTGGAGGATAAGGAAATAACAACATAAAGTGCTACCCTATTAGGCAAATGGAGTACTGTGGGAGTTCAGTAAGGTGAGTTATTTAATTATCCTGAGAAAGATGTGGGAGCCAAGGACACCTCACTGTGTGGGACCCAAAGAAAAGTGGCTCCAACCCAGATAAACAGGAGAGGTCCCAGAATGGCAGCAGTGTCGAGGCTAGGAAGAAACCCATCCTGATTGCAGTAGGAAGACTGGAGGGAAAAATAGGTTTCAATACAATCGAAAGCATGACTAGGAACTTGGAAGCCCTTAAGGTTGTTAGAGGGTGACAGAATGCAAAGAAAAAAAAAAATTGTTAAATTATTTCCATCTAAAATATAAAGTTAAAATTAAAACTAGGATCTTCAAGGGAGAAAATGTCCAGGAAAGGCCTGATGCAAGTGTGATGTACCTAAAATGGATTGATTTTGAGCTACTAGTGGTGTCTCAAACAGGAGATCCCATTTAAATCTGAAATCTGAATGTTGTCCAAATGACCCAGAGCAGGAAGCATAATCAAGCCCTCCACAACATTACAGGCAACAATATTCACATAGTCACAGAAATGCTGCCTATTGGTTTTCTGTTTTTAGATTCACCTTATAAACAAGTCAAAGAAGAATTATGACTATAAAAGAAAATGTAAGTATGACTAATTTTTTTAATGTGCAGGGTAAACATCAATAGGTAGAAAGGGGTAGGAGCAGGAGCAGGGTGTAGAGAGAAGGGTGGGGTACTAAGGTTCTCATTTTGGGAACTGACAGTCAGAAGATATTCTCTGTGGTTAACAGGACAAAATGGTCTGGGTGTACAGAGGATAAAGCAGTGCAGGGCTGTGTATAGAGAGGTATCTCTGTTAGGAGGTTAGGGAGGAGATAAGACCAGTGTGTATGTGAGTTAAATCTTCATTTCTGTTAGGAAAAGTTAGGTAGATAGGGCCTAAGATGATATACCCAGAAATAATAAGATAGCATGTTATTTTGGAAACATGGAGATCACCACCAGAAATCTAAAAGCAGAAACCATTAAGAGTTTGGAGAATGGCAATGAGATTGAGATTGAGGTTGATGTTGGGGTTCGGGTGGGCTGAGGTAGGGACTCTTGCTTTTCTTTTTTAGTACTTCAGTGCTACTTATTTGAACTATGCTCGTGACTGTACGGAATACATATTTAAAACTTTTCAAGATTAGAACTTTGTGAAAAGACTTCACCATGGCAGTAGCTTTCAAGCATGAGTAGGAGTTCTTCTGGAAGAAGAGTTCTTCTGGAAGTTCTTCTGGAAGAACTCCTACTCATTCTACAGAATATGGAACTTCATGAGCAAAGGCTCAGGGGCCTAAAAGTGAATAATACATCTTGGGAATGTCAAGTTCTCCATCATATCAAGAGCATTAGGCATATGGATAGGACAAACCAGAAGATAAGAATGAAAGGAGGGCTGGGGTTACTAAAAAAGTCCTCTGGATAATGTAATAGAATTTGGACAGTGAGCACTTTGAGGACAGAAACCACATCATTTTTATTCTCGCATACAGTACAAAGTCTAGCACATGGCAGTAGTAGTACATCACAACATGCATCAATTATGTCATAAGAAAATGACATAATTGATGGTAATTTGAAAACATGTTTTCCAGTTAAGATGTAATATTGATATTGCTAGAAATCTAAACAAAATAGAAAAAAATATGAAGTGCAGGTTGCCCTATAACCCCAACTTCATTTGGTAATTATTTAACAATTTGGTACATACCTTCTAGATGCTTTTTTAGATGTGATTGCGATTATTAAGAGAGCAGAGTCAGACAAAGCCTGGAATCCAGCTCTACCTGTACTCCTTCTAAGGTCTTGGGCAAGTCATGTAGCCTTCTAACCCCTCAGTTTCCTAATCTGTAAAATGGAAATAACAACAGCAATTACATCACTGGGTTGCAGTGAGGATGATAAGGAATTATGCATGTAGAGTGCTTGGAACAATGTTTGACAAGCAGAGTGAGCACTTGATAGATGTTAGCTATTAGTATATATATAGATATATATGCATATAGAGATACATAAATTGTTAGAAATAAAGCTCGGAGTCTTAAGGAAAAATGAGCAAATAAAGGATTTTTCAGCAAAGCAAATTTACTTCTGTGCAGAAGGATGCTTCTTGTAGGTCTGGTTGCCACGAGAGCACACCGAACAAAGGAGAATAGAAGCTTTTATTCCTGAGGCGACTCCTGCCCCTGTGTCCTTTCCCCATTGGTTGGGGTCAGATGGCACAATCTAAACTGGACTCGATTGGCTAAATATTTAAACTTTCTTAGATAAGGTGGGCTCATGATGGGAGAGAGGGGAGAGGAGAAAGGGGTCATCTACAGAGGACTAGAGTGCCAGTCCATTCCCAAACAAGGAAAGAAATGTGAGCTGGGGCTGTGGCATGCCTGGGCATGTAGTAAAATCAGAAAGAAGTAAAGGAGAAGAAAGAGGGGTGGTAATTTGGAATTAGAGAATAAGAAGCTGAGCAGGCTGTTTGAAGAGAAATCTTGCCATATCTCACATAAATATACATATGAGAAAGACAATTCATACATATATGAATATGTATGTGAATAACTAGGAAGACCTGGAAGATACTGGTGGTTTGTGTGAGTTGGAAGAACCTACCACAAGACAGAGTGACAGAAGTGGGAAGGTAGCATATCATGGTCTGAGAATAGAATTTGAGATCCAAGAGTTCAATGATAGTAACTATGCCTCTAAGTTTTTGAAGTAGAAAAAACTAATCTTTTATTTGATATTTTAGCCAATTCAAAAACTTATTATCCAATGCCAGGCTAAGCCTTCATTCCTCATTGGCAATGCCTTGATATCTTTTGTGGATGTGGTTCGCTTGGGGGACTTGAGAACTGTGAATGTCACAATGGGTTTTTTTGTATGCATTCAGTAACTGGATTCTACCACCCGGCCTGCCAAATTGGTCTTCAGGGCATTTTTCCTTACCCCAGTCATTGATAACACCCTTACTCACCTTAATCAAGATGTAGGAGGCATTGTGCTAAATCCGAACTCCCAGGTTTCTCTCAGTTGGCACTGTGATTCAGTCACCCACATCCTTTATCTAGTTGTGCAGTTCCTACTGTTTTCGTGCTAATCAAGGCCCTCAAAAGGTCTAACCCTGACAATTACAAAATGTTTCTTTTGTTTACACAAATTATACATGCTCATTATTTTAAAAAGTTCTTATTACTAATTAAATATATATCCATTTAGGCTTTTTCCACATAAACAAATACATATACTGAAATTATTGGCTATTTTGATAAGACTCTATTTTCATTCAGCCATATAATACTAGCATTTTACTAAGCCAACAGATCCACATCTGCAGCATCGGTTTGAAAGGCTAAATATTTATTTTCTTGTTAGTGAAAATTTGGGTTATTCATAATTTTTAATTTTTGAAAAGGTACTTCAGTGACTATCATTGCAGTTTAATTTTATGCATGTTTTTAATTATTTGTTTGTGAGAAATACCTAGAAATGAATTTTCTGAGTCAGAGTTTATGCATATTTTTGTCTTCTAACTTGTTCTTCCACCTCCGTGGGTATCCTTTACCCCAGAATACATTTTACATTCTTATGGCAAAATTACATCTCCAAAAATAAAGGATGGACTTTAATTCAGTCTACTTCCCCATTCAGCAACTGCCAATATTTCCCACTGGACACAGGTGCAGATAAAATCTAGACATCCTGACATGGCATTTGTGTCCTCCCAGGATCTGGCCTCAAGCTCTTTTTCATTTAGGCCTCCCATATTCAGTTCACTTTATGCTCAACAACTCTGGACGTCATGTCGTGGCATCCCCTTGGCTTGTTGAATTCCTACTTTATCGGTCCAGGTCCTGGCAGGAAGCACACAGCATGCTCAAACTGGATTATTGGATGAATGTTTAACAAAGTGAATGTGGACAAAGGTGAAAGGAGAGTTTAGGAAACCCAACAAGGCATAGTGCAGTGACTCTGGGCAAACAACACTGAAGAGCCCTTATCATGCATGGACCTGCAGGAGCAAGAGGAGAAAACAGTAGCTGTGACCTAGCAAGAACAACTCTATAGAGAAGGCCACCAGGTAGGAGCTGTGACCGTCACAGCAAATCCTTGGCACTCAGGCAGGAGGGAGGCCAAGGGACTAAATATTCCAAACCCATTCTCCATCCACCCCCCAATCTCATGCTGGAAATTGCCCAGGCCCGACTGGAAGCCAGTGGCGCCAGAGCCGACGGATGCCAGGTGGGAACAATGAAGAGTGGATCTGATGAGACAAATGGAAGATGTCCAGCATACCCACTTATTCCTATATACCAGTCTTCAAGTGCTTTAGTGCCCCTGTTACAGCATTTAACATAGCCTCAATTACATTTTGTTGTGCAATATCTTACCACCTCAACTAGATTAATAACTTCTTAAAGACAGAAGTGATCTTTTTCACATGTGTGATCAGGTACTCAGGAAATAATTTGTTGTGAATTTATCCCCCAAAGAAACTCCTTCAAGGAACTTGATTTGGGGACAATAGGTATACCAGAGAGGCTAAAAAGGATGACTTGTCTGGACAAGGGCTCCTAGGTGGGAGGGATATGAGATACCAAGGCAATGATATGGAGCCCTTTTGTAAACCCACGCAAGAGTCAGGGTCTACAGAGTGAGGGAGCTACGTAGCCCCACCTTCAGTTTGTGCAGCACACAGGAGAGACTGAGAGGAGAGCCTTAGCTGTGTCTTTGAAGCTGGTATCTGCTTCAAATAACACTTTAGAGGAAACATGGTCCACTTGGAAATCCTAACTCCCCAGAACAAGATGTTACAAGCTTCATGATGGATTGACACACACTTCCAGTTTGGACTGATTAGCAGCAATGCTGGAATCCTACATCCAGCACAGGCTTTTTCTCTAGTCTCTTCCCATGGGTGGTCCAAGACGTCAACTCAGGTCCTACTCCTTGACTAGGAGGCCCTGTGAAAGCTCCAGTAAAATGGATATATACAGAAGGGAATGAATAATCCAGAAGCCCAGAAGGAACCCAATTCTTACCCTCCTAGTCCCAGATGCAGGGAACCCGAGAACTTGCCTGAGGTCTGAGCTTTGGTAGTAGCGCCATCAGGCACCAAGTTTCATCAGCTCTCATCCTCATAACACTCAACAAGAAATAGAGAGACCTGCTTTGAGTATGTGTAAGCCCTCTAAGCCTCAGTTTCTTTCTTTTCTTTTTTTTCAAGAGAGAAGTAGAGAAAGAAAAGAATGGCTACTCCGTAGGCAGAGCCACTGAGCCTGTTTCTTTGCCTGCAAATTATCTGTATTTCAGGCTTGGTGTTAGGACTGATGAAATAATATCCATAAAATACTTAGAACAATACCTCATGCACAAAGGCATCTAACAGATATTCCATTTCCTTCCTGCCACTCCCATTGTCCAAGTCACCATTCTGTCCCTTTACTGTATTGCCTCTTTCATACATATTGGTTTGAAGTTGAAACTGGGTTATTTCCCAGGGAGAGAAGTCTTAACTTCAATAACTTTCAAATGTTAAGTTTGACTTCCACCTCAGGAGGCAATGTGTAGCACAGTAGATAAGAACATGGATATTGCAACCAAACTACCAGAACTATCCCACAGCTAACTTTGTAAACTTAAGAAAGTTACTTGATTACTACGTGCCTTTGTTTTTGCTTCTGTAAAGCAGGCATAATAGGTGTACCTGCCTCACAGAAATAAACTTGTTAATGTGTTTTCAAGTACTTAGAACAAAGCCTATATGGGTTTGTTATTATTATCATCCTCTTTAGAATTGGAGGGAGGTAGGAGAGAATCAAATCTCAGTGTTCCGAGCAAGAGTCAGCAGCTCATGGGTGGTGGAGCTGCCCAGACCACACCCATTCAACCCTGAACCCTGAGCCCTGAACTGAACACTTAACGTGCAGTTGCTGTGCGTCGGTTATGTATGTTGAACTTAGCTGGGGTCGGGGAGGTAGTAAGAGATGAATTAAAACACAGCAGCAGTGTTACTTTAAATAAATAATTTAATGTCAATGGCTCTCAATATTCTCACCTATAAAATGAGTTTTGGATTCATTATTTCCAGAGTTTCTTCCTGATCTAAAAATGACTTTGATTCTATGGAAAAAAAGGTCTCCTGCAAATCACCTCATCCAGAAAATTTAGTCCCAGTGCTTTAGCCAATGTGACCAAAGATCAATGGCTGGCCCATAGATATTGCCCCAGGTGACCTCTGTGACCTATCGCAGGATAGGTGAGAGACTCTTGACTGTAGACTTTTGACCTTCATTCAGTCACAAAGGCACACTAAGAGCACTGAGAAACACGTATCATACAAACTGAGTATCACGTTAGCAGACCCTACTACTTGTAGTTAGCAAATAATTAATATTTTCATAAGATAAAGGTTTATTTTGGCCTTATTTTTATATAACTCTGTGTATTATGTCAAAGTTTTATTTTTTTTATTCAAAACATACTATAGTATTTTGCACCTTTTTTCATCACTTCATCTTCTTCTTCTCCTTCTTCCTTTTAGTATAGTGGAAGTAGATCACTCTGGACTTGTGGAAAATCCTGGGGAAATCCTGGGGCCTCTGCCTTTGGTTGCCTCACTCTCTGGCCAGCTTATGACTTGTCAGGAAATTAGATGTCAGACACCTGTTATTAGGAGAAGGAAACCTGTGAGAGGGTGTAAAGAGAACGTGAGGCCACAGATGCATGCAACTTTTTACCATCTGTCCCTTATTACAAGCTATTTGAGGGCAGGACCTCTGCTTCTGTACCCTTGCATCAACACATACTAGTTACTCATCAAGTATTTGTCCAATGAAATCAAGCTGAACCTGTTGCGGGAAGTCAGAGACCCCAAATGGAGGGACCAGCTGAAGCCATGGCAGAAGAACATAAATTGTGAAGATTTCATGGACATTTATTAGTTCCCTAAATTAATACTTTTATAATTTCTTATGCCTGTCTTTACTACAATCTCTGAACATAAATTGTGAAGATTTCATGGACACTTATCACTTCCCCAATCAATACCCTTGTGATTTCCTATGCCTGCCTTTACTTTAATCTCTTAATCCCATCATCTTCGTAAACTGAGGAGGATGTATGTCACCTCAGGACCTTGTTTAATTTAATTTAATTTAATTTAATTTGTTTAATTTAAGGATGCTCGTACTCAGTATCACCCTACTTCTCCTTATGTTAAAATGATACTACAAACTTTTTGTACTGAGGTCATTTTGCTTCCTTTAGACTGGGACCTTTTGGCAAAAAGCTGTTCTATCTCAGCCTGGTGGGCAGAGGAGGTCTGTCTGCAGGCTCAACTAAATCTAACTAATGGCATTCTAGTTACTCAGGCTCAGCTCACAGGTTCTGATAGTTTCTCTAACACTTATGCCCAATTAGGCTTTGATACTCTTATCACAAAACAAGTAACAAAGGTGTGTATGAGAGCTTGGGATAAATTACGTGCCCCAGGTCAAGCTCCTGTTTCTTTTACTACTGTTAAACAAGCTCAATTGCTTTTACTACCTAATATCATTTTAAACAAAGGAGATAAGGCACGTGGTCCTGGGATGGTGGCCCTGGGATGGGCTCCAGTGGTGAAAAGGCCACTTCTTGGATTAATGTAATTTCTAAACAATGGCCCACCTACACGGTACACATTAAAGGAAAAAAGTTTTGAGGGCCTAGTAGATACTGAGGCTAAAATTAATATTCCACATAACTCTTATAGTGCTCCCAGTCAGCATATGATAGAAAACATGGGGTTTGTTCCTGGGCTCGGTCTCCATCCAAAACATGAAGGGATTACTAAACCCCTCCCAGTTATTATAAAAGAAAACAGGACGGTTTTAGTGATGGCCTCTTCCATGCCTCCTGATCCTATCCCCTTACAATGAAAATCTGACACACTCATTTGGATTCAGCAGTGGCTGCTTTCTAAAATAAATAAATAAATAAGATAAAATAAATAAATAAAACTATAGGCTTTAACTCAACTGGTTACTGAACAGTTACAGCTTGGAAATGTGGAACCCTCTCTTTCCCCCTGGAATTCTCCAGTGTTTCTAGTAAAAAAGAAATCAGGCAAGTGGCAGATGGTAACCAATTTAAGGGCCATTAACACTGTAATTAAACCTATGGGAGCCATCCAACCTGGCATGCCTGCCCCTGCTTTAATACCTAAAAATTGGCCCCTCATAGTTATTGATTTTAAAGATTGTCTTTTTTTCAAATTGCTTTACATAAATTGGATTGTGAAAAATTTGCTTTTACTGTTGTATTAACTCCCATTTTGACTCCAGGAAAAGTGTAATGTTGGTTCAAGCTCGAGAAGGAATCTGGATTCCAGTAACTTTGCCCAGACCTTGGAAATCCTCCCACTCAATACATTTAATTAATGAAGTGTTACAGTGAATTCTAAAAAGATCTAAGAGATTTGTTTTCTTTTTAATCACTGTGATCATGGGCCTAATTACAGTCACTGCACTGGCCACCACTGCTGGAATGGCATTACATCAACCTATTCAAATGGCTCATTTTGTTAATGATCGGCAAACCAGTTCCACCCAAATGTGGAATTCTCAACAAGGCATTGATCAAAAATTGGCTAATCAAGTTAATGATTTAAGACAGTCTGTTATTTGGCTTGGAGATTGGGTAGTGAGTCTTGAACATCACATGCAAATGCAGTGCGACTGGAATACCTCTGATTTCTGTATCACCCTATATTCCTATAACAAGACTGATCATTCATGGGAAATGGTCAAAGGACACCTTCTGGGTAGGGAAGATAATTTATCATTGGACATAACTAAATTAAAGAAACAAATTTTTGAAGCCTCTCAAGCTCACTTATCCATTGTGCCTGGAGCTGAGGTGTTAGATCAGGTGACAGAAAATATTTATGGATTAAACCTAACGACTTGGATTAAGTCTACTGGGGACTCCACTGTAGTAAATTTTGGAATTATGTTTCTCTGTTTAATCAGCTTGTTTTTAGTGTGCTGGACCAGTCAAAGAATCCAGCTTAAAAATCGAGAGAATGAACAAGCCTTCATTGCTATGGAACATTTATATAAAAAGAAAGGGAGAGATGTTGTGGGAAGTCAGGGACCCCAAACGGAGGGAGCAGCTGAAGCCATGGCAGAAAAACATAAATTGTGAAGATTTCATGGACATTTATTAGTTCCCCATATTAATACTTTTATAATTTCTTACGCCTGTCTTTACTGCAATCTCTGAATATAAATTGTGAAGATTTCATGGACACTTATCACTTCCCCAATCAATACCCTTGTGATTTCCTATGCCTGTCTTTACTTTAATCTCTTAATCCCATCATCTTTGTAAACTGAGGAGTATGTATGTCACCTCATGACCATGTGATGATTGCATTAACTGCACAGATTGTTTGTAGAGCATGTGTGTTTGAACAATATGAAATCTGGGCACCTTGAATAAAGAACAGGATAACAGCATTGGTCAGGGAACAAGGGAGATAACCTTAAACTCTGACTGCTAGTGAGCTGGACAGAACAGAGCCATATTTCTCTTCTTTCAAAAGCAAATAGGAGAGATATCACTGAATTATTTTTCTCAGCAAGGAACATCCCTGAGAAAGAGAATGCACCCCTGAGGGTAGGCCTATGAACGGCCCCCTTGGAGGCGGCCATCTTTTATGGTCAAAGCCGAAGGGATGAAATAAGCCCTGGTCTCCTGTAGTGCTCTCAGGCTGATTGGGACGAAGAAATTCCCGCCTAATAAATTTGGGTCAGACAGGTTGTCTGCTCTCAAGCCCTCCTGATAAGATGTTATCAATGACAATGTGTGCCCGAAATTTCATTAGCAATTTTAATTTTGCCCTATCCTGTGGTCCTGTGATCTCACCCTGCCTCCATTTGCTTTGTGATATTTTATTACCTTGTGAAGTATGTGATCTCTGTGACCCACACCCTGTTCGTGCACTCCCTCCCCTTTTGAAAATCACTAATAAAAACTTGCTGGTTTTATGGCTCAGGGAGCTTCATGGAACCTGTCAACATGTGATGTCTCCCGTGGACACCCAGCTTTAAAATTTATCTCTTTTGTACTCTTTCCCTTTATTTCTCAGACCAGTCAATGCTTAGGCAAATAGAAAAGAACCCACATTAACTATCGGGGGCAGGTTCTCCTGATATAAATTGGAACTGTTACAAATCTTAGAAAGGGTGATGAGATACTGAGCTCTTTGAGGGTCGGGAAGGGGTCTCATATGCATCTTTCTGGTTGTGATAGACACACATTAAACTCTACTCCCTTTTAAATGGTTGACAGCTACTCCTTCTAATCACACTCTTCTCCTCTTGGCTTCTGTAAGACTCAATTCTCCTGGTTTTCCTCCTACCTCTCAGTGGTGCTTCTTAATACCCTTTGCTAATTATTCTTTGCTGCCACATCTAAGGGCTTGAGAGCTTGGGTCTCCTCTCTGCAGTTGCTATCCTTAGATTATCTTATATACTCTTATATCTTTAAATGACACCTATATGCTGATAACTCCAGTATATGTATCTTTAGCCCAAAGTCACAGAGCTCTAGATTCTTACTTGATATTTGAGTGTCTCGTAGGTATCTGAAACTTAACACATTGAAAAAGAGCACTTCATTTGTACTGTCCTTCCCTTACCCAAACCTGGCCCTACCCCAGACACTGCCTACCACCAATGTCACCACCTTCCACCAGGTTCATCAAGCCAGAAATCCAAGGGTCATCCTTGATGCCCTCTTTCCCCCCAGTACTCATGTCTAATCCATTGGCAACTCCCGTCAATGTTCCCTCCTAAAAAACTTTTAATTTCACTCACTTCTTTCATCTCTATGGCCACAGTTCACCAAGTTACCATCCTTTCTTGTCTAGACTTCCATGGTAGCCTCCTCAGCAGTCTTCCTGCTTTCCATCTTGTCTCCCTTTGCTCCATTCTCCACATAATAGTCAAAGTAGTGTTTTAAGAAAATGAAAGTTGCACATTCTTCTTCATTGTTTAAGTGCTTCCAATGTCTACTCTTTGTAGCTGGAATAAAATCCAAACTCCTTACCATGTCCTAGTAGACCGGGAATGATCTCATCTTCTACTTGCCCTACACTCCATAAACCAGCTGTGTCTTCCTCTTCTTCTTTCTTCATTTAAGCCAAGCTCCTCTCCTCCCACCACCCAGGTCAACTTCCCTAGCTCTTCAGATGCTTGATTTCTTCTCCTGTGCCAGGTCTCCCCTCATACTCTCAAATGTCATCCCCAAAGGTTGCCCACACTCCTTTCCTGGTGTTGTCTGCTATTGTATGTTTTTTGTTCATGGTACTTGTACAGGTTGTGAGTCTACTTGTGTACATTTATTTGTTTCCTTGTTTATTCTTATCTAGACCATAAGCTCAAGGAAGACAGGAACAATGGGTATCTTGATCTTCACAGGGCCCAGTACAGTGGGGCTTGACAGATATAAGGCATTTGCTAAATGTACGTGGGAAGAAAGGCAGGGAGAGAAATGGATGGAGAATGAGAGAGGTGGGAAAGAGAGTAAGAGAGAGATAGTGAGAGAGAGGAACTCTTCAGAGAAAGGGAAAAAGGGAAGGAGAGAGGGAAAAGGCAGGGAAAATGTAGAAAGGGAGGAAGAAGAAATAAGGTCTTTTTGACCAGCATCATCATCAATATAGTAGATTTTCGCTTACAGCAAGGGGTAAAAACAGGAAGTAAAAAGAAAGCACCTAGGAATTTTTCATTGGCCTTCCTCCTCCTCCTCCTCCTCCTCCTCTTCTTCTTCCTCTTCTTCTTCTTTGTAAAAGCATTTACCCTGTGCCAAGTGTTTTCTAAATTATTTTAGCTAATCATATTTAATAGCAGTATATAAAAAAAGATGTTAAAATTTCATGTTATTGTTGAGGAAAAAAAAAACCTCTCTAAAGTTAAGGAACTTGCCCAAAACCTGACCACTGGTTCTGAATGTGAGGAGCCCAAACTGTCCCCACTCCCCCAAAGGTCTCACATCTCCTATGGATACACGGTCACTACACAGCCTACCTCCGTCACAGTGTTATGTGGGCAGAAAATCATTCACAGCTTTTTTTATTTTTATTTTTGTTTTTGCATTAAATACTATTTGAAAGATCCTGTTAAGGGCCAGCACATTTGGACTAAAAAAGGTGGCTGGAACTGCTGAAGAGTTAGGATGTGAAGCAGACTGGGAATCCCACCCCACCAGACACCTAGGGAAGCTGAAGTTGACTGGCTGGCTTTCATGCAGAAGGAGGAGTCAGTTTCCATGGCATGGGCACAACACTCCAGATAGTTAGGACTTCCTGCCAGCACAGAGCTCCTTGGATTTCACACAAGACAGTAAGTGCCTTTATGTTACCCTCTCTTATTTAGTATAGTTATTAAAAATCACTGACATTTATTAGAACTGATATTTATTGACTAGTTTCCACTTGAGACACATCCACCAGAAAGATAGGAAATCAAGTGCATTTAATCAAATTCACAAAGATTGGTTGCTAAAGGAACCAACTGATAAATTTTGGTAGTCAATGCTAAGCTAGTGAATTGCATATATTTTCTGCAAATGAATTGCGTTTGTTTTTGTTTTGTAGAAAGCTTCTAATTAATAGTTATTTTTTAAAGCAGCTTTATTAAGATACAATTCACATACCATAAAATTGGATTCATTTAAAATGTACAATTCAGTGTTTTTTGGCCTTTTGGTGTTGTGAAAGCATCTAATCTAAGAACATTTCATCACCCCTAAATGAAATCCTGTACTTATCAGCAGTCACTCCCCACCCCAACCTCCATCCTAGCCCTAGGCTGCCTATAGTATACATTCTAGCTATCTAGATTTGCTTATTCTGAGCATTCCACATACATGAAAGTATGCAATATGTGGTCCTCTGTAACTGGCTTCTTTCACTTAGCATGTTTCTGGGTTCATCCATAAAGTATGTATCAGTACTTTATTCCTTTTTATTGCCAAATAATAATCCTTTAGATGGATATTCCACATTTTGTGTATCCATCTATCAGTGAACCTTTGGGATATTTCCACTTTTGCCTATTATAGATAATGCTTCTATGAACATTCATGTACAAATGTTTATATGGATATCTGTTTTTCTTCTCTTGGGTATATAGCCCATTGGAATAGTCAGACTTTCCTACTTCAAAACTTACTACAAACCTACAGTAATTAGGACTGTAGTACTAGCATGAAGATAGATATTTAGAGCAATGGAGTAGAATTGAGAGTCTAGAAAAAAAACCCTTACATTTATGTTCAATTGTTTTGTGGCAAGTGTCTCATGTATAAAAATTAACTCAAAATGGATCACAGACCTAATAGTAAGACTTAAAACTATAAAACTCTTAGAGGAAAACACAGAATAAATCTCTGTGAAGGAAAGGACCAACTTCATTCTTTTACCTGTAGATATCCAGTTGTGCCAGCATCATTTATTGAAAAGACTATTATTTTGTCACTGAATTGTCCTGGTATACTTGTTGGAATCAGGAAGTGTGAGTCCTCTAACTTTGTTCTCTTTCAAGATCGTTTCGGTTCTTCTGGGTCCCTTGCATTTCCATACGACTTTTTAGAATCAGATTTTCCATTTCTCTGGAAATAAATGTTGCTGCCCAATGCTTCCACTTGAATTGCAACTCATCCATGGGAAGTTATGGAATCTTGGCATAAACTCAAATGTGGGACAAATGAGGTTGGTTGAAATGTAAACCTGCTTAAAGGCTTCTATGAAAGGCAAGCGAAAAGACTTCTAGATACTGATTTAAAAATTGGTTTTGTTTTAGTGGCACCCTCAGATTAGAAATACTCTAGTGTTTTTATTTACGATTTTATCATTGATCAAACACTCCAGTGCAAGGAATTTTATTAAAATGAATTTTAAAAGTAAAATGCAGTCTGTGCCATCTTCTCTCTTACCTAACATAGTATGTACAGAGCATCTATTTCACAAAACATGCCCAATCCTTGTCCTGCACACCCAAAAATTCTGATTCCTTTTGGACTGAGGCCCAGACATCTGTATTTTTAAAAATCCACGACTGATTCTCATGTAACCCCTCAGTTGAGAACAGCTGCCACATCCTTACTCCCTCCTCAGCTCTCCAATCTTGCTTCCTGCCAGTCTATACCTTACTTTTTAGCCACAGAGATATTGCTACTCAGAGTGTGGCAAGTGAGCTAGTAGCACTGTGAGAACTTATTACACATAGAGAATCTCAGGCCAGGTTCCAGACCTACTAAATCAGAATCTGCATTTTAACAAGATCTCTAATGATTTGTGTACATCAGAGGTTGCCACACTATGGTCTACAGACCAAATCTGGCTTACCATGTTTTTGTAGGCCCGTGGTCACCACTTAAGGTGCTGAACCTCCATGGGATAGCACAGTGAGACTCCCAGAGCAAGCCCAGGCAATGCCCTCTGCCCCTGCTGCCCCATCAGCAGCCCACAGCTGTGCCTGGCCACTGCCCAGGCCCTGCTGGTCACCACCTACACAATGGTGGCAACTGCTGGGACTGAGCAGTGGAATCTCAGTATGGGAGTTGGTGGCTCCATGAACCACCTTGTCTCTTGCCAACTAACTGGAGATGACCCCTCTAGGAGGAGAGAAAGTTCACTGGGATCTGAACATCACTAGGGCAGAGTGAAACTGACCATCTCACCAACCAGGCCCTTCCCCCTCAGGCCTGTCCTCTTTCCACTAACAATATCTCCAGCTGAGGAGATACCCTCCAGGGTACAAAAAAGGTAGAAAGATCCACCCCAGGAAAGTAGGGCAGGGTGGAGCAGGAGTTTTCTCTTTCATATGTACGATAGACTCTTGGCATATATATTTTTCCCCTCTTTTTTTTTCCTCTTGGCATAATAATATTTACTATCTGGTTCTTTACAGAAAAAGTTTATTGACTCTTGGTTTACACATTAGGAACCACTTGCCCTTTGCAGTGTGTGACTCCGGCCACAGACATGGCTGTCCTTCAGCAGGGGATCCTCCACCTCCATCAGTTGCCAATATGTCTCGGACCCATCCCTTCAGGACCCAGCTTATGCCACTTTTAGAGAAAGCTCCTTTTACTTCCCAGTCTTTGTGAATGGCTCTTTCTCTCTGTCCCCTAGGCATTTACAGCATTGCATTTTAATTTAGTTTATTTTCTTTCTCTCCCTCCAGGGCTGTTCACATATTTCAGTGCACTCACCTGGAGGGCTTACCACAACAAAGATGGCCAGCCCCTGCCCAGAGTTTCAGATTCAGTAGGTCTGGGGCTGAGCACAATATTTTGTGTTTCTAAGAAGTTCGCAGGGGCTGCTGCTGCTGGTCACCGTTAGTGAGGTTGACACCAGCTCCTTCTTGTGATCCCAACTTAAATCTTCAGATCAGAGACATTCCCAACGGCCCCGTCTCAAATGGTACTCTCTCCACTCTTGTTTTCTATCTCAGCTCCTTGTTTACACCAGCAGCTCTCAACCTGTTTGTTCTCAGAGCTTCTTTATACTCTTAAAAATTATTGAGAGCCCCAGAGAGCTTTTGTTTATGTAGGTTATAGCTGTCAATTTATTCTATTGGAAATTAAAACTGAGAAAACTTTTAAATATTGATTAGTTCATTTAAAAGACTGTAATAAACTTATTACACTATAATATAAATGACATTTTATGAAAATAAATGTATTTTCCAAAACAAAAGAAATGTGACTAGTCACATAGGTTTATGCTCCCCTGCCCAATCTCTTTAATATCTGACTTAAGAGAAGACAGATGGATTCTTGTATTTGCTTCTGCATTCAGTTTGTTGTTTTGGTTAAAGTATATAAAGACAATGTGGTTATACACACACACACATATATATAATATATATACACATATATAGATATATGTGTATGATATATATACATATACACATGTATATATAATATATAATTATATATTATATACACATACATATATACACATGTATATTATATATACATATATGTGTGTACATAAAATATACACATGTATATATTATATATATAAAGTTGGAAAAGGGAGGAATATTTTCAGATAATTGTGGATGTTGTTTGATACTACAACAAAATTGTATAAGTTGTAGTGTCTTAAAGGTTAGTTGCAATGTGCAATCTGAAATGGTATCAATGCACTTTCTATACTGTTTTAGTAAAATACATTGGTCTACCAAATGGATCTCTTTATCCATGCATGATTTCATAACATCCTTTCTTTGTCATGGAAAATATTCATCTTTAGGGTGATAAATATTTTCTAAACGTTCACACATTTCATTGTACGGTATTCTAAAAACACATTTATTAAGTCATGTAATCAAAGATAAAGATTTAATAAAAATAATTCTTATTGTTTCATTTAGGATGTTGCTATGTAAGTGGCTTTTTAAAACTTACTCTGAGTGTGTGGTGAATGGCATGCTTCCAGGTCCAGTTTGGTGTCATTGCCTTGCTTCATGCTAAGGCACCAGCAGTTTTCTACGCTATTGCTTTTGAGCCATCCGAACAATTGTCAACACAGTGAAACAAGGCCAGTAACATTTTAATATAATGAAAACAGCTTTGACTTCACCGATCCCCTGAAAGAGCTCCAGGGATTTCTGAGGGTCTGCAGACCATAGTTTGAGAACTGCTGGTTTATGGCATAACATTAATAACAATTTTTAGGTATTTATTTGTGTGTGTGTCCATCTCAGCTGGTGTAACAATGTTAATACTGTTTAATTTTCATGGAGTATCTGCTCTGTATCCAATATAAATTTTTTTGCAAATTGACATTTATCCTTACAACAACCCTGGCAGATTATATCCATTCTACAGATAAGAAAGATAAGGCACAGAATTATACAACTAACATAAGGGAACATGACTAGAACTCTGAAGTAGGAGTAGGAAATAGCACTAGAGGATGTTTTGAGGCCACGTAGCCGTGTGTCAGCCCATGAGTTTAGACATAATTCTGTGTGCAGTGGGAGCCACCGATAGTTTTAGGGTAGGGGACAGGCAGGCACTAACCACAGGAGCTCTAAGTACACACTCATGCCACACACATAAGGCAAACTTAGAGGCAAACGCATGTGGCGGGAAAGGAAATAAATGATATGGAAGTCTATGGGATTACTGGCTAAGAATAAAGGGTTACTTAGAATTTTCTAAGTGGCATGTCTCTCCCACAGTTGTTTTCTGTCATGGAATTGGCCAAAATGTCAGACATGACAAAGCTTCACCAAGCTGTTGCTGCAGGAGACTACAGCTTAGTGAAGAAGATTTTAAAGAAAGGTCTCTGTGACCCGAACTACAAAGATGTAGACTGGAATGACCGGACCCCACTTCACTGGGCTGCAATCAAAGGTGAGTGGGCAATGCTTAGGTAGATCTGCCCTTTTGAGTCCACCATTCATGAGGCTATCAATCAATAGGCTATGTGGGGGAGTGGAACAAACATTTCTTTAGAGCCAGATGGAAACTTCATTTCATTTTTTTTTCTTTTTCTTGAGACAGAGTCTCGCTCTGTCATCCAGGCTGGAGTGCAGTGGCACAATCTCAGCTCACTACAACCTCCATCTCCTGGGTTCAAGCAATTCTCCTGCCTCAGCCTCCTGAGTAGCTGGGATTATAGACGCACGCCACCATGACGAGTGAATTTTTGTATTTTTAATGGAGAAGGTGTTTCTCCATGTTGGCCAGGCTGGTCTTGAACTCCTGACCTCCAGGGATCCTCCAGTGATCCTCCTGCTTCAGTCTCCCAAAGTGCTGGGATTACAGGCGTGAGCCACCACGCCCAGCCCCAGATGGAACATTTTAATCCTGACATCACCGCTTACTAGTTGTAGTACCTTACACTAGTTATTTAATGTCTTTGGGCCTGTTTATTCACCTAAATATGTGCAGGAATGCCACTTTGGAGCCCTGTGATGGGAATTCAGCAAAATAATGAGTGTACAGTGCCTACCATATAGTCTGTTCTCAGTTAATACTAGTCCTTTGCCCTCTCAACCTTTAACAGGAATAGAACATCATGAAGAAGGATAGGGACTTTGTCTCATTCATCATTGAATCCCCCATGCCTTACATAGCTCAGTTCCAGAACTGGAGGAAGATAGTGGCAAAAACTCCGGGAATGGGCTTCTCAAAGGCTTTGGCAATAGAAAGCCATCAAAGAATGTTAAGTAAGAAAGTGTTATGGTCAACTTTGCTTTTTAAACATTTATTGCGATTCCTGTGTGGAGAATGGGTTGACAAGAAGCAAGACTGGCTGCAGAGAAATTAATTGGGATATTTTTGCAAAAATCTAAGTGCAAAGTAATGGTAGCTGTACCAAAGCACCTTTTAATGAACATTTTCTATGTGCTGGGTACTGTACTGTGTACTTCACATCTGTGATTTCACCTGCACTCTACAAGAATTCAATGATATAGGGGGTAATATCATTAATTTGCAAATTAAGAAACTGGCCTCAGATATTTGTTTCTTATCTGAGGTGCCACTTGTTAGCAAGTGGGATGGGCAGGATATGAAATCACATCTATCAACTAGAAAGCCTGTGCTTTAACTTGTGCTAGCTATCATGTAAATAGGACTTAGAATATTTGGTTTTGACTCAGTGTTGAGACTGTCAAAAACAGAGTAGGCCTTACCAATAGACAGGTATAGTGTGGCTTGGGAGAGAAAGCAAGATTCCTGGGCAGGGCCTGTGGCAATGCACAGGGTAGGGGAGTGTCCTGGAAGGAGGACAGGGAAGGCTTGCAGGGCTCAGGCCCCGGGTGAGAACTAGGTTCGTGGGGTAAGGTAGGGCACTGAGTTCCTGGTGAGAAGAGGGAAAAGGGAGGAGGGGATGATGATAGGAAACTGGAGGCTCCTCAAAGGCAAAGGTTCCCCTTCTATTGTGTTACCTAGGCTGGCCCTGGCCTCAGGCCACTCGGGACATCTTTATCCTAACCTCATCCTGTTTCTTCTTGGTACCTCTAAGGGCAAATGGAGGTGTTACGGCTCCTGATAGAATACGGAGCCAGGCCCTGCCTGGTTACTAGTGTGGGCTGGACCCCAGCTCATTTTGCAGCAGAATCAGGCCATCTGAATGTACTCAGAACTCTCCATGCATTGCACGCTGCCATCGATGCCCCCGACTTCTTTGGAGACACACCAAAGAGGATTGCACAGATCTATGGGCAGAAAGCCTGTGTGGCATTTCTGGAAAAGTAAGTTTATTTTTTTTCCACCTATAGAAGGAGCAGAGGAACAGGAGTCTGTGATCAAGATCTTGTCTGATTCTGTGGTCTTAGGTCAATGAAAATGAAATGAAGAAATCCAGCCAACAGATGATTATTTTATTGATTTTTTTAGTTGAGTTATTTTTATTAATGTTTCACTTGAAAGACTAGTTTGGGGGTCAAAATTAGATTAACATGTTGTTTTAGATTACGCAAAAATTATCTCAGATAAGAAAATTGGGATACCAAGTTTGAAGATGGGACATGGTGCAAGAATCATGACCTTCAGCTTTCTGAAAGGCATCCAAACTGGCTGTGTGACCTTGTGCAAGTCATGGCAGCTTCCCGACCCTCAGTTGTCTCATATTTAAAGTGAGGTAGGTGAATTAGACTTCAATTTTTCAGTACCCTCCTATCTTTTAAAACTTCTATGTTCATCTGTGAATGCCCTACTTACAGGCACACCAAAGAACTTATCTATCTAGCACCTGTTTATTTTTTTCGCTCAGCCAAGCATTCAAACATAATTAAGCACCAATAATTTGCATAACAGTTATAGCTCTGAGAGGGATTGAACAAAATTTGGAAACCTAGAATTTGATTGTTTCGGCAAGCAATTCATACAAAAGAAAGTACAGTATCAGAGTGAGGACATCATTGCTTGGAAACAAAATGATATAGACTATAGACAGCAATGCCATCTACAGGGGCAGTTCATGATGGGGTGCCCTCCGAAGAACCTGAAAATACAGTTATCTTCAGAGAGTTGAACAAGTGAAAATTTTGTCTATGGTGAGGTTAGTTATCCGTAGAAGTAACCCAAGAGACATTCCCTTAAAGGTAATGTCTTACATTAAAAATATCCAATATCACAACTGAGATGATTTGGGGAGTAAAGAGGCAGAAACTTGAGTCCTGACTCATGGATTCACTTTTCCCCAACTTCATCCGACATCTCCTACATTCAATGATCTCCATCCTCTGTGGACCTCAGCATCAGCAGACATTGTTCTCTGAACTTTTCAAAATCCTAACATACCACAATGTGACCATAGCTCTCTTCACTTTATCAGTTCCTGCATTATCACCAGGTCTTGAATTCATCAAGATCTCTTGTCATTCAACTTCTTCTTTTTCTCCTAATCTATCACCTTCCTGAAGGTCTCACTACATTTCCTCTACCATATGAGTACCATAATACATTTCATTGTTCCACTCTCTTCCCGCTATTCCTGCTATTAATTCTCAACCCAGCATACAACCCGGAATTCCCAACCTTAGATGAATCTCTGTCTTCTCCACGTTTATGCTTGTTCAGCTAGAGAAAATCCCACATGTCAATATATGGGTATCACCAGCAGTTTGAATATTTCCACTTTTATCTGAGCCCTCAGAGCAGCTTGGCTATCTCTTCCTGTCCTACTCCCTCATTGGCAATTCTAAAGCAACATCACACCTCAGCCTGGCTTTTAGAAGTATGCCTTCTACTTTAGAAAAAATATTGAGCCATGAGTTACAAATTTTTCAACTCTCACACTTGCAGATTTTATGTATATTTACATTAGCTCCTTCTTGCCGTCCTGTCCCTCCTTTGTAAAGTGTTATCCCTCCATATAGACTCTTCATCCAATCCTTTATGTCTTCTAGAAGGCCATTCATTATTCGTGTATTCTTTGTTACATCTTTACTCTTTCTCTTGTATTTTTAGCGTGTTTTCCTTTCCCTTGACTTCTTTTTGGACTGTGAACATGTTCAAATAGGTATTATCAAACAAACAAAAAGTTAGAGGCCCTTCTGAATTTCTCTGTGTCTTTCTTCTTCCCCACACTTCTAAGCAACTTGAAAGCTAGTCTACTTCTTTTAATCCAAAAGGAAAAACACTTATCCTCTCAGAGTGTCTAACATGTTTTATAGTAATAATTTGTGTAAAAACATAGAATCTTTGAATAGTTTCTGTATTTTTATTGTGATAAAAAACTCATAACATAAAATTTACCATATTAACTGTTTCTAAAATATACAGTTCATCAGTGTTGTGTACATTTACATTGTTGTGAAACAGATCTCCAGAACTTTTTCATCATGTAAAACTGAAACTCCATACCCATAAACAACTACCCTCTCTTTCTTCTCCCCAGTGGAATAGAATTTTGACTCTATATAAATCAAGAAACACCTGAATTATTTAGTAGTTCGTGTTTGCAAGATCTAAGATCATGATAAACGTTAGATCCTAAAATCTTGGGGAGAGACAACATGTCCTTCCTCTGACTTGTTAGCAATCAAATTGAGTAGGTTTTAAATGTCTGTTAATTGGAAGGGTTTGTTATTTCATTTTCAGCCAGAGGAAAGAGGTTTATTTTAAATATCAAAATTAGATCAGCTTTGAGTTTGTACTAAATTGGGAACGTAATAGATTTTCATAAATTATGTGTGCCTTTTTGGAAATGTCAACTGTCTTTATGTCTGCTTGTAAAAATTTCAAAATATGTTTTTCTCTTAAAAAGGCAACATTGTTTCATTTGCTTGAATATTATGATAGGAATGCTTACTGATATTACTTGATAGTCATATGTAGCCTTGGAACTTTAACATATATATATATATATATAACATATAAATATATCTCAGTATTAATCATGATAGTTGTACTTCTTTGAAACATTACATTTGAGGAAACTAATCTACGTAATTGCCTCCACTTCTTCATCCCTCACCCACGCTTCAGACTTCTTCCCCGATCCTCATACTGAATCAGCTGTCACTCAAGTCATTAGGGATCTCCTCATGGTAAATCAATTGCCTCTTCTCAATTCACATCTTACCTCCACTTAATTCGGTATTTAATATTCCTGAAACCCTTCTCCCTTGTTTTATCTGATGCTATTCTCTTTTAGTGTTTCTTCTACTTCTCCTATAATTCCTTATGACTTTTAAAATGTGCTTTTTCTAAGAATAAATCTCATGATACATTCTTGCATGCCTTTTAAATGCTGACATTCCTCAGGGTCCTGCCCTTGACTGTCCTTTACTGACTCTCTCTAAGTAATCCCAGCCCCTCCCTAGTGACCCGGGATCAACATGAAATATGACCCCAGCATAACTGCAATGCAGGAGGGGTGCTTGCCTCCAAAGAGTGGGGAGTGTTGTTACCAAGAAAAGTAGGCAGTGTTGAGCTGGCAAAAACAACAAAGTCACATCAGTCACATCACGTGTGAGTCATTTCTACTTATCATCAGCTCCCACTAAGAACTTCCCTTCTGACAGTTAGAGGGTTTAGGGAGAAGAATCCTGAATTAAGGGGGGATTAACCTGGATCTTGAAAGCTAGCAGGCTAGTGGAGGAGGGGAAAAACTGTTGATTTGGAGTGAAGGCACCAACTTGGAAATGTGCATAGGTTGTGTGTATATGTAAGAAGGCAAGGGATAGTGGAGGGACAGTGCAGGGACAGTGCAGGGATGAGTGGCCTGGCTAAGCAGAGCATTCACACTAGAGAGGAATGGAGGATAAGGTCAGGTGAGGGGGAGGGTGACCACAGTGAGCAGGGCAAGCAGAAGAATGTGAGCTCATCAGGGGAGTCACAGGCTGAAATAGATGCATTAGCAATTTACTAGTGTAGTAGAGGAGTTGGCAGTGGTACTGTGTGGGATTGAAGAATGCTAGACTTCAGGCAAGGGGATCACTTAAGGAATGTCTTATTGATTCACATTAAACCACTCATTTAGCAAATATTTTTGAGTTCTACTATGTGCGTGTCATTGAGTTAGACACTAAAAACGACCTAAAATAAACCAGATACAGTGCTGGACATCAAGAAGTTTAACTGTTTGGGAGAGGAAATAACTTGTTTACATAAATAACACTAATACAAGACAGAGAGTGACTAGGCAGAGGAAGGACATGGTGTGGTCTGAAGATTGAAAGGTCACTTCCAGCTTAGGGTGAAAGACTAGCGAGTTTGCTGTCCTTTGAATGAACTGTGCTTTTAATAATGGTTTGCACTTAAGATGCTATTTGCCTTCCCTATACCATTATCTACCCTCTTAAATTCCATTTGTCCTCATATTGGTTCAAATTTTCTCTCTGTAAAGTGACTTTTCCAAGTGCCTTTAAGCAAGTCACATACTCACCTTTGGCCTCATACAAAACTATATATGTGTATATTTTCCATTGTCTATGTGTGTATAATGCTCTATTTAATTGTCTATTTATCCATCCATGTATCCATTTAAAATTATATATTTTTTACATAATTCATACGTACATATAATACATATGTGATTGTGAGTGATTCTCGTTTTCCTCCTTATATGTTTCTGTACTTTTAAATTTTATACAAGGAACACACATCACTTTTACGGTTATGAAAAATAAAACTAAAAATAAACAAATGAAAACAGTCTCCCAATAATCTGCAAGCTGCTCTATAAATGTGAGCACTTCAAGAATCAGTAGCATTTTCTTCAAGCTGAGTGACTATCTTTGAGTCTGTTAACATCTCACTGGGGTCACACAATTTTTCTCCACGTCCAAGTAGTTTCTTTAGTGTCTGAGACCTTCCCTAAGTGTATGCTTGGAAATGCTCAAACTTGGCCTCCTTCCTTCTCAACTGAATTGCTGTGTGCAGAACCTGTGAATAGAGGCCGATTCCCAGGCTGGGACAGGCCCTCCTGCTCCAAGTTCAGAAGCCCCTTTCTTCTTTCCTAGGGCAGAGCCCGAGTGCCAAGACCACCGCCGTGCTGCCCAGCAGAAAGGGCTGCCTCTGGATGAGCGTGATGAAGACTGGGATGCCAAGAAAAGGGAGCTGGAGCTGTCTCTTCCTTCCCTAAATCAAAACACGAATAAAAAGAATAAGAAAAGTCGAGGCCCTACCAGGTCCAGCAATACCAAGGGGAGGAGAGTATGAGAACTTAACCTTACGTTTTCTGGCAGGGAACTTTTCCTGCCAGAATTGAGGCTGTTAGGCGTGGTGGCCTTTCCATGACTTTACTTACAGACCCTTACTCATCTGGCTTCTGCCAAAAGCCCATGGACCTGTCATTAGGTGCTGTCTACATGGGCTGTTGTTTCCTGGCTAGCACCTACTGTGTACAATAATTGCCAGGAGAGGACAAAACCTGCTTGCATTTTGTCATCAGTGTCATCTGTTTGCACGGTCAGCATCTTTTGTCCCCTGCCCCTCAACAATGATAGAATTTCAGGAGACAAGGAAACTCTGGCATGAATTAGCTTTATCCCTGATAACGAACGAGAGATAATGTAAAATAATGAACATGTGATTATAGGCCTACTTTTTCAACTGTAAATTTTGGAAAATTAAATTCAGATCAGATAATTCCAATAAAAAATTGCATCCAAATTGAGATGCAAAATACATATTAGATTTCAAACACTTAGTACAAAAATATAAAATGTCTCATTAGTAATAGTTAACATTGATTACACATTAAAATGATAATATTTTGGATATTGCGTTGAATAAAATATATCACCAAAATGAATTTTACATTTTTCCATTTACTTTTTAAAACATGTGGCTGCTAGAATGTTTAAAATTACCCATGTGTTTTTTATTTTATCTCTATCAGACAGCATTGCTATAGAACCCAAACAGCATGTTAAGCCTCTCCTAGGAGACTAGTCTGGTGTATTTTACTTTCCCTGGCTGCTCTGCATTTTAGATATACTAATTTCTCTGCCTAAATCAATTTATTTAGCTATCAAGTACCTTTATTACACATTCCTTAATTAATGTTTGTGTTAATACAGGCCATGCTTAGTTTGAAATTTCTGGAATGAAAAAAAATGCTGGAATATCTCATAGAAAAGCAGTATAGCTATAGAGGATATCTTTCCTCGTGTTGATTTACCTTTGAGCATCAGTCCCTTTCTCTATGCTCTGCAATGCAGAGTAGTGCCTGCTTTGGACCAGTACAAACATTGGAAGACAACTGACTTGAGCTGGACTAATAAGATTCTTCTCCTGGGTACTTGGAAAGAAATCCTCATGAGAGGCTGGACCAGTAGCAGATGACTTCAGAAGTATGGAGTGGTTAATTCTACACTAGGGCTGAGGCAGGGTACAGAGATGCTCTACAAAAAGGGCAAGAAGACAGAGGAAAAGACAAAGAGATAGAGATAGGTCAGTAGATAAATGAATAGATAGATAGATTCGATAGATAGATGATAGATAGATAGATAGATAGATAGATAGATAGATATGAATAGTTAGATAATTTG
Organism: Chlorocebus sabaeus; assembly: GCF_047675955.1. Taxonomy (NCBI): domain Eukaryota; kingdom Metazoa; phylum Chordata; class Mammalia; order Primates; family Cercopithecidae; genus Chlorocebus; species Chlorocebus sabaeus. The sequence continues at coordinate 46,898,492 of NC_132920.1, forward strand.
CTAATCCTAGTTCTGGTTCCTTACTCAGGGATCTGTGAAATACTATTTTATCATAAAAGTTTCCCTTTGCTTACAGTATATTGAATTATTTTCCTTGCAAGCAGACTTTTCTAATAAGTACAATATTTTAATCATGGACTTATGAGTAAGGCTGACTTAGGTTTGTGTCCTCCTCTATGGAAATGTAAAAGAATTCCCATTTCCTGGGGTTGCTGTGAGAATGAGATGGACAATGTGTGTAAGATGCTGACATTGGTACACTGTAACTGGTTTATGTCATGGCTGTTGTATTACTACAGAAGTGAACTCAGTTTTCCCCTGGGAATCCCAAGGGGATCCAGGAATAATGCCTTTTATAGGTCAAATGAGGCTCTCTATTGTCCAGTCCATAAATATCTTATCGAATTTTGTGGCATGGATAATAGCCTGTCCTCCATCAGCTGTACAAAACTGTGATAAGCAAAGTGTCCTTGGGGGTCTCTTACTGTGTCCACAACCCTGTGGCTCCCAGTGCCTTCATTGTGCCCTCACTTCATACTTATTCTCATTGAGATATAAAGAGACTTATGTCTTCTCTCACAAGTTTTTAGGTAGTCAATGAGAACAGCCGGAAGAGAATGCTAAAATAGCTTCTCTGTATGGCTAATATGATGCAACACAGACTCTGTACTAAGTGCTTTACATGTATTATATCTAATCTGCATGACATAGCTGCAAGACAAGTATCATTATCCCCAACTGACATCCCAAACTGAAGTTCTGAGAGGTTGAATGACTTGCCTTAGGCCACTTGACCAGTGTTTGTGCAGGCTGTAAAGCCTGGCTGGATTTGGTCGATGGGCTAACCTTTCAGGCTCTAAGACCTTTGGCAGGTTGTTCAACTTCTCAAGTTTCCTCTTCTGTAAACAGGGATAATACCAGCACCTATGTCATAGGGTTGTGGTGAGGATCAAATGAGATAATACATGTCAACTACTTAGTACAATGTCCTCAACAAGGTGTGGGTCACCAACTGTCAGTTGCTGTGGTAGTTATTATTTTTCACAGCCTTCAGTGTCCCAGACATGTAACAATGAAGAATGGCTTGCTACAAAGCATTTCCCTCAGTCCAGAGGCAGAGATTTGGGGCAACATCATTCTCTGAAGCCCATCAAAACCCTGAATGAAGTTGTCCACTTTATTCTTGCTCCTGAGGTTGAGCTCTCCACCGAGCAGCCTTAGGGCTGAGGTTTGTCCCTTGCAAAGTATCTGAGCCGAAACAGATGCACTTCCAACATCCTGCCTTCATTCTGTCGTGCTGACTGTCCATTTCATTGGGGTCTATTTGAGGATCTGCAGCAGTTGGAGGGAAGGGTATTTGTGGTCCTTGCCTGTTCTCTCCCACCCTCACAGGCAAGGAGAAATGAGCTGTTTATATCATGCAGGAAGTAGAGGCAGTATCATGTCATACAAATGGCAGTGGAAGAGGAGAGACGATTCTGGACTTGACTGCACCTGGCACTGGCTATGTGACTGTGGGCAGTGATTCTGGGATGGGACTCCTTACTTATAAAACAAAAGGGTAGAACGAGATCTCCAAGATCACATCTATTGCTGATATCATACCAGAGTCTGGAACCTTTGATCTAGACTGTCTAAGAAACCAAGATAAAGCAGGATGTTGCCCCTGATGAATTTACACCAGGCATCCAATCTACATATTTAAATTAAGATGTTCACATTCACTAGAATCATTAATTTCGGACCCATACAAAACCTGAACTCGTTAAGGAAATGACAAGCAATTCTTCTTTCACTAGGGAAGATCTAAAGTAAGCACAGTCCTACCTCCCTTCTTTTGTTTCACCAGTTGTCAAATATTTATAGAGCCATACTTTATGTCTAGCACTATGCTAGATTCTGAGAATCAAAAGATAAATAAGGCCTGAGTAGACTGTGTGCTCCTGAGGGCACTTTATTCAACTTTGGATATCTATTACCTAGATCAGTAATTATAAACACTTGCTAAGAGAAAATTCAGGGAGCTGCAATCAAAATATTAGAAGATGCCTTTATCTTAGCTTTATAAATGAGAAATCAAAGTTGTTAAGGGTTAAATTGTTTTCCCTCCTAAATTTATATGTTGAGGTCCTACTTTTCAGTTCCTCAGAAAATGGTTTTATTTGAAAATAAGGTCATTGCGGATGTAATTAAGTGGAGTGGAGTTGAGTGGGCCTCTAACCCAGTATTATTGCTATCCTTATAGAAGGAGACACACACTGAGGAAAGAGGATATGAAGAGACACAGGGAATAGATGGCCATCTGCACACCAAGGATAGAGTTCTGCAGCAGATCCTTCCTTCACAGCCCTCAGAAGGAACCAGCCCTGCCAACACCTTGATTTTTGAACCTCTAACTGCCAGAACTACGATGAAACAATGAATTTCTGGTTTATGCTACCCAGTGCGTGATACCCAGTGTGTGATACTTTGTTATGGTAACCCTAGCAAACTAATTCAGCAGCTACTGACTCTTGGCTCTGAGCTACTTCCATTATATTACCAAGAGGGTGGGTAGTACTATGTATGTCCAGGGCTCTTCTGCATAGCATTTACATGTTTACTTTGGCCAATGACAGATTACATGGAAATATTTTCTTGTCCATTGGAAGATTTTTATATCTTATTTTTAAAAACCAACCTTTACTGTGAATTCTAAGAACTGCACCACAGAATAGTGCATTCAGGGTGTGTCTCCGTGAAATAAAAGCAACTAGCTAGAAACATTAAAAATGCAGGCAACAATGTTACTGTTTAGTATTTATATTATCCGCCAGGCGGGGTGGCTCACGCCTGTAATTCCAGCACTTTGGGAAGCCGAGGCAGGTGGATCACGAGGTCAGGAGATCGACACCATCCTGGCTAACACGGTGAAACCCTGTCTCTACTAAAAATACAAAAAATTAGCCGGGCGTGGTGGCATCGCCTATAGTCCCAGCTACTGGGGAGGCTGAGGCAGGAGAATGGCGTGAACCCGGGAGGCGGAGCTTGCAGTGAGGGGAGATCCCGCCACTGCACTCCAGCCTGGGCGACAGAGTGAGACTCTGTCTCAAAAAAAAAAAAAAAAAAAAAAAAAAAAAAAATTATATTTTCAAAAAGATTGGTGGGGTCTATTTTGCTTAACAATATCCCTTATTTGTCATTCCTTGAGAGAGAATCACAAATACCTTGATTTCAGCCAAAAACATTGTTAAAGTTTTTTCTTATCAATTTTCAGACCTTAGTCCTTTAACTTCAGAATTAACAACTTTTTACTTTCTGTTTCTATCTTATATACTCCCTTGGCAGGCAATGTTACTTTAAAAGTTCCTGAAAAGAAACATTATAAGTAAAACAAAAAAAGCATTTAGCAAAAACCAATTTAACCAGATCACGTATTTCACACTGAGTTATTCTGTAATACTTAAAATGATTGATTCAGTTCATCTTCTTATAATATTGCAACACTGATTTGTGAGAAAATGATATCTTGACTCCTGCTTTCCACCCTCCACATTATTAAGTGAAGAGGAGAAAAATTTAGAAGATAAAGTGACTACAATGTGGATTTTAAAATCTCTCAAGAAGGAGACCCTTAAAACAACCTTGATCGGCTGGGCGTGGTGGCTCGGGCCTGTAATCCCAGTATTTTTGAGGTGGAGGTGGGCGGAGCACAAGGTCAGGAGTTCAAGACCAGCCTGGCCAATATGGTGAAACCCTGTCTCTACTGCCAGTACAAAAATTAGCTGGGTGTGGTGGCGCGTGCCTATTGTCCCAGCTACTCAGGAGGCTGAGGCAGAAGAATCGCTTGAACCTGGAATGGGGAGGTTGCAGTGAGTAGAAACTGTGCCACTGCACTCTAGCCTGGGCGACAGAGGGTGACTCCGTCTTAAAACAACAACAATAACAACAACAAAAAACCCACCTTGATCAAGAACAATACTAAAACATGAGGGTACAATTTTCAGAGAAAAGACAGATTTCTTTAAAAAAAGTTAATAACAAAATTTATGAATAATTATATAAATTTTTTTCTGATCCTAATTCTCCAATCTAATTTCACTTCCTAATACTCTGCTTTGTACACCCCTGGTGCCTGCCAAGCTGGGCTGCTTGCTGCCTAGTGATACCTACCCTGTGTGCTGTTCCAAACATGTTACCATGTCTACTCAACAAGTCTTTGAGGTAGTTGTTATTTTAAGTGAGGACATAGGGGTTCATAAGATTAGGTAATCTGCCCAAGTCACACAGCCAGCAGGGGACAAAGCTGGAACTTGGACTTAAGCACTCGAGCTCCACAGCCTGGCCTCATGCCCATGTGCTACCCTGCCTGTCGGCTCTGAGCCCTGGCTCCTGTCATCTCTGCTAGACACCCTCCGTCTTCCCTCCTGCTTCTCCAAATCCTATTCCTTCTTCAGGGTCTACCTCCACCAGAAAGTCACTCAGAGTACAAGGTCCACTCTATTTAGTCCTGCTTTGGGTTCTAAATAAACTTCTAATGAGATAGTTTCATTTTCTTAATTGATTCATAGATATCACTTTCCTCTGAGTTTGGGTCTTCTTTAAGTTCTCCAAAAAGCAAGGGCTCTGCATATACTTCTTTTGTTTCTCCCAGTGGGCCTAGGTAGTCACATGTCATGCTCAATATACATTTCTTGACTGAAATTGAGTCATCGAGTGTTTTCCAGATGAGGGTGAGGAATAATTTTTTTCCCTAAAACTGAAAAAACAAAGCAAAACAAACAAAAACTTCATTGAACCTAAGCTGGAGTATTTAAGAAGTTAAGGATGGTTTTCTCAGCAACCTGGAGAAACTTGACCTTTTTGTCTACCAAGCCTGGCCTTTCAAAAGTGGCTCAAGTTGAATTTTAACTCAAGTTACTGAAGTGGTTGCACTGACAAATAATAGAAGCTTCTTTTTACTGAGCATCAACCATGTGCATGCCAGGTATTTTGTATCAATGTCTTCAAAATGTCATACTTAAGTAAGATAAGTGTTTTACAGATAGAGAAATGCAAGTTTAATAAAGTCATTTACTTGAAATCAATCAATAGTTTATTTTTATTTTTTATTTTTTTGAGACAGAGTCTCCCTCTATTGCCTAGGCTGGAGTGCAGTGGCATAATCTTGGCTCAGTGCAACCTCTGCCTCCCAAGATATTCTCCTGTCTCAGCCTCCTGAGTAGCTCAGACTACAGGTGCGCACCATCCCACCCAGCTAAGTTTTGTATTTTTAGCAGAGATGGGGTTTCACCGTGTTGGCCAGGCTGGTCTCAAACTCCTGACCTCAAGATCTGCCCCCCGTCAGCCTCCCAAAATGTTGGGATTACAAGTGTGAGCCACCATACCCAGCCAATCAATAAATTATTAATGAAAGATTGCAAACTGTAGCTGCTGCGCTTGATTTTTTTTTAACTCATTATTTTATATTCTCCAGTGCTGCCTCCTTTTTTGGATTTAGCTGAATTCTCTTAGTTCTCACCCTGCATCTGGAATGTTTCTGGGAAAACTACTTAACATTTCTGATCTCAATTTTCTTTTTTATAAATATGGTTTTCACAGTTGACATGATGTCTACCTAGAAAATCCCCAAAACATCTGGAAAAATAACTGCTAGAACTATTTGGGTCACTGCGTTGCAAATATACCAGTGATGACCTTAAAAGAATAATAATTCAAAATGACCAACATAAATCAATGGTTCTTAGTAGGGAAGACAGACCTTAATAAGTCAAACATCTAATTTTTTGCTTAGGTCTAGAATTATATCAATACAGTGAGATAACCCTCATTCTTTTATGGTAATCTGACTAGGGTGACTACAAATTTGATAAAATTTTTGATTAATAAAAATGGAGAAATCTATAGATATTAAAAAGTGAGAAAAATAATACTATGAAAAACTTGATGCCTATAATTTGGCAACTTATAAGAAATGGGAAAATACATTGAAATACATAATTTCTCAAAATTTACTCATAAAGAAATTATCTATTTTTAAAAATTGAATTTTTAGTTAAAAATAATCCAAGAAGGAAAACTTCAGGCCCAAATAGCTTTACTGGAAAATTCTACTAACCATTTAAGGAAAATATAATACCAATTTTATATCAACCCTTCCAGAAAATAGAAGAGGAGGGAACACTTCTAACACTTGTAATTAAGCCAGTATCACCCTGATAACAAAACCAGACACAAACATCACAAGAAAACTACAGGCCAATATTTCTCATGAACGCAGGTGCAAAAATATTTAACAAAATGCAACAAGTCAAATCCATCAATATATGAAAAGATAATACACCATGGCTAGGTAGTATTTTTTACCCCACGAATGCTAGACTGGTTGAACATTCAGTAATCACTCTACCTAATTCTCTGTTTAGTCTATCAACAGACTAAAGAAAAGAAACCACATAATTTTTCTCATCTCAGTAGACATGAGAAAAGCATTTGAGAAAATTTAGTAAAATAAAAACACTCAGAAAACTAGAAAAACCTACTTGATCTCATCTATCAGGAGAAGTATAGCTACTGTAATGAGTGGTAAAAGACTCAATATTTTCTCCCTAATACTGGGAATAGGACAAGGATGTCCTTTTCTCCATTCCTATTCCACATTTTACTGGAAGTTCTAGCTTGTGCAAAAGACAAGAAAAAAAAAGCTGACTAAAAAGAGACTAAAATAATATCTGTTCATGGATGACACAATTGTCTATTTAGAAAATTCCAAATAATCATAAAAGAGAGCCGCTAGAACTAGTAAGTGAAACTAGCAAAGTTGCAGGACACAAGTTCAATATATTTAAGGTCACTCCTCATTTCTATATATTAGCAAATGCACTACTGGTAATTAAAAAATGCATAAAATGCCATTTCTAATAGTACCCAAACTACATGAAATATTTAGGGATAAATTTAAATATGAGCAAGATTTGTATGCTGAAAATTATAAAACTGATGAAAAACTGAAGAGCTAAATAAGTGGAGAGATACAAATGCTCATTGACTAGAAGACTCAATATTGTTAAAATGGCAATTCTTCCCAAACTGCTGTATAAATTCAATACAATTCCAATCCAAATGCCATCAGGATTTTTTGTTAGAAATTGTCAAGCTGATTCTAAAACTTATAAGGAAAGGCAAAAGAGCCAGAATAGTGAAAACAATTTAGAAAAAGAACGTCATTGAAGGATGCACACTACCTGATTTCAAGGTTTATAATAATCAAGATAGTGTAATGTTGGCAAAAATATAGATACCTAGATTTATGAAACAGAATAGAAAGTCAAGAAATAGATCCCCATGAAAATAGTCAATAGATTTTTTGTCATAAAAGTGTCGAGGACATTCAATAAAGAAAAGTTTTTTAACAAATGATGTAGGAATCATTTGTTTGAATGGTTTAAATTGGATATCCACATACACAAAAATGACCCTTGATTCATATCTTACATCAAATATAAAAATTAACACAAGATGGATCACAGACTTGAAAATAAAACACAAATTTTGAAAATTCTAGAAAAAACAAAGGAGAGATTATTTGTGGCTTTGAGTTAGGCAAAGACATCTTAGATATGGTACCAAAACCATGATTTAGCATTTAAAAAATGAGAATTAAGAACTTCTATTCAAAAGACACTATTAAGAAAATGAAAATACAAGATACAAACCTGGAGAAAATCTTTGAAAAACATCTGATGAGAGACTTGCATCTAGAATATATTTTTTAAAAGCTCAAACCTCAATAATAATCAAACAACCCAATTTATAAAATGGGCAAAAGATTTAAATAGATAATCCACCAAGGAAAATACACAGATGGTAAATAAGCACATGAAAAGATGGTTACCCTCATTAGCCATAAGGGAAATGCAAATTAAAATGACAATGAGATACACACCTATTAGAATGGAATAAGAAAAACAAACAAAAAGCTGACAATGCCAAGTGTTGGGAATGCAGAGCAATGGGATCTCACACACTTTGCTAGCGAAAATGAAAAATGGTACAGCCACTTTGGAAAACAGCTTGGGAGTTTTAAAATAAAGTTAAATATACACTTACCATATGACCAAACAATCTCACTTTTAGATATGTACTCAAGTGAAAGAAAAACTTACATAAAACCTGCCTATGAATGTATATAGAAGCTTTATTCATAATTGCCAAAAACTAGAAACAATCCAAATATTCCTCAACTAATGAATGAGTAAAAATACTTGGTACCCCAATACAATGAAATGTTACTTAATAATGAAAAGAAAGGAACTACTAATACACACAATATGTATGAATCGTAAATGCATTATGCTCAATGGAAGAGGGCCAGATTCAAAATATATACATATAGTATGAACCATTTGTATAACTTTCTGGAAAATATACAACCAGGACAGAAAACAAATCAGTGGTTTCTAGGTATCGGGAATAGGAGGAAGAGTTTACTCCAAAGGAACACAGGATTTTTTTTTAGGGTGATGTCACTGCTCTCTATCTTGATAATTGTGGTGATTACATGACTGGGTTACATGACTGTATGGTACACTAAAAGTATAAGTTTTAGTATATGCAAAGTACATGTTAAACATTTTTTAATATGGAGAAAAGTTAATGATTATTTAATTCATGTAGTAAGACAAAGACCCTGTCAAAACACCAGGTCCATGAGAGTTGAGGATGGAAAAGGGAATGTATTCCATAAATTCTTGGTGAATAAATTATTGGAAATATTGGGCTAGTTCAGGGGATTCCCTATTGGCTTTGTATCGGAATAACCTCTGGAATTTATAAAAAATACAAATTTATGGATTTCCCCTCAGAGAGTCTATTTCAATGAGTCATGTCCCAGGAATTTCTATTTTTTCAATATTCACTAAATTAATGTGATGTCCACCCAGGGTTAGAACCCTTGAGCTGTATAATTGTTAAAATCCTTTCTAAACTAATCATTCTTATGACTGCATAGAATTTAGGATGTATGTAAACGTCTTTGGAGGAAAAATATTTATTTTTACTAGCCCTATGTGACATTTAACATTTCCTTCAACTATGAATGGTGGCAAAGAAAACTCGTGTGTATTAGTAGTTCCTGTGGCTTTGTTGCTCACAGATCTCTCAGATACTTTCATGTTATATTAATATTATATTTTGAAAATATCTCAGATATCTTAAAATATTTACACTCATTAACCAGAAATTACAGTAACTATTAGAATTATCTCTAAATTTAGTTATGTAATATATTAATAATGACATAAATATTATGTCACAATTATTTTAATATTTTAATAACTGCATTATGATAAAATCAATATTCTTTGTAATCTCTTATATTACATTTTATATAAAAATGCTTTTCCTAGAAAGGGGTTTATAGACTTCACCAGGCAGCCAGAATGGCTCATGGGACAAAAGAGTTAAACGCTTTCATGGTAAGTTTCCCTGATTTCAAGTGTTAGGGCTCCCATAGTCATTGCCCATTTTTGTATTGGAAATGTGTTTTCTTTTTGCCAATTTGTACACTACCTTTGTCCACTAAGAATACTAACCCATTTTTCCCAATCCGTGATTTATTCTTTAACAAAAAAGTAGGCCTGGCATGGTGTCTCACTCTTGTAATCACAGCACTTTGGGAGGCCAAGGTGAGTGGATTACCTGAGATCAGGAATTTGAGACCAGCCTGACCAACATGGTGAAACCCTGTCTCTACTAGAAATAATTTTTTAAAAAAATTAGCCAGGTGTGGTGGCACACACCTGTAATCCCAGCTACTTGGGAGGCAGAGGCAGGAGAATCACTTGAAACTGGGAGGCAGAGGTTGTGGTGAGCTGAGATCATGCCATTGCACTCTATCCTGGGGGATAGAGCAAGACTCTGTCTCAAAATAAATAAATAGATAAAAAGTAATAAAAAGTGGGGGAAAATCATAAAAAATAAAATATTATAGCTCCTGTAACTGCAGACACACCATATTTAAATGAAAGCAGAGGGGAAAAGATACTTTAAAATAAAGGTGTGATGGGATTCTGGATCACCTAAGGCATTTCTGGTTACCAACATCCCTTTACTCAATCAAGCTGGCAAGGAAATGTATTTAGGTCAGCTGCAGTGGCTCATGCCTATAATCCCAGCACTTTGGGGCCTGGGCAAAAAAGAGCAAAATTCAGTCTCAAAAAAAAAAAGAAAAGAAAAGAAAAAAAAAATCCACGGAAATGTATTTACTTGTGCAAACCCAGCTAACGGGTTGAGGATGATAAGGCTTGGGTCTTGAAAGGCACATTGAGCAATATGAGCATTCCCACATCACTCAAGTGCCTATACCTACACTCATTCACCCTGATGGAACTTCCTCTTCTCCCACCATTTCAAGAACATGGCACGCAAAATGAAAGGAAGAAAGACAAAACCAGCAGCTAAGGTTGGCAGCGGAGTTGAAAGGCACTGGTTTGTGAAAGCAAACAGATACGATGGAATACATATAAATACACACATATACGCACACACACAAAACCAGATGCTAAAGTTAACCTCTATGGAGGGGGACCACATAATTTACTCATTCTCTTTTAGGACACTATACATGAAGTTCTGCTTATAGCAGAGTGAATAAAACCTGAGTTGTTTTTATTTTGTTTCATTTTGCCTCAAAGATACTAATGTCCTAGGGAGGAAAAAAGAACCCTCAGTGGAAGTATAAGACGACTGGCTAACGAGGGCATAATGCCTGTGTTTTTGAAAAGTGCTGTGTCAGAGGGCAACAGAACATGGTGGTAAGAGCAGGGGCTTTTGCCTGAGGCAAGTGGGTTCCAGCACTTCCCAGCTCAGCGGCCTTGAGCAAGTTGCTGACCTTTGTGAGCCTCAGTTTCTTCCTCCATAAGGCCCGTTTGCACTGGCTTCATTGACGCTTGTGAAGGTTAAGCAATATGTGGCCAGGGAGAAAGAACTGAGAAAGCTTAATGAGAGACCCCTTTCTTAGAACTCATCAAGACTGAAGCTTCCTCCAAAAATAAGATTGATGGAGGGATAGTGGGATGGCAGGTGACTAGCTATGTGCGAAAGCAAGCAGTAAGAGCTAGTGGAAGGTAGGTATTAGGATGGTTCTATAACATTCTTTTAATTTTTCTGTGTATTTGAAAGTTTTCTAAATGTAATGTTAGGGGGAAAATCTAGAGGCTTTTCTGTAGTAGCCAGTCGCCTTCGGAAATGTCTACGGTGCCCACAAGCCCAAGAAATGAGAAACAATTCCCTCACATTCCGCTGTGTAGTCAGAGTTCAGGATCTGTTTTAGGGTAATCACTTCAAGCAATTCTTTTTAAGTAGTTTGAACTGGAGGAGTTTAGTTAGTCTGCCATATCTTCAGTTTCCTCATTTGTAATTGGTGATAGCTATGCCTGCCTCTTAGGATTACACACGATGTACCTGGCACTCATGATTATAGTTATTACTCTTCTCGTTATCGGAGTCAAGAGGATCTTAAAGTTCATCTAACCAAAACTCCTCATTTTACAGATGGGCAGTCAGATGTTCAGAGAAGAAAAGTGATTTCCCCAAGCTCACATAGCAGATTTGTCGTAGAATTAGTATTTGAATTCAGGTTTTCTATGTTCTAGTCCAGTCATCTGTCCACCGTTCCACACTCCTTCCAGAGGATTGTTCCCCCCATCTTATAAAATCACATATACCAACTATAGGGCAATCAGGCAGGCATCACCAATAATTCATATGCAAAAGAGGGAATTTCACTAAGACACAGCTCAGGAGTTCTCTCGCCTGCTGGCTTTGTCACTCTGTTCTCAACATTTGGGTAGTCCTAGATTCCATCAGACCAAAGGACTTTGGGGCAGCAGCCATGAGCTCTCCAGGGATCTTGGACTTGAGGGGTACTATCATTTTTCTCTTTGGGCACTCTGGCATAGCTTGTGGGAACATTATAAGTACAGCAGCAGGTTCTTAGCAAACCATTTCTTGCCACATGTCATTTGACAAAACCAAGGCAAAAAGAAGCTCCCCTCCAGGGTGTAACTGGAGTCCCAAGGCCAGCCTGTGGCCACACATGTTCCTCTTATTGGGCTGGGGAACTCTAAATTCTTGCCACATTTGCAGAAGAGAAATCAGAGAGCTTCCACCCGCTAGGAGCCATGTGACTGTTTAGCAACTTTGCAGCCGGGGTTCAGAAATTAGAGAGAACAGCTTTTGCTCTCCTATCTCTTGCCTGGTCACACTCAGACACTTCTCTGGCCTTACCTAACACCCGTGCACATTGTGCTAGTCTCCAAGTAAACTCAGCTACAAAGATTTTTTTTAATGTTCAGTACAGGAATTCCCTCCACCATGTGACTCTGAGCCTCCTTATCAGGTTCCATGAAACTTGAAGACGGCAGCTCCTGAAGAATCTAAGGGAGTAAAATCCTTTCCACTGAGAAGTCAAAGTTGTGTGTGAAACAGTGAAACTTGAGGTCTGGACCTTATTGCTATTACAAAAATGCTAAGGTATGTAAGATTTTGGGATGGCTTTCCTGCCATTACAGCAATTGCTGGAACTAGTTGACAAGGAGCCAGCAAAGCCTAGATGAGTTGAGTTCCTTTTTAAAACAGTTCTCTTGAAGAATAATTTACATGCCATAAAATGCTCTTATTTTAAGTGTATAATTCAATGATGTTTAGTGGACATATGGTTGTGCAACCACCACCACAAACTAATTTTAGAAGATTTTCAACACCCTACAGAGATCTCTCCTGCCCATTAGCAATCACTCCCAGCTCCCACTCACATGCCCTGGCAGTTGCTAATTGTTTTGTCTCTATAGATTTGCCATTTCTGGACATTTCATGCAAATGAACAGATGAGTTCTTAAGAGTAGGTGTCTCAATGACTCATCTATTCAAACATATAGCAAATATACATTAGGCACACTTCATGTGCCAGGCACTGTTGTAGGTGCTAGGGGCTCACCCTAAAGTGGACAAGACAGGCTAGATCCCATCCAGCTGGGAAGGCAAGAAGTTAACTCACCAAAAACAGTAAAGGGGGATGGAATGTGAAGGAGAGGCCCAAAGATCTTAGGAACGCTTACCTGGAGCTCATAATGTAGTGTGAAGAATTCAGGGGAGGTCTCCTGGAGGAGGTGGTATCTGAACAGAAAACTAAAAGGAAGGCTGGGGTTAAGCAGGAGAAGAGGAGGAGACAGCACACACTAGGCCAACGAGCAGCTTTAGGAAGGCCCAGACTGAAGAGAATTTGTGCCAAGTTTGAGAGACCAAAGCAAGTTTGGCAAGGCTGGAGTATAGTGTGTGTGAGGGAGTTGGGACAGGGAGGGGAAGCGATGGCCCTAGTGACCCTAAAAAGCAGATGAAGCCCGGTCACAGATGCCCAGGACATAGCAATTTGATGGTACCTTGAGGGCAACGAGAAGCCTCTGGAGGGCTTTAGATAAAGTTGGTTGTGACATAGTGGTATTGCAAACATATTGGAACAGGGCAAAAATGCAGGCAGGGAGACCAACTAGAAAACTTCTGGAGCAACCTAGGTAAGAGATGCCACAGGGAGGCAGCACAGTAGGTAAAGGCTTGGATTCCCAAGTCAGCCTGATCAAAGAGGTGTTGAACCTTGGATACACTGCCTAACTTCTCTGAACTTCTCATCTGTGATTGGGGAGCATAATAATACCCTCCTCACAGGATTGTCAATGTGAGAATGAAGTGACAAGGCTTCTACAGCATCGTACACAGTGCCTGGCATCAGGTGCTCAACAATGTGAGCTATTCGGCAGCAGGGACCCACCACGGCCTCTCCATCTCACACTCTGCTCAAGAAAGACTCACTGCACAGCAGCAATGTGTTAAACACTGTGAGTGAAGATGAAGATATAATTTCTGCCATGTTCATTGAGCAAGGTAAATTCTTAGCGTTTGTGTACCATGGACTCCTTTGGTTGCCTGGTGAAGCTTCTACACCACTTATCAGAATCATATATTAAAAGCATAAAGTAAAATACATAAAAGCTTCTTATTGATTTTCATGTGTAACCAAAGTAGAAAACCACTATTCAAGGTGTCTAGCGTTGTAAGGGAAAGCCTTTTAAATATTCTTCACTGGCATTTCAAGTAGAATAAGCTTTTCCAGTAGAATTCATTCCACAATTATTTCCTGAGCACCTACTATGTGCTAGGTGCTTAGCTATAGCAGAAAATAAGACAAAGTTTCTGCCTTTATGAACTTACATGAGGGATCAGGCAATAAACAAATAAATGAGAAAATACATTGTGTGCCAGATAAGGGTAAGCACTGTGGGAAAAATAAATCATGTTGTATTAGGGTTCTCCAGAGAAACAGAATCAATAGGATCTATTATTCATTAGGTGGTTTTGTCTCATATGATTATTGAGGGGGAGCAAGTCCAAGGCCCACAAAGCTGATGTCCCAGTTTGAGCCTGTAGGCTGGCAGACTGCTGCAAAATCAGGAAGGGCCAATGTTCCAGTTGGAAGGCCATTAGGCAGAAGAAGACTCTGTTATTCTGGGGAGGGTCAGCCTTTTGTTCTATTCAGACCTTCAGATGATTTTCCACCCATATTAGGGAGGACAGTCTGCTTTACTCAGTCTACATATGTAAATATTCATCTCATCCCAAAACACCTGCACAGAAACACCCAGAATAATGTTTGACTAAATATCTGGGCACACCTATGGTTCAGTCAAGTTGACACATAAAATTAACAATCATATGGGTTAATGAGAAAGGTGGTAATTGGGGGTGCTATTTTAAAAGGGTTTTCAGAGAAGGCATCTCTAGGAAGAGGCCATAAGAGCAGTAATCTAAATGAAGTAAAAGCCAGAAGCTGTGAAAGAGGATCATTCCCGGGAAAGGGCATAGCAAGTACGAAACCCTATATCTGACACAAGTTTAGGATATCCAAACTACAGTAAGAAACTGCTAAGGGTAAATCACAGAGGACTGGAGAGTGCCTCAGGGAATGAGATAAAGTTGGAGAGGTGGACTGCAGCAGCAGGTTCATGCAGACCTTGTAGGCCAAGAGAATAAATAATTAGGCTTTTTTTCTTCTTTTTTATTTTTTTTTTATTATACTTTAAGTTCTAGGGTACATGTGCACAACGTGCAGGTTTGTCACATATGTTTACACGTGCCATGTTGGTATGCTGCACCCATTAACTTGTCATTTACATTAGGTATATCTCCTGATGCTATTCCTCCCCCTCCCCCCCACCCCCCAACAGGTCCCAGTGTGTGATGTTCCCCTTCCTGTGTCCAAGTGATCTCATTGCTCAATTCCCGCCTATGAGTGAGAACACGCGGTGTTTGGTTTTCTGTTTTTGTGATAGTTTGCTGAGAATGATGGTTTCCAGCTGCATCCATGTCCCTACAAAGGACATGAACTCATCCTTTTTTATGGCTGCATAGTATTCCATGTGTATATGTGCCACATTTTCTTAATCCAGTCGGCATTTTGTGCTAAGGGTCGTAGAAAACTACTGGGGAGTCTTAACCAGGTCTCTCTGGCTACTGTGCTGAGAGTAGGCTATGCTGAAAATAGGCCAGGGTGGAAGCAGGAAGACTGCAAACCGAAGCTATTGCCATAACCAGGCTAGAGGGGATGGTGGCTTGAGCTGCAGTGAAGGTGGTGGGAAGCGCCCAGATTATGGACATACCGTGAAGGCCTGGCAGAGGACTCAGTTACAGGGTGAGTAGGATGTGCAGTAAATGTGCAGAATGTGCCCCCATCAACCCGTTTCACAGACGCTCATCATGCTTAATGATAATTCAACTTCCACACAGGGAAAATTTGCTGCAGGCAGCCCCTGACAACTGACTATTTTTCTCATGAGCTATGGATTCAGCAACTTCTGAAAATCTGCTCTTACTTTATTCATCACTGTAGGTTTCTGGGTTTTTTTTTTTTTTTTTTTTCTTTTTTGCCAGGGAAGCTATCTCTGTACGTGTTGCTTTTCACTGTATCTTAGTAGATCAGTTTCACTTTGTGAGCAATTTCTGGCTACTTAAATCTCACAGACTTGTTTATTTTCTCTTACATTTCCAAAGAACTGACATGTTATTGGGATATAACTCACATATGTCAAATGCACACAGCGTAAGTGAACCATTTAACGTGTATCCTCATAAAATCCACACCCTAGGCAGGATGAGAACATTCTACATTCCACGATACCCCTTTCTAGTCAATCCTTACCAGTCCTGTCCCGCTCCCTCCTCTGCTCCCTCTTCCTCCCGCCTGAACTTCAGTTCTGATTTCTGTCAACATGGATTAGTTTAGTGTATTCTTCAATTTTGTATAAAGAAATAATTAGTATCCATTATCCGTGTCTTGCTTCTTTCTCTCAACATAATGTTTTTGAGATTTATGTGTTATTGATTGTGCCAGTAGCTTATTCTCTGGATGAATATACTGTAATTTGTTTAATTCACCACTTGATGGACATTTGGGTTGCTTCCAGTTTGAGGTAATTACAATTAAAACTTTTAGTATGTGTCTTTTAATTTACAAATACTTCCATTTATCTCTGGTAACACCTAGGAATGGAATTGCTTGGTCACCAGGTAGATATATGTTAACCTTTGTAAGAGTTCTTTTTTAAAAAAATTTAATTGCCATGTATGGAAAGTCACAGAAGTATTTTAGCCAGGTACATTCACTGAAGGACTTACCACATGATCAAGTCTTAAAACAGAAATAATGTGTGATGACACAGATAAAAATAATGATGATGAGGAGGAGAGGAGGATATGGATGATGGTGATAGTAGAGGTACTGTTTTTTGTGTAATGTGCAGCTTTATGTTTTATTTTATTAAATCATTGTAACCCTGAGAGGTATTATTATCCTCATTTTAAAGTTGAAGAGCTGCTCAAACAAATCAGCAAGAAAAAAACAAATAATCCCATTAAAAAGTGGGCTAAAGACATGAATAGACAATTCTCAAAAGAAGATACACAAATGGCCAACAGACATGAAAAAATGCTCAACACGCTAATTATCAGGGTAATGCAAATCAAAACCACAATGTGATACCACCTTACTTCTGAAAGAATGACCACACTTAAAAAAATCAAAAAATAATAGATGTTGGCATGGATGTGGTGAAAAGGGAACACTTCTCTACTACTGGTGGGAATGTAAACTAGTACAACCACTGTGAAAAACACTGTGGAGATTCCTTAAAGAACTAAAGGTAGATCTACCATTTACACTGCCACGTATCTACCCAGAGGAAAAGAAGTCATTATAAGAAAAGACAGTTGCATACACATGTTTATAGCAGCACAATGCACAATTACAAAAACATGGAACAAGTTCAAATGCCCATCAACAAATGAGTGGATAAAGAACCTGTGAGATATCTCTCTCTCTCTCTCTCTATATATATATATCCATATCCCATACTCAGCCATAGAAAGGAACAAAATAATGGCACTCACAGCAACTTGGATGGAGTTGGAGACCATTATTCAAAGTGTAGTAATTAAGGAATGGAAAACTAAACATCAAATGTTCTCATTCATAAGTGGGAGCTAAGTTATGAGGACACAAATGCATAAGAACCATATAATGGGCCAGGCGTGGTGGTTCATGCCTGTAATCCCAGCACTTTGGGAGGCAGAGGCGGGCGAATCACGAGGTCAGATCAAGACCATCCTGGCCAACATGGTGAAATCCCGTCTCTACTAAAAATACAAAAATCAACTGAGCGTGGTGGCGACGCCTGTAGTCCCAGCTACTCGGGAGGCTAAGGCAGGAGAATGGCGTGAACCCAGGAGGCGGAGGTTGCAGTGAGCCGAGATGGCGCCACTGCACTCCAGCCTGGCGACACAGCAAAACTTCGTCTCAAAAAAAAAAAAAAAAAAAAAAAAAAAAAAGAATGATATAATGGACTCTAGGGGGAAGGACGGCAGGGGGTGAGGGATAAAACACTACACATTGGGTTCAGTGCACACTGCTTGCGTGATGGGTGCACTGAAATCTCAGAAATCACTGCTAGAGAATTTATCCGTATAACAAAATACCGCCTGTTCCCCAAAAACTATTAAAATAATAAAAACAATAATAGTACATAAAAATAAAATAGATTAGAACAGAAAAAAAAAAGTTGAAGAGATGGAAGCGCAGAAACATTATTTAACTTTCTCAAAGTCACTTAAAACCATACTGAAAGAGAAACGTATACTCTTCCTACTAACTTTATAACCTCATACATAGATGTCATCTCTCACATCTTTTGATGCCCTGGCTAGTCTCCTGGGTGACTGCTTTGCCTTTGGTGTGATGTTTTGAGTCCTTCTAGTGTCCAGTGAGCCCGGAAGCTGCTGTCTTGTGTTCGCTGTCCTGACCTAACATCTTCCTGCCTGCAGGGTCCCTTTGACTATCAGTTTGTTCCTCCTTCCCCACCCCCCACCAATCTTCCAACTTAATTCACTTCCCTTCCTTTATTCCCATCAACTTTGCCCCACTCCTTTCACCATCACCATCATCTCCACCATCAGACTCCATTATAATTTGCCCAAAGTTTATAAATGTGGACCCTTGAATGAAATTTTCTCAATGGATAGGGGAATCTTTCCTCGAAACTGCTTATTTGCTCTCTAGAGTGCTTTGTTGTTTTTGTGAAGAATTCTACCCAAAATTATTTTTTATCGAAAATGTCTGACTCAATGGCTTTATTTTGATAAAACCACCATGTAGTATAAAAAGTTTGATGCTGTTGAGTGCAGACATGCTATTTATGTGGTTACCTTTCATCTATTTGATGGGAATTTCTTTTCTTTTTTTTTTTTGTTTGTTTTTTGGTTTGTTTTTTGAGACGGAGTCTCGCTCTGTCGCCCAGGCTGGAGTGCAGTGGCCGGATCTCAGCTCACTGCAAGCTCCGCCTCCCAGGTTCACGCCATTCTCCTGCCTCAGCCTCCCGAGTAGCTGGGACTACAGGTGCCCGCCACCGCGCCCGGCTAGATTTTTGTGTTTTTTTCTTTAGTAGAGACGGGGTTTCACCGTGTTAGCCAGGATGGTCTCGATCTCCTGACCTCGTGATCCGCCCGTCTCGGCCTCCCAAAGTGCTGGGATTACAGGTTTGAGCCACCGCGCCCGGCCTGATGGGAATTTCAAATAGAGACATTTTAAGATGAAAAACTGGATCTTTCATAATTTTGTTTTACCTTTTCCTGCTATACACATCTAATGATAATTAAGATAATTAAGACACAACCTGAGTCCTGGTTTTTAGCAATAGACTCTTGCCTAAAAACAATAGCCTATATTTAGATAACGTTTCAAATCATTTTCATATACTTTAAATAAACCTCCATAAAACCCTCTGAAGTAGACCATTCGGATGTAATTAGGAAGCATGGCTATTAAGCAGGAAGTTAAGAAATTGAAGGTTCTCTAGAAAGTCTAATAGAACCCCAAGTCTATCTTCATACAAAATTTCATGTCCTTCATCGTTTCAATGTCACTGAAAAATCACCAATTCACCCCATTTGTAGAGATCCTCTTTTAAAGATTTAAATTTGTAGTAACAATTATCTTTTGAAATATTCAAACAAGTGATACGTACTATTTAAATAGGTTACAAGTTTAAACTGCTGTTTAAATTGCTCTTGGGGATTTCCCTAAAACTTGAGGCCTAAGGCTATACTATCCAATTTGCCAGAAAGTGGGCGCCCTCTTGTGGAACACTTAATACCAAAGAAAAGCAGACGTTATCAATAAAGGATTAAACCGTCTAAGCACAGCTGCATTCATTCACCAACGTATGCACTGAACCCTTAGAAATGAATTATAAAAGCAAATAAAATCTTAGTAGATAAGTTCACTCAAGACAACAGAGAGCCTTAGAATTTGAGAACTACATCACCAAGGTGTCACATCATTTGACAGATAAAGTAACCAAATTTCAAAGAAATTAAGTGACTTATCCTCAAATTATAAAATATCAACAATCTGAGATCCTGCTAAGAATTTAAAACCTTTCATAAGAATAGCATTAACCTGCTGAGTGTGCATAAAAGATCATGAAGAGATATGCCTCAAGGGAAATATAAACATGTAGTATGGCAAATATTTCAATAATACCTTTTAAAATACTTTTCAAATTAATTTTTAATTTTAATTTAATAAATTTTAATTTAATTAATTTTAATTTGTTTTTATTAAAATTTATTAAATAAAATTTAATTTATTTTTATTAAAATGTATTCAATAAATTTTAATTTAATAAATTTAATTTTTAAAATTAATACTTTTAATAATACACCTTATGGTTCTTTATCCCGTAGACGTTCTTGAAGTTTCTCACCCTACATAAGAGTGAATTGGGTGGAGGGGGCTAACGATGAGGTTGATGCCCTGATGGAAGTGGGTGATGATGCTGACCTTGACCTGCAATGAGGTGGGGTATCAGGAAGACCGTAAAGCAGATGGTTTAGAGAGTTTTGATGAGGGTGAATTCACAGAACCTTTTGAAACTGGTTGCTGTGAAAGGAAGAGACAAGAATGGCTCCAAAATTTCTGATTTGGAGCAACGAAGTGGTTGGCAATTCAGGTAGGAGATATGAGAGCAAGAACAGGCTTGAATGAATACATTGTGGCCAAAAAAGTTAATAGCTGTGTTGTCTACATTTTCTTTAGGAGGACTGGGCCACATAATCTGAAACCTCGCATGTATTGGAAATGGGGGATATGTGAGAATGTGCCTGCAAGAATATTTAACTGATAGCAACGAAATTAGAGAAAGTTTTTGCCTGGTTGGCTTGCACGTGTTGATAAGACTTGGAAAAACAAAAACAGAAACAAACAAACAAAAATCAAGGGTATAATGGAGGCTTTATTCTTCTCTGTCATTTTTTTTTTTTTGGTCAGTAAACCTTCATAATACCCCAGTTTTAAGATGTAGTTATAATAGAATTAAGTAGCTCTGAATTATATAATAATTGCATTTAGTTTTAATTATGATTATTTTTTTATTTTAGGCTTCTTGCTTGACATTTTTTTGCAACATAATTGCGTTGATGGGCAACTGGGTAGGCCTTGTTGGTCTCGTTATTTACCGTCTAGATTATTAGACAAAGGTAATGTTCTGAAAACTTCAGGTGGGCTGTACATTTGGGGAGGGAACTATATGTCAGATTCCTTAGTTTAAAATATTATTCTTTTTGGGAGGTTTCAGAATTTCAGAGAAAAGTTCCAGAAAGAGAGAGAAAACCTTAGAACATTGGGCATAGATTCTTTAATGGTGGAATTTCAGGAATGGAGGTAGATAATAATGAACATGTCTTAGGACCTAGAACAGTTGACTAGAGTGTCTCAAATCACACCTGAAAGGTAGTCACCAACTTTTTTCTTTCTTGTAGAGTCAAGAAGATAAAGCGATAGAACATGGGCTGTGGCTCAGACATAGGTGAGTTCAAAAGCTGTCAGATCCTTACTGTGTGACCTGCTGTATATTGTTAGCCTTCCTCACTTGAAGTTTTCTCATCTATAATGTAGATGATGATAATATCCATGTTGTATTAGACTTCTCAGACTGCCATAACAACTTATCACAGGCTGAGTGGCTTAAACAATATAAATTGTATTTTCTTACAGGTTTAGAGACTGAGACCTCCAAAATCAGGGTGTTGGCAAATTTGGTTTTTATGAGGGCTTTTTTTTTTTTTTTTTTTTTTTTTTTTTGACGACGTCTTGCTCTGTTGCCCAGGCTGGAGTGCAGTGGCCTGATCTTGGCTCGTTGCAATCTCCGCCTCCCAGGTTCAAGTCATTATCCTGCCTCAGCCTTCCGAGTAGCTGGGACTACAGTCGCGTGCCACTACGCCCAGCTAATTTTTATATGTTTAGTAGAGATGGGGTTTCACCATGTGGGCCAGGATGGCCTCGATCTTCTGACCTTGTGATCCACCTGCCTTGACCTCCCAAAGTGCTGGGATTACAGGCGTGAGCCACTGCACCTGGCCGGTTATTTCTTATTTTAAGGACATATTCTGCCTGATCATGGACTCACCTTTTTGACTTCACTTAACTTTGATTACTTTCTTAGAGGCTCCATCTCCAAATATAGCCACACTAGGATTAGGACTCCAACACATGAATCTTGGGAGGATGGGTGGACATAAACATTCAGTCCCTAGAAAATGTCAAAAAGCCTCAGTGAAGATTAAGTAATATAATGGTGTTACATACCTGACTCTTTTCTGGTTAGAAGTTGACTTCCTTTACCCCTTAAGAGACATGTCATGTTTATTGTATTTATAACTATCATCCCATTTGAAGGGTCTACTAGAGGAAACTTATACTTTGCCATTCTTGCTAAATGTGTTATTACCTGTAACACAGCATCTATCAAAGAATGGAAGAGTGCAAATTGCTTTCTCCATATTATTGGTCCTAATATTCCTCATTTTTATGTTGCCTTTTGTAAGCCACCAAATCATAGTACAATTACTTTGTTTCCCTCTTGAGGAGTTAATTCCTGAATTAGGATCTTTGGCTGAAGGAGTTCAAATTACCTTTACCTTTCTTTAAGGTGCTTTCAGAGAGTGGGAGAATTATGTAATTATATTTTCTTTTTTTTTTTTTTCCTAAAAAAAACCAACTAAATATATTTGACTCAACAATTCCCCTTCTTGGAATTTGTTCTAAGACAATAACTTAAGATTGCAAATGCAAGGATATTTCCTGTAGCACTGCCTGTGACAGTCAAAATCAACTGGAAATAACCTCTACATTCGCAGCACAGGCTTGCTTAGTTCAATTCAACATATCTATTTAATGAAATTATAGGTCACTACTGAAAAGCATGCTGTTAAAGAATATCTATCGACATGGAGAAATATTTACAAGCCTGGCTAGAAATCGAATGTCACTACTATTTTTACAAAGAAAAATAGGCATGGAGGAATAATCTAGGACACATGCCGAGATGCTGACAGTGGTTACTTTGAGATTAAAGTTAGCATTTTCCTAGTGTTTTTCTCTTCCAATGTTCTTGTATTAACTATGAATTGTAAATATAAACTAACTTAATAAGCATTACTTTTTAAAAAGCTGAGACATCTGGCAACCCACGATATTTTTGGTGGGGCTCTGCCTTGGTCAGCATCTGTTGGGGGAGAATTGAGCACTGATAAATGCTCCTGAGAAGGGTAATTTAGGAAAAATGGGTGACACGCTAACTCAGTGACTCTTTGAAAGCCCTAATGGTCAAAATGTAAGTGGATAAATTTTATATTATTATAAAATAGGTCTATATAAATAATAAAAACTGGAAGGAATCAAAGCATAAGTCAACAGTGGCATTCATAGTGATTTTTTTCTTCTTTTTGTATTTTTAAATTAAAGAAAGATTAATTTCATAATGGACATGTTTTAATGTCACAGCATTTTTTTGCCACTGACTCAGTAAATGAAGAGACTGCACTTTCAGGAAAAATCAAATTTAAAGGCCTTGAGAACAAGGCAAGTTCAATATTCTTCTTAGTTTCCCTCTTAGCATCCAGTATGGGCCCAAGTGCATGTTGTTGACCTGATCAAATACTGACTGGATATGTCAAGATGGATTTATCTGTGCTACTCATGTTTCTTTACAGTGTGAACAGTTTTGAAATAAGTAGCATACTGAGCTCTAAAATAAATAAAATAAAATAAAATAAAAATTGGTGGCCGGGCGCGGTAGCTCAAGCCTGTAATCCCAGCACTTTGGGAGGCCGAGACGGGTGGATCACGAGGTCAGGAGATCGAGACCATCCTGGCTAACACGGTGAAACCCCGTCTCTACTAAAAAATACAAAAATCTAGCCGGGCGAGGTGGTGGGCGCCGGTAGTCCCAGCTACACGGGAGGCTGAGGCAGGAGAATGGCGTAAACCTGGGAGGCGGAGCTTGCAGTGAGCTGAGACCTGGCCACTGCACTCCAGCCCTGGCGACAGAGCAAGACTCTGTCTCAAAAAAAAAAAAAAAAAAAAAAAAAAAAAAAAAAAAAAATTGGTGGGAGAAGAATTGCTTGCAGAATGTAGAACACATTTTTGCTTCTTCAGGAAAACAGCCAGCAGCAAGCAGATAAATCCTTGGATGAAAATCAAGCAGGTTTCTAACCACAAAGCTAACCATCAGTTGCTCATTTTGTTCTATGAGCAGACTCTGCTCAGATCACCCTCAGCATGGGTTTCTCATCCAGTCACACAGGGGACATGGACTTGTTGATTATTTAGGGAGGTGTGGTTATTGGCAAAAAGCTTCCAAAGATCTTGTTGCCATCTGCTCAGCCGCTTGATGGGCCAAATCCAGAGCCAAGGGTTGGATCTTCCCTAAAACATGCTGACCTGGAATCACAAAGCCCTGGCTCAGCCTCCAAGGCTGCCCTTATTACAAGGAGATCAAAACCAAAATGTTTTGAAATCCATCAAAATAAATAGACTCTAGACCTCTGAGAATCATAAAAGCATAGTCCTCAGTGAGGGAACAATAACGATGAAATTACAAATTTACATAGCATCTAATACATTGCAAAGCCTTTTACTTGCAAATTTGAAATTCTCTTGACCTAGCAATAAGAGAGGCAGACAAGGTCTCCTTAGCCCATGTTAAGAAAAGAAGACACAAAAACACAAATTCAGTGTTTTGCCCAATGTTACCTGGTGTGTCAGTGAAAGAGGTGGGATATGGCTCCCAGGGTCCCTAATTTTTTGTAAAGTCAACTTTAATAAGGTGTAACTTACATACAAGAAAACTTGCCAATTTTAAATGTACAATTCCATGAGTTGTGACAAACTTTTACAATGTGTAACCACCAACACAGTCAAGATATAGAACATTTCCATCACCCCCAAAATTTCCTCTTGTCTTTGTAGTCAAATCTCCTTCCACTCCCAACCTCTGGCCACTGGCAACGGCTGATCTGGATTCTATTATTATAGCTTCGCCTTTTCTTGTATTTTATGTTGGTGAAATCATGCACCATATGGTCTTGTGTCTGGCCTCTTAGTATAACACTTTCTGAGATGTATCCATGCTCTTAGCTGTATTTGTAGTTCAATTATTTGTATTGCTGAGTAGTAGTCCATGGTGACAGTATTCTGCTGCGTATTTTATTCTAGTAGAATTTTATGGGAATCTATGAATATCTCATAGCTTGTTCATCTGTTTACCTGTTGATCCACCTTTACTTTGGGATCTACCAAAATGCTGGTGGGCACTTGCCTCCCCCATCTTTATCTAAGCTCTGTGAGGGCAGTGACAGTGTCTGCCTGGGCCATGACTGTTTCCTCAGTGCCTAATACAATGTTTGGCACAGAGTAAAAATGTTATGAATGAATGCGTGAAGGAATGAACACATACATCAATACATTGGTTTAGCTAATCAACTGAGAATGGAGACTGACCTATGAAAAGAAACACCTTATTAGCTAATCTCCCTATTTTGACCTTTTTCAGGTTCTGAGCACTAGACTAAGCTCAGTCTTTCATAAATTGAGAGAAACAATTCTTGTGTGATTGTTATGAGAATTAAATGAGATAACCTACGTAAGACACTTTACACAGTGCCTGCCATGTAATAAGCACCTAATAACTCCTCTGCATATTATAATAATTGCTATTATCTTAATAAGAAATGCCATTCAAGCTATGGAACTTAGAAGGGGGTTGGCAAACTCCTGTTCCCAGAAATTCAACGGAAAAACTAAAGTGTAGCTATTAATAGCTTTCTTTCTTTCCTGGTATGTAAAGAAATTTAACACATACTCACAGGTCATCGGTGACTGACACTCTTGCTTGCATGTTTGGGCAAAGCTGTCCTTATTAGTATAATATGGGATATTGTTTTAGAAAGTGGTTGCCATTGCAGTCTTCCCACTCCCATCACTGGCAATTAAAAGGTAAACTTATATTTTAAAATTTGCTTCAGAATATGAGTATAATCTCACCTGCTACCAATTCAGGAAGCCTCCTTTGCCAGTCTATCAACTTTGACCAATTACTCTGAGAATTTCCAAAAATGCCCCCAACAGGCCTCCTAATCACCTTCCCCTTGTTACTTCAACTGAGATTGCTCCGTGGCAGATAATGCAATTGGCCCTAAACACAGCTGTTGTCCACTTGCTTAAAAGAATCAGCTGTACCAAAAACAATTTTGTCATTTTCAAAGGGAAATGGGATTACAGATACTATTTATTTTCTTAAATGGCTAAACCTCCTGTTGTCTGGATCAAGTTTCATGTGTAACTTATTATCATCTTGCTTCCATTAAAAGACCTCAAAACTGAATGACTTTTCCAGGAAAAACAAAAAAATCCCCAAACCAACCCCTACCCATTCTTTCTCCAATACCACCCCTTTCTGAAGAATTTCATCTGTCCGTGCCTGCCTCATACCCAGCCTGCAGCCATGGCACTCTATGACTAACATTGTCTCCCTCCTTAAAACACTTTAGGATCCAAGAATCCTCAGATACCCTGGAAGGGCTTTATAACTAACAATCAAGTGTCCCTTTTGCAACTTAAGCCTATTTCCTCGTACCCTTATTTCAGAAGCAGTAGAGAAACTTCTTCATAGGCATCACATTTCCTTTCAGAGACAAGCCCAGCTCAGGTGTGTCTTCCCTTCACTCTTCCCACGTGTTAAGTATTCTCTCCCAGATGTCACAGTCCAACTAGGCCGCGTGAGCAGTGATAATCCCTCTAATTAGCAGAGGCTGGAGACTTTTCCTGAAATCAGGGGAAAACCTTGTAGCTCACAGCTGAGTTGGCTTCAGTTTAAATACTTTATGAGGGTTCGATAAGTAGAAAGAGAATTGGGAAAACGTAAAGTAAGCTGCTTGTCTGATTCTTCCTCATGTGATAAGAGAAAGATAACAGTGTGTTCTTTGGGTTCTATAAAAGGGAAAATACTGAAACCAAACCCACTGAATGCCCACCTGGCCCTAAAGAGTGGCTTATTAGGGACCTCAGTGCCCAGCTGAGTAAGAAGTCCCCCTTGCCTCTCCAGTCGCTGGGATTGGTGTCTGTACACACTCCAAAACACAGTTGCCTGCCAAGGTCGGCATGCAAATAGAAATAGAAATAACCCCCAAGCTTGTTGAAAATGCAGGTCCTCAAACCACAACACCGCACAGGGGCTGTTTCCCAGAGGCCTTCTGAAGTGGACTTCTGTGTGGATGATCTCTCTAATTCTTAACATCTATATATTCCCTACTAGGAAACTGAAGGTTCTATGATCTTTTGATTTTCTTATAAAAAGAGAATCACAGGAAAGCTATTCAATAACCACAGTGAGAGTGGAAGCAGCTGACTGATGCAAATTCCACAGTGTCCTGTTCATCAAAGTGTGTTCCACAGACTACCTGCATCAGAGTCACAAGGGTGCTTATTAAAAATACAGATCCCTGGAGCTCACCATTTGACATGAGTCAGGATTTCCAAATTCCAAGCCAAGAAATTTGTACTTCAACAAGCCATCCAGAGGGTTTTGAAGGAATCTATAGCTTGGGCACTGTTTCCCTCGGGGTTCAGTCTTCTTAGTAAACTATTGGAGGTGGAACCATGTGAAACCAGGGATCTGCATGCTACAGCATGATGGTAGAGGCCTCACTCCTGGGTTGTCAAAGGCCAGTCACAGGCGTACAGAACTGCCTCTCAGGTGGAATTTAGGAAGATTGTTCAGGATCTGCATGACCTTGAGAAGGTTTCTTAATTTTTCTTCATCTCAGTTTCTTAATATGTAAAATGGAGATAATAATAGTGTCTTCTTCGTAGGATTGTTGTGAGGATTGAACGGGTAATTACCCTTAGATACTTGGAAAACTGCCTGACCCACAGTAAGTACTATGTACGTGTTGGTTGCTGCTACTGCTTCTTTTATAATTATTATCACCATCTCAATTTCCACCATCTTGAAGGTTATTCTTTAAAACCCAGGTGTCAGCAAACTATGACCCTTTGCTTTGTTTTTGTGAATGAAGTTTTATGGGAACACAGCCATATTCACACCTTTACATTATTGTCCACAGCTACTTTGTGCTACATACAACAGGAGAGTTACATAGCTACAACAGGGCTCATATGGCCCATGATGCTTGACATATATTCTTTTTGCCCTTTACAGACAAATTTGCCGACTCTTGCTCTATACACCTTTGGGCCCCTGTTAATATGTTGATTGCCTTGGGAAGAACAACAAGGACTGTTGTGTTTCAGGTTAGCAGACAGCTGGTTGAAGGCAGAACTCTGCGAGTGAAGCAGAAGGAATTGGCATCCTGCAATAGAGTAGAAAGAGGGCAGAGAACAGCCTTGAGAAAGGGTTGGGGTGAGAGGACTTTGCAAGTCTCTTAGCCCAACTCCTGACCTGAACTTTTATGAAGCTGGAGAGTGTGTGGAAATAGCTGGGGGAGGGTTTTTCCATTTTCTACCTGTTAATGACTTTCTTCCTCCAAGCTTCAGACCACTTTCTCAACTGGTCAGTTTATGAAATGCCCTGCCTGAGATCAAAGCAAGTCACCCCATCCAATACCTTCAGAGAAAATTCTATTTACTGTTTTTCAGTTAAAATGATAACTTATTACCTACTATGTTTCCAAACACTGGGGCAGATACAGGAAATAAAGCATGGACCTTGACCTCAGAGTGCATAATCTTCTTTAAACTGAAAAGCCATAAACCCTTCAAATGAAGGACTTAAGGCCCCAGCCTTACTCATCTGATACCCTGACACAATGAAGAAGTGACTAGGATTACAAATAGCTGGTAACTATTTAACACCTGCCATTAAGATTGTGACCATAAAATAATTGGGGGCAGGTTGCGTCTGCTGAAGACCTATGTTCTCACCACTGGAGATTCCACTGAGCAAGGAGTGGACTGAGCTGTTTTTATTACCCATGTTTTGCTAGGAGGCAGTTGCTAACTAGTAGGTAGAAAGAGCAGTTTATTGAGTGCTTTCTATGTTTCTAGTAGTGGTGGTTTACATATGTTATCTCATTGAACTTTTACATTGGCACCACGAAGTAGGCACCGCTATCCATTCTACACATAGAAAGTAGGTGCTAAAATTGCCATAGCTAGTCAATGGTAGAGGTGGAATTCCTGCCTATCTGATCCCAAAGCCATTGTTGTAGTATATCATTCAGATAAGTTTAAGAAGGCAGGGAAAGATAAAAACACATCTGGCTGGAAGCAAGAGAAGGTGGAGAGAATTAAGCAGCTTCACTATTGCCTGTTTGAAATCCTAATACCTGAGATTTAGTAGAGAGGTGTACCAAAGCAACAGCACTGCCTGTTTCTTTAGAAAATAACAAACTCCTACTTCCTGGCTTCCAAGATTAACAAATATTCAATTTTACCATAATTGCTTCAGAATTTGAGAAAAATTAAACAACACATTTAAGAAATAAAAGTCCCATGTTTTCCACCCTGATACTTAAAGCCAATTATTCTTATGATATTGCCCAATTTTAAAATTTGATTATTGCCCAATTTTTAAATGGTATGGATTGTAGTTACTCACTTAAGTCATTGCAGCTGTTGAGCAAATTTGGTTTTTTTGTTTTGTTTTGTTTTGTTTCATTTAAAAAGGTAATATTAGTGGCTTGTAGTGGTTAGAGACAGCGGAAGATGGCCTTTTATCAGCTCACCATCAGTGGCTTAGGTAAAACAAAAATCAGCCATAGACCTCTTCAGCCCATCAGAAGCAGGCCCCCAGTTGACATGCCTCCTATTTTACAGCTCAAGAAGCTCTACTGTTAACCTTCTAAAAGTCTTTTGTGACAGGAAATGCTTTTTTGATAGCAGGACTAGCCCACCTGCCCAGTAGTAAGTCTGAGGTAGAGAGATGCAGGCTCTAGACCTTGAAGATTGCTCTAATACCAAAGATTCTTATACCTGGTGCAGGCAAGAATAGGTGGGTGTGTGCATATATTTAGTATTGTGCTGGGGCAGATGGAGCCCACTGTGTACATCTCTTCCCAACGCTGCATTCAGTGACATGATGTTGGTAGCTTGAAATTGACCATGGAAATCAACAAACACTACAAATAAAGGCTTGCTTTTGTTTGTTTGCTTGTTTGTTTTTACTTTTTTTAAAAGAGCCAATTGTTAATTTACCTGTGCATGACTGAATATATTCCATAATTTATCTTTTCTTTCAGTATAAACACATTTTCCCCATTCTTTACTATAACACAAAAAACCTTCAGTGGATATATTCTATGGAATTTTGTGCACATATGTGTGAGTTCCTTTAGCATATAGACCTAGGAGTGGTGTTTCTATCCTATGAACTGTGCACATTTCAACTTCATTAGATAGCATCAAATTGATGTCCTACTAGATTTCCTATTTTCTTACCTTCTTGTTGACACTTGATATTGTCAGTCTTCTTAATTTATGCCAATCTTAGCTTGAGGTGAGTATTTTACTGCTATTTGAATTTATATATTTTCTGAATACTTATTAGGCTAAAAACCTTTTTACATGTATATCGGCCATCTGGGTTTTTTGTGAATTAGCTACTCATATTGTTTGTTCATTATTTCCTTAGATAATCTCTTTTTCTTGTTATTGATTTGTAGAAATTGTTTACATATCCTGAATACTTATTCTTATTCAATTATATGCACTATACATATCATCTCTCATCTGTGGCTTATCTTTTAATCATGTTATGTTTTTGTCATGAAGAAGTTTAAATTTTGATATAGTCAAATGTATTATTCTTTTCCCCTATAATTTCTATGTTTTTTTCATGTTCAAGCAATCTTTCTTGAACTCAAGGTTAAAAATATGTTCCTATATTTTCTTTTTCAAAGTTTATATTTTCATATTTACATTTTTAATCTATCTAGAATTTGTTTTTGTGAATGGTGTCAGATGAACATTTAATGTTTTTCCTCAGATGGAAATGCAATTATTCCAATATTATTATGAAAGAGACCAGGATTTCCCTCTTGACTGTTTGGTTCCTCTCATACACATGTGTTTGCATCTATTTGGATATTACCTATTCCAGGCTATAGATTCATTTTGTCTTTATTTTTGGAACTATTACACTCTAATTATTGTAATTTTACAAAAGTTCTTGATATTCTTTTAGGGCGATTCTTTTCTCTTTATTCATCCTTTTCAGAATTTTCTTATATATTCCTCAAGGTTTACTCTTTCATGTGAATTGAACCGTTTGTCAGCTTGACAAATTCCACTGAAAACCCTGTTAGATTTTTTACTAGAATGAAAATGAATTTATAGATTAATATTGAAATAATCTATTAATATTTCATATATACGTATAGAGAGAGAGAGAGTCAGGTTTTTTTATGTCCTTCAATAATTGCTTTATAACATTTCCATAATATTTGAATTTATATTTTATTTGAATTAAATAATAATAAATTTTAAAATTATTTTTGTTTTTATTGTTAAGAGGATCTTCTGTTATATTATATGAATCGCTATTGCTGCCCTATAGGAATGTCATTACTTCTTATATGCTCATTTCAGTATTAATTTTTCAAACTTTTCCCCAGTCTCTGAAGCTTAAGCATTTAAGGTAAACTTAGTGTCTGTCCTCGAAAGAGTCAATGCTGTTATCTTTGACTACCTTTTTTAGCACTACGGTACATATGGAAGGGTCAAAGTTTCTAATACAACCGTCAGGGTAAAGTCTAAAAGGTATTTATGACAAGGTGTCTGCTAAAATCAGCTCACTCGCAGCAATGGCTTGGACTAGATCCACATGCATTCTCTCCTTTACCTTGTTTTTTGCCCACATAGCAGCTGTATCGGTAAGTAGAGTCCTGCTTTTTGGATATTTAGAAATATTAATTCTAGTATACGTTATCCATTTTCTGTATATTTATTTTTTTTCAGATTAAGTATCTTCCTAAAGAAAATGGTAAGAATTAGTTCAAATGCACAGAGAGTGTTTTTGAACTTTTTTCGTTCAGCAAGGCTAATAATATTTTTTTTCCCTCACTTTTAACAGTACATGATGCAGACTTTGGTGAACAGAAGGATATTTCAGCAATCAATTTAGGTGAGGTCAATTTTTGCATATTAAAGTATTGAAATTACTTAAAACCCAGTGATGGGATTACTGAAAAGCACTTTCCTTCATTATACTGTATTGTGATTCTTTGAGGGAGAAATATTTATTGATGCTTTGTGAGAAATTGCATTTTCTGAAAGATAAAAATGTGGAAAGAGAAGACAGTTAGACCAGACATTCTAGGAGAGCTAGGGAGTCCTCAATGGATCTAGATACATAACAAGTTTCTCTTTATAAAAAATTTATTTTTCCAATTTGTATTTGGAAGAAAAGGAAAACAAATAGATAATTATTCTGATTGTTAAAGAAAAATATAAGAATAAGCCTCTGGTTATATTTAGTGGGGAAACAAAACCTAACCCCTCCACTGGCCATGATATTTTTATGTGTCCAGTCTTGTTGTGAAGTAAGTGCTGTTTTCATTTTTTGGGGGGAGGAGCAAGTGGCTTCTCATGGTTAGAGTGACCTGCTCAGGATCATAGGTAGCAGTGACGGGGCTCACTTCCAGATCTTGCAGCCCGTACCTTAATAGCTCAGTGCTATCTGAAGACTACAAAATGAAAATGCCTATACCTAAGGGTCAATTTTTCTGGCGTTCTCTCACTCACAGAGAAGCCAGTTAGTTGATATTTAATTGGAATACCTGGAGAATGGCTGCATAGGCAGCGCAGAAATAGTTTAGGAAGGTAAATGGGTGAATGCATGAATGAGTCCCAAGACTTCAGAGCCAGGCACTAAAATAACTCTTTTTAGAGTCAGACATGGTGTAAACAGTTCAGAGAATCTGATGTTATTTTACAACAGGGCTGGGATTTGAATTTCTAGAGTTTTTCTAATCTCATCCTTATCTATCTAATAAAAATTAATTCTTTACCTCTTTGCCATTTTGTACTCTTCAGGCCTACCACCACCTCTGAACTTTGACCCCAGTGAAGAAATCTCATTACCATGTAATCTTTTTTTAGGCCATTTCAACCAAACCACCAGGATTGATTGGGTTAGCCATATGGCCAGATTCTAACACTGTAAATTGATGGTGAAAATCATATAGAGAAAATTGCCACCTTTCGCCATCTTCTTTTTGCCTCACAAGGCTGACTTAACATTTCTTATCCTCCACCCCAAGACCTGCTCCTCTCAGTCCTTTTCATTTCAGTAAATGTAACTCACTCCTTCTAGATTTTAGGCTCAGAATCTTAGAGTTGCCCCTAACTCTTGTCTTTCTGTCATACCTTATGCAAAATCTGTCAGCAGATGCTATTAGATCTACTTGATCCTTCCTTCCTTCCTTCCTTCCTTCCTTCCTTCCTTCCTTCCTTCCTTCCTTCCTTCCTTCCTTCTCTTCTCTTCTCTTCTCTTCTCTTCTCTTCTCTTCTCTTCTCTTCTCTTCTCTTCTCTTCTCTTCTCTCTTCCTTTTTTCCCAAGATATGGAGTCTTGCTCTGTTACCCAGGCTGGAGTGCAGTGGCACAATCTCAGCACACTGCAACCTCCACCTCCCGGGTTCAAGTGATTCTCCCGCCTCAGCCTCCCAAGCAGCTGGGATTACAGGTGTCCACCACCATGCAAGGCTAGTTTTTGTATTTTTAGTAGAGAAAGGGTTTCTCCATGTTGGTCAGACTGGTCTTGAACTCATGACCTTGTGATCTGCCCACCTCATCCTCCCAAAGTGCTGGAATTACAGGCATGAGCCACCGTGCCCGGCCTACATCTACTTTCAAATCATCCCACAGTTGAGACTTTTCAGCACTTTTACTGTTCCCACCTTGGTCAGCCACCTCATATCCGAACTGGTCCTTATAACTGTGCTTCCTTTCTGCCTTTGCTCCCTACAGACTATTCTGCACAACATAGAACTCTTCCTTTATTATCCTTCAGATCGTGCCACTTCTCTGCTCCAACCTTCTAATGACTTCTCCTCCAACACAAAGTAAAGGCCTTAGAGCCTTGATTCCCAAAGTGTGTTCCACAGTCCAAAGTGACTTGTGTCACTCAAGAGCTTTCTCTTGGAAAGGCCGCATTTAAGGATCCACCCCAGACCTACCGAATTAGCATCTCCAATCTGACAGACCCAAGTGATTTCTATGCATATTAGAGTGCGAGTCGATCTGCTGAAACAGGATTTGTGACTACTCTTCCTCTTCCCACTTGAGCTCTCCAGCCACCCTGACTGCACAGCTCCTCCTCTAAGGAAGTGATTTTCAATGTGCTGTCCCCCAGCCAGCAGCATCAGTAAACTTCTCAGGAATGAACATCCTTAGGCCTCGCCCCAGACTTAATGAACCAGAAATCCAAGGGTGGGGGCTCATCAACCTGTGTTGACCAAGCCTTCCAGGGGACTCTGATGCTCAAGTTTAGGACCACTGTCCTAAGACATCAAGGCTTTCCTGCCACAGGACCTCTCTATCTGGTGTTGCCTTTACCTCCACCACACTTCCTTCATTCCCTTACTCTATTGTATTTCTGCTAAAATGCCACCTCTTCTGGGGGGCCCTCCCTGACCACTCTTTAATAAAATAGCAAACCTATCTCACCTCAGCACTCTTTCCCACCTTACCTTTCGTTTGTTTCTTTTTTATTGTACTTTTCACCATTTGTCATACTTTACAGTTATTTGTTTATTTGTATGTCTCCCTCTTCCCCCAATCAAGAGTGTCATTTCCTCAAGGACTTTGTTTTATTCTCTGCTATGTCCCAGCATCTAGAATAATGCTTCAGACACATTAGGCATTTAATAAGTGTGCACTACATGAACAAATTGGGTAATGAATAGATTGAGGCTTGCTTTCACTGGATGTGCACTTCTTTGGGAAGTTCTCCCTGCCTCCCATGACCCCATCCATTCTGTCTGACCACTGGGGCCAAAGTCTGAGTGGGCTCGTTCACTTCACTCTAGAAGAGCTCCCTTGATTCCATTATAATCCAGGCCAGGTGTCAGGAAATACAGACTTTTGCTCAGGACAAACAAATAGTAGAACTATTCTCAATGAAAGAATAGATGGACCAGAACAAAGTCCCTTTATTTAAAAGATTATTCAAATCTGGGTCCTACCGACAGTGGTACAGTGATGTCATTACTGCTTGTGGTTGTTTAATTGCACTGCTAGCATAGGAATAGGTCAGGGCTAAGGAGGTTAAGCAATCTAGCAAATGTGTGCATGAGGAAGGCAGTGATGCAGGGATAGCCCTAGTTAGTCACTGGCCAGTGAAATCATGATGCCTGCTAATACCTAACACCTCCTTGGTGTCCTATGCATAAATGGAGCTGGTTCCTGAATGAGCCATGGGCTTTGCCAAATGGGGCCTCTGTTGGCTCGTGAGACTGTGGTAATTAATCTCTGCTTTGGTTTCCCGGCCTGTAAATCAGGGCTGTCCTCAGAATGAAGTACAATCCAGTGATTCTGCCTGAAGTTGTTGCATTTTACAGAAAATGTTGCTTGTCACATGAGAGTTATGATAAGTGATGCTCTTTTAATGCTTGAGAAATTTTCCCACAAAGATCTTCCCTTTTAAGAATCTTGCTTACTGAAACAGGATGAGGCCAGGATTAAGCAATACCAGCAGTGGGAGAGTGTATTCTGCTAAGCACCTGAGAACAGATGTTTGGAGGTATGGTTTTGAATGGATCTGTCCACAATCCTCTGGTCTTCCTTATGACGTGGGCAGCACCTTGAGCTTGGTTTCGGAGGGTATCATCGTGTTTTCGTGGGAAAGAGCAGAATACATTCACCTACCCTGGGACAAGAGGCAGAATGGTATGGGGGCAGAAAGAGCCCTGAATGGGAAGGCCGGAGTTTTGATGCTCACTTGGCCCCTGGGTTACATAGTACATCACTTCATGTCGCTGGACTCTATTTTTTTCTCCATTTCTCTCAATATTTTTCTTTTCTTTTTTGAGATGGAGTCTGGCTTTGTCATCTAGGCTGGAATGCAGTGGTGCGATCATGGCTCACTGCAACCTCCACCTCCTGGGTTTGAGCAATTCTCCTGCCTTAGCGTCCTCAGTAGCTGGGACTACAGGTGTGCACCACCAAGCTCAGCTAATTTTTGTACTTTTAGTAGAGAAGGGGTTTCGCCACATTGGCCAGGCTGGTCTCAAACTCCTGACTTCGGGTGACCCGCCCACCTCGGCCTCCCAAAGTGCTGGGATTATAGGCGTGAGCCACCACCCCCAGCCATTCTCTCAATATTTTTCATCCTCCTTATCAGTGCTGCCTCAAATCCCTTTTCTTATAGTCAGTGATCAATAAAATCCCTTCTAACTTATCTCTTACTTTTAAGATTCTTAGACAAGATTTATTGTTTCAAAATTGAAAACAGAGGCTATGACAATATGTGATACTCATTGGCCATTCACATTTGCTCAACTGGAATTTTTGCATTGTTTCGAAAAGTTTTGCCACATAAAGGCTAATATTCAAAGATTTATAATGGCAAAGATTAATTTTATTATGAAAGATGCCTTTTAATAATGTTCACTCAAATATTCTTTTTTTTTAAAAAAAATTTCCATTTCCAGCTGCAGGCTTGGACCTTTTTCAAGGGGACATCCTCTTGCAGGTGAGTACCTGTCAAAGATGCAGTAAGTTCCTCAGGACAGACAGTACCATTGGGTGTCAGTCTCTGCTCTGTCGCCAGCCCTGGGATGGGCACTGTGAAGGAGATAAGAGAAATCTCATCTATAATCTGTTCCAGTGAGGAGTTCCACTATAACTGGTAAGGACAAAAACAGAGGGAAAATAAGTAAACAGCACAATAGAGTCTAAAATAATTAAATGGTTTATCTATTCAATTTTCCTGGGATTGCAGGCCCCCTTTATTTTGTTCTTAATAATTTCTCTGATTTTTCCAAATTATCTCTCAAGGGACTTCTATTGCTTTCATAATCGGAAGAGAAATTGCCACTAAACCGTTTGAATTGTGTGATAGACTGTTTGCTGTGTGAGAGTTTATTGAAGGAGGAGGTCAAGGTGACCTTGAGGACTAGGCTTCCCACTCACCCTTACCTTTGTTTTCACAGAACTCCAGAAATGGCCTGAGAGACCCAAACACCAGGTGGAAGTTCCCCATTCCTTACATCTTGGCTGATAATTTGGGTAATATTAATTGCTCTTAATTAGGAGTTTTCGGTTTAACTCTCTCTCCCCTCTCAGCCTGTTCATGGGCTTCACATTGGGAGTAACCACCAGGGTCTAAGAGGGTTTTCAAATCCTGACAAATCTTTATCTCATGGGGAGAAAGACATGACATTACATCAAAACCAGTGCTACTTAACCAGTCTGAGATACACAGTATCCAAGAATAACTTTTAAAATGCAACACACATTAAACTATTAGTATAACCAGGAGCAACGTAAAAGAGCAAAAACCCAATGAAATATAGTTTGCATCAGAGCAAGGCAAAGTGTGCACTTTGTTTAGGTGAATCTAAATGTAGTGTGAGGATCCTATTTTCAGCATATTGATTTCTTCTCTTTTTGTTACAAGAGAAACATGCCACACTTTGAGAAATAGAAAAGTCCATATTTCACATGTTCACAATCCTTTTTTCTTGGTGTTATTAATGTCTACTCTTTTCTCTCTTGAGAAAAAGATCTGAATATGTTACATTTTACTCATTGTTAGAAATAATGACTAGTAGAATCACTTCTCTGCCTTTCAGCTAAGATTGTGTATAGAACTAACAGCCGGTAGAAATAAATATTAGAAGCCCCATGCAGGCACCCTCAAGCAGTTAACTGACAGCTGAGCAGCCATGATGACTCAATGCCTACAAGGCCCCACCTGCTTAGACAGATGGACAAGATTAGAGTGAAGAGGGAAAGCCAGGACAAGGTTGCTTCATCTTGTTGGGCTGCTAGGCTGCTTATAGTCTCAGGAGATGTAGATTATGTTTCAGTATTTTCCATCCTCTTTATCAGTGCTGCCTCGAATCCCTTTTTATGGAGAACAGCTAGATATAAACAAATGTTGTTGTTCTCAGCTAACACTTGGAAAATTGAGTTATTTTCTCCAGTGTTTGCCTTGCAAATTCATGGAACACCAATACTTAATGGAGCATGATTTAAGAAACACCAACTTTAAAAGGGGTTCTTTCCCATTACAGGTTCTTTTATCCTGGTTGTCACATCTCCGCCACCCTATTATATGCCAGGCACTGTGCCTTCATCTAATATTTTATGTAACCTTCACCATTGCCTCTGTGAGATGTAAGGCAGTGCTTCTCAGACTGTAATGTGCATAGG
Source organism: Chlorocebus sabaeus (assembly GCF_047675955.1). NCBI lineage: Eukaryota > Metazoa > Chordata > Mammalia > Primates > Cercopithecidae > Chlorocebus > Chlorocebus sabaeus. The sequence goes on from NC_132920.1 coordinate 46,936,807, forward strand.
ATTCGTATGAGGAGCTTGTTAACCTGCAGAGTAGGTCAGAGTTGGTGTGTGAGATGTTGCATGTCCAGTGGTCCTCCAGTGATGCTGATGCTATTGGTCCCCACGCAGACCACAGCTTAAGTGGTATGGTCTCTCTAGCTGCAAGGTAGGTAAGAAATTATATTTGAGAGTGATTTGAGACAAGTGACCTGATATAAGATAAAGGTAGTAAGGATACAGCAGTATTTCTCAAGCAACACCGTGTGAAGGTCACCTTTAGTGTTAAAGTTCAGATGCCCAGACCCAGACCACTGTGAAAGCAAGCTTTCTAACTAGAGTTCAGTATTTGCATAGAATTGTTTTATTTAAGTTAAATTTACATAGAGTGAAATACACAAATCAGTATATAAGGCTTTTGACAAACACATATGCCTATATAATGCACACCTCCCTCATTCCATAAAGTTCCTTTCTAGGCAATTCCCATCCCCGCTCCCTAAGAGACAACCACCATTCTGATTTTTCCCTGTGGATTAGTTTTTCGTGATTTACAGCTGATTTACAGATAAATGAGCTCATATACCATAGCATTTATTTTATAAATACTGTGTGTCCAGCTTCTTTGACTTACGTTTTTTAGGTTCTTCCATATTGGTGTGGATCAACAGTTAAATCTTTTATCTTAGCTACTCGGTAATATTTCTTTACATTAATATACTGTAAATTATTGTCCATTTTTCTGTTGGGGCTAGTATGAAGAAAACTGTTGTGATAATTCTTGTACAAGTGCTATCTTATTAATTTATTGATTTTTATTTTCCTGATGACTAGTAATGTTGATCTCCTTTAAAGTTAGTTATTGGTCATTTGTATATCTTCCCTTGTAAAATATCTTCTCTGTTAACCCATTTAAAACATTGGGTTATTTGTTATTTAGTATTGAGTTGTAAGTGTTCTTTATATATTTTGGATATGTCTTTTGTCAGATACATATTTTGCAAATATTTTGCTCCAGATACACTGTTTCTTATCTCCAGTGTCTGATAAGAAAAAATCCATCTTTCATATTGTTGTTCTCCTGTATGTAATGTCTTTTTTCGCTAGTTCCTTTCATATGTCCTCTTTATTTTTGTTTTTATAACAGTTTGATTATGATATGCTTATGTTGATTTTCTTTTTATTCATCCTGCTTGGGCTCACCAAGTTTCTTACATCTTTGAGGTGATTTTTAAATAACCAACTGAAAAATATTAGGCCGTTATTTGCTCAGATATTTTTCTGTGCGTCGCCTATCCATCAGAAACTCTAACTGCACATATCTTAGACTGGGTGGTATTTTTTGCATTGGTCACTAAAGCTCTATTCATTTTTCTGAACATTTTTCTCTCTATCTCTTTTATCATCGCCAGTTAATTTTTAAAAGTATCCAGTGAATTTTTTATTTTGGATATAATACTGATAGAATTTTCACTGGGTTCTTTTATATAATTCCCATTTGTCTGCTGAGATTATTTGTGTGTTCATCTTTTTTTCATTAAATTCTTTAACAAGTATATAATAGAGATTTAAAGTGTTTATCTGCTAATTCTAACATTTTAGTCATCTTGGAGTCTGTTTCTCTAGTACTGCCTTTAATATTATCTATGGATAACAGTTTCCTGTTCCTTCACAGGTCTCATAATTTTTGATTATGTATTAGGCATTATATTACATTGTAGTGATTATGCATATTCTCATTCTTCTCTGAGTTGTGTTAATTTTTATTAGAGCAGTTAAATTACCGCATGATCATCTGGAATTTGTGGAGGCTTTGTGTGGTTTTGTCCTTGGTTCAAGGCAAATCTCTTAGTGCTGGAACATAGTCTTTACTGTTAAGTCACGGTCCTTCTGGGGTTTCAATGGAATACCCGAGTTTCCCCAGCCCCTGTAACTTTGCATGACTCAAACTCCAGATTGTCCCTCCACTGCAGTGGGCAGCAACTGATGTATCTGTTCAGGTTGCTCAGTCTTCCAATGGCTACTTCCCACTAAAGGCCTTGGAGCCTTCTCCCATTTATGCAAAGTTCATGAGTTAGACAAGGATTGAAGAGGCACTTATCCACAAACTTTGGGATGAATCTCCTCCTTGTCAACCATGACTTTCCTTTCCAGGACTTCCTCCCTTGATTTTCAGACACTCAAGTTAAAACTCAGCCCCAAACCTGTCCCTGTGGTATGTTAAGAAAATACAACTGTAGATTTATGCCTGAGTTCTCTCTTTCTCACACTGAAGAAATTAGGGCGTGCCCTCATGCAAAAAGCTGTATGAATGTGAATCTTACCCACTGAAATTTTCCTTTTTTAAAGAAAAAAGTCCTCCATTTTCCACCTATTTTAGCTATTTTCCGGCATATTTAAAGAGTTTATTTTCTTACTTTTTCAAATTTACAACTGTTATCTGTGGGAGGATTAATTAGATTCAAGCTCCTTGACTGTTATGAGCACCAGAGATTCTCTCAAAGGATTCCTAAACTGAATCTAGGTAGCCTTCTTATGCTTATCTTCTAATACACACAGCCATTGGTATCTGAAGTTAACTCTCGTCAAAAGAAAAATACCCAGAATAAATAAAGTTAACTCTTCTCATATTATTTGATCTAGGGTTAAAGGAATGCTAGTGGTTTTCAAAACTAACTTGTTGTTTGTTGTTTGACAGAGAACTATGTACAACTTACTATGCCAGGGCAGTCGGCTAGGAAGAAGAGTTACAATAAGACAAAAAGTATACCCCATTCTCTCAAGGAGCTAACAGTGTCTTAAGTGTAGCAAAACACCTACATAAAGGTGACTCATGAAAATCAAGCTTTGGCCACCTATAATCTCAGCACTCTGGGAGGCCGAGGCAGGAAGATCACTTGAGCCCAGGAGTTCAAGACTGGCCTGAGCAACTGAGACCCACATCTCCAAAAAAGAGAGGGGAGAGAGAGAGAGAGAGAGAGAGAGAGAGAGAAAGGAAGGAGAGAGGGAGGGAGGAAGGAAGGGAGGGAGGGAGGAAGGAAGGAAGGAAGGAAGGAAGGAAGGAAGGAAGGAAGGAAGGAAAGAAGGAAGGAAGGAAGGAAGGAAGGAAGGAAGGAAGGAAGGAAGGAAGGAAAGAAGGAAGGAAGGAAAGAAGGAAGGAAGGAAGGAAGGAAGGAAGGAAGGAAGGAAGGAAGGAAAGAAGGAAGGAAGGAAGGAAGGAAGGAAAGAAGGAAGGAAGGAAGGAAGGAAGGAAGGAAAGAAGGAAGGAAGGAAGGAAGGAAGGAAAGAAGGAAGGAAGGAAGGAAGGAAGGAAGGAAAGAAGGAAGGAAGGAAGGAAGGAAGGAAGGAAGGAAGGAAGGAAGGAAAGAAGGAAGGAAGGAAGGACGGAAGGAAGGAAGGAAGGAAGGAAGGAAGGAAGGAAAGAAGGAAGGAAGGAAAGAAGGAAGGAAGGAAGGAAGGAAAGAAGGAAGGAAGGAAGGAAGGAAGGAAGGAAGGAAGGAAGGAAGGAAAGAAGGAAGGAAGGAAGGAAGGACGGAAGGAAGGAAGGAAGGAAGGAAGGAAGGAAGGAAGGAAAGAAGGAAGGAAGGAAAGAAGGAAGGAAGGAAGGACGGAAGGAAGGAAGGAAGGAAGGAAGGAAAGAAGGAAGGAAGGAAGGAAGGAAGGAAAGAAGGAAGGAAGGAAAGAAGGAAGGAAGGAAGGAAAGAAGGAAGGAAAGAAGGAAGGAAGGAAAGAAGGAAGGAAGGAAGGAAAGAAGGAAGGAAAGAAGGAAGGAAGGAAAGAAGGAAGGAAGGAAGGAAAGAAGGAAGGAAGGAAGGAAGGAAGGAAGGAAGGAAAGAAGGAAGGAAGGAAGACCAAATGTGGCTCCTGCATTCAGAGGAGGGGCACTCAGGGTTGCCTTCATGGAGAAGAGGAAGACTTCAAATGGGCTCTATTTCCATTTATCCCAATGATGTTGAGGCAATTTTTACAAAATTATTACAGAGTTGCTTAGTTCCCTTTTTACAACTTATTCAGGTGTGCAGAAGGAAGAAGAGTTATGATTTAAAAATTAACCACTCTCAGAAATCCCACCATTTGGATTTAGTATAAAAAAAGTCAGATAGCCTTCTAGGAAGCTTGACTTCAGTATAATCACTTTTTTTCTTACATTGTTGTGAAACTACAACTATCTTAGATATATCTCTTCATATTACAGATGTAACTAAATAAGAATAGGCAAAAGTGCATGAAAATCTCCCAGCAGATGGATGCGTGCTCTTGTTGTTATCTGTGTTGTTTCCACAATTAGTTTATTGACTATTTCCATGACTATTTCTTCAATGATCTTGATATGATATTATGACATCCAGGCTGTGGAAGCTCCAACTTGATAGTTTATCAAATGAAATAAAGGCCAGAAAAATATGATGTAATTTCCTGGGCAATAATTGTAAACTATTTGAGAGAAAGCACTAAATCAAATGTGCAAGAAATATAATTTAATTCTATATAGCTTGGCTTAATTTTTAACTTAGATTCTAGCCTTCAGTAAGTTGATGGGAGGGGAAAAATACACACAAAGTAAAACATAATCTCAGTTCCTCTGGAGTATCTTTCTTCTCTACCCCATCTTTGTCTTACAATGCCAAAGTGCATGCATGCTAGGTGAAATGAAAGGCATTTGATCTTTGGTCATTGGTCCCCACAGGTTACCAGTCAGCATCTATTTTTCCTGCCCCTTCAAGTCCATTAGGTTTCTGCTGCTTGGTTACTGAGCTTGGGTTACAGAAATCTTTTCTAAGACTGTGTGCAGTACTAGCTGTCTAGTCTTGCCATCTCCTAGGCATCTTGCTGGGAAGCAGGGTAAAATACCGCATGTGCTTCTTATGCCCTCAGAACCCACAAACCTCTCTAAGGTCTGCTTTCCTCCTCCAGAAAGAGAGAACGTCTTTTTAGATTGGGGTAAGGAACACTATCTCACTGCCTTTCTCTAAGGTACTTTATCTATGTCGACTAAAGTCAGAGCTACTCACAAGTCACTTTTGTTTTCTGCTCTGCCATGTGACTCTCCTGAGGCAATGCACTCTAAATCTCTGCTTCAGTGGGGGAAAGGGAAAGGGAGAAAGTGTTGAAGTTATTTTATTATTTTATTTAGCCATATACACATGTGAGTATTCTTATTTTGTAGACATATTTGCATTGTGCCTTCAAGGTATGCACTTAATGTTTGTGTCCACAACTAATTTTGCACATGTCCATAACCAATTTTGCATTAGTTACCAGGAAATCTATTTATTAACAAAAAATCTATCATGCACCTCTGTGGATTTCATGTGGTAGCATGGTTTTCTCTAAACTATAAGTTATAGATATTATCCAAGGTTTAAACTAACGCTTATCGATATTTTTACTGATGTCTGCAGGGCTGAATGCTAAAGGAGCCATTCTGTATGCCTTTGAGATGTTCCGCCTCAAGTCCTGTGTGGATTTCAAACCCTATGAAGGAGAGAGCTCATATATCATATTTCAACAGTTTAACGGGTTGGTATGAAATTTTACAGAGTGAAAATCATGCATACTTTGGTTTATAAAAAGTGACACATCTCTTTCAAATGTGAAAAGAGGAAATTGGAAAGAAACTAAAAGGAAAATCAAATTGTTCACTGTGAATTTTTAAATTATATAACATTTTTAGCATAGTCTGTACAGAATGAATTATTTGGATATGTCTTGGCTTCAGGGAAATCTATTTCAATACATTTTAAGGTTTAGGTCATGTTTTAAATTAGAGTACTTTTTTAAAAGTCAGCTTTATTGAAGTATAAACTTGACCCTTTAAAGAGTACTGTTCTAAGTTGTAGTACTCTGTTACTAGACTTTGAAAAGTTGTAGATACAGATTTGCTCTTCATAGTTATTTATTTCTAAGAAGAACTAAATGGTGTATCAAGGAAGAAGCCGTTTTTCTTCAATGGTGTTTATGTCAACCAATAGATTGGGAAGCAAAGCCACCATCTGTTGTGTCGCTGTATGTTTGTGTCTTCAGCTCCACTTGGGGGTATTTCCTCACTCCCTTACACTGCAGTTTCCATTGCCGCCTCCAGGCTTTGCCTGCAGTGGTTGTCTGGTTCTGGCCATGAGTGATTTATTTATTTATTTTTGGTGACATGACTATGTTCTTTAGCAGTGATTTCTGAGATTTGGTGCACCCGTCACCCAAGAACTGTACCCAAAGTGTAGTCTTTTATCCCTCACCACACCCCATCCTTTCCCCCGAGTCCCCAAAGTCCATGTAGCAGTCTTTTGCCTTTGCATCCTTATAACTTAGCTCCCACATATGAGTGAGAGCATACAATGTTTGTTTTTTCCATTCCTGAGTTACTTCACTTAGAATAATGGTCTCCAACTCCATCCATTTATATATATATATATAATATATATATATATACACACACACACACACACACACATATGTATATATATGATGGGCATTTGGGCTGGTTCCATATTTTTTCAGTTGCAAATTGTGCTGCTATGAACATTTGTGTGCAAGCATCTTTTTCGTGTAATGACTTCTTTTTCTCTGGGTGGATAGATACCTAGTAGTGGGGTTGCTGGATGAAATAGTAGATCTACTTTTAGTTCTTTTAGGAACCTCCACACTGTTTTCCATAGTCATTGTACTAGTTTACATTCCCATCCACAGTGTAAAAGTGTTCCCTTTTCATGCATCCACACTAGTGTATATTATTTTTCTATTTTTCAATTATGGCCATTCTTATAGGAGTGAGGTGGTATCACACTGTAGTTTTGATTTGCATTTCCCTGATAATTAGTAATGTTGAACATTTTTTTCATATGTCTGTTGGCCTTTTGTATATCTTCTTTTGATAATTGTCTATTCATGTTCTTAGCCCACTTTTTGATGGGATTGTTTGTTTGTATTTTTCTTGCTAATTTGTTTGGGTTCTTTATAGATTCTAGATATTAGTCCTTTGTTGGACATATACATTGTGAAGATTTTTCTCCCACTCTGTGGGTTGTCTGTTAACTCTGCTGATTATTCCTTTTGCCATGCAGAAACTTTTGAGTTTAATTAAGTCTCATTTATTTATCTTTGTTTTTGTTGCATTTGCTTTTAGCTTCTTAGTCATGAAGTCTTTGCTTAAGCCAATGTCTAGAAGTGTCTTTCTGATTTTACCTTCTAGAATCTTTATGGGTTCAGGTCTTAGATTTAAGTCTTTGATCCATCTTGAGTTGATTTCTATGTAGGGTGAGAGAAGAGGATCTAGTTTCATTCTTCTGTGTGTGGCTTGTCAATTATCCCAGCACCGTTTGTTGACTAGGATGTCATTCCCCCACTTTATGTTTTTGTTTGCTTTGTTGAAGATCAGTTGGCTGTAAGTATTTGAGTTTATTTCTGTGTTCCCTATTCTGTTCCATTGGTCTATGTGTCTATTTTTATACCAGTACTTTCCTGTTTTAATGACTATGGCCTTATAGTATAGTTTGAAGTTGGGTAATGTGATGAGTCCAGATTTGTTCTCTTTGCTTAGTCTTGCGTTGGTTATGTGGGTTCTTTTTTGGTTCCATATGAATTTTAGGACTGTTTTTCTAGATCTGTGAAGAATGATGGTGTTTTGAAGGGAATTGTATTGAATTCGCAGATTGCTTTTGGCAATTGTGGTCATTTTCACAATATTGATTCTACTCATCCATGAGCATGGGATAGCTTTCCATTTGTTTGTGTCATCTATGATTTATTTCAGCAGTGTTTTGTAGTTTTCCTTGTAGAGGTCTTTCAATCTTTGGTTAAGTATATTCCTAAGTGTTTTATTTTATGTTTTGCAGCTGTTGTGAAAGGGGTTGAGTTCTTGATTTGATTCTCAGCTTGGTCACTGTCGGTGTTTAGCAGAGCTACTGATTTGTGTAAATTAATTTTGTATCCTGAAATTTTACTGAATTTGTTTAGCAGTTCTAGGAGCTTTTTGGATGAGACTTTAGGGTTTTTTAGGTATACAGTCATATCATCAGCAAACAGTGCTAATTTGACTTCCTGTTTACTGATTTGGATACCCTTTCTTTCTTTCTCTTGTCTGATTGCTTTGGCTAGGACTTCCAGTAGTATGGTGAATAGAAGTAGTGACAGAGGGCACCTTTGTCTTGTTCCAGTTCTCAGGGGAAATGCTTTCAACTTTTTGTCATTCACTATAAAGTTGACTGTGGGTTTGTTGTAGCTGACTTTTATTACTTTAAGGTATGTCCCTTCTGTGCCGATTTTGCTAAAGGTTTTAATCATACAGGGATGGTGGACTTTGTCAAATGCTTTTTCTGCATCTATTGAGATGATTATGTGAATTTTGTTTTTAATTCTCTTTATGTGGTGTATCACATTTATTGACTTGTGTATGTGAAACCATCCCTGCATCCCTGGTATGAAACCCATTTGATCATGTTGAATTATCTTTTTGACATGCTGTTTGATTCAGTTCACCAGTACATTGTTGAGGATTTTTGCATGTATGAACATATTGGGGGATACCAAGGGATATTGGTCTGTAGTTTTCTTTATTTGTTGTGGGGGATGGGGATGTGGTTCCCAGTCTAGTGGAGTTATATTGCAGGAGGGATTATAGCTGCCTCTGCTGAGTTATACAGGTTGCCAAGGAAGTGGGGAAAAGCCTGCACAGGTCTCACCCTGCTCCCATGCAGCCCGCAGCCCTAAAGGCTGGGCTTACTTGCACCGTGCCCTTTCAACAGCACTGAGTCCATTTCCAGGCGGCTGGTGACCAGGGCTGAGAACTTGTCCCTGACCACGAGCCTCCCTGTTGAGAAAGCAAGCAGTCTCACAGGTTTTCAGCATCTCAGGGAGAATGCAGTTGTGATCCAGTTCCTTCAAAGGGTCTATGGATTCTCTTAGCTTTCCTGGTATGTTCCTGCGGTAGTTCTTGGAACAAAAATTCATGATGTGAGTCTCCATACACTGCTCTGTCCAGGCAGCTGCAAGCTAGTCCTGCCTCCTATCACCCATCTTAATCCCGAGTCCTGACCATGGGGTTTTAATAATCATGGATGGATAGTATGATGAAAATGGTAGTTAGCACACAATTTAGCCTCTTAGGAAAAAAATGCAAAAAATAGCAGTTAAATAAAAGAAAAATACTGACAACTGCTTAGATACAAATTAAAAACCTAACTCACCAGAGTAGTTATTTTTGGAGCTTATTTATTTATTTAGAGACAGAGTCTGTCTCTGTCAGCTAGGCTGGAGTGCAGTGGCATGATCTTGGCTCACTGGAACCTCCATTTCCCAGGCTCAAGCAATTCTCCTGCCTCAGTCTCTTGAGTAGCTGGGATTACAGGCATGTGCCACCATGCTCGGCTAAGTTTTGTATTTTTAGTAGAGACGGAGTTTCACTATGTTGGCCAGGCTGGTCTTGAACTCCTGACCTCAGGTAATCAGCCCACCTCGGCTTCCCAAAGTGCTGGGATTACAGGTGTAAACCACCATTACAGGCATGAGCCACCATGCCCGGCCTCATTCTTCCATTTTTTAAAAAACTATACACCTACTACATTCCAGGAAGTATGCTAGACTGTAGGTGCAACAAAATAAGCAATACGGTCTTAGCCCTCAGCAGGCTTACAGTTGGCAGGTGGAGATGGTGGAGAAATTAGTACATTGTCTTAATACATGACAACGAGTGTCCTGGGTTGCAGCAGGGCAGGAGTGGGGCCACTGAGAAAATGTGGGATGAAGCATCAGGGAGAGTTGAGATGAGTGTTAGAGAGAAGAAGGGAGGACAAATTGGGGGCAGGAAGAGGGAGAGAGGGAGAGGGTGAGGGAGGAGAAGGAGGAAGAGGAAGGGGAGGAGAGGATCAAAGAGAAGAAGAGGGAGAGGGTGAGAAGAGAGCAAACATGAACCTGAACCTGGTTACATGGAGAACCCCCTAAGTTCGATGTGCCTGGAGTTTTGCATGTCAGGGGCAGATAATGAGCAGGAGCCAGGAAGGTGAGCAGGAGCCTGGTGATGGAGAGCCATGTGTGAGGGACCTATTGTTTGGTGCAAGGTTCATTTTATGCTAGTTTTCCATTGTAGAAAGATCACTTGATCAACCGTGGTTAAATAATTGAAATAGAGCAAGACTGGTGGCAAGAGATCGATTAACAGATGCTCCAATTTTCCAGGGGAAAAATGGAAGGGACCTGCACCAAGGAACAGGCAGGTGATACAAAGAAGAGGGAATGGATTTCGGAAATATGTGAAAAAATAGATTTATCAGAACCTAACCTTATCAAATTGGTTAGTGGGAGGGATTAGGAAGGGAGAGGAGTCAAAACTCTCTGAGAGTTTGGATTTGGATGACTGGCAAGTGGTAACTTCGTTTGCTGAGGCTGGGAATATTGCTGAAAGAATAACTTTGGGGATGAGGTAGGAGAGTAAACTCATCTTGCGGCATGTGTCTTATTGCTTGAGGTTTTTGCAGGTCATATAAATGGAGATAACCAATAGTAGTTGGATGGTTTATTTTTCCGTACAGGGGAAACATTTAAAGTATATCTCAGGCCTAGCAAAGACCACACATTTCAGAGGCTCTCTGCTTTTGACTACTGCATTTTGTCTCTTGGCAATCTCTGACCTTCAAGAAAGTACTAAAACCTTTAATTTTTCATTGAAAATGTCAGAGAAACAATTAACTTTCTTAACAATTTTATTTCCATTCTTCAGCTACCGCTTTTGCATCATTTTTTTTCATAAAGAAAACGCCTTAAAAATACAACAAAATCCACATAATTACTTTCCAAAATTCTCCCTTTCCCAGTGAAGCTCTCTCGGCTTCTTTTTTTGTTTTCAACTGAGTCCCAAGTACTTGATTAAGGGGTAGGTCAGCTTTGAGAGACATTCTTTGTAAAAACGCTGATCTGGGAAGCCCTATCACCTATGGCCAGGAGGTGTCTCTGTTACAAATAATTTAAGAGAGGAAAAAAGAGAGGAAGATATTTTGGGAAGCGACTGGCCCAAAGTGCTACTAAACCCTTCCAGGCACTGGTCCCCTGAAGTTGGAGGCTAACTGGGGCTCTCTCAGAAAGACAAGGTCAAAAGTTCTCAGTGAGGTGGAATGTATGGTATTTTTGCAACTTATGTCTTTCTGTTGGGGTAGGAATTTAAAAAGAAAGATAAATAATAAATGCTTTCTCTGAGTTGTGAATATTTTGCAGAGGAAACTCTGATTTGGTAATAAAATGCCACTATCAGAGAGGCAAGTTGATCATGGTTACATTTGCATAACACTGTAAATTTACTAAAAGTCATTGAATTGTATACTTAAAGAATTTTATAGTATGTAAATTACGCCTTAATAAAGTTATTAGAAAATAAATAACTAAGACTCATCTTTGAGTTAAAGTCAAATGTTAGCCTTTAAAGGTATACTATGTCAGTAATCTTGGGGAGAACAATGGCAGGTAAGACACTGTGACTGTCATCATGAAACTTGCAATCCATTGGTTGCATTTATGACTATCAGGAAATCTTTCTTTTCTGCTCAGCATTGGTTAAAATATAGATCCTCATTGGATAATTTAAAGCCAATAGGAGACAATTTGTGGAAAGCTTTGGGTTTGCTAATAGAGGTGAAAAATTGGGTTTATGAGAAGAGAAAAAATAATTGGGAGGGGGTGTGGAAAGAGGAAGACATTCTATCACAAGGAATTTAGGGAATCTATCAGAGGTTCTCGAGCCCATTTATTTCAGAAGGAAGTTATGGGTCCTCCTTGCCTGATACCCTTTAGAAATAAGTTAGGCAGCCTTCTCTGTGATGTCATAACACTATAGATCTGCTATTTGCAAAGACACAGATTTTATTAATTTGCTTTTTAATGAGGTTCTTTTTATGGTCATAAAATATATGCTTGTTCATTATAGGAAATTTGAAAATTTATTAAAGTATAAAAGGGCTGGGTGCAATGGCTCACACCTGTAATCCTAGCATTTTGGGAGGTCAAGGAGGGCAAATCATTTGAGCCGAGGAGTTTGAGACCAGCCTGGGAAACATGGTGAAACCCTATCTCTACAAAACAATAAAAACATTAGCTGGGTGTGGTGGCACATGCCTGTAGTTCCAAGTCCCAGCCTCTCAGGAGGCTGAGGTGGGAGGATCATCCGAGTAGAGGAGGCTGAGGCTGCTGTGAGCTGTGATTGTGGCACAGCAACCTGAGTGATAAAGTGAGACCACCTTCTCAAAAAAAAAAAAAAAAAAATTAAAGAAAAGCAAAAAGAAAGAAAAGAAAAAAAATTAAATCAACAACAGCTTTCCCTTGGACAACAATTTTTCAGATAAAGGCAATAGTGTTATTCTTTGGAGTGCCCTGTGGGTTTGTGGAGGTGAGGAGGAATGCCCATTTTTATTGCTTTCTACCTTAATGAATTGTTATGATAGGATTGATTTGCTTCTGAGTATATGCCACTTTTATAATGTATTATATCTTCACTTTTAAAGCCTGCATAGTATTCCCTCTGGGGAATGTTCTTTAAGCGTCCCCTATCTTTGGACCATTAGCATATGAGAATGCTGTTGGTAATTTCTTTTTAAAATCAAGCCTAATTCCCTCCTAATTTGTGTTTTGCGGTACTGTGAATGACAGCCACTTAAAAATTCTCTAGAAGAAATGTTTCCTCTTCTCCTCTTTAAAGGTGCTGGTCTGAGGTTGGTGACCAACATGTGGGACAGAACCTTTCCATTGGCCAAGGCTGTGACTATAAGGCCATCATAGAACATGAGATCCTGCATGCTTTGGGATTTTACCACGAGCAGTCAAGAACGGACCGGGATGATTATGTGAACATCTGGTGGGACGAAATTCTTTCAGGTGTGATTGGGTGGAGATTGCTATCACATTTATCACTGGCTGAGACCAATCCTGGAATGACCAGGCCAAATCTGTGTGGACAGGAGCTACAGCCTCTCTAGTGGGAACAAAGACTATGAAGAGGTTATGATTTGTTGGCCCTTTATGTGGGCTGTGCTGATCTGACCGTAATTCATGGCAGATAAGGGTCTCAGGGATCGGTGTTAATTCACCGTGGGGGTCAACTGAAAGTTAATCAGAAGCTTTGCTTTGTATCAGAGTTTTCATTAAAACTCTATCTAAAACTGTCTACTTTCCTGTCTTAATGAGGAAAGTGAATCCAGATATTACAGTCATTTCTCTGGATGTGAAATCTCCTGTGCCTCTAGAAGGCTGTTTGAGGTTTAGTTGATTATTCCATGACTATAGGACATACTTGAGAAGTATTTTTTTCAGTTGCTTTACCAAATCAATAAAAAATGTTTAAAAACAAAAAATACATGTTTTTATCTGAAATAACACCCCAATTATGTTAATTCTGACTAGTTGTCTGGGTTCTGATTAATCAAAGGTTAATGTTTTTTTCTTCCTTGTTTCTAAGCACCTTGCTGCTTCTGCCTCCATCTCATACTATGCAAAAGATAAGTTTTGTCTTACATATTATTCAGTTATATTATTCTAAAAATTTCATTGTTCTTTAGGTTTTTTGTTTTGAGACAGAGTTTTGCTCTTGTTGCCCAGGCTGGAGTGCAATGGTGCGATCTCAGCTCACTGCAACCTCTGCCTCCTGAGTTGAAGCGATTCTCCTGCCTCAGCTGGGATTATAGGTGTGTGTCACCACACCTGGCGAATTCTGTATTTTTTAAGTAGAGACGGGGTTTCATCATGTTGGTCAGGCTGGTCTCGAACTCATGACCTCAGGTGATCCTCCTGCCTTGGCCTCCCAAAGTGCTGGGATTACAGGCATGAGCCACTGTATCTGGCCTTTATTTTCCTTAATTGTTTGAGACAATGAAGTAGAGTGCTTTTGAGTACACTAGAACATTTATTGAGCAGTTTCCTGATGTGCTAGGGAAAAAAAAAAAAAGTCAGTGCTATGTTTCTGAAGATAACTAGTTTTTAAGTAGGAATTAGTGTAGAGAATTACTGCAAAAACATTGTTTTCGGCAGTAAGAGATTAATGCAACTTTAATGTATTTAAAATGCCTTAACTGTTTCCAGGCATGGCTTTTATAAAAACATATCATATTAGATCCCAATTTTATATGCGGATTCATATATTGCAGTGCATCTATAATAATTTTACTTTTAGGGGCTTGGAAAAACTGACCAACCTTTAAAATTAAGTATGAATCTTCAAAAGTTTTCTGCCAGGACTGTAATAGTTCATTTCAGAGTAAGATAGTCAATGATTTTCACATGTGATCAGGGCAGAGCACGCTGGCTAATCAAAATCACCTGTGAGGTTTCTCATCCTGTGCCTTCCCAGTCTCTTGTATTCTGGTAACTCTATGAATGTGGGTCGGTGTAGTAAGGAAGAAAACTGTAACTTATAAGTCTAATAGGTCACCAGGTTTGAGCCTACCCACTTACTCCAACCATCTTACCACCACCCACTGGACCAGAGGCCAGATAGCACTCTTCTTTGCCTCCCAGTCCAATCTAGAAAAGTTTTGGAGCATATTCACCCAGAGATGAAATAATAGCTCAGGCTTCGTGTACCTATCTCTCAGTAGTAATTGTGTTATAACTGTGTGTGTGTAGAAGGAAGAAGGAAATGGAGTAATAGGTCAAAGGACTGAATCTCTGATTGCACTACTCAGGGGACTATTAGACTTTGTCTATATTTGCCTGTAAGCCCTAATTTCTTATCTTCCTGTGCATACACTTGGCTTTGATAAAAATTTTGTAAGAAAGCAGAAAACATTCCTATTTTCAAGTCTTATAGAAGACAATACTTAGTGCTTTTAAAATGGTTTTAGGCCAAATGAGGTTCCCTTTATCGGAGTGAGGGACATTTGCCAGGGTCAAGTGCAGACTTGCTCAGCTCTGGTTTGAGCACGGGTTGCTTAACACATATTTGCTTGTCTCCTATCTGTGTTTTCATCAGGTACAATTCCATATATGTAAATTGCCTGCAACCACGGGAGAACTGTTCTCAAAAGAGACATCAAATCTAATAAGATTATCAACCCAGGCAGTATTATATTTATCAGGGTAATTTATGAGTTTTATTGATTTAACTTTGGTTAATGACAAGCTTTCTGTTTAACTTAAGAAGACACAGTACTGGCAACGTAATTCTCTCCCAATGTCTATCTCCATTTCTTGAATCAGAATTGTGTTTTTGAAATTTGTTTCCTTATGCTAGGGAAAAAACTCAACTTTTGAGGTCTAGCAGGGGTTGACAAACTATAGTCCATGGGCCATATCTACTTGCTTTTGTAAATAAAGCTTTATGGAAACACAATCATAACCAATTGTTTAAGTATTGTCTATGGCTGTTTTTGTGCTACAATGGCAGACTTGAGTAGTTACAACAGAGAACATATTTTCTATGTACTCTAGAACAGGTTTGCTGACTGACCCCTGGTTTATGGGATCACATGCCCTGGATTATAGCCCCTTTTCAGCTCTCAGCTGTGAGTCCCTATCCTATTCACTGTTGGGGGCCACTAGCAGCCTAGCACAGCTCTCAGTGGATACTAGGCCCAACAAAAACATGTTGAATACATTTTTAAAAATTATTCAAAATTCTGTTTGTTAAGTATTCTCATAAGAATCCATGAGTAATACAGATTAAAATAATCTAACCTGATGGGATTTTTGTTTTTGTTTTGAGACAGAGCCTTGCTCTGTCATCCAGGCTGGAGTGCGGTGGTGCAATCTCGGCTCACTGCAACCTCCACCTCCCGGGTTCAAGCGATTCTCATGCCTCAGCCTCCTGAATAGCTGGGATTACCAGCGTCCACCACCATGCCCAGCTAATTTTTGTATTTTTTACTAGAGATGGGGTTTCACCATGTGGGCCAGGCTGGTTTCGAACTCCTGGCCTCAAGTGATCCACCAGCCTCAGCTTCCCAAAGTGCTGTGATTACAGCTGTGAGCCACTGTGCCCTGCCTCTAATCAGATGATTTATGGAAAATTAAGTAAAGCACATCCAGTGAGTTCAAAGCGCTTTGCTTCAGGAGCCACTGAGAGTTACCAAAAGATTCTAGACTCTTGATGCTCTTTACAATTCCATTACCTCAAATGACATCCTAGGACCAAGTACTGTGGAGGGATTAACTTTCCACTTCCCTGTTAGAGCCATTGTTTCTTGTAGACCTGTCCCACCTTCAAAAATGCTTTGATCTCTCTCAAGTAATTCCTAATACAATCCCCATGAGTTGGGAGAATGAAACATCAGTATTCAGATTTTACAGTTAAAGCAAGATATTGCTCAAATGTGGTCTTGCTCCTTAGCTTTTCTGAAAGCATTCAGAGACTCCCTCAGGCACCTGCTGGAGCACCATCTGGCCACACCACACTTCTGCAGTCCTGCATGTAACTCTGTATGAGGCAGTTACGTTTTCTTCTCTCTAATTGTTCAGAGTAACTGGATGAGGCCAGGCACGGTGGTTCATGCCTATAATCCCAGCACTTTAAGCGACCGATGCAGGCGGATCACCTGAGGTCAGGAGTTCGAGACCAGCTTGGCCAACATAGTGAAACCTCATCTCTACTAAAAATTCAAAAATTAGCCAGGCGTGGTGCGGTGCGCCTGTAATCCCAGCTACTCAGGAGGCTGAGGCAGGAGAATTGTATGAACCCAGGAGGCGGAGGTTGCAGTGAGCTGAGATCTTGCCATTGCACACCAGCCTGGGGAACAGAGCAAAAACTCCGTCTCAAAATTAACAAGCAAACAAACAAACAAAAAATGACTGGACAAAGAGCTAGAGAAGAATATGAGGATGGGAAGTTATGACTGGAAGAGTTAGCCTCATTTGCAGTCAGTTTTCCTATCACTCCACAAGAAGAAAATCAAAAATCTGCAAAACTTTCCATTAATGCAGCCCAAACAGTAAATTCCCAATGGTTATTAGGCAATTCAAAGACCCTCTGATCTGTTATTTTGTTCAGTTTTTTACATGGCAGCACATCTTATCTCACTTTCACTAATCTCAGAAAAATATCTACCTTTCCTCTTTTGACAGGAAAATAAGTTTTCTTCTTCCTATTTTATTTTTGTTCTCCATGAGGCTATTGCTGACACAGAAGGATGTGAGCCTTGATTGACAGGATCCCCTGTCTTGCTTTCAGCTGCTTACCTTTCCTTCTGCCCCTCAGATTTCCTTCTCCTAACCCATGAAGAGTAGGCCAGGTACAGCTCTCGGCACACTCAGTGGATGAGATACTTGGCTGTTAGAACGATGTGTCTTGAACATAATCAATTGTGAACATTTTCCTGAATTCAAAAATTGTTTTTCCTGTCCTTTGGAATGACTTCCTCAGCTTTGCTATTTTACCTTCTCTTTCTGAAAGTCTTACACACACATACACACACACACAGATACACACACAATTATATATATTTATAATGTGTCTTTGGTGTAAACGTGTACATATACTTAGTAATTTCTAATATTTATCTGTATTCTATACGTATTTTAGTTATTGCAATATTGTACACATTATTGTATATTAATATATTAACTAATAATAATCAATGATACATAGTAATTTTACATTATATTGCTTATAAAATATAATTTATATTTAGATTTAAATATATACTTGAATATAATAAATCTATTTTATTAGATTTATTTATATATTATTATATATCTATATATTATTTATAGAGTAGATACAATCAATATAATATTTATTAATATTAATATTTATTAATATGTATTAATATATAATATATAATATTTATATATTATATATTATTTATAATATATTTATTTAAATATAATAATCTATTTATATATATATATTTAATAACTATTTCCCTTTTTTGGAGGGTCTCTGGGTCTGTAGTCAAAGAGCAGCATGGGGAAAATACCATGACAGAGCAGGACCTGTGGATTCTCTCCCTAACAGGTTACCAGCACAACTTTGACACCTATGATGATAACCTCATCACAGACCTCAATACACCCTATGACTATGAGTCTTTGATGCACTACCAGCCTTTCTCATTTAACAAGAATGCAAGTGTTCCCACCATCACAGCCAAGATCCCTGAGTTTAACTCCATTATCGGACAGCGCCTGGATTTCAGTGCCATTGATTTAGAGAGGCTGAACCGAATGTACAATTGCAGTGAGTACCTCCGTTTCTGAGAACTTGGTAAATTAGCCTCAGCAGAGATTCCCTCAGCCTTAGAGATTTCCTTTACATTTTCCTTTACTCTTCTTTAATGTTCTAGCTAAAAGAATAAGAACAAACTGCATAACTTTTGTTGGTCTACTTCTAGACCCATTTGTTTAAGTATTGTCTATGGCTGTTTTTGTGCTACAAGGCAGAGTTGAGTAGTTAAAAACAAAAAACAAACAAACAAAACTATAACACCAACCTTACAGGGTGGTTACAAAAACCAGTTATGTAGTCGTGTTTTGTAAAGTCAAAGTACTGGACAAATGTAAGGAGCTGTTATTGTCTAGCTTCTTTTGCTTCTTTTGGAGGATGCATTATTATGTAAAGCTCAAGATACGTGATAGACTTGAAAGCATTTTGTATCCTGTGAAATTCTTTATGTACATTAGCTATTCCTAGAGTAATCTAATCCTCTGGGGCAGGGTATTTTCTAAAGATGATCCCACTAGCCTTCAGAGACAAAATATTTGATTCTGTTCAGTAAGTATGTACAGAAGACCTACTAAGTACAAAGTCAAGTATTATAGGTACCTTGTTCTTGATCTAAAGGCGTTTATGGTTGGTATTTACATAGCAGAGAATGATTATAGATTTTTTTAAAATCTTGACTCTGTGAGGTAGGTAGGGCTGTGTCTATATTAGCAAGTACTAAGATCCGATGATAGTAAGATTTGCGTTTGAGAAACAGTCAAGAAAACAAGCTTGTGCTCCTGTTGTATCTGAACAATGAGGCTTTAGTGGCTTAAGACATTAGCTATTTGGAATGACTCTTTCATTTTTAACCAGATGATAAAAATATCATTTGCAGCCACAACTCACACTCTTTTGGACCACTGTACCTTTGAGAAGGCAAACATCTGTGGGATGATTCAGGGCACCACAGATGACACTGACTGGGTCCATCAGAACAGTGCTCAGGCTGGAGAAGTGGATCACACCTTGCTGGGACAATGCACAGGTCAGTGAAAGTGGAAAACAAACACATTGATGTGGTTCAACAGGTTCGATTACGTTGTGCTAATCACCAAGTTTTGCCTCAGTCAGAATGTTAGTTATCAAACTTGAAAATCTGAACAAGGACAAAAAAATTTCTCATATCTTAATTATTAACTCAATAGAAAGCATCCAGTCTCTGGGCACACAAAAGAAAGATGCATTTAAGCAAAACTGATATTGGTATATGATGGATAAGATAAAACCTCATAAATAAAGGCAACGTCTGTAGAGCCACACCCTCCTAAAGAAATATACTGTGAGTCACATATGTAATGTAGAATTTTCTAATGTCCACATGAATCTGGCTCTGTGGCACAATGGATAACACATCGGACTTTTAATACCTATGTGAAAAAGTAAAAGAAAACAGGTGAAATTAATTTTAATAATGTATTTTGTAACTCAGTTTATCCAAATAGTAGCATTTCAACATGTAATCAATATAAAAGTTGTTATGCGATGCTTCACTTTTTTCAGGCTAAGTATTTTAAATTTGACACATATTTTACTCCTGCAGTGCATCTCAGTTTGCACTGGCCACAATTCAAGCACTCAATAGCCACATAGGTTTGGTAGCCACTGTATTGGATAGCACAGCTTCAGATACTTCCTACATATGGTTTGTGTAGTGAAAAAGACAGACAGTTATGGACTAAGTGACTTCACCACTTACTAATTGAAATATGGCTTCACCATTTACTAATTGTGACCACAGGAAGTTGTTGTCATGTGTGTGCTTTTTCTAAAAGTCTTGGCTTTTGCAAGCCTCTGTAAACATCAAGATATTGATGTCTACCTCACAGTGACAATGGAAGAAGATAATGCATACAAAGCCCCTACCTGCAGACCAGCAGCTTCACTTCCCATTTTTCCATCTTCCCTTTCTCTCCAGAGGTTCCATTTATTTTGTTTTTCCGTTTTAGCCTTCTAGTGTTCTGTGCCTGCCATTGAATTCATCTTAACCATATTTGGAAGCAGATGAGGTTACAGATTGTTATAGCTTTTTAAAGACTAGACTATTGCGAAGTCACTTAGTCTATAACTGGCTGAGAGTTGGCGAGATTCCCTTCCCAGAAGGGACACAGCCTGTCACCCAGATTCCAGGCCACCACAGGGAATGTCAGAGGTGATAAGCCACTGACACTTCCTCCACCTTTGGAAGAGGGTAAAAGTTTCTGTCACAGATGAGATTATCAAACATATCATTCCAAGTGTCCAAAGGTTGATCCAAGCCTGAAGTGCTCTCTAAATTTCCATTTTAGCCTCTAATCCAACCTATTCTGTGGGCTTGCTGCTAGGCTAATGTACAATTGCCAGCTAAACACAAAGGTAATCTTTACTGTGAGAGGAATCTGCTGAAAGAATGTTCTAGTAAGAGAAAAGGACCACAGTCCAGAGGAAAGATCTGGAAAAGCTGTATCGGTTAACTTGAGCAGCTATTATGCTTCTTTCAGAGGAGGTATTTAATGAAGCATGTCCCTCTGCTAGAGAACTCTTGCGTAGTTACAGGTGGATGCATAGACATGAAGAGCTCAAAGGACCCCTTGGGAGGATCTCTCCCATTCAAAACCCACAGAAATAAATAAACACCTAGGTATTGGCAGAGCTGGGGATAATTCAGGCCTCCTGAGTTCTGGACTTGAATTATTTGACTCTCAATGAATGCTTCATAAAAGAATTCCTCAGTAAGAATTACCTAGAAACCTTTTTAGCCTTGTACACTCTGTTTTTTTTTTTTTTTTCTAACCCAGGCATTCAATATATAATTATAATTCAGAGGTCTCAGGCAAGTTCAAATATTGAGAAGAAGCTACAAGGGAATATAATTTGCCCTGCTTTAATATTAAAGTCATTGTGATATTTTAAGCGTGGTAGGAGGCTTATTTAAACCGTGATTACTTGCTGCTGATATGAAAGGCAAGTGCCTCAGTGTGAGGCAGGATGAAGCTGGGAGCATCACGGAGCAACACTGGAGTACCCAGCACTACAGTGCACACTTACTTTATTTTTATCTTGGGAAATGTTTTGATTGAAGCATTTTGATATGGAGTTGAGTGTTGGAACACAGGATAAAGAACTTCATATGCAAGAATTTTTCATTGTGCTTGACTTTGACAAGTGTGTGGTTTACCAAATGGTACATTTGTTTAGCTGCTTGATTGTTTTTAGGGGAATGAGTTTTGAGGTATCTTAGCCAGGTAAACCCCATCTCTGGCACTATTGTAGACACTTTTCACCCTCTTCAGTGTCCTTCCAATGCCTTCCTTTACATTCAGGAGAAATTTCCATTTAGTCTCTAATGTGTCCTGAATAGCCCTTCTTATAAATAGTAAAGATTATTTTTTGCCACTGATTATTTTTGCCACCTAGTTATTAGGCTAGCAACAGGGGAAATTGAACCCTTATCATTGTCAATGTTTAAAACCAAATCCTAAACCTTTGAATTCCAGTGTCTTATACAATGACGAGACCAACCCAACTCTTTTCCTTGGAATGAATCTCTAATTTAAACGACGAAGTCAATGAGAATAATAGAATTCATCTCACAGACACCAAATTCCATCAAACATTGCTTGAAGTCTGTGTTTCTTTAAGTCAGAGGTATACATTTCACAATCTTGGAACAAAGGCAATCAAACGCAACAGTGGAGAGCAAGCTTTAGCCAGTGACTAAGTCCATTGAGACGGAGAATATTTGTTGACAAATGTCCTTCTTTTTATTTTCCTGTGAAGATTTGTAGCCTTTGTTGCCTGGACAATGGCCATGGTTCACTATTTCACTTTGTTTGGGTGGACAGAACCCTGGGATGTGGGAAGCCAGACGTGTGATGTCTGGGTGCTCTTTCCATAGGTGCCGGCTATTTCATGCAGTTCAGCACCAGCTCAGGGTCCGCAGAAGAGGCAGCCCTACTGGAGTCTCGGATTCTTTACCCGAAGAGGAAGCAGCAGTGCCTGCAATTTTTCTATAAAATGACCGGAAGTCCTTCAGACAGACTCATTGTCTGGGTCAGGAGGGATGACAGCACAGGCAATGTTCGCAAGCTGGTAAAGGTGCAGACTTTTCAAGGTACTTAGAGGCATCCACACAAGGAATGGATTGGGTTAAAATCTGGGATCCTGCTTATTCTCCTCCTTCTCTCTTTCTTCCCACTCCTCCTTCTTCTCTCTTGCCTCTTCCTTTTCCTCCACCCACTTCCTCCTCTTCTCAGAGCTTGACATAATGTATGGCATGTTTTAATTACTCTGTGAATGTTTTAACCACTGAGAAATTAGAAGCAGCATCTTGGGCTTAGGTAGGGATGAAATATATTTTTGTAAGAAGCCAGTCAGAATATACAAATCCAGTTTTCACTAGAAATTTAGAGAAAGCAAAGGCCAAGACTGAGAAAATGGATGGTTCAGGAATGGAGATAAGAAAGTAAAAGACCTGTGGGAATTAATGTTGCTGGAGAGAGAGTAGTTAAATAGTTGACCAGCTCATGCCTGGAATCCCAGCACTTCAGGAGGCCGAGGTGGGTGGATCACAAGGTCAGGAGATTGAGATCATCCTGGCCAATATGATGAAACCCCGTCTCTACTAAAAATACAAAAATTAGCTAGGCACGGTGATGCGCGTGCGTGTAGTCCCAACTACTTGGGAGGTTGAGGCAGGAGAATTGCTGGAACCCGGGAGGCAGAGGTTGCAGTGAGCCAAGATTGCACCACTGCACTCTAGCCTGGCAACAGAATAAGACTCCATCTAAAAAAAAAAAAGAAAAAGAAAAAGAAAAAAAGTTGACCATCGTGTTTTGCATCTGTTTCAGAAAAACAAATTATACCATTATTTAATATGCTGATGTAACTTGAAGCCTACTTGTGAAGTTGGTGGCAAATAAGTCATTTGTATACGTTAACTTCCTATAATCACTTACATGTCCCTAAGTGTCACTTTGTATATTTACATAAGAAGGTCAACATGTAAATGATTACAGATAGAGAAACTTTTTGTTGAAAAGTAAGAAAGCTTGTCTCCCTTTTCCTAGTTATGAATGAACCACCACCACAAGAAAAGACAGCAAATACTTTGTTTATAACCCTGGATCTTGATTTATGGCCAGATTATCCTAGCATCCAAC
This sequence comes from Chlorocebus sabaeus, assembly GCF_047675955.1. Taxonomy (NCBI): domain Eukaryota; kingdom Metazoa; phylum Chordata; class Mammalia; order Primates; family Cercopithecidae; genus Chlorocebus; species Chlorocebus sabaeus. The sequence goes on from NC_132920.1 coordinate 46,960,087, forward strand.
TGCCTACCTTAGCATTTAATTTATCCATTGAAATGAGTCCAGAGAAAGGAATTATTTTTTATATATCTGCTGCTCTTGAAGGAGAAACCTTCCTTAGAGGTCACTTGTAAGAATAGGTGCCCAAATTGCCTATATCCAAGCCACCGTGTGGGCTGTCTGGGAACTCTACAAATCGCAGTTTTGAGGGGCTCACTTTTCTGGTTGAAATTTATCATAGTTTACATGATGAAAGGATGACAGCTAGATACCCTTTAGGAGTTGAGGATGTATTATGTTACCAAGGATTGTAAATATTTAATGAGAAAATGAGTTGGAGTTTCAATAGTATTGATGGGAGCTGTTATCACTCACTTTCATCTAAAGCTAAAAGTGTTACTTCTAAGCATAAAACCAACCAAGCAAACATCCCATGTTTAATTATTTTCTTACACTGCTGTGCTTTGTGTTTCATTGAATTCAGAGTATGTCTGTGTAAGTTCCCTGGGAACACTGTATGAATGGGTTTTTTAAGTAGTCTGCTCTGATACTGATTTGTCAATGACATTTTTCAAAAAGGTTAATTGAATATCACTTAGTGTTGTTTATGTGATATTCAACTTAAGACAGTTGCAACCAATTTGAATAGCTTTTAAGTTTTGAAAAATGTATATTTTGACCAAAACACTTACACACAAAATATGTCCATATGCATATCTGTATATAATATATGTTGCATACGTAATGCTTATATACAAACTTACATGAAAAATGTTTGCATACAACTGTGTGTATGTACACACACATGCACACACACACACATTTTTACTGAGGCCAGGACTTCCTTAATAGATGACAATTCTGAACTAACAGGGATTAAATTTGTCTCAAACAATCTTAGTAGCATTGTTGCCTGATTGATTTAGGGCAGCCCTGTGGAAGCATATAAACGAAAACCTTCTTAATAATTTCACAGATGAATCTCTGCCTATGTGGTATAGTCTCCTGGGTCTCCTTCCCAGTACCAAATTCCCCCATCTCAACCTCATTTTGACATCCTATATTAAGAAAAAACAAAGCAGGTACTCATCAGCAAGAACGGAATCCTTTTCTCTTGACAGAATTCCCGTGATCTATAACCTGCTGGATAAATAGTTCAAATCCTGTATCTCTGTTCCTATTCCTAGACTTTCTGGCACCTATTACCCTTCAAGTCCATGTGTGTTCCAGTAGGCTGCAGTGCTCTGCCCAGGAGATGGCAGCTACCTAGATTTGTGTGTTACAGAGGTGGCCGTGTGCTTTCTCTAGCTCTCTCCTATGTTCCCATGTAACCTAACCACACAGACCATAATCAGCTCCACCCTAGGAAACAGAACATTGTTAGACCTGTCCCTTGAAGCTGTCCTTAAAGAGAATGGCCTGAAAACAAAGGGAGATTAAAGGTCTTTTCCATTTCAGGGAAAATATAGTTCTGTAAGTAGATTTCTGGTTAAAAGACACAGAAGAAGGAAAAACGACACTCATCTGTAGGAACTCAGTTTGGCCAACATGACTTCCACTTGGAAGCATTTTTCCTCTCCTCTTCAAGCCCAATTCTAGGGAATATCCTGTGCAAAAATACCAATGTAGGTGCATCTCTTTGGGGAATTGAGTTGCTCTGCTTTTACAGTTTCCTCTCTCCAGTATCCCCAAGCTCCTGTCTGGCTTTGTATGCTGTTCAAAGGAGGATCCCATGTTCTACAACAGCCTTCTCACCATCTTTCCTCAGCTCTTAATTCAAAAGTCCCACTTCTAGTTCTTGCTCAGAGAAAAAGCAAGTAGATCTAATCTTTATTAGAATGTGAATTTCTAGACAAGAGTACTCTCTTTGGATTACTTCACTCTCCTACATGGTGGACTTTCAGATAATATAAGGAAGAGAAAAAAGTCTAGATGTTGGAGAGGGAGTCAGTTTCAGGTAGGGAAGACCCAGTTAGTCCTACAAGTTATTATCTGCTCTTCAGCATTCCTTATAGCTCTCTGGCAACAAGTGACAGGTCGGACCATATGGAGTTACTATTTTTTGACTTTTGGCTTACAAAATGGCTATTTTATATGATTCAGCCTAACACTTGGGCTTTCATTGCTAACATTAGGGGTTACACTTGAAACCAGCCCACTCAGGAGGAAATCCAGAACCTGGATTCTTATACTGATAGTGGAAAACAAATTCATGGTTAGGATTTGAATGTGAATTTTAAAATAAATCATAGTATTTTTAAAAACCATTTTTCCTTATTAGTTATGTAACTTTGGAAAAGTTACTTAACCAGTTTATAATAGTGCCTATGTTATAGGGCTGTTGTGAGGGGATGAGATCATTTATGGAAAGCACATGGCACTGTGCCAAACTCACAATAAGTACTCATTAAATGTTGGCCACAATTCTCACCAGCCTTGTTCTCTGTCCTCAGGAGATGATGACCATAATTGGAAAATTGCCCATGTGGTGCTCAAAGAGGAACAGAAGTTTCGCTACCTTTTCCAGGGCACAAAAGGCGACCCTCAGAACTCAACTGGCGGAATTTACCTGGATGACATCACTCTAACAGAAACCCCCTGCCCCACAGGGGTCTGGACAGTCCAGAATTTCTCCCAAGTCTTGGAGAACACCAGCAAAGGGGACAAGCTTCAGAGCCCTCGATTCTACAATTCAGAGGGCTATGGTTTTGGGTTAACTTTATACCCCCATGGCAGAGAAAACTCTGGCTACCTGAGACTTGCTTTCCACGTGTGCAGTGGGGAGAACGATGCTATCCTGGAGTGGCCAGTAGAAAACAGACAGGTGATAATTACCATCCTCGACCAGGAGCCCGATGTCAGGAACAGGATGTCCTCAAGCATGGTGTTCACTACCTCCAAGTTGCATACATCTCCAGGTGGGTGGTGTCAGCATAAATAAGAACTACTCCTCGACCCAGAAAGGCCCACAGATGTGATTCTGTTGTGCAAGAAACAGTAACGTTCCCCTCACATTGTCTCCTTAGGAATACCAATAACGTAGCTGTATTGGAATTCCAAGTTAAGATTTTCAGTGCCATGATATCCTCCTTCCCTTTCCTAAATTCTCTCATCAAACATCTATTGAGGGCTTACCATGTGCCAAACTCTGTGCTAGGTACTTAGAATACAAGAGAATCAGGTGGTCCCTGCCTCATCGAGCTCATTGTGATTGAGGAAACAGATACTGCTGATCATTTCTCAAATACTCAGAACTTGCTAGGCTCTGTGCAGAGCTAATGTACTTACTCCTAAAATAGTACTCAATGTTACTATGTTCATGAAATAAACTTACATCAGTAAAGAAATCAGCAAACTTTTTTTTTTTTTTTGAGATGGAGTCTTGCTCTGTCACCCAGACTGGAGTGTAATGGCGCAATCTCGGCTCACTGCAACCTCCACCTACCACGTCCAAGCAATTCTCCTGTCTCAAACTCCCGAGTAGAGACGGGGTTTCACCGTGTTGCCGAGGCTGGTCTTGAACTCCTGAGCTCAGGCAATGCACCCGCCTCGGCCTGCCAAAGTGCTGGGATTACAGGTGTGAGCCACTGTGCCCAGCACTATTTTTTTTTTTCCAAAAGAGAAGACCTAAGCCTTAGAAGAAAGAAGTCATAGCTGTCCCTCTCTTTTCATTAAGAAAGTCACTCAGTAGCAGACAACAGATCACTCAGAGCTGTGATTCTTTGCTTCTCCCATCTTTCAATTCTGAATTGCAGTTCTTCTGGAAAGAGTAAATAGCCTAATTTTTTTTCCAACACGGTTTTTTGTTTGTTTGTTTTTTGTTTATTTTCTGATTTACAAAGCCCTGTATCCTTATCAAAGACAAACTGGAAAGTGAAGTCTAAAGAGGTAATGTGATTTTATGTTACCTACAACTTTGCAGTGATAAATGACACTGTCATCTGGGACAGGCCGTCCAGGGTAGGAACCTATCATACAGACTGTGATTGTTTTAGAAGCATCGACTTTGGCTGGAGTAGTTTCATCTCCCACCAAATGCTGAAAAGGAGGAGTTTCCTGAAAAATGATGACCTCATCATGTTTGTGGACTTTCAAGGTACTTTTGTTGATATTCCTGAGTAAATAATCCTATGCTCTTGGCACTCTACTAATTTTATCCTGATTTTAAAGCACACATGGAGGGTGGGGATGAGGTTAAGAAAAATGTGTTGTAGGAGAACCACATTTTATTCAATTGGTCAAGGACTCACGTCTTTATTTGAACTGTCCTTGAAAGAAACTGAAATTTTAGTGTCATCTTTTTGATAATTTTATCAGAGGTAACAGTTCACTGATTTCAATTTAGTTTCCATCAGTCTATCCATGCTAACTTTATGCTTCATTTTGCAAATTTAATAAATAAAAATGTGACTGGATTACTTTAAAATAAAAATAGCTAATACTGTGGGAATCAGCTGGATTCAAAGCCACTTTTTCATGTCACTAAGGGTGATGGGAGATAGAAGCAGGCTGGGGAACTTTCACCAGAAGTGGGAGTTAATTGTAGTCAGTTACTAATCCTGGATCTTCCTCATGACCCTCTATTTCCTGAAGATATCACCCACCTCAGCCAGACTGAAGTTCCCACTAAAGGCAAAAGACTGAGCCCCCAAAGCCTCATTCTCCAAGGCCAGGAGCTGCAGGTCTCTGAAGAAGGTTCGGGAAAGACCATGTTAGAGGAAGTGCTACCTGTCAGCCTGAGCCAGGGGCAGCCCAGCCGACAGAAGCGGTCAGTGGAGAACACAGGTCCCCTGGAGGACCATAACTGGCCACAGTACTTCAGAGACCCATGTGACCCAAACCCTTGCCAAAACGATGGCGTCTGTGTGAACGTGAAGGGGATGGCGAGCTGCAGGTAGGCTTGTGACTGGGGAGACAGGCAGGCCAGCAGACCTGGGCCGCGTGCATGCTTCTCCTGGTAAAGGGTGCTGTTTGCAGAGTAGGGCGAAGACTACCTCAGATGATCAACTGGATGCGGTTTTCCTTGACTCTACAAAGGTGTGCCCTGGATTCATGGGCTTACGCTGCCAGGACAGAGGTGTTCCAGGTCTCCTTGTCTCTTGACTTTCACCCCTTTTTCTCCTCTGGAGTATTGTCAACAGCATCTTGGATGTTGTTGGAATTCTAACTCTAACAACATCCAAGATGGCTTCTAGCCTAGGGACTTTCTACTCCATGACAGTGGGTCTCAAGACGAAGCTTAAATCTTTGCTGACTACAGATGTTATTATTAGTTCCTAATGATTATTAGTTCTATAGTCTGTCATTTACACAGTGCTATTATTACAGTTATATTTTCAATAATAGTAGTAAGCACACCTGATATTTCTGACCCCTTGTTATGCATCGTGTAGTCTCCTGAGCATCTTGCACACATGATCTAAATTCATTCTCACTGCCACCTCTGACATAAGGGCTCTTCTTATCCCCATTTAGTGTATCAAGAAGTTGAAGCTTAGAAAGGTTAAGTAATTTATCTAAAACGTACCCAGATGGAAAATGCTGAAGCTGGGACTTGCATCTAGGTCTGTCTGGCAGCACAGTTTGCTATATTTAATAGGTATTTTTATAATGTTTGCTTGCATGAAACCCTAAAAGCTGTTTCACAAAAGGAGGTATGTGATGACAGAAGTAGCAGTTCCATTTGAACAGTAGCAGATGTAGGAACTATTCTGCCTGCTTCAAAAATTTACATTTCTTCTGAGTTCTTTTTAGTTTCCATATTTTTTTCTTTTTGTAGCTTTTATTTTGAAATACTCTTAGACTTACAAATACAATGCAAAAATACTACAGAGGCTTTCTCTATACCATTCACCCAGCTTTCCCTAATGCTAGCATATGACACAAACAGTAGTACAATTAGCATAGCCAACAAGTGAACATTGGTACAATGCTAGTAAATAAATTACAGGCCTTATTCAGCTCTTCCCACCTTTCCCACTAATGTTCTTTCTCTGTTTCAGGATCCAATTATGGATCTCACGTTATATTTAGCTTTTATGTCTCCTGTCTCCTAATCCCCTCCAATCTGGGACAATTCCTCAGTTCTTTCTTGTCTTTCATTACCTTGACACTTTTGAAGATCTCTGGTCAGGGATTTTTTTTTTGGTTCATCTTGTTCTCTCATGATTAGATTGAGGTTTCACATTTGTGGCAAGATTAGTAAAGATGTGCTATGCCTTCTCACTGCATCACGTGAGCAGGTACATGATGCCGGTACATGTCAGTACTGGTGATGTCAACCTTCATCATCCGGCCAACGGCGTGTTGGCCTCTCCACTGAAGAGTTACTGTTTCTCCCTCTGTAATTCATGTTGCAGGAAGTCAGGGACCCCAAACGGAGGGACTGGCTGAAGCTGCGGCAGAGGAACATAAATTGTGAAGATTTTATGGACATTTATTAGTTCCCCAAATTAATACTTTTATAATTTCTTACGCCTGTCTTTACTGTAATCTCTGAACATAAATTGTGAAGATTTCATGGACACTTATCCCTTCCCCAGTCAATACCCTTGTGTTTTCCTATGCCTGTCTTCACTTTAATCTCTTAATCTCTTACGCTGCCAGGACAATGCCACCTTCTTCTTAAGCTGAGGAGGATGAATGTTGCCTCAGGTCCCTGTGATTGTGTTGACTGCACAAATTGTTGGTAGAGCATGTGTGTTTGAACAATATGAAATCTGGGCATCTTTAAAAAAGAGCAGGATAACAGCGATGTTCAGGGAACAAGAGAGGTAACTTTGAACTGGCCGCAGGTGAGCCAGATGGAATAAAGCTATATTTCTCCTCTTTTATAAGCAAATAGGAGAAATATCCCTGAATTCTTTTTCTCAGCAAGGAACGTCCCTGAGAAAGAGAATGCGCCCTGAGGGTAGGCCTATAAACGGCCCCTTTAGAAGCCTCCTGTCTTTTATGGTCGAAGCCAAAGGGATGAAATAAGCCCGGTCTCCTGTAGTGCTCCCAGGCTTATTAGGAGAAGGAAAATTCCCGTCTCATAAATTTTGGTCAGACAGGTTGGTGCTCTCAAACCCTGTTTCTTGATAAGATGTTATCAATGACAATGCTTGCCTGAAATTTCCTTAGCAATGTTAATTTCGCCTCATCCTGTGGTCCTGTGATCTCGCCCTGTCTCCATTTGCTTTGTGGTATTATATTACCTTGTGAAGTATGTGATCTCTGTGACCCACACCCTATTCGTGCACTCCCTCCCCTGTTGAAAATCGCTACTAAAAACTTGCTGGTTTTACGGCTCGGGGAACATCATGGATCCTGCCGACATGTGATGTCTCCCCTGGACACCCAGCTTTAAATTTCTCTCTCTTGTGCTCTTTCCCTTTATTTCTCGACCCAGCCAAGACACTTAGGGAAAAGAAAAGAACCCACGTTAAACATCAGGAGCGGGTTCTCCTGATAAATTAATACATATCTTGGGAGAGATATTCCAAGACCGTAGAGACATCCTGCTTTTCCTCAAATCCTCACACACTAATTTCAGCATCTATTGACACATCCTGCCACAATACTCACCACTGGGATCTTCTAATGTTGATTTCCTATATCCTTCACATTCGTTAGTTAGAATTCTTCTGTAAAGAAGAATGGCCTCTTCACCCCGCTAATTTGTTTATGCGATCGTTTATTTATATCATGAAGGAATCATAAACATTTATTTTATTCAGTGGGCTCTGTTGCAATAATTTCGTGATTTATTTTGTTGCTTCTATTGTCCCAGTTTTGGCTCTTGGGAGCTATTCCAGGTTGGCTCCTGTGCTCTTTCAACATCAGATTTTATGAACACAGTGTTACTTTCTGGCATCATAGCATGCTCTAGGCTCATCTTTTATTTTCCCCGCCCCACCCCTATAATCAATCACTCTTCCAAGAAGCCCTCTGGTTCCTTTTATTGGGGAAGGCCCATCTGTTTCTGGGCTCCAAAGCCATGGGTCTGCATGTCTTTGCCTGACAAGCCCTTAGATGCCAGATTCCATTATGTGCCCCCAACAGGCTTCATCCTTCCCGGGCTAAGGGAGGCCAGGGTTGCCACTTGTATGTCAGCCTCTACTCAGCCAAACTATTCCTCTCCTAGAAACCTGTAGCTGAGAGTTGGGAGAATAAGTTTTTCTAAGATAACACTAGGGGATATCACTAAGTTGTGTTTGGAGGGGACTGGGTCAGAAATAAAATGTAACAAACTTGCTATTACTCACTGATTTCTAAGAATTCAATTCTCAGGATAGAGATGAGGCTTTGGAAGGTAAAATCATTCAGGATTAGTAAAAGAAAATGTTGACTTTTTTTTTTTTTTTTTTTTTTTTTTTGAGACAGAGTTTTGCTCTTGTCACTCAGGCTGGAGTGCAATGGCGTGATTTCAGCTCACTGCAATTTCCACCTCCCGGGTTCAAGCAATTCTCCTGCCTCAGCCTCCCGAGTAGCTGGGATTACAGATGCCCACCGCCATGTCTGACTAATTTTTTTGGTATTTTTAGTAGAGACGGGACCATGTTTGCCAGGCTGGTTTCGCCATGTTGGCCAGGCTGGTCTCAAACTCCTGACCTCAGGTGATCCACCCGGCCTCCCAAAGTGCTGGGGTTACAGGCGTGTGCTGTCATGCCCAGGCAGAAAACGCTGACTTCTGATTGTTTCACTCTGCCCTGCAGAATTCTGCTGAGCAGACTTTGTAGTAGGAATGTTTGAAACAAAGGCTGGAATTGTTACAAAGGTATGGATGAGACATTACCAGTTATATGCCTTGGTTATGAGATTAGTTGATCTTTATACCAGACAACATTAAGAAACAAAACTAAGGGCTGGCCATTGTGTGCTTACTGTGTGTCAAATACCTTGATAAGTACAGTGTCCTCATTATCTCATGTGACCCTCAGGGCAACCTCATAAGATAGTGACAGTACACTAACCTTACAATAACATTTTTTTTGATATTATTTAGAAGTTTCCAAGCTACCACTGATGCTCTAAGTCAGACTGTATCTGGGGAATTTTCTTTGTAGCTTATATTCTTAGCCAGTGTCAGGCAATGTATTCCTTTAGTGTCTCAGACCTTCCTCCTGAATCCTTGATGGCTGAGAATCCTGGATCTGGAGGTATATCTCTTGGGATTAAATTTCAAGTGTGAAATGCTTACTAACAATGTGACCTTGAGCAAATTATTTAACCTTCCTGTAAGATGATGATGATGAGAATGGCCAAGTAATAGCCTCCACCTCAAAGGGTTGTTGCAGGGTTAAATTAGTTGGTTCATATACAGCACTTGAAATGGGACCAGGCACTACGTGGACCTGCTCAGTGAGTATTTGCCATTTTTATTGCTGTGGAGATGAGTTTTGCTAGGAGACACCTGAGGTCTGGGTAGTTCCCACACTCCCTTCATGTCCTTTTCCCTCAGGTGCATCTCTGGACCCGCTTTCTTCTACACAGGGGAGCGCTGTCAGGCCATGCAGGTGCACGGCAGCGTCCTGGGCATGGTGATCGGAGGCACGGCTGGCGTGATCTTCTTGACCTTCTCCATCATTGCCATCCTTTCCCAAAGGCCAAGGAAGTGACCTGCCTGCTGGCATTGACCAGACCACAGCAGCACCTCCTCCATGCAGGCCTTATCTTCCCATGGTCAGTGCAGTTTGGGGCAGCTTTTTTATCAGCCTTGCTTTGGATAGGACCTCCAAGGACTAAGGCCTTCAGCCCCATAGGTGACCCTTGTCATGTTTCTGCCCCACATAATCCTGTTACCTTGCTATGTGCTCCTAATGTATCTAGGGTGTCCTATGACAACACTCATCACACTTCATAGTAAATCACTTGTTTGACTGACTGTCTTTCCTATAGACTGTAAGCTCCATGAGGGCAGGCACATATTGTTCTCATTGACCATGCTGGTCCCAGTGCCTAGATGCATGGCCGGCACATTGTGTGCACTCAACAATGGTTGAATGAATAAAACAAGAAATGAATGAATAACTAAGATGTAGAAACTCTCATTTATATTGCAGATCAAATATATATGATGAAATTCATATGCTGAATATGTTAGAATCAAATGCTCATTTTTCATTAGATGCAGTGGTGTCATTACTCTTTTAAGATCTTGTTAAAGATTTCAAATAAAGGTTCTTCTGGGCAGCCAGGCTTCACAGCATTTGCTTTCCTCTGAAATTCTAAGAGAAGGCCTTTAATAAATTTAATAAATATTGAGTTAGCACCTTCTTTGTATCTGGTATTGCATGTAAGTGTGGGTGTGCATGTGTGTGTTGAAGGGTGGGGTGTTCAAAAGTTCTTTCCCAGATCGTTTAAGTTTAATAGTATATTTTATAGCTATTTATGTACAACATTATCATATTAACAAACTGAAGGTATCAGGGAACTTTAAAGAAGTATTTTTAGATATACTTTCTTTCCATAGTTCCTAAGGAGATAAAATCTGGCTGGGGCAAGGAAGTTCCAAGATAGATAGATAGGAAAAAAAAAGCTAAAATTTCTACACCCAATCAGCAAAGAGTCAACTCTGGAAGTTCAATAAAATAAAAGCTTTTAAGGGTTCTGAGTGGTCCTTTAAGTTATCAGGCTTCGTAAGTAGAGATTTTATGACAATTTTATAGAGTTAAAATGCACTGGAAACAAAATGAGAGATTAACAAGAGTTTCTTTAATGCAAAGGTGTAAGAACAGTTTGTAGCAAGTGAAAACAGCACCCCTGAGGGCAATAACTCTCAAACTTGAGGTACATCCATATTCCAGGGAGGGCTGAGTAAAACAGATTACAGGGCCCCATCCCCAGAGTTTCTGGGTCAGTAGATCTAGGGTGGGATCTAAGAATGTACATTCTTAAATGTGCCAGGATCTAACAAGATATAAGAATGTGCCAGAATCTAATAAGTTCCTGGGCCATGCTGCTACTGCTACTGACTCCCCCACAACCCCCACCTCACAGACGCCTTGAGAATCACTGCTCTAATGGATAAAAAACAGGTCTAGAAGCCAAGCGTCCTGGCTACAGGCTTGGATTGCCCATCCACCTAGCTGGGTAATTTTAGTAAGAAATCATTTAAGCTCTTGATCTTAGTTTACTAACTTGTCAAATGGAGATAATAGCTGACTATCTCCTTCCACATGACTTTACCACCTACAGCGTAGCAGAGTAATACAATGGGATAATGAATATGAACCTATCTTAGAGTTTAATATGCATGAAAATATTACTATTCAATGTTCAGACTAGATACGAAGCTATCCTGTCACCAGCCCAATTGTATTATCTCCAAAGACCAGATTGGAAATGGATTCCAGCTTTGTTTCCCCCTGTGCTTCACATTCCTGCCAACCCTCCACTAACCTCACAGTTAGGCCTAAGGAAATCCGTGCCCTTAACACTCTGCTCAGTATCTGACCTCAGAAGTGAACTCTAGGCTTTGTTGCTGCTGCTGCTGTTATTTTCCTTTTGTTTTATTAAAAGGAGCATGCTGTGGTCCATCTCATGTGGAAAGGCCCCAAACCCAAACCAACGACAACATTTCTTAAATACATGAGTTTCTCTCTGGAGGTAGCAGAAGCTCAAATTTCAAAGACAACGTAGTATTTTCATCTAGTACTGCAAATTAAAACCGCTATCATTAAAAATAATGATAAGGAGGTACCAGAATGGGGGGAAAGCATTTGGATATTTATTTCTCTCTAGATTCTCATCCAGCACCACGCCTACTATCTATGTTCATCAGTTTTGGTGATTAATGGTCAGCTTTGTTGATTGATTAATGATCTGACATGGTATTCAGCTTTTCTTTGAGCCCAAAGCCATCAGTCATTCCAGAAGGACTAGCAGTTACTTTATTCTTTTAAGGTGTTGGCATGGTGATGGCAGAGTGGGCATGTAGGATGTGGAGTGGGTAGAAATTAAGCATTTCTAATCTGTAGGCAGTGTGGAATTCGGGATTTAGATGCGCAACATGAGACATGTGGGAAATCCTCCCTGCATCTGAGTTCTGACTTCTATAACCTTATATAGTGAGAATAAGTCATAGTGGCTTGAAATTTTGAAAATGTCTCATGCTTCCACCACGATATCCTTGATACATCCCCATCTGTATCTTTTCCTCCTGTGAACTGACTTGAGCCAATCTGGCCATTCACAAATGTCAGGTTCTTTCAGTAATATCTGGAGCCTCTGATAATTAGAAGTGGGTGGGAACTCTAACCCCCTCTCTAATGATGTTAAAATGAATCAAGATTTGAACTAAATTCTGCTACACATTCATATTTGTTAACCATCAAGCACGCAAATAGCCATCCAACCTGTTTCATATGTGTAGGGAAGCCTCTGCTCTGTCCTTTTAAGTGCTCCACCACCAAGCCTCTTGGTTTAAAGATTCATTCTAGACACATGCAGCCAAATAATCTGAAGACCAGGATCAGTCAACTCTCTACCTTAGGGTTTCCAAACCTCAGCCCTGGTGATATTTTGAGCTGGATATTCTTTTCTGCGAGGGCTGTTCTGTGCATTGTGATCTGTTTAGCGGCATCCCTGGCCTCTACTTACTGGATGCTTGTAGCACACTTCCCCAGTAGTGACAACCCCAAATCTCTAAGACATTGACAAATGTCCACCTGAGGGGCAAAATCATTACTGATTGGGAGTCACTGGTGTAGTTGGGTCAGCCAATGAAACCATGTATTAAGTAAGGGAAAACTAGGACCCAATAGAGTTCTAATCTAAGGTTCTACCCCAAAAGTTAGTTCACTGGGCCTGCCAGAGTATTGTACCTATAGCTATCTTGATAATTGTATTTAACCAATGCAAAAATTATTTCAAGCTTCCTTTATACTAATAACAAACCCTCTGGTATGGCTTGCTATATAAATATTTAACGTTTTGCAACAGATATTTCTCCAGTAGAGACTTTTGATTAGGATCTTTCAAATACTAACTAACTGCTATTGGAGTGTGTGTTCCTTTTCAGAATGCTGTGCATACTATTTAACCTCCCTCAGGGTGTGGATTATGGTCCCCCTGCATGCTGTATACAGTGTAATACCTATATGGAGGCATTTACAAGCAAATTACAGATGATCTTACACCTTCCCTTCTTGATCTCCTCCTTTCTCATGAATTATATCATTTGTTTTATGGCTTGATGAAATTTTTGAGATTCTGTATTTGAGTAATCTTGTATTTGGGTAAACTGAGGCAATTCTGGAGAGGCTAAGTTGCAGAGCCACTTAATAGCAGAATATATTATTCTTGTTTGACTACAGAAAAGCTTAATAAGATCAGAGGTTTGGAAGGTGCTATAAAATATAGGCTAAACTATATCAAACACTATGTAAAAGTCTTTTTTACTTGGTTTTCCTTATTAGAGATATCAGTTTTATGGATGATTAGTCACCTACTCAAATTTCTATGGGTTTATAAATATGGCTAAAACACCTTTCTTATGTCAGTTTTAATATAAATATGTTTTTCAAAAGTCTCTAAGCAAAGAAAAGTTTGAAAGGATTTATAGTTATCCTGTTGCTGTGACTATCATTTAGAAAACTCTTGAAAACCCTCATGAATGGGGGATAGGAGATAACGGAGTCAGGTGCCAGTGACCTCTAATGAGTACTGATGTGAAAAAATTCGATAGGAAAGATTTTATATGGGTAGGGCAGCCCAATAGGATGTATGTGTGGATGTGTGTGTGTGTGTGTATGTGTTTGTACGTGTGTAAGAGCTGCAGCTAACAGTGATATCAGAGTAAAGACAGGACCCATCTCTCTTTGCCTTCCACAGTTTTGCCAAGGACTAGTCCTGGAATCCCAGAATGGATTGAGACATGGGCCTTATCTGGGTCACAGCATCCCTTAGGGCCTAGACAAATTTAGGACAAATTGACCCCATGTGTGGCTCACCAACTCAATGAAAATCATTAAAAACATTTAAAGATCCTATCTGGTCAAGAGAAAAAAGGAGAATACAAAAATGGGGTAATAAGAAAGGTATGAGAAGAGAGCAGGAGGTACAGGAGATGTTCAGATGATTAGCCCCCAACAAAAATGGTCACCAACATCCATTCTTCTTTTCTCAGTAATAGAATCTCCAAACTCCAACTGGTCAAATGGCTACTCAGAGTCTGGTTTACATTCTCCTGCTTCCTTTGCAAGTAGATGGGTGATATGGTTTGTCACTGTGTCCCCACCCAAGTCTCATCTTGAACTGTAATCCCCATATGTGGAGGGAGGGAACTGGTGAGAGGTGATTGGATCATGGGGGTGGTTTCACCTATGCTATTCTTGCGATGGTAAGCGAGTTCTCATGAGAGCCGATGGTTTTAAAGTGTGGCACACCTCCTTGCTCTCTCACTTTCAAGTCTTGCTGCCATGTAAGATGTGCCTTGCTTCCCCTTTGCCTTCCACTATGATTGTAAGTTTCTTGAGGCTTCCCCAGCTTTGCGGAACTGCTAGTCAATTAAACCTCTTTCTTTTACAAATTACTCAGTCTCAGGTAGTTCTTTATAGTAGTGTGAAAATGGGCTGATACAGTGAGGTAGTGTGACCAAATTCAGGCCAATGGAATGGAAGCAGGAATGTTGCATGTGAGCTTCTGGGAACCTTTCCTAAAGGAGTCTTGGTGCACACCTGCAGTCCCTTCCTCTATCCTAATGACTGATAAGGTGATGTAATGGCCAGAGTGAGAGCTGCCAGATGGGGCCATGCTGTGACCTTGGGAAAAGCAGATTAAAATATAGAAAGTATCTGGATTTCTGAGAACTGCATTGGGCCAGGCTGCCACACCAGTCTTGGGCTGCTTATCTGTGTTAGCGAAATAAACTTCTACTTTAAGTTACTGTTATTTTGAATGTCTGGTACTCATAGAAAACATTATCCTAATGGATGTAATTATTCCTATGGAGCCAGCATATGGCTCAGACTACGCCAATCATGATACCCTGTACTGCCATATATACATGTACATTTGGAGAAGAAAAGGATTGGTCTTCTTTTTAAACCTCAATCTATGGGTCTAAGGACCTCATAAATTTCTCTCCCTGAAGATCTACCTTGGAATGAAATAAATACACAAAGAGAGACAACAACCCAAAGGGAAGAGCCAGAACTCTGAGAACACTGTTTGGGCACCTGAATTTAGCTGTACCTGAAGGTATACTAATCTAGTATCTTTCCCAATTATATGGTAAGTGCCTACTTTTGCTTAAATGAGTTTGAGTGTGGTTCTATTATCTGTAACTGAGAAAGCCTTAATTAGTAACACTGCTATAGTGCATAATTGGTTCATCTGTAAAGAAAAGAAATAACAAAATTAGTTTGAGGATTAAATAAAATTATGTAATATGTAAGATCACCAAAACTGATTTGAAATGCAGACATGAGGAAGTTAACCAGGCTCACACACTTGTTTTGTGAATTATTCACCAATTCTGGCTTCATAATGAGCATGATTTAAACTCAAACTTCGGTAAAGTTATGATTGAGGATATCATATACCTTTGACGTTATTCTCAAAAGCTCTTAACCATGAATTAAATGTGACAATGTAAAACGCATATGTAGTTTGATTCTGAATAGAGCTGGTGTATAAATCTGAGTTCTATCAAGATCTATCAAGTATTCTGAGTGTTGGATATTATTTAGACACATAGGAAGAAAATATGACTTCTCAGAAATGAAATGTGATTCTGAGACTGTCTTTAAACATATCAAGTGGAGAATTGAGATATTTGCCCTAATAAATTTGGCCAAGTTGTGATGCATGATATATATATGTGTGTATGATGCATATCTATTGTAATGTTTATGCATACACAGTATGATGTAAAATAATAAAGACTAACTTTATTCAGCAATAATTGCATGCCAGATATGATTTTGTAGGCTTTATAAGAATTTTATAACAACCCATGGAGCCTGTGCCATTATTATCTCCTTTCACATAGTGCAAATTGAGGCAGAAAGAGTTATTTTACCAAAAGTCAAACTAAGAAGTGGTGCACCTACAATTGAAAAGCACACAGTTTGGCTCTAGAACCAATGCTCTTAACCACCATACCACATTTGCCGAACTAGCTGTCAATCAATGCTGAAGAACAGCCCAATACACCTGTCCATGCAAAATGAAGCAAAGAATGCAAAGCATTCAAGTAGCAAATCAGCTGCTGTTTCAGTCTGCATGTCTTAAGGAAAATCATGACTTAGCTAAATGTAATAGGGCAAATGCTCCAATTCTCCACTTGATATGTTTAAACATAGCCTCAGAATCACTCTTCATTTCTGGGAAGCCATATTTTCTTCGTACGTATCTAAATGCCATCCAACACTCCCAGAATTCTTGATAGATCCGAGACGTAAATAAAAACAACAACACTGGTGATTGAGACCTTACAGGAAGCTCACTTAAATGAAGACTGAAGCTGGGGGGTCTACTAGATATCTAAGTTGATATCTACCTTTAATAAAGCAGCACAGCAGGAATTCTTTGATGCTTCATCAGAGACTTAAAAAGGAAGTAGGCGCACTCTGAAGTTTGCTCAGAACATTGGTCATTATGTCCTGGGCTGACCCAAGGTAGAATTATAAAGCGAGATGAAGCCTTAACTCCTCCACCCTCTCTGTCACTGTTGTCTTCCCTCTCATTTTGTGCATTTGAAACTCTTCCTGCTATGGAAGCCTACTTTTAAGAAAGTAACTGGCATCAGGTTGCACAGAGAAGCAGTATAAGGCGGTGGATACATGTCCATGTTCTAGGTCAGACACTGCATTTAGATCCTGGTTCTACTGGTCCTCAGCTGTGTGACTGTGGGCAAGTTATTTACCTCTCTGTGCTCAATTTTTTCCTCTAAAAATGCAAAGAAAAAGAATCTTTAGTTACTTTTGGTTTGGTATACTGTTTAAATGAGATTACATGCATAAAAATCTTAGAACAGCACCAGGTACACAGCAAGGGCTCAAAAAATGTTGGTTAACATAGTTACATAGTTACCAGTCATTTTCATTCGATGGTAAATTTAAGTTACTGTGTTTCTCACCCAGAAGTATATTTGCATACATTTTCTCTCTTTGAGATTAACCTTGTTAATCTTATCTGTCCTTGAGATTTCGGTTTTTGTAAAAGGAATGTCCAACATGAGGGAGAAGGTGTGAGAGCTATTTCGAGGGGATAGGAGCAACAGGCCAAGGTGTGTGACATCCCCCTCAAACTGGGAAGCTGTCTGCCTCATTACTTAAGGCCAGTTCAGTTTGTACCTCTACTCCAAGGACCAGCCCTGCTGGCAGTTGGCCCTGTTGACTTCTCCTGGGTCTTCTCGGATCACACGTTAGCAATGTGTGCTCAGAGGCTAGGATAGGAACTTGCCATCCAGCCTCAGCTGCTGGCTGGACTGTCAGATAGCCCTGGGATAGCTGCAGATTCATCTGCAGATTCTTCATGGATTGAAAATGAAAATCCAGGCCAGCAGTGGCTTTCAATGGATGAATTAGGAAAGGGAATAGGTGACCACCTATGTTAATCCTTTTGCAGTTGCCTTGATGGAAAAAGTATTAGGTTCCCATGAAACATGGAAGGCACCCATTTTTCTTCCTCACCTTCCAGCAGCCTATCTGGAATGGTTGAACCAGACCATTTCCAGGGCTTTCAGCTTTGCTGTTAGTGCCATAAATGAGAGTCAATCAGTGACGGGGGACAGAGAAAGGAAGGAGCTATCCCAGTGAGTATGCCTCAGAAATGTATGCCTGCCTGTGGATGTGCTAGGCACACTTGTAAACCAGTCTCTGAGACAGGTCTCAATCAACTTAGAAGTTTATTTTGCCAAAGTTAAGAACAAGCCTGGAAGAAAGGAACACAGAATCACAGAGACAGTCTGTGGTCTGCGTCTTTCTGCAAAGATATTTTGAGGGATTCAGTATTTAAAGGGGAAAAGTGGAGACGAAAGAGGGAGGGTATGGTCACATCGTTGAATCCATGCATTGTAGGAAAAAAGGAGCAGCTACAGGAACAGCCAGTGGTCTATTCATCTCAGTAAATTGGCACTTTACATAAAAGGTGAGCCTAGTGTAGCCATCTGTGGAGATATCTGGCCTTTCATCTGATAGCTATTTGCTTAGCAACAGAAGGAAAAAGCTGTTTCTTGCTTGACTCAGCTTCCATCTTAATTTTTTTCCTTTTTGCATAGTGAATTGGGGGCCCGAAATTTCCTTCGCCTTTCACACACTGAAACCACGTGTGTGAAACTCCCTCCACATTCCTACGTGGCTTTCTGACTACCCTTTCCTCTGCAAGGATCATAATATAAAAGTATTAGGAGGCAGGAGTGAAAGAGATTTTTTTTCATTCCTGGTTTCTGTTATCCACTATGCCTTGACCTTCGCTCTGTCCATGTGATCACACTACTTCCTGAACGTAGCCCATTGGGCGCGTCATCCGCGGGACTGATTCGGCCTCCCACGCGCTTCCTGAGGCCGGACCGCAGCGGGGACACCTCCTTCCAAGCCCACCAGGGGGCGCGCGAGCCTCAGGAGACGGAGGCGGTGGATGCGGAGCTGCGGTGCTGGGGGCCAGCTGTCACTCCAGCCCAGCTGGAGATTCCTGTTGGGAATGCTTGGGATAGGACAGCTGTGAGGGAACCCCTGGGGCATGGGAAAACCCTCACAGTTCCAGAAAAAAAAAAAAAAAAAAAAAAAAAAAAAAAAAAAACAACCAGAAAACGCGTGCACAGTTTTTCTTGGTTAATCAAAGTCAAATTCCTCTTCCCACAACCGCTGTGGTGCCGGCTGGCTGGCAGGATGGAAGACCCAGGATGGCACCGATCAAAATCCGAAAAAGGCAGGGCCCAAAGTCATTCCTGGGTTTTGTTGTTTAATGTCATCAGAAGTGGGCCGTGACAGCAATCTGCCCACCACTTGCCCAATCAGGTCCTCTTGCCTTTCATGCTGAGAATAAAGCCATTCCCCCGCCCCACGCCCGCCCCAGGATCCTGGGTTTGTTCTGTTTAGGCTTCAATAGTCACTGGCATCCTTCACTTGGCTCTGCATGAGAGAATAAAAACCCTGGGGTGGGAACAGGCTCATGTAACTCCTAACCATGCCCGATGTGTGCGGAGGGACCTGTCGTGGACACTGGTGGCTTTTCAACGTCATCTCAAAGTTTACAGGTAAAAGGAGAAGGATGGGTGTGTATAAAATCATTTAAGAATAGACAGGACAGCTGTGTCTGAATCGTAGGACACCACAACCGAGGCCCCCACGCCCACCCCTAACACATACAGATGGTATTTGGAGATAAGAACTGGTGTCTGGCACAGAGCGGGCTTCGGGAGTTGTCCCATCTCCCTTCTTTTCTTCTTCCGTCCACTCCATATTCACTAAGAGTGGGAAACTTGGTTTCCTTCTAGAATGTGCTAGAGGATAAATAGAGCCCTCACATCCTGTATATTCATCTGTAGGAAATGAGGGCTCTATTTTCAGCTGTCAATGAAAATTCCAAGCCATCCACACACAAATGTAGGAACAGGCATCTGTTTGTTTGCCAGACAATTTGTTTCTGAAAACTTTACTTCAGGGACCCTTGTTTAAACCTTCTATAACGTGCTGGATCTTTGCACACGGCTTGGAAGTGTGGATGGTGTGAGAGAAGCCATCAGCCCTGCCAGCCAGTTGAGTTCAGCAGCGAGCTGCCGGCCTCCTCCATGCCTGGAAGATGGAAAGGATCGTTTGCTGTTTGGAAAATGGAGCTGCATTCTGGGTGACACGCAGAAGACTGAGCAGGGCAGCACCGCATTGCAAGAAGGCACACAATTACTACAAAGATAGCTCACGAGATCTCATTAGATATTTCATTGTTATAGTATGGAAAGGAAGCATAGCTGTGTGCTGGCATACATGACGCAACTTTAAATCTCAAGTCATAATTTTAGAAACCAATAGAACCTAATATTAAAGCTAAACTACCGGGCTCTTGAAATGATGAAACACTATTCCAATTGCCCTTTTAAAAACACAATCAGAAGGTATGTTCCCGGTAAATTCCACCTTCATTTTGGACACTTGAAGAATCAGACTTTTACTGGCCTGGGTCACTGGGTTTCCTCTTTGAGATGAGGAGGCCTTATTTGACTTCACCATCACATGACACAAAATAAATGCATTCCACCTACCTGGCATTTCTAGGACCATCTATTTCTTTTTGTCTTCAAATGATCGTGATTTCCTGCTCCATTCACCTCAATACCTCACCCACACCTCCTTTCTATATTTACTAATTGCTGTAATCTTTCTCATCTCCATGTAACTTTTTTTTTTTCTGAAGCATTCCAACTTGGATCTTTTTGAAATTCTCTATATAAATCACAAAAGGCTGTGACTTCCCACAGTGTTTCTTAATTTCTGACCTTAGCAACCTACATCCTGATAACCCTACGGACATTTATTTAACTGTTTCCCCATGCAAACAATAAGAAATGGGGGAGGAGGATGGCAGACATCTGGCTTACTCAAGAGATGCTGTGTTAGTCTGGACTTAGAATATTCCCAGAGAATATTCCTGTAATCTGTATTAACTGCTCATTTGTGAATGTTCTAACCTCACAGACTCTGACGCATTAGGACAAAGCCCTTTGCAAGAAACTGTCTTAATGGAAAGCTCCTAATGCAAGAAAGTTTAGGCCCAGGGAATGGACTTTATACACTGAGAGATGCCAGAAATACAGGGAAGCACTGGGCACCTTACAAACAAAGTAGATCGCACAACTCAATGTGCCTTCATTCTCAGAAATCTGCTACTAATAGCCTTGTAATCATTTCTGATTGAGAGATGGTAACCTCAGGGCCGAGCAAGGTTCCTGCATTCATAAAATTCTCAGCTTCATAGCTGCTCTTCTACAATTTTGAATTCTACTGTTCATTTTAGGGTGTTCTTGGGAAAGGGTAGTGGCTGGGCTAATGCGTATTGCAGTGGGCAGAAAACCAGCAAGTGTTTCTCCAATTATTTGCTTTCATAGCTTTTCTGGAATTTGGACCCAGTACTGTAGCTTGAAAGGGTGAAGGCACATGCATGCGTGTATGTGCACATATGCGCATGTGTGTATTTGTGTGTGCTGGGGATAAGGGAACATGCCCCAGTTAATGAGTGGAGCAGTGGGCCAGATCCACATCCTGTGTAACTCCCGCAGGCTGCTGCTATAATGAAAGTTCCCTTCACAGGGTTGAACACAGTGAGTCCCAGAGGGATCCTGGCTGAAGTGGGTGGAAATTCAGTGTTTCTTGTCCCACTGAATTTTTGAGCATGACAACCACATCCTGCTCCCGATACTGTGTGCTTTCCTTGATTGATCATGTCAAGATAGCCCTGCTAACATTGCGCTCCAAGCCTGGCTCGATTCTTCTTGATATAACTCCAGGAACCAAATCAGTCAAAGGCCTTCTTTCTCTAATTCTAATTCTAATTCAAGGGATTTCCCCCAACCCAACCTCTGTCTCCATCTTCTTAGTACCAAGCTCTGCCCAAAGTTGATCATTCCTGAAGAATGTGACATGCACTTACAGCATAACAATGATTTCCTTTAGGGACTTTCGGTAATGCACCATTCATTTGGGATAGGGATGTGACAATTCTCAGGCAAATGTGGGAGTAGATGTCTATGTCATTTGTGAATATGTAGAAATAAAGAGTTCATTTACGTTAACTGTCCCACCTCTGCCCCATACCTCTCCTTCTCCATGAAGAAAAGAGAGGCAGAAGCAGAATTTAAGTAGAATTTAAAATTAAAAATAAAAAGAAGATATGTTAAAGAGTTAAAATATTAAAAGAAAACTCCTTTGAACCTCAATAAAGAAATGGCTGTTGAATCTCAGCCTCTTTTGCCCCATCTTCCTAATAGCTGTGCCCATTTATGTTGCCACACAGCCCACATATCCTGAGTAGTCCCACATCTCTATTATTGTCTCATTTGCCTTTTGGGATAGGACTTCTATTTGCAATGTAGGGTTGCTGTATCAATAGCACATGGTTATTAACTCTAATATGGATGCTATTAACTCTAATATGAGTTAACTCTAATATGGATGCTATTTTCATAAATATTTATATTTTTTAATGAAATACATACACACACACACACAAAAAGCACACATGCAGATAATTCACAATCAAATCCTTGGGAAAGGTTCTGCCATTTGTTCAACAAGGTCAAGTGTCATTAGGAGCACAGAACAGCCAAATGTAAAATTTCTTTCCAGGAGCTTTCTAAGTGGTTGGAATAAACACAACTTAGACCATGCAAAGGTCTTAATGTATATTGGTCTGGGAACTTAAAGATGGAAACAGAGAATACATAAGGAGCTCTACAACACACCAAGGGCCATTATCCACAGTAACAATAACAGTGACAACAGCAATAATAATGTACAATGCTATACGATTATTAAAATCTATACTGCACAGAGAAGTACCTGCTTAAAGCCATTAAATATATGACAGGGTCTGTCTTCAGTGCAATATATCAAATTTGGTAATTGAAGGGTATATAAAAAATATATTTTTTGCTTTCAAAATGTGGAACAAATATATAAGACTTTTCTGATAAACTATAAAAATTTAATCTGCACTTGGATCTAATGACGTATCTTTATAATACTTCCTCTGCAGATACATTCACTTAGTTCAAACCTTAACATATAAAGTATATATGCATGTGTTTAGCCTCAGGAGAATCATATTTCCTTCCATTCATTTCTTATAAATATTATTATCCACTCGAAGTGGTTCTGATGAAGGAATTTCCTCCCTATTTTTTCAGCCTTTTTTCCCTCCTCTTAGCTAAGAAGACATCAGGAAGACACTGCCCAAAGCATTCATTCCCTGTGGCTGACTTTCAGTTTCCATTTTTGAGCCATTAAAAAAAATTCTCAATGTTGCACTATCTGAGTGATTATATTAGATCATTAACATGGAAATCTTAAAATGTGGCCCTTAATGTTGTCTTTATTTGTTCCTATTTTCATCTTTCTCTTTTTCTTCTTTTTCCCTTTCTCCCTCTTTCCCTCCCTTCCTTCCTTCCTTTCTTCCTTCCTTCCTTCTTAGAATTCACTGAAGTATTTTCTAGGTAGCCTTTTACTTACTATGTTCATCAAAGCTTATCTCTGTGCCCAATGTGTAAAAAGTGAAAATGTCTCTTTGAAATTCTATATTACAATATGGACAGAGAAGTTGGGCCTTGGGGGGCTTGAGTTTCACTTAAATACTATACACATGTGCTATCACACAAGGGGGAGGTGGAGGGAACAAACATAAACATAACAATTACTTTTGGTCTGTCTTTACAAAACAAAGCCTCTTCTCTCTGAAAAAGTCTTTTTGGCATCTGCTCCTGGAAACCTGCCCCAAGAACACGTTCCCCATTGCTTTGCAAGGATCTCTTTTTAAAAGCACATCCACTGTCCCCAGGAGGTCACGTAGGTTGGATTATCCTGTTCTTAGTTGAGCAACGAATAAGCACTGGATGAGTTTTCCAGGGATGAGCTGGTTGCTTCTGGGGTGGAAACATTATATGTTCCTGAAAAACAGAGCAGCAACTCAGCCTTGAAGACAAGCCGTCATGAACTTTGGGGTGTGAACATCTCCTAAGGGACCCAGGGGAGCAGTGGTCCAGGCACCAGGTAAGCTCGGCCATGCCTGGAAATCAGCCCATACCTGCCCTCCTCCCAAGACCCAGAAATGCCAGAGAACTAACAGAGCTGTCGTTCTCATGCATGCGTGGCAGCCAACAAGCAGTCACTACTTCACATCACACCGGCAGCCAGGTTTCTACGGAGGACAGGAAGATCTCAAGGTGGGAAGCCCTCCACATGCCATCACATGCATGGTCTGGGAACATCTGCATGATGGAATCTCCCTGGTCCACTTGGGTTGTGGTGACTTGGGGAAGCTCTTGGGAGGGACCTGGACGCTCTACCAAAGGTGGAGGTTTGTATAGAGAGTAAAGGGAAAGAAAAGAGAAAATTATAAGGGGAGAAAAGGCAGGACCAGAAAAGAAGCAGGAGTCAGGAATGTCAACAGAACTGCTGAGAGTCAGCGCAGCAAGGAAGGCAGCCCCGGAGCAAGTGCACAGGCTTGTGTCTGCTGGGAGGTGGGGACTGTGCACGGGGAGTGGGTGGAGAGTGGGTGTCGGGCGAGAGAAGGGTTGAAGTGCCCACCCTACCATCAGATTGCTGAACTGCCACCGCTAACATGGTTTCCATCATGGCCTGGGGGGATCTTAGAGGCTGCTGACAACATAAACCAAAGTGACAGTGCTTACGGAGCCCCCACACAGGGCCCATTGGGACTTTCATAATCAGAAGTCAAGGTCCCCTAGTTTCATGAGTAATTCACCAAACTGAAGCGGAAAAAAACCCAAGTCCTCTGGAGTTTTAACAGTTATAGGCATTCACAAAATTTGCTTGTATATGAAAAGCCTTCATCTGGAATATTGACACATTTCTCAACTCTGCAATTGTGAAATCTGTTCAGTTTCAAAAAGCTAGAAGAAATCCTGGGGCTGATTTTCCTGCGGGGGAGGGATGGTGGCATGGGACAGGGGTTTCAATTTCCTAGAATAGCTGAGATCTGTTGCCCAAAGTTATTAATTCATTATTTCATATCTCCAAGGTAGAAATTTAACCATGAATATTTCTAATAGAATAGCTAACTTGGGGGATCCCTTACGTAACACATGCACAGTTCTATGCTTCAATGTTTAACATAAGCCCACTTTATAAAAAGAACAAAAAAGGGAAACAAACCTACATAGTGAGATCCTGTAGTAAGATTTTCTAAATATATTATTTGCTGCCCCATAACCCTGAAACATGACCTATCTACTCTTATTTAACATAATTTGAGAAGAACTCTGTGTTTGACAAGGTCAGCAATTTACAGTTCTCATTTTGATGGATGAAATTTTGACAGACAGCTCTCCAAATCATTGTCTAGATTTTCCAAATCTTATTCTTTATGAGTTATTAAAAGTTGCCCAACAAAGGCAGCTGCCCTCTACACCCACTTTTTGGTGATTTGTGAAAAGTTCCTCTATTTAACTTCTACCCCAAAAGAGGACATTTCAGGTAAATGCCATGAGCGGGGTGAAAGAGTAGGGGTGTTGAGGCTCCACATTTGAGCAAATGTGTTCTGGGTGAGCAGGGAGAACCTAGAGGCCACTACTCACCTGTTTTACCAAACAAATTGTTAAATCTCCTTGATATTGGAGAACTCATAGAAAACACAGGTGTGGATGAACCCAAGGATGTTGACTAGAAGAGAGAAAAAGAGGGACAATCACAAGGCAAATTTGTGGGGCCAAAGTTGTTTCTATCTCTAGGAGGATTGATTTTCCACCCTCTATGGTCACTGCCGGCATCTCTAGTCCCACTCCCAGAGGTCACATTAAAATACTGGAACCTTATCATCTGTATTAGAACAATAACTGTCAAATACAAGTTTTATTGTTTGTTAGGCTTCTAGTATTTTCTGACATGTGAAAGACAGTCAAATATATCCAAAGGCAATAGTTGTGTTCGAAAATGAACTATAGAAAATTCTATCCATTATTATTCTTCAACTTGTTTTCTCTAATACCTTGAATCCCCCCAGAAGATTGCTTCTCATTGAACATTTGATTTCAACCTTAAGTTTAGATCATATATTATTTTAAACCCTATTTAAATATGTGGAGTAGCATCTCAACGGCAGCTCTATGGCTCTGTTTAATAGGCAGAATGACTTGAGAAGCAAAAACAATGGAATGATCTATGCCTAATATAGCTGTTGAGGGAGACAGGTTTGAGGATGCAATATATTTAGCCTAATTGATCAAAATCCCAAAGAAATAATTTAGTACTCTATACTTCATAATGCTAGTGAAATACATGAGGTTACAAAATGAAAAGTCTGCAGAGAAAAGGTATACCTTTGAGTGCTGTGAAGACCATCGTGACAATGAAAACTTATTCAGCAAAGCTTCCTGTACCTGCAATGTTTAAAAGAAGCTATCGTAACTTCAACATGCCACAAGCACTTCAGGCTTTTCTAGAAACAAGAAACTGTCATTGCTCTTACCTTCAGATCCCAGAGGCATCCAAAGAGTAAAATGAATAATCCCTGAGAAAAAAAGATTAAAAAGAAGTACATTTTAATCATAGTCTATTGTCCAGCAAAAGAGAAAGTACTGTTAACCTAGTGCTAAATTTGTATGACTTCTTTTTCCATCTGAGTTCATGGAATGAGTCCAGTACATGATACTGTTCAAAGAGGCAGTTGGTTCACACCAAAGGACTCTAAATGTTATGATGTTAGGAGGATATTTTCTATTTTCCCATTTTCCTTTAGTTGAGAACTGGAGGTCCTGTTGGTTATGCTATTAGTACACCTCTTGTGTCTACAATATTCCTCACATAGTTATGATAAGAATCTGGGCTGTGGGGTGGGATAACTAGTTCCTTCCAAATGAGGCATATCATGAAGGTCATTACATATGAACTTTATAGCTTGGAGACACAGGCCCAGTAGCAGAAATCAAGGTTCATATGTTCTTGGCACAAGCATCCTGAAAGCAGTATCTCAAATGCACCTCCAGCCTCGGCCTCTTCACAAGCTCACAGTGGCCTCAATCCTTGGGCAGGTTTTTTCCTATCCTTACCACTTCTCCAATGGGTGAAACAGAATTAATCACTTCTTTCCTTGTCCTTTAAAGGCTTGCTAACTATACCTCTGTTATAGTTCTTCTATCAAACTGGCCTGTATTATAATTAGTTATGTGCTGCATGAGAGCGAAGAAGATGTTTTTTCATTATAGTATAATCAAGCAGATTGTCTGGCATTCACAGGACATTCATTCTTTGATTTTTGATGTTTCCAGAGAAGCTGCTATGTGATACATAGGATTTATTTCATTCAAACGATTATTGAGAACCTACTCTGTACCAAGGTCTCTATCAGGCATAGGGGTATAGTGATGAATAAGAAAGGGGCAATCCCTGTCCTCACAAAGACAGGATTTTCATCTAGGAGATAATAGACTGCATCAAGATAATCTTAGACAAATGGGGATTTTCCTTTTACTAGTGTAATCAGGGTATCTAGCAGAGACTGGCAAATGACACTAGGTTATAAAGTAGGAGATAAAAAGCATGAGGTTCCATAGGATCAGAAGAATGTGTTCTTTCCATCTCATTGAGTTCTCATTATTACTGCTCTTTAGGGCTGAGGCTTCCTCTGGACTGAAATCCTTCCCCATTCCTACTCTTGTTTGTGTTTCTATCATTAATTTGTCCTACAGGAATAGAATCTTCCTGAAAGCCCTGCACTGTAAAACTCACCTGGAAGACATTGAGGATGGCAAATATGATATGGAACACAAGGTTGGTCCCTGGGAACACAGTGGTGAGACCAAAACCCCAAGTAAGGCCCAAGAGTGGCGTGAGGACCCCAATGCTCTTGCTGATCTGAAACAGGCTGCTCTTCTCCTGCTTGCATGGCTTGTCTCCAATGGAAGGCCTCAGGATCTTGGTGATGACCACAATAGTGATGGTTATGTTCACCACCACAATGATTAGTGCTGGGATGGCAAAAGCCAGCAGGGCCTTGGTGTCCTCCCAGTTGAGCCAACAGACATTCTTCCTTGTGTAGACTTCTCGGGGCTGGGTGGCTCCCAGCGTGATGACCGAGATGGCAAGCGGGCAACCATAGCCAAGACAGAAGGCAATGGCTTTCTGAGTGGACCTGCTTGTTTCGTGCAGAATGAAAACCAGGCGATAGAACAGCATGAGGCCCAGTGTCAGCATCCAGAAGAAGACACTGAGGTAGAAGAAGTGGATGAAGAAGGTGGCAGCCACACAGGCTGTCTTGCAGAGTATGTAGTGATTGTCCTGGATGGCAGCGACCACAATGAACCAGGTGTTGGCTATCAGAAGGGAGGCAGCAATATTCACTATGCAGGTGTGGCGCATATAGGAAGTCCGGTTCTTGGTCACTGACTTCCACACCACAGCTTCCACAACTAGACAGGCCGCCAAGCTCAAGATGGAAAAGCCCACCCCGACATAAGAAATAATATCCAGTAGTATTCCCAGGAGAGAACTAGGGTCTGGGGAGTCAGGAGACATGAGGATGGAGAATGACGTTAGGTGGTCACAGATACAGGTGACATTGTCCCCATCACCTTCTTCAACATAGCACCCATTGCTGTCCCACCCTCCTGTGTTGTCGGCAAGCCGGAAGTTCCAGAAGACACACTGTGTTTCGCCACCTGAAGGGCTGTTGTTCTTAAAAGTCATTGAAATCCTGAATGGCATAGTCATATTGTGGTTGACAGTGGTCGTCATCACTAAGCTATCTGCAAAATTATTTTCCTGGATATCCTGGGCAAGGATGGCTTGGAGAGTTGGGAAAGCCATGGTGACAATAGATGAATCCGACTGCAACTTTTCTAGATAGCTCTTGTCAATGACCACATTGCCCCAGAGGTCAAAGTGTGGGAAAACAAACCTCTGTTGATAGGTTTTTGGGTGGCTGGACTTGATCACCATGCTGCTCATCTGCACATTAGTTCGGGAGAAGGACAAACGAGGGCTATCTCCTGACTGTAATGCTTGGGAAAATCTTTCCACTGAATGTAGTAGCTGTGAACTCTGATTGGTCCATCGCTGTTGTAAAACCTTCCAGGTGTTCAAGACAGGCTTGCCAAGGATGACATTAACCGTTGAGAGCACGTGCTGAAAGTGAAATGGTATGGGGTCAAACTAACCAAATTCTTTCAATCATAAAAAAGAAAAAACAAACACCTTCCTAGAAACTGACTGTATAAAGGTAACAGGAAAAGAGAAGACAAAAATGAGACATCACAGGTGGTGGGGATTTATGACCTTCTTACGACAGACTTTAGCAGAGGATGGGTCCCCAAGACTGAAAGATGTCAGTAAACGTTTAGCAATGGTGACAGTGAGAATCACACCCACTACACACCCTACTCTGTAAGGTCAATTCAGCAGGCTGGCAGGGATATTTACTATTGTATTTTATTTTAAATCTTAAGTTTGTATTTTTAGTAGAGATGGGGTTTCATCATGTTGGCCAGGCTGGTCTGGAACTCCTGACCTCAGGTGATCCATCAGTTTCGGCCTCCCAAAGTGCCTGTAATCCCAGCTACTTGGGAGGCTGAAGCAGGAGAATCGCTTGAACCTGGGAGGCAGGATACATTTTTCCTGGTGCTCACTGCTCTCCCCGCTCCAGTCCCCTTTCTCCTCAGCACGTGTCTGGTTATAGCTCTGGCCTTCCAAGACTATAGGTCCTGCTGACTGGTCCCACCTCTAAGGCTTCAGCTCTCACTGGGCTCTGTTTGCCCTATTTCCTCTTTTACCTAAGGGGTGATAATGGCTTCTAAATGTTGCTGGTCTCTGAGTGCTTCACCACCCCTTGTTTATTTGTTTGTTTGTTAACCCTGTCTTTACCTCTGTAGGTATCCCTTCATTAAAGCCTTTACATTTGAACTCTTGCGGGTGAATTCTCTATCCTCCCAGAACTGCTATGCTTCCAGAACCTATCCTCCCACGATTGCTTTAAAGTTCACATTTAGTGCTAGACCTTCGAGAATCTCATCTTGTATATTCTGAAAACATTTAATTCCTAGTTTTTCTGGAAAGCAAGTACAAATTTATTCCATTTTAATGAAGAAAATAAAGCAGAGATTCACTAAGAAATATTCCTAAGGTCGCAAAATGAATACTGGAAACATTTCCTAATATCCTAAAAGCTATAGCTGGCAGAACTATCCTGAGCATTGCTCTGGAAAAGACAGAGAAGCTGCAATGGGGAGGAAGTATGTTTCTTGAACACAGATTCTGAGGGGTGAAAAGGCAAGACCCAAAACTCCTGCAAAGGTTAGGCAAACTCACCATCATCGTTTCTGAATTTACTTCGGTTGGAACTGTTGAGAGCAGATCAAGGATGTTAATAATGGCTCCCAGACTCCCAGGAGAAGAGCTGATTTCATGTTCCGCTTTGTCTATGCTAATAGAAAGATCCTTCAGGTATGTAGGGAGCTTCTCATCCTGAGAGGGGCTCTTGATCAAAGCCTAGTAAAACAAAAGCCAACACAAAAAAATTTACCAGTCAGTTCAGCTATCGAATCCCGCTGATCCACCCCTGGCAAAATCTCTCACATCTGTAGTTTCCTTTTTGCTCCATTTCCATCAATATGTCCCATAAGATGATGCGCTTATCTCTTAAGCACTCCACGCACGCTCTTCAGAACAGAATATGACATAAGGCCGCACACAGAAGGGGAACAAACATATGTCAACCTGATAGCTAACTAAAACAAAAAAGGGAAGCTAGATGTGATTGCTAGAGCAGTAGGTTAAGGTTGAGTGCAACGGTCACTTGGATAGTTGGCATGGAAGCACAGTTGCCACTCTTTGGTTTTCCTGATATCGGTTACCCTGCCGGCCATTAAAGTGACTGACCCTTCCAATTTTCCAGGGACTGGTCTGGTTTATACCTTTTCTGCTAGTGTAATTATTAAGAGTGCCCTCTTATATTCTCAAAATGTGTCCCGACTTGGATGATAGATTATATGGTCACCCTACCTATAATGATTACACTTCTGCTTTCTAACTCTCTCTTCCTTATATGCATATAATAGCTCAAATTCTGTCTTTTATGAAAAGCATTTGTTGAAAGTTCCAACCCAGGAAAGTTCCTTCCTCTGAATGCGTAAGTATTGGTTTTATATAACATACTTTCATTTGTGGCATCTCTAGTAGTGTCATCTTGTGTTCTAATTTCAATATTGCTCCAATTAAATTATAAGCTCCTTAACAACATGAACCATGTGCTACATTTCTTTGCATTCTTCTCATTCCCATAATTCCTAACATAGTACAAGTCATATATCTCAGCACACAGTAAGTACCCAGTAAGTATATGCTGAATGGATAAATCAAAAGAAGCATGATAGAGCAGCATGATCCTTTTCCATTGAAAATGTGTGTAGGTATCTAGAATTGGGACTTGGGCCAACATCGAGTTCAGATTACAATTTCTATCTTTCTTCATTGGGATAATTTATAGCCCTCATGCCTCATCCATCAAGGTCCAGCTCAGATGCCTTTTTTTCTTTTCAAGCAGATCTTCTTAATGTATCTTAGCCAAATTAATGTGTATGTAACTACCCAATTCGATTATATTCTTTATCAAATCAGAGACCAAGATCTGATTTGGCCCATTTACCTTGACAGCATCTATAATCATGCTTTGCACATAGTAGATATTTTAATAAATTTGGTGTGAGATAAGAGGCGAGATAGAAGTTAATTAGACAAAACACAAATAAGTATTACCCTTTTTTTTGCAATTATTTTCCTAGTGGTGAGAGGATTTGGAATTGGTTGTCTGAAGATGTCATCATTGGCTATAACATCACCAGTTGTATCACCAGAATTTTTTAAATGTAATTCATGGAATTTTAGGAGTCTAACAGCAAATCAAGTGTGGAGGTACCATTTATTTATGTTGACGGAAGGAAAGGAACTTCTCCCTTGTTACATAGCAGTAACCTCTATAGTAGGTAAGAGAGGCAGGGTAGTTGCTTCTTCAAAAGTACAAGTTATTTCCAAGTAGTGAGAAAATCTCATACCTGTAAGAGCATCAAGTCCAGCTATATATTTTTTTAAGAAATTGATGAAGTTTGTTTTTTTATATTGCTCCTTTTCCTGAAAGGATTATAGCAATTTTCTTGATACCAAAATTACCCAAAGGAGAGCAATAAGAGAGAGGATAATACTGCTGCCCCCTGGAGGTATGGAACACATGGTACTGAGAAGTCAAGGTTAAGGTATCTAGCAGGTCTGAGAGCAGAACACATACTTAGTTGTCTTAGTATTTGAATCGCGGCATTTTGTGGATGTGTGTGTGCATTTCTAGGGTTGCATCTCCTTTGGAAATACACAAATAAATGTAGTTTTGAAGCAACACAAAGCAGCACCAAACCTATTTTCCTAAGTGCTGAGAAATATGATCAGCCAGACAGATTGCCCCACCAAGAGCTCAGAGTGGAAGCTTTAAGGATCACCTTAGCCATCTGGAGCAGACTGTTTACTGGGGCAAAGATGCAGTCATTTCTCTTCTCCTCCCACTGGGAGCCTACACATTTGTAAGTGATGATCCCACCAACAGGACTGTCAGGGCTGCTGGGAATGTTCGAGAACCGGCATAGCTTCTGGATGACTTTCCCGGGCTCTCCGACACCTATTATGGGATCTTGGCATGTGATGTTTTCCCCTGTGTTGGAAACATTGAAATAAAAGGGATAATTGCAAGGAAGAGACAAGATAGTAGAAATACGGTCAGGCCAAGGTAGAATTTTGATGTTTGAATTCATATTTCTCTTTACTTTCAGTCACCTTTTCAGAGCCACCCAATTTCTTAATTTTGCCCCTGATTTTCCAAAGCCCCTCTCTGCTTTCCACGTGAACCTGACTTCTCTAATCTGAATTTGCTTTTCCTAATAGAATTTTATACCTTAATCTGGAGATTCTCAACTGTGTCATATTAGAATCAGCGGGGGAGCTTTTGAAAACACCAGTGTCTGGGCTAAGTAAATCAGAATCGTCAGGGCTGGGATTTAGGCATCAGCAGGTTTTAAGCCTCCCTGGTGATTCCAGTGTGCTGTCAAAGTTGAGAATCACTGCCATAATCCAAAGACACAATTGGTAGTAGGACCTCCAGGTACCCATAACCTGAATATTCTAATCTATATGTTTAAGCATTTGTTCCTTCTGGTTTCCCTTAAAGGTGATTCTATTTCATCTCTTCTTATGACCAGGCAAGGATGGGGAAATGACACTTGCTGTGGAATCTCTCACGTCCAGTGGACCCCATGTGGAATCTCTCATGTCCAGTGGACCCTGACATTGATGAGACCCCTCCCTCACCAACTTTTTTTTTTTTTAACATTAATTAAGATCTTAACCACTCTAGGCCGGGCGCGGTGGCTCAAGCCTGTAATCCCAGCACTTTGGGAGGCCGAGACGGGCGGATCACGAGGTCAGGAGTTCGAGACCATCCTGGCTAACACGGTGAAACCCCGTCTCTACAAAAAAATACAAAAAACTAGCCGGGCGAGGTGGCGGGCGCCTGTGGTCCCGGCTACTCGGGAGGCTGAGGCAGGAGAATGGCGTAAAAACCCGGGAGGCGGAGCTTGCAGTGAGCTGAGATCCGGCCACTGCACTCCAGCCTGGGCGATACAGCGAGACTCCGTCTCAAAAAAAAAAAAAAAAAAAAAAGATCTTAACCACTCTATACAAATCTTAAATAAGTAATGTTCTACAAGGAAAAAGAAGCAAAACCATATTTGGTATATAGAAAGAGGAGAAGAACAAAGATAAGTGAATAAAATGTGTTGGCTAAGATGAGTGAGGGGGAAAAGAAGAGGTGACCTTTGTTGCACCCTGGAGGGGCTGTACTTGTGCGAGGCAAGGTCAGGGGATAGTGTCTCTAAATGGTTTCCTGTTTTGGTGTCCAGGGGATAGTTGCCAACATATGAGAATGACCACAAACCATTCAGTAAACTCAAACAAGCTTGGTGATAATGATCCTTTGTCTATCACAAGTCCTATTACTGGGATGATTTAGGAGCATGAGGAGTTGCTTATGGTAGAAGCCCAGGAACATCATTTATCCCTTGCCTTAACATAAGATCCTCCCTGAAGATGACCTTATATTAGGATGATCTATCCCTCTCTGCTGCTGAGGGGAGCTCCCCAGCATGGGCTAGCATAGCAATGACTCCATAAATCATGACCTTTCACCTCAAAGATATTATGTGATGTCAAGTTGACACAGTGGTGGCAAAGGATGGGAAAGGCAGTTGCCTATTCTTGAGATCAATTGTTTTTATGTAGCCCTGTCTCAGAAATAAAAGAAAAGAAAATAAGCCATGTCCCCTGACCTCAAGGGGACACCTTCCCTTTACCAAAACTTCAGAGGATCTCAACCATGTCCAGATACTGTCCACTGCTATCTGCCTGGTGAACTCCTTAGCCTCCTGACTCAGCTGAAGTCTCATTTCACCTGCAAGGCTTTCCTGATCACTTCTTCCCCACCTGCCTTCAGCAGAGTTAAGCCATCCACAACATTTCTATTTAGCTTTTACCATATTACATGTAAGAATATATATATATATAGAGAGAGAGAGAGACAAAATCTCTCTGTCGCCCAGGCTGGGGTGCAGTGGCACGATCTTGGCTCACTGCAACCTCCACCTCTTGGGTTCAAGCGATTCTCCTGCCTCAGCCTCCCAAGCAGCTGGGACCACAGATGCATGCTACCATGCCTGGCTAATTTTTTGTAGTTTTAGTAGAGACGAGGTTTCACCATATTAGCCAGGATGGTCTTGATCTCCTGACCTCGTGATCTGCCCACCTTGGCCTCCCAAAGTGCTGAGATTATAGGCGTGAGCCAC
This sequence comes from Chlorocebus sabaeus, assembly GCF_047675955.1. NCBI lineage: Eukaryota > Metazoa > Chordata > Mammalia > Primates > Cercopithecidae > Chlorocebus > Chlorocebus sabaeus. Next base: position 46,994,588 of record NC_132920.1, read on the forward strand.
AGCACCCAGCCAATAACATTTTTTATCACATAGATTTCTCCCCCAGGCTTGAGGTCAGGGGATATGGCTTATTTCTTTTCTTTTAAATACCCCCATGGTGAGCCTAGGGCCTACCACAGTGAGGGTATTTAACATGTTTATTGAATGCGGATGAATGAGGGAGTGAATAAATAAATAAATCCCTGCCCTGACTATAACATCTTAAAGTAATTTAAAACGTTCTTACCAGGAACCAGATTCAGCTTCATAGATGGGCTCCAGACTGAATTATTAGCAGCATTGGTAAAGTGACAATACACATCAACAGTTTTTGAACACCAGGAAACTGAGTTTGCGCTGAAATTGTGTTTGTAGCACACTTGTTTTTTGTTAACTTCTTTTTCTAAAGACAGAATTATTGAAAGAATTAAGTCACAACATGAGTCTCTAATGCACAAATTGTATTAAGATAACCTAATATGAATAAACCTGTCCAAGCTTTCCCCAGGAATGTGCCACATTCATTTTTAACAGGTTTTACCTCTGACTCTTAGAAGTATGTAAGCCCACCTTTGCATGTGTGCTAGCCAAAACTTCTCTACTCTTCATGACTCCAAGTCACACATTTTTGACATTCAGAATGACTTTTCAGCATCCCACAAATCCTTCTTTCTATCTAAATTTCATCATGCTCTGAGTATTTATCCTATTCTGCCTTTACCATATTGGTACATAGTTACCTATTCATGAGTTTGTCTTCTCTACTAGACCACAAGCTCCTGGAGAGAAAATACCTTGTCATATTTATCTTTCCATCTCCTGGTGCTCAGCTCAGTATCTGACACATAGAAAGCACTGAATGTATGCATATTAAACACAGAATGTTGAAATGTTGCATATGTCAAAATCCAGATTGATTATATCCCTCTACCATGCAGCCTTCTTTAAAGACTACAGTGTTTATTGAGTCCCCACTTTTCTGAACTTCCACTGTTTTTTCAGTCTGTATTATTCTGTTTGGATATTTTATATTATATGCATTGCCTTTTATGGCATGGGCCCTTCTAGATATTAAAATATGTGCCCCACTTCTTTTTTCTCCCTTTCATTGACTACTGTGGTGTCTTGCGTTGAGTAACTCCTCCAGAATAGTTATTGAAAGAATGAATGAGCTTGTAAATCCCTCATGAAGTTGTCTGTGTTTTGAGATTTTGGGTTGTGAGCTCATACTGGTTGACCTTAATCTCTGGGAATCCCTGGGGATCTGGATTAAGGTCTCCATCTACCAGACAGACTTTGATTTTTTTTTTCTTCTTTAGCTAGTTGACATAAGGTGCTACCAATGGCCAACTTTAAACTTAGGTTGGCACTCATGAACCACATAGGAAATATAAATTCAAAGCCCAAACCCGGGTGATGGCAGGACAACTATATCTCTGGGGGGAAACCTTTTGTCCACCCAGAGATGAGGCCAAGGTCTCAACTCTGGCAGATGAATTTTGTTTTCCTAGCTTAGTCTTTTACTGAACATGTCATTTTTGAAGGTCTTGACATTGTGTCAATGGGGTGGGAGTGCCCAGGTGCTGTTTAGGGAGCACAGTCTTTATTTTTATGCCCTCTGGAGCCTTAATACCCAAGGTTCTGGGTTTCTGACATTGGCAAATGCCCACAGGGAAGTTCCAGCATTAAAGCATCATTTCTATTTTATTTTCCTTTACTTTTTTGGCATTGGTTATTTCTCATACTTTCTTACATGCTCAATTATGCCTTTAAAAGGATTTTCATGGCAGTTTTGTGGCATGCAACTTTATAGCATGGAGGAAAAGATTGTCAGAATATCTAGTCTCCCATATTCCTTAGAAGGTATCTCAATACTTTTTTCAACTTCTCCCAATTAAAAAAAAGGGGGGGGGCTCCACCATTGCAAACTCCCAAGATTGTACTACAAACCAATGAACCACCAGCCACATAGCAAAACAGAATATAACAAAGACTCATGGGATTCTACTCTCTTAATTCTCTCTCTGATACAGTCATATGTCTCTTGATCCCTATTTTAAGAGTAAATTTTTAGACTCCACATATGTGAAATAATATACTCTAACAATTCAGCAATCAGCATCTTACCAGCAGGAAGGGACAAGGAACCCATATGGAAAGTAACTTTGTAGTCTCCATCCTCCTCTATGCAGCACTTGATGTGATGGGAACCACTGCATAAAACTGTAGCTTCCAAAGGATCAACCATGATGTTCAACTCTAGAGGCAGCGGGTGAACGACGACGTCTTTGGTTGCAATACTGTATGAATTCTTATATCTAAATACGCAGTGATAGGTTCCTGAGTAGAAGACAGCAAAAATGAGACAGAATGAAATAATCGCCCTTCAGGCGATTTGCTGGGAAGGTTAAGAAGAGCCTTAATTTTCCCTCTCAAGCTTTAGTAAAGGAATACCATACCTTCCTGGACACTGGAGGAAAAAATGCTTGATTGACTCCTCTCCTGGATTCTCCATGCATTTGAAGGACTAACCAATGACCACATAAATATGCACTTACTTTCAAATAAAATTAAGCAGCTTATTCAAGGCCAAACAGCCTGTTAGCGGCAAAATTGGATTTCAAACCAGGTTTTCAATTACTACTCTAAGGCTTTTCTACCAACCGAAGGAATAAATGGGAGTTTTGGTGTGCGCAGGGGTGGGAACTTTTTTGAAAATAATTGTTAACCTGATGGAACACTGTGGTGTTATGACGCCCCTGTCTCCCATCTCTAAGTGAGCAGGCCCCTGCTCATCATGGCCCCAGACGACAAGTCATCATTTGGGCAGCTGCCATGGAGACACACAGCAAGATTACAGGGCACCTACAGTTAAGTAAGATCCTTCAATTTTCTTTACATTGCTTCCCTTTGCCCCAGCTCTGGAAAAGTCAGAAGCAGCAGCTAACCAGAAGGCGAACAAGGAAAGAAAGGAAACTCCTTTTAATTTCTGCTGGGGGAAAGAGGGAATTTAAATTGAATATAAAATGACAGTATAGTAGATTTAGAAGAGAATATGACTTTTCAGTAACTGATTGTGGGATTGTTTAATAGATCAATGTGACTGGAAAAACTAAAATTCTTCGTGGGTTATTGGCTTTTAGTAGGAAAGAGTAATTGGACAGAGCAGGATTGAGTCAGTCTGGAAGAAAAGTACTTCCATTTCCTGACTGTATACTACCAAGTCTAGCCCAAACAATAACTAGCTATTTATACAATGTTGCCTCGGCCTTATATGAAAATATAAAGAAGACACAGGACTCACGGAATCTAGACTGATTAATCTCATAGTTAATGAAAGGCTTCAGAGTGGAGTGGCTAAGAGTTGGCCACTGGAGCTAGTCAATCTGAGTTTGCATCTTGACTCTGCCACTTGCCAGATGTATAACCTTGGGTAATTTACTTAACTTTACTGAATCTCAGTTTCCTCATCTGTAAAATGGGGTTAATAATAACAGCATCCTCTAGGTTTACTGTTCCACATGAATTAACACATTTAAATACTTTGCATAGTGCCTATCACATACTTAAGCGCTCAGTAAATATGAGCTATTATTGTAGCAGTTTTGTCTACCAATTTCTCTTTGCTTTCAAAGATTTGCCTTTCCTCACAAAACAAACAATGGATAGAGGTAAACAGGAAATTAAAATGTGTTCCTTTTTTGGGAACCAGACTTATAAAATCTTTACCTAGCCATCCTAAAGCACAGTTGGGTCAAACACTCACAAGTGTCTAGTGAAAGTACTTTTAAAAACAATCCTCATAACTTCATGGCAAGAGCACAGGGTCTGGAATTAGAGACACTAGTTCCATTCCTGGCTCTACAGCTTAAGTTGTTTGAGCATATTTACTTCATCTGTTAATATGGAAATAATGGCATCTTCCCTCAAAGGACAGTTGCATTAAGTGTGAAGACATATTGAATTTAAAGTGACTGGCATAGGCATGTCTCAGAGCAGACCCCACACAGATGGTAACTATTATTGCGTGTTTCCAAGAGCCCAGGCAGCACAATACGGTTTCCGGCCTTCCACTCACCATTCCACTCCCTGGTCGAGGTCTTGACTGTCAGTACTGATTCTGCTCCGTCAGGATACCTCCTCGTGGTATAAAATCTTTGGTATATTTTAATTCCAGCAGAAGTATTCCAATAAACCTCATCATAGTTACTCACATCACTGATGCATTTTATAGAAAAGTTTTGTCCCTCAGAAACAGAAATTGTGTCCGGGGTCATTGTTAGATTGGCTAAAAAAAGGCAAACAATACAGACAAAAGAACACTGACAACAAGTTCAATGTGTAGTATCTCTGGGGACATTAACACATGAGTGAAACTTCAGAGAGGGACAGAAAAAAAAAAAAAATGAACCATCCTGACTCTACTCTTGTCAAGGTAGGATTGGTACCTTGCTGCTCCTGGGCTTTATTTGTTTCTAGGCTGTTCCTGGTGGTGCTCTGCACTGTACCCATTTCCATAACATGCCTTAGGACCTCATGCACTTCACTTTTGTGGCTGGAATTATCTCCTGACGATTAGCAGGGTAAAAGGCTGCAAACTTAGGAGTGTCACCTTATCCCAAGCTTCCCTCCAACCTCCTCTGTAACATCTCAAGGGAGAACAAATGGCCGGGTTCCTCTAACAATCTCAACCTTTACTCTTTTAAAATACTTTTTAATAATACCACATTGTGTATTATTTTCTCTCTTTTAATATCTCTCCTCCATAAAAATGTGAGCCCTCAAGGGCAGACCTGTAGCCTCTGTGTCTTTGCATCTCCAGTACTCAACACTGGATCTAGTACACAGTCAGTGCTTAATAAGTGAAAGAGTGGGCCAGGCGCGGTGCCTCACGCCTGTAATCCCAGCACTTTGGGAGGCTGAGGTGGGTGGATCACGAGGTCAGGAGATCGAGATCATCCTGGCTAACACGGTGAAATCCCGTCTCTACTAAAAACAAAAAATTAGCCGGGCGTGTGGGGAACGCCTGTAGTCCCAGCTACTTGGGAGACTGGGGCAGGAGAATGGCGTGAATCCGGGAGGTGGAGCTTGCAGTGAGCGGAGATCGGAGATCGCGCCACTGCACTCCAGCCTGGGGGACAGAGAGAGACTCCGTCTCAAAAAAAAAAAAAAAAAAAAAAAAAAGTGAAAGACTGAATTCTGGAACTACATTTTAAGTACAAGAATCATAGAGCGCATTGCCCAAATATAAGTTGGTTGAAAAGTAATGGCTAAGAACACAATTACTTTTGCACTAACCTAATAATTACACCTGCACTGTCTCAGGTAAACTGGGATGTATGGGTACGTTAATTATAACTATAACTACAGTAATATAAGTATTTATATGCAATTAATTTCACTATATATATACTCCTCTAAGAAGCTTCTCACAGGTTCATGGAAAATTACTAATCAAAAATATTAATAAGACTATTACAAACATAAAACCTTATATGAGCCTCCCACTATTTTAGTCTAACTGTCCACTTCTCTTTGAGTATATCTTTATATGGCTGATATTTCAAAACACCATTCACTTCAGTCTTCTGTAAGTCAAAAGCTTCATTTTGTGAGCCCACTGATGCTGGCCTACTTTCCCAGTCAGTGTGAAATCTTATTATTAATAATATTATTATTATTTTCTTTTTTGAGACAGGGTCTCATTCTGTCACCCAGGTTGGCACAATCATGACTCACTGAAGCCTCAACCTTCTGGGCTTAATTGATCCTCCTGCTTCAGCCTTCCAAGAAGCTGGGACTACAGGCACACACCACCATGCCTGGCTAATTTTATTTTTATTTTTTATTGGTAGAGACAGGGCTTTGCCATGTTGCTAGGGCTAATCTCAAACTCCTAGGCTTAAGCCATCTGCTCACCTTGGCCTCTCAAAGTGCTGGGATTACAGGCATGAGCCACCATGACTGGTCTAAAAATCTTATTCTTAATCATAATCCAATGACATCAGGGCTTTTCACAGTTACCATTAGAAGCTGGGATTCAAATGTTCAGACACAGCTCAAAGCCACTCAAAGAAGGTGTAATGTGTCCCTGCATTGTCTTTCCCAGCCATAGGCATCTTGAGATGGCTCTCTAAGGCTTAACTATTTCTGTGAGTAAAAAGAAGGCGGCTCATGGAACCATGAATTTGGTCCTCTTGACTCTTTGATGAGATTCCAAACGACCAGACCAGTGATTTTCGGTAAAGGCTTAACACGTACCTAAGACAGGTCCCAGTTTTGCGGATAGAGGTAAAGTTATGTTAAATAATTTGGAGAAAGATTAGTTTTATCTGAAAGCATTATTTCCCTAGAAGAGCTCATGAGTATTTCGAGCAATTTGCAGTTTTCTATAGTGAGAACAGTTTTGATTATTTGAACACAACACAACTCTTTGTGTTAAAACTAGGAATGCAAAACTGTTTTACCTGTAGATATATGATTATTATATAGCTATATATTATATATTATAGATATATATTAGATAGATAGATAGATTATGCCCACATAAACATAATCTTGATCTTTGTAAAAATGCTAAGTCACAATAGCAGAAAACAGTTAAGTATTGCTTATATCAGTCCTTTCTCTAAACTTGTTCAAAAAGGGCCTAATGATTAATCTAAATTGTTGATTTTTGTAAGACAGGTGGAAAAACAAGTTTGAATGTCCTCTTTTTACACGTGGGGTGAAATCATAATGCTTTATGATATAAGGAGAAATGACAATTTTAAGAAGCCTACCTAAACAATTAATTTAGAGACTAACAAATCATTCATTCCAACCGCAAAATAACCAGAAAGAATCAGATTACTATCCCAGCACTTTGGGAGGCCGAGGAGGGTGGATCACGAGGTCAGGAGATCCAGACCATCCTGGCTAACATGGTGAAACCCCATCTATACTAAAAATACAAAAAAAAAAAAAAAATTAGCCGGGAGTGGTGGTGGGCGCCTGTAGTCCCAGCTACTCAGGAGGCTGAGGCAGGAGAATGGCGTGATCTCAGGAGGCGGAGCTTGCAGTGAGCCGAGATCGCGCCACTGCACTCCAGCCTGGGCAACAGAGCGAGACTCTGTCTCAAAAAAAAAAAAAAAAAAAAAAAAAAAGAATCAGATTACTAAGGCTTTCTGCAGCATTGTCTCTGGAACAGGTGAAATGGGAGAGGAGGAATGAGGGAGGGTGTTGAGGGGTAGCGGGGGAGTGAGCCAGGATGTTGGAATTCAAGAATGGGAGAACCAGGTAATGAGGGAAAAGGGGAAAATTAGAGACATTATCCTCATTACACATTCAATGATAATAGGGATAACCTGAGTGGCAAACCCCACTTCCCACTCCACCTCCTGCCTTACTCAGAGAATGCCCCGGGGTTCCTTCCTGGGAACCACTGTGTCCTACCACAACATCCCCAATTGTTAAAACACTCCCTCTGAATTTAAATGGCAGAGGGGGAAATCCTTTTCTATCTCCCATTGTGTGATTTGCCCTAACCACACTCCCTCTCTGTCCATTATTTTACTCATAGGCATTTCCATAGCTCATAGTTCATTGGCAGCACTTATTTAAGGTGGGACTTATTCGTGGCTAAAAATTCTAGGGAGAGTCCTTACCCACAGAGTTGAATGTCACTTTTATGTTTGCACTGCCTCTGGCTCCGTAGGCACTGATGAACTCGCAAGTGTAGACGACTGTTGTTCCAGAAGACCCGCTTGGGCACTGGGTTCCATCAGCCTTGAGGGTGTATCTGCTGCAGCTAGAATCTATGTCTGTCTCAGGGGTTCCTGTAATGAGAAGCAAATTGTTGCCATCCCAGCTGGCTAACTCCTTTATTTAGTAGCAAAGAGGTCAAATCTTTTTTTTCACAAAAGGAGTTACTATTTAAACAGATTTCTTCTCTGAATGGAGAGGAGGGGTTTATGGTGATTAGGTCTGCAGACTCTGTATCCAGGTTGCCTGGCTTCAGATCCCAAACTCCATCACTTACTAGCAAGATATTGTTGAGACAGTCACTTAACCACCTTGTGCTTCAGTTCTCCAGATATAAAATGAGGATTAATAATAGCAGTTACTTCCCAGGACCACTGTAAGGTTAAATGAGATAATATACCTAAACTCTTAGAAAAGTACCTGACTGAGTCCTGCTCTAACAAAGACCATGAGCGATGGTTTTTAGAATGTGAACAACGAAAAAGAGAAGCAAGCTGTTTGGGTGTGATTTAACTGGAAGAACACATGACAGATTATTTAGAGTACTATGATCATTAAAAAGAGGAAGAAGCAATACTGGGGCACCTGATATTCATCTTATTTGAGCTTTTTTCACAGCATGTTCCCTGTTTAAATCTCTATATTTTAGTGAAATCTTCAACTTCAACTTCATGCATTCTCAGTTACCAGCAGTTTCCCCTTCAAAATAGCTCCCTTTCCATACCATCCTTTCCTTTCCCAGAAATACCATCCCCTCCATGCCATCTTTCCTCTTGCCTCAGGTTCTACAACACCCTGTGGCTGATTTTTCCTACTCTAGTCCCTTTACTCTCCCTCCTCCCACCTTGCCTGCAGTCATGCACTCCTAAGGCAATCTTCAAACACTATCAATCTTCTGAAAATGAAGGAAAAAGAATAAGCCTTTTGATTAGTTCCAACGTAAATGTGTCTTTTTCAGCCCTGGCTGATCAATGATATTTGACATATTTTGATCAACATGTAACTAGCTTTTCTCCCTAGTCCCCAGAAAGGTTGTTTGAAACACCAAACTGATTTCCCTCTTTATCTATCTTGACTAAAGTACCTCCTAGCTCACAGACACGAGTGTCTGTGCCCATCTCTAAGGCTCATCCCTCCACTTATCTTTTGAAAATCCACTTCTTCCAATTCTTCCAGGACATCCCTTCATCCTTTGCCCTTCCTCACCCTGTGTCTTTAATCTTTCCTCCCAGATTTCCTCCACTTCAACCCCCAGATACATGCAAGTCTCCCTTCCTGAAATGTTCTTTCCCCAGTCTGAATGCTCCCTAGCCACCACTGCATTTCTTCCTCTCTTCATACCATGATGCTTCTGCATTTTCCACCTCCAATTTTTCACTCCCATTTCTCATCAAGTCTTTGCAATTGGCCTTCTTCACCCTCTCCTCTATCAAAAGTGTTCCTTTAAGGCCAACAGTGGCCTCCCCTCATGCTACTTTGACTGCAGCATCCCATTCTGCTGACCCCTTCTCTCTGATTTGATGTGCTTGAGTCCTAGATGTCTCCTGCCCCTCTTTTCTCCTCATCCCTCCTTCTGGGTCTCCCTCTCAGGCTCTTTTCCTTCATCCCCTTCTTAAGGTTGCCCCTTTCCTCATCTTTTTCTCTACTGTCTCTCCAGGCAATCTCATCTACACCTATTGCTTCTAGAATAGCCCAAATTTGGATGACTCCCACTCTATTTCTAAGAGCAGCACTCCTGTTAGAAACTTTAGAAGCAAATTCACAAGTGTTGCTCTGACATCTTAGGTACCTTCAACTCATTTGGTCCATTTAAGAACTCATCTTTTTTCTCCCCAGATAAAACCTGTACATCTTCCAACGTGTCCTTTCTTTGCTCTTGGCATTTCCCCAAATAAAAATCTTAAATTACTTGCGTGCACTCACCTTTTACCCCTACTCAATTGTAAGAAACTTTTAGATTACTCTTCTGAAATATCTCACTATTGTCTTACCCACTCCTACCCACGGTAACTTGCTCAGGCCCCATTATCTGTTGTCTTCCCATTGCACATGATTGTAGCTGGGTCTCTATTTTCAGTTATTTGCCCCTGCAATCTATTGGCTATAAGACCTTAAAACTTATTTTTCCTAAGTTTAGCTCTCACCATCTGATGTCCTCTACTTTTGAAACCTTACCATTGCCTACAGAATACAGTAAAATCCCTCTTCACCTGGTATATTCAATTAGTCACAGTGTGATTCCAATCTGCTTCTCTTCTCTTTATCTTCTTCTATAGCTCTCTCTGAAAAATTAGATCATCTCCTGGGCCTTGAACATGCCCTGTAGCTTTGCGCCTCTATGCCTGTGTTCACACCTGAAATATTCTCCTTCCCTCTTCCTCCTGCTGACTCTTACCAATCCTTAAAGACCCATCTATCTCACCAAACTAATGTACAGGACAATGATCTGTGCAAGAAGGAGTGCATAAAGAGATGTACAGAAATAATGATAGTGTGCAGTGGGTAGGTTCCATGAGAGAGAAGTCAACATATTATGTGGATTAAAGGAGGGACGTTTTAGTTGAGAGATTAGGGAAGATTTCAGAGAAGAGGAAGATTTGCTCTAGGCCTTAACAGACATTTAGGATTTTAATAGATAGAAATGGGGGCTGTAGTTCTGGTATGTGGTTGTATGTGGGTGGTGTGTGAGTAAATCCGTACTCCTTGGAAAACTTGGCATTCCATCAAGCTGCTTCAGGGGCTGGGACTGTGTTGGGGGGTGGAAAGATAATAAACTGTTTCTAACCAGAGCAGCTCCACTTTGGTCTGCTTTACACATTAGATGTGCTGTCAATGACGGGCAATTTTGCCTCCCAGCAGGACATTCGGCAAGGTTTGGAGACATTTTTGGTTGTTGCAACTGAAGATGTTACTGGCATCTTGTAGGTACAGGCTGGGAATACTGCTAAATATCCTACCATGCACAGAACAGTTCCACCAGCAAAGAATTATCTGACCCAAAATGTCAATAGTGCTGAGTTGAGAAGACTTGCATTAGACAGCTATGCAAGATCCTGCTTGAAAAATGGATTCTATTGGTAACTCAGAAAACCACTGCTATAAGCAAAAACACAGAAGCAGCAGCATGCAGGTCTTGTTCAGAGAACAGTAACTACTTCTGTTAGACTGAGATTCAGAGAAAGAGTGGAGAAAGGCTCCAAAGAGATGGTAAACTCAGAAAACACAAGCAGGACTTCCAAATTGGCATCATTCACATCGTGTTTCCTACAACACCCTGGGGCTCTGCAACCAGGGGCCCTGCATGGGAGGTACCGAATACAGCCAATAAGTTGGCACTTTGCTTTCTGGAGAAGAGAAGGTATGCAATTACAATTTTGTTGTTCAAAGTTAGATGACATCCCAGACCTTCCTCTATAACATGGTGGTGATGGTACCTACTTTGCAAGACTTTGGGTGGGGAGTGGAGAAAAACCAAGATGATAAATGTAAACATTGAAAACAGAGTTGAGGCCAGGTGTGGTGGCTCACACCTGTAATCCCAGCACTTTAGGAGGCCAAGATGGGCGGAGGTCAGGGGTTCGAGACCAGCTGGGCCAACATGGTGAAACCCCATCTCTACTAAAAATATAAAAATTAGCCAGGTATGGTGGCAGGCACCTATAATCCCAGCTACTCAGGAGGCTGAGGCAGGAGAATCTCCTGAACTCCGGGAGTGGAGGTTGCAGTGAGTCAAGATCGTGCTACTGCACTCCAGTCTGGATGACAAAAGCAAGACTGTCTCAAAAAACAAACAAAAATCAAAACAAAACAAAACAAAACAAAAACGGAGTTTAATACATTGAATCTGCCACAATAACTATTTTGTGATCATGGTGATACCCTTAAAGAATACTCCTTCGCTTTTTTCCCATGTGGGAGGAAATCTTCACTGAATTTTAGTCTCTTAAAGTTAGAAATTCTGCCATTGTTGATTATTTCCTTTCTGTCTCATCCTTTTCCAGAGTGCTTTGAATATGCAACGATTTCTGAGAGTAGGTCATTCATTCAGTTCCAAATGCTTTGGGTAAATTTTGCTTGATTGTGTTCTACAGACCTGGAAAAATGGTTGTTAGTAGAACTTGTGGAATTTGGAGAAGATAGTTGCAGAGAGGAAGCAGCAAGGGCAGGAGAAAGAAGGGCAGGGTGCCAGGGCAGAGGCTAAATTCATCAGAGAAGCCAGGTCCCCAGGCGGCCAGCCCTGAGGCAGGAAATCCATTGTTCTGCAGTCATTCATCCCGCTCTAAGCATCTGCACCACAGACTTCCTGGTTCCTTTGCCAGAAGGCCAGGTTTTTCACCTTTCGGGGTTGAAAGCTTCTGAGCCAGTATTACAGGAATTGTGCAAGGTCTTTCTTCCATCTGGCAGTTCCTTCAGGATACCTACACCTCCTCTTCCTTAGAAATCAGGGAAGTGACTGCATGTATCATGGGTTAATATTTTTAACAGTTACCACGTGCCTTTCTTCTGAGTACTTTAAAGTCTAATACAAATGCTTGCAGGTGAAACTCCTTTGGAAATTACATGTGCTTAGGAAAATTTGCCTGTAAATTGATAGTTTTGTTGTTGTTGTTGTTGTTGTTGCTGCTGTTGTTTGAGACAGTCTCACTCTGTCACCCAGGCTGTAGTGCAATGGCATGATCTCCACTCACTGCAACGTCGGCTTCTCGGGTTCAAGTGATTCTCCTGCCTCAGCCTCCCAAGTAGCTGGGACTACAGGTGCACACCACCACACCTAGCTAATTTTTTGTATTTTTAGTAGAGATGGGGTTTCACCGTGTTAGCCAGGCTCGTCTCGAATGCTCAGCCTCATTTGATCCATCTGCTTTGGCCTCTGAAAGTGCTGGGATTACAGGCATGAGCCACCACCCCTGTTTTGATAATTTTTAAAAAATAATTTAATCTATTTAAATAGCTAAGGCTTTGTAAAATGAAGGTTCCCCACACTAATGTATTTCATGGGTAAAGCTACATTTTACATTAAAGACTTTTTCTTTACAGATAAGCACATTATACTGTTGCTTCTTAAGAGAAGAGTTGGATCTTGCTCTATGCAGTTTCTAGGCAGAACACTGTGCAAACTCTGCCTGACTAGCTCATTCCAGTGCTGGCCCACCAGGCATGCATAATATAGTTTGGCCAAGACGACACTGGTTTTGTGAAACAAGACCTTTGGTGAGTCCTAATTCTTTCTTTCTTCTTTTTTTTTTTTTTTTTTCATATTTTGACAACCTTGGATAAGTCATATAATCTGAACCTCAATTTCCTTATTTGAAAATCGGAAGTAAAATGCTTCAAATTTGTGGTCAAGCATTTAAAAAGCAGTAACATATTTTTTAAAGGGTTAATCACAAACTGTTATACAAAACAGAGTGAGTATTGCTGTTTTAATTTATTACTATTATTATTATTCATCAATATAAACTGGAGGGTAGGGAACTTTAGGTAAGATTTCAGATTGAAAACAAAAGCTAATGGGATCAGAAATCGTATGAAATGACTGAGAGACAAACAGATCTGCAGAGAGAAAGGGATAAAGCTGGAGGCACAGAAACAGAAAATATTGAGGCATGCATAGATACAAAGGCAGAGAAGTGAGAAGGACCAGACACCAGGAGAAGACACACAGAAAGGAGAAGCTCCAAGTCAGACCTCAATGACAAGTGACCTCATCCTTAGCTCTTCGCTGAAGATGAAAGGAAAGTGAGCATAAGCTTTTCTTGTCTTTTTTTTTTTTTTTAAGATCCAAAATGCCAGGATCCTTCTGTCTTGGGTCTTCTGCTGCTGGGATCTCATCTGCAACCAAAGCATGACACTTGCGTGCATATGTTTTTGGAGTCTTGCTCTAGAGTGGCTAAGCTGGAGCTGGCATCAAACTTAATGCCTTTTCACAGTCTGAAATCCAGAAAATAGCAGCCATCTGACATTTCACCTTCCACACACCACATCTCCCATTTCTACTTGGCCAAGAGGCAAAAACCTATTTACAAAAGGGCTTATCTAACATTCTCACCTGGAATACTTATTTTTCCTTCCTGCTTCCATTCTACTTTGCTCCAATTAACATTACTCTGACTGCAGCAGTTCAAAGATACAGGATTGTTGTCACACATCACCTTCATTTCTTCATTTGCCAAAATTTGGATGGGCATAACATCTATTTTCTTCTTGCCCTCATATTCAAAAATGTCTAGTATCAGTTTGCAAACATATTCACCTGCATAAAATACATGAAATCGTGCATTATTACAACATATGTATATTTTCTTAGAGGAATGGTACCCTAATCTCATGGATCATGACAGTAATGACAGTCCTTGATGAAGCATCATTTTCAAAAGCATCTGAGACTTAGTCTAAAAATGCCTAAATAACCATTCAGGAATTCAGGAAGTGCAGATATTTCTGATGCCACAAAGTGGAGTACAGAGATGTTCTAAGGAAATAGTAGAAATCTTAGGGACTTTGCTAATAAGGAAAAAAGTTTAACAATAGAAGTAGGAAAGAAAAATTGAAAAGCCTTGGAGAATTAGAAGATAGATAATATTGCCATAGTATTTAACCATGTGGTAAATCAAAATCAACAACTACGTGATAGGAGCCACATGTCTATAGCCCACCTCATCATGTAGAGAAAAGGAGATGGCCCCATTGGCATCTGAGTTACAATGCAGTTATTACATTCCAGAATATGTCAGGTACACCACTAGTCTTAGGGAAGAATTAAGCCTTATGCTTGCTTTTGTAGTTGCTTGGAGTGGGCAAGAGGACAGGAGAAAGCTGAAGGGAGGGATAATAGTGGAGAACCAGAAAATTTGGTGAGGGCAGGGAGAATGATGGATATGTTCACTCTTCTGACTGTAGTAATGATTTCACAGCTGTACATGGGTCAAGACTTTTTAAATATGTACAGTTTATTATATATCAATTCCTTCCTCAACAAAGCTATTTTAAATTTTTTTAAAAAATCAATGGAAAATTAAATTAATAATAAAGTAATATTATATACTAAAACAAAATAATGAAAATAATTATATACTAAAATAAAACAAATAATTAAAATAATTAACTTTAAAATTAATTAACAATTAATACCATGGTGATATGGTTTGGCTCTGTGTCCCTTCCCAAATCTCATGTCGAATTGTAATCCCCACGTGTTTAGGGAGGGTCCTGGTGGTAGGTGATTCTCTCATGGGGGCAGTTCCCCCATGCTGTTCTCATGATAGGGAGTGAGTTCTCATGAGATCTGATGGTTTAAAATCAGATGTTTGACAATTCCCTAGACCCTCTCTCCCTCTCCTGCTGCCATGTAAGATGTGCCTTGCTTCCCCTTTGCCTTCTGCCATGATTGTAAGTTTCCTAAGGCCTCCCCAACCATGCAGAACTGTGAGTCAATTAAACCTTTTTTCTTCATAAATTACTCAATCTCAGGTAGTTCTTTATAGCAGTATAAAGATGGACTAATACACATGGGATTAATTTTCAGTTTTGAAAGGTTGAACCAGGAGACTTCTTTGGGAAGAGAAAAACACTATCTACACGTCTACATAAAACACTATTACATATTTGCTTCTTTACAAGTTCTTCATTCCATTCCTCACACAAGCTATTGAATGGAGACCTACCTGCATCACCTGGAGTGATGTTGCGGATGGTGAGCTTGGACACCGAAGTCATGTTGTTGAACACAGCAGTGTAAATCGAGAATTTACTGCTGTTCTGGATTTCCAACTGCTGTTCTTCATAGCGCCAAGACACATTGGAGGACAAAAGTTCGTTTTCACACACCAGACTGACTGTGTCCCCTTCAAAGATGATTTCTGGTGTGACAGAGAACTTAGTTTCATCTGGAAACCCAAAGAAAAGGTAATAAGATCCCAAAGCGAATAAATGTCATTGATGCTACTCACCAGACACAACCACCACAAAGCTCTCGGAGGTCTTGACAGCATCTGTGGTGCTGAACTGGCTGAGGCAATGTGTCTCCTCACTCCATCCCCATGCAGCTGGTGTCTGAGCCCTGAGGAAGTGTGTCCTGTCACATACTAGGTACAGGGTTTCCCGATTGGGGTCTTTGCCCTGTGGCACCTTAATGGCAGTAATGGAAATTTTAAAGCTATTTTCAATATTTCAAAAAGTGTGGTAGAAAATTGCACATTTACTTATGAAAAAAAAACACTAACTTCAATATCAAGTTTCTGTGCTACAGACTGGAATCATATCAACTACTTCTTATCAATAACTGATATCTCATGCTTACTGAAAGCTCTGACCTAAGTCTTGAATGATTTAGAAATGTAAAAACTAATTAATTAATTATAATAAAGTCTGCTTGAGAAATAAGAATTTCCTAATACTCATGGACCTCTGTAGGAATAGGAGCTTCATAGATAGTAAGTTTGGATTTGAATCCTGGTTCTGTCCCAGCTGTAACTGTGTGGCCCTGAGGAACTTGCTTAGACTGGCTGAGCCTTAGTTCCCCTGTCTGGAAAACAGGAGCAGTGAGAGTTACATTTGGGAGGCAACTTGGAGAAACTGTAGCTATTATTATTGTTTTGGCAGTAAAAATCCATGGGATCACTGCCTTATCATTTCACAAATAAAAATAAAAACACAGCCAGGCATGGTGACACATGCCTGTAATCCCAACACTTTGGAAGGCTAAGGTGGGAGGATTGCTTGGGGCCAGGAGTATGAGACCAGCCTGGGCAACGTAGTGAGACCCCACCTCTAAAAAAAATAAATAAATAAAAAGTAAAAAATGTTAGCTGAGTATGGAGGTGTGCACCTGTGGTTCCAGCTACCCCAGAGGCTGAAGCAGGAGGATCACTTGAGCAAGGAAAGTAGAGGCTGCAGAGAGCCATGATTATACTACTGCACTCCAGCCTGGATGACAGAGGGCTACACTCTGAGGCCTACTGCTCTAAAATGATGGCCCTGTATTTCTTATTGGTGCATTTTATGAATATTTAAACCTCCACTGCAATATTAGTTTTACTTTTTAACTTAGTTTTGGATCTGTTAATTTAGAAAATACACAAATCCAGATGGCTCTGTGACCCCCTTGTGCCCCTCTTCCACACACCCCAGGTACAGTGGCATTAGTCAGATTGGGAGGCGCTGGCATAAGAGGAGGAGGTGGTACAGAACCCCCTGTGCCAGGAACTGGAGTGTCCAGCTTCCCAGAGGACATTGTAACATAAGCTAATTTCCTAGGTTTACGCATAACCGTAAATAACATGACCATATCTAAACAATTTCACTTACTGCTAGTAAGTGCTTGAAAGGAGTTGTAGTCCATTTTGTAGGTCTGATTGAGGTTCTGTACAACTTGTTCATTGGCTTTATGTATTAACTCAAGTGATGGTGCTGTAGTCTTGACTTCATATGTCACAACCACACTTCCAGACCTGGACGGAGAACACTCAGTTCAGTAAAACAATAACTGACCTGGAAGAGTCTAGATATTTATGGCTTATTTGCTTAGGAAACAAAATAGCACAAACTGCCTGTTGCAGCATGAAAATCTATGGTGGAGGCGGAGCAAGATGGCCGAATAGGAACAGCTCCAGTCTCCAACTCCCAGCGCGAGCGACACAGAAGACCGGTGATTTCTGCATTTTCAACTGAGGTACTGGGTTCATCTCACTAGGGAGTGCCGGACAATCGGTGCTGGTCAGCTGCTGCAGCCCGACCAGCGAGAGCTGAAGCAGGGCGAGGCATCGCCTCACCTGGGAAGCGCAAGGGGGAAGGGAATCCCTTTTCCTAGCCAGGGGAACTGAGACACACAACACCTGGAAAATCGGGTAACTCCCACCCCAATACTGCGCAAGTGGGCACACCAGGAGATTATATCCCACACCTGGCCGGGAGGGTCCCACGCCCATAGAGCCTCCCTCATTGCTAGCACAGCAGTCTGCGATCTAACCACAAGGCAGCAGCAAGGCTGGGGGAGGGGCGCCCGCCATTGCTGAGGCTTAAGTAGGTAAACAAAGCTGCTGGGAAGCTCGAACTGGGTGGAGCTCACAGCAGCTCAAGGAAACCTGCCTGTCTCTGTAGACTCTACCTCTGGGGACAGGGCACAGATAAACAAAAGCAGCAGAAACCTCTGCAGACGCAAACGACTCTGTCTGACAGCTTTGAAGAGAGCAGTGGATCTCCCAACACGGAGGTTGAGATCTGAGAAGGGACAGACTGCCTGCTCAAGTGGGTCCCTGACCCCTGAGTAGCCTAACTGGGAGACATCCCCCACTAGGGGCAATCTGACACCCCACACCTCACAGGGTGGAGTACACCCCTGAGAGGAAGCTTCCAAAGCAAGAATCAGACAGGTACACTCGCTGTTCAGAAATATTCTATCTTCTGCAGCCTCTGCTGCTGATACCCAGGCAAACAGGGTCTGGAGTGGACCTCAAGCAATCTCCAACAGACCTACAGCTGAGGGTCCTGACTGTTAGAAGGAAAACTATCAAACAGGAAGGACACCTACACCAAAACTCCATCAGTACGTCACCATCATCAAAGACCAGAGGCAGATAAAACCACAAAGATGGGGAAAAAGCAGGGCAGAAAAGCTGGAAATTCAAAAAATAAGAGCGCATCGCCCCTGGCAAAGGAGCGCAGCTCATCGCCAGCAACAGATCAAAGCTGGACAGAGAATGACTTTGACGAGATGAGAGAAGAAGGCTTCAGTCCATCAAACTTCTCAGAGCTAAAGGAGGAATTACGTACCCAGCGCAAAGAAACTAAAAATCTTGAAAAAAAAGTGGAAGAATTGATGGCTAGAGTAATTAATGCAGAGAAGGTCATAAACGAAACGAAAGAGATGAAAACCATGACACGAGAAATACGTGACAAATGCACAAGCTTCAGTAACCAACTCGATCAACTGGAAGAAAGAGTATCAGCGATTGAGGATCAAATGAATGAAATGAAGCGAGAAGAGAAACCAAAAGAAAAAAGAAGAAAAAGAAATGAACAAAGCCTGCAAGAAGTATGGGATTATGTAAAAAGACCAAATCTACGTCTGATTGGGGTGCCTGAAAGTGAGGGGGAAAATGGAACCAAGTTGGAAAACACACTTCAGGATATCATCCAGGAGAACTTCCCCAACCTAGTAGGGCAGGCCAACATTCAAATCCAGGAAATACAGAGAACGCCACAAAGATACTCCTCGAGAAGAGCAACTCCAAGACACATAATTGCCAGATTCACCAAAGTTGAAATGAAGGAAAAAATCTTAAGGGCAGCCAGAGAGAAAGGTCGGGTTACCCACAAAGGGAAGCCCATCAGACTAACAGCAGATCTCTCGGCAGAAACTCTAGAAGCCAGAAGAGAGTGGGGGCCAATATTCAACATTCTTAAAGAAAAGAATTTTAAACCCAGAATTTCATATCCAGCCAAACTAAGTTTCATAAGTGAAGGAGAAATAAAATCCTTTACAGAGAAGCAAATGCTTAGAGATTTTGTCACCACTAGGCCTGCCTTACAAGAGACCCTGAAGGAAGCACTAAACATGGAAAGGAACAACCGGTACCAGCCATTGCAAAACCATGCCAAAATGTAAAGACCATCGAGGCTAGGAAGAAACTGCATCAACTAACGAGCAAAATAACCAGTTAATATCATAATGGCAGGATCAAGTTCACACAAAACAATATTAACCTTAAATGTAAATGGACTAAATGGTCCAATTAAAAGACACAGACTGGCAAACTGGATAAAGAGTCAAGACCCATCAGTCTGCTGTATTCAAGAGACCCATCTCACATGCAGAGACATACATAGGCTCAAAATAAAGGGATGGAGGAAGATTTACCAAGCAAATGGAGAACAAAAAAAAGCAGGGGTTGCAATACTAGTCTCTGATAAAACAGACTTTAAACCATCAAAGATCAAAAGAGACAAAGAAGGCCATTACATAATGGTAAAGGGATCAATTCAACAGGAAGAGCTAACTATCCTAAATATATATGCACCCAATACAGGAGCACCCAGATTCATAAAGCAAGTCCTTAGAGACTTACAAAGAGACTTAGACTCCCATACAATAATAATGGGAGACTTCAACACTCCACTGTCAACATTAGACAGATCAACGAGACAGAAAGTTAACAAGGATATCCAGGAATTGAACTCATCTCTGCAGCAAGCAGACCTAATAGACATCTATAGAACTCTCCACCCCAAATCAACAGAATATACATTCTTCTCAGCACCACATCGCACTTATTCCAAAATTGACCACATAATTGGAAGTAAAGCACTCCTCAGCAAATGTACAAGAACAGAAATTATAACAAACTGTCTCTCAGACCACAGTGCAATCAAACTAGAACTCAGAACTAAGAAACTCAATCAAAACTGCTCAACTACATGGAAACTGAACAACCTGCTCCTGAATGACTACTGGGTACATAACGAAATGAAGGCAGAAATAAAGATGTTCTTTGAAACCAATGAGAACAAAGATACAACATACCAGAATCTCTGGGACACATTTAAAGCAGTGTGTAGAGGGAAATTTATAGCACTAAATGCCCACAAGAGAAAGCAGGAAAGATCTAAAATTGACACTCTAACATCACAATTAAAAGAACTAGAGAAGCAAGAGCAAACACATTCGAAAGCTAGTAGAAGGCAAGAAATAACTAATATCAGAGCAGAACTGAAGGAGATAGAGACACAAAAAACCTTCCAAAAAATCAATGAATCCAGGAGTTGGTTTTTTGAAAAGATCAACAAAATTGACAGACCGCTAGCAAGACTAATAAAGAAGAAAAGAGAGAAGAATCAAATAGAAACAATAAAAAATGATAAAGGGGATATCACCACTGACCCCACAGAAATACAAACTACCATCAGAGAATACTATAAACACCTCTACAGAAATAAACTAGAAAATCTAGAAGAAATGGATAATTTCCTGGACACTTACACTCTTCCAAGACTAAACCAGGAAGAAGTTGAATCCCTGAATAGACCAATAGCAGGCTCTGAAATTGAGGCAATAATTAATAGCCTACCAACCAAAAAAAGTCCAGGACCAGATGGATTCACAGCTGAATTCTACCAGAGGTACAAGGAGGAGCTGGTACCATTCCTTCTGAAACTATTCCAATCAATACAAAAAGAGGGAATCCTCCCTAACTCATTTTATGAGGCCAACATCATCCTGATACCAAAGCCTGGCAGAGACACAACAAAAAAAGAGAATTTTAGACCAATATCCCTGATGAACATCGATGCAAAAATCCTCAATAAAATACTGGCAAACCGGATTCAGCAGCACATCAAAAAGCTTATCCACCATGATCAAGTGGGCTTCATCCCTGGGATGCAAGGCTGGTTCAACATTCGCAAATCAATAAACATAATCCAGCATATAAACAGAACCAAAGACAAGAACCACATCATTATCTCAATAGATGCAGAAAAGGCTTTTGACAAAATTCAACAGCCCTTCATGCTAAAAACGCTCAATAAATTCGGTATTGATGGAACGTACCTCAAAATAATAAGAGCTATTTATGACAAACCCACAGCCAATATCATACTGAATGGGCAAAAACTGGAAAAATTCCCTTTGAAAACTGGCACAAGACAGGGATGCCCTCTCTCACCACTCCTATTCAACATAGTGTTGGAAGTTCTGGCTAGGGCAATCAGGCAAGAGAAAGAAATCAAGGGGATTCAGTTAGGAAAAGAAGAAGTCAAATTGTCCCTGTTTGCAGATGACATGATTGTATATTTAGAAAACCCCATTGTCTCAGCCCAAAATCTCCTTAAGCTCATAAGCAACTTCAGCAAAGTCTCAGGATACAAAATTAATGTGCAAAAATCACAAGCATTCTTATACACCAGTAACAGACAAACAGAGAGCCCAATCATGAATGAACTTCCATTCACAATTGCTTCAAAGAGAATAAAATACCTAGGAATTCAACTTACAAGGGATGTAAAGGACCTCTTCAAGGAGAACTACAAACCACTGCTCAGTGAAA
Organism: Chlorocebus sabaeus; assembly: GCF_047675955.1. NCBI lineage: Eukaryota > Metazoa > Chordata > Mammalia > Primates > Cercopithecidae > Chlorocebus > Chlorocebus sabaeus. Next base: position 47,016,352 of record NC_132920.1, read on the forward strand.
TCAAAGAGGACACAAACAAATGGAAGAACATACCATGCTCATGGATAGGGAGAATCAATATTGTGAAAATGGCCATACTGCCCAAGGTTATTTATAGATTCAATGCCATCCCCATCAAGCTACCAATGAGCTTCTTCACAGAATTGGAAAAAACTGCTTTAAAGTTCATATGGAACCAAAAATGAGCCCACATCTCCAAGACAATCCTAAGTCAAAAGAACAAAGCTGGAGGCATCACGCTACCTGACTTCAAACTATATACAAGGCTACAGTAACCAAAACAGCATGGTACTGGTACCAAAACAGAGATATAGACCAATGGAACAGAATAGAGTCCTCAGAAATAATACCACACATCTACAGCCACCTGAGAGAAACAAGAAATGGGGAAAGAATTCCCTATTTAATAAATGGTGCTGGGAAAATTGGCTAGCCATAAGTAGAAAGCTGAAACTGGATCCTTTCCTTACTCCTTATACGAAAATTAATTCAAGATGGATTAGAGACTTAAATGTTAGACCTAATACCATAAAAATCCTAGAGGAAAACCTAGGTAGTACCATTCAGGACATAGGCATGGGCAAAGACTTCATGTCTAAAACACCAAAAGCAACGGCAGCAAAAGCCAAAATTGACAAATGGGATCTAATTAAACTAAAGAGCTTCTGCACAGCAAAAGAAACTACCATCAGAGTGAACAGGCAACCTACAGAATGGGAGAAAATTTTTGCCATCTACTCATCTGACAAAGGGCTAATATCCAGAACCTACAAAGAACTCAAACAAATTTACAAGAAAAAAACAAACAACCCCATCCAAAAGTGGGCAAAGGATATGAACAGACATTTCTCAAAAGAAGACATTCATACAGCCAACAGACACATGAAAAAATGCTCATCATCACTGGCCATCAGAGAAATGCAAATCAAAACCACAATGAGATACCATCTCACACCAGTTAGAATGACGATCATTAAAAAGTCAGGAAACAACAGGTGCTGGAGAGGATGTGGAGAAATAGGAACTCTTTTACACTGTTGGTGGGATTGTAAACTAGTTCAACCATTATGGAAAACAGTATGGCAATTCCTCAAGGATCTAGAACTAGATGTACCATATGACCCAGCCATCCCATTACTGGGTATATACCCAAAGGATTATAAATTATGCTGCTATAAAGACACATGCACACGTATGTTTATTGCGGCACTATTCACAATAGCAAAGACTTGGAATCAACCCAAATGTCCATCAGTGACAGACTGGATTAAGAAAATGTGGCACATATACACCATGGAATACTATGCAGTCATAAAAAAGGATGAGTTTATGTCCTTCGTAGGGACATGGATGCAGCTGGAAACCATCATTCTTAGCAAACTATCACAAGAACAGAAAACCAAGCACCACATGTTCTCACTCATAGGTGGGAACTGAACAATGAGATCACTTGGACTTGGGAAGGGGAACATCACACACAGGGGCCTATCATGGGGAGCGGGGAGAGGGGAGGGATTGCATTGGGAGTTATACCTGGTGTAAATGACGAATTGATGGGTGCTGACGAGTTGATGGGTGCAGCACACCAACATGGCACAAGTATACATATGTAACAAACCTGCACGCTATGCACATGTACCCTAGAACTTAAAGTATAATAATAAAAAAAAAAAAAGAAAAAAAGAAAAAAAAAAAAGAAAATCTATGGTCCTGATTGGCCAGCAGGATCTTCCAGTAGAAAGACATCATTGCATGGCATTATTTCATTTCTATATTTCTGAACTATTTGGACTAAAACTTATCCCTTATCTTTGCTTGCAAAATTTTTGCACATGTATAGAATGAACACAAGTCTTTTTCTCTTTTTCTTTTAAACAGGTGCATATGTAAGGGGTGAGATACTTTTTTCTCCTCTACCAAACTGCTCCTGCTGAGAATTCCACATGGACAATGCCTCTCTAGGGGGTTTACCTCCTTCACTACCATATGGATCCCAGCCATAAAGTAGAAATGACCAAATGAAAGTATTCTTACTTGAACCCTGTCACAGTCACGCCCTTGAAACCTGGTAAAATTCCGTAACCCTTCCGGAACTGAAAAATAAAGCAAGATGAGTGTCATATATCAAAGTCTAGAAATAGGTGTAACAAAAGATCTGAAGCAGAGTAAAAACTACACATTCCTAATCACACTAGGTAAAATTATCTTCCATTTTGTTAACTGTAGGCATTAGATTTCTGAAGAAATAATTCCTATCTATGTCAGTCTGGGTCCTCCAAGAAGTAGACATTAGATGAAATGTGCAAAAAATTTACACAGGGAAATGCCTAGGAAAGAAAACGTGGAGGGAGCAGGGAAGACAGAGCCATCAGACCTCCAAATGAAAGAGAGGGAAGGAAGGTTGGATACAAGCACCCTAGCCCGAACCTGGAAAGGCTCAATAAAGCCTTCCAAGGAGTCCCAGTGTCTGCCAGACACAGATGTGCTGTGCCCTTCATTGGTAGGGAGCAGCAGTGATGGTCGTGGATTTCAGAAGCAGCAGCTGCAACCCTTGCTCCATTACATGACCTGTACTTGGAGGTCTGGGAGGGGCATCCTCATGGCTGCCATACTGCAGGATTGGTTGGTGTGCCAGGTACCTAGGTGGTTGCTATGTAACTCTCTCTTTCAAAGCATATAATTTAGTGTAGTGTGTGTGTGAGGGGGGTTCTCCTGCTGTGCAGACATATTAAATTCCAGAAATGTAAATCAAATATCCAAGAACTCTTCCGAAGTGGCACTTCATCAAGGCACTCATGGGAGATGACAATATTTGGGTGACATGCTGGGATGAGCAGGAGGCTGCTAACAGCCTAAGGCAGGGCTCGGCTGCCAGGAGAAGGGAAGTCATTATCTCAGCCCACCTGTAATAATCTGTGACACATCCATTGGGAAGCTCTGTTCCAAATATGGTAACTCCAGCAAAGTTTTTAGGTTTAGATGAATCAGTTCAATGTGAAGCACTTAAGACAGTGACTGGCAGTTAACACTGGTGGAATAGTCTCTATTTTTATGTGAATAAATTTATATCTGTCTTAGGTATGAATGCCTAGCAACCTCTGGTGTAGAGTGGTTTGAAACCCTCTGTGCTCAGCCACAGGTTTGTCTGTCCAAAAGTTAGGAGTTTCATTCATGTGGTATGTGAAGAATAGAAATGCACCAACTGGTGCTTGTAGGCTATAGGTTCTTGGGGCTTTGAATAAGTTTTAGTGAATTGATGCCACCAAATCTTATCTGAAACAGTTCCACACTGGGAAAAATTTATACTTATAGGTCAAGGTGATGCCACACTGTCCCCTAAACATGATTTGATTTGAGCACATATTAATTCACCATCTCAGATGTAAAAGAATAATAAATCCACATCCATAAGTTCTGACAGATCCAAGCCACTGTTCACTGTGAATGCAATAGACTCAGTTCAGTCCAAACACTTTGTTGGTTAAGAGGCTCTTGGGGCCAAAACCTACCGCTGTTTCCAAGTCGGTCTTGTAGGACCTATAGAGGGCAGAGGAAGTGTTCATGAGGTCTTCTTGAAAGCCTACATTTAGTCTGACTCTCATGTTCAGGGTAACATCTGTTGAAAAACACAGGGAAATATTTAAAAATATCATGTTAGTGTCTGAGTATATACAAACCAGTAACATCTGTAAGTTGTTTTCGTGTGTTCGTTTGAGATGGAGTCTCCCTCTGTCTCCCAGGCTGGTGTGCAACAGTGCGATCTCAGCTCACTGCAACCTCTGCCTCCCAGGTTCAAGTGATCCTCCTGCCTCAACCTCCCGAGTAGCTGAGACTACAGGCGTGCACCACCACACCCAGCTAATTTTTGCATTTTTAGTAGAGGCAGGGTTTCACCGTGCTGGCCAGGCTGCTCTCAAACTCCTGACCTCAGGTGATCCATCCACATCGGACTCTCAAAGTGCTGGGATTACAGGCATGAGCCACCGCACCCAGTTGTAAACTGATGTTGAATAACCACTCAACGCGCATTTAATGAACAGTTACTTACCTTCCTGAAGCAGGCAAAAAGGTCCCTTGGTAGGCAGTTCTTTAAGGCAACTACAATGATGCCCTGGGAGGAAGACGTCATGCTCTTGACAAGTGAGACTGTGAAGGCAACTTTCCCGAGGCCACCCATAGCCTGTCTCGCAGGAGCACCAGATTTCATTCCCAGCGGGTCTGCAGACTATCATTAACCAGAACAGCAAGGAGAGACAAGGTGGAGAAGGCAGTCACCACATTTGTACTCATAGCCTGCATGTATTCATTCTTGAAGAAAATCCTAATCTGACTTTATATTACCTTTCTGAGAACTTCAATAGCATAAAATTGATGTTTGCATGTATGCATCACCATGCTATTAGCCATGACAATCTGAAAGATGACTGCTGTGACGGTTGAGTGATGAATGGCTAAGTCATCTTTTAGATATTCATGCCTAATAGCTAATAGTCACCAGATGTCTATGATGATAAGTATAAGGTAGCCAGACTCCAAGATGACCTTTGCCCACCCCTACCACTAGGTATTCATTCAAACCCTTTTGTAGTACCTTCTTATGTTGTACTAGGATTGGTCTATGTAATCAATAGAGTATGGCAGAAGTGATGGTATGGCACTTCTGAGATTAGGTTATTGCAAACACTATAGCTTTCCTCTTGGTTGCTCTCTCTCTTTCTCTCTCTCCTCTCACTCTGGGGGTAGTTGACTGCCATGGCATGAAGGCACATCATGGAGAGGTCCACATGGCAAGGAACTGAGGTCTGCAGCCAATAGCTAGTGAGGAACTGGAGCCTGCCAACAACCACATGAGTGAGCTTAGAAATAAATTTTCCAGGCCAGGTACAGTGGCTCACTCCTGTAATCCCAGCACTTGAGAGGCCGAGGCAGGTGGATCACTTGAGCCCAGGAGTTTGAGACCAGCCTGGGCAACATAGCAAAACCCTATCCTACAAAAAATACAAAAACATTAGCTGGACATGGTAGTGTGTCCCAGCTACTCACGAGGCTGAGGTGGGAGGACTGCTTGAGCCTGGGAGGAAGAGGTTGCAGTGAGTTGAGATTGCAACCACTGCACTCCAGCCTGGGCAACAAAGTGAGACCCTGTCTCAAAAAGAAAAGAAGAGAAAAGAAAAGAAAAGAATTTTTTTTCTCATATGCCAGTTGAACTTTCATATGATGACAGCACTAGTTGATAGATTACTTACAACCTTACGAGAGACCTTGAGCCAGAACCACCCAGCTAAGCTGTTCTAAGATTTCTGAGCCTCAGAAACTGGTTCTATCTTCTAGTAAGAGAACTAAACTTTTTTTTTTCCATTACCATAAAAACCCTACTTGAGACACAAAGACAAAAAGGAAGAAGTGTCGTTTTACATCACTCTCGTGGAGAAAAACAAGAGGCCTTGTCTTGATGGAAACCTCAGTGAGGAAGAATAAGCATTCTCAAATTTCAGTGAGAGCCTCTGGCCTGGGGCTGGTTCATCTCTGGGTCTATGTACCACATAAAAAAAGGGTCAACCTTGGCATGGCAGTGAGTGACTTTCATGGCTTTAGTGCATTTTCATCTTGCAGAGTGAGCAAAAAGGACCAATGCTTCCTTTCTATGTTAAAAGCAGCAGGATGTATGTTAGAGCATACCTCTATTTGTAGACTATTGTAGATATAGTTTATAGGGCAAATAAGTTTATACCTGTATGGAAGTTTATTTTTATATTACTGTTAGTACCAATACTTGTCAATACTTCCACCTTCTACATCTTAATTCTTAACAAATATAAATGCAATGATTAAAAAAACGCTCAGATAACAAATGTTTGTTATTTTATGATGCTAGATTTTAGACTTTGTTATGCATCAATAGATAACAAATACAGAGTACAAGTAAATTTATGCCTTTTACATATCAAGTCAGGTGTGAACAGCCTACATGAACAATGCTCTCATGGGAGACAGTAAGAAATGTTCTGAAATCAGAGTGCTTTGAATCAGTTTCCAAAGCTGGACCAAAGTCACATCTTTGAGAGCTGTTTGTTCTGCAGATGGGTGCCCAGGAAAAGTCCCACAGAGTGACTACCCAAAGGGAAGTTATCAAATAGTTGTTTCGGAAATAGGAGGGACAACACGTTCCAGTTAATTCCTTGGATACTGATGCAGCCTGTGTCCCAGCAGTGGGTGGCAGTGGGGCAGAAGAATTAGGAACAGAAGAAACTGGAGTTGCTAACAAAGAAGCTGAGTGCCCACTAGAGGTAATTTGAGGATAGCCAGCAGGATCCCACTTGTTGAAATCTCTCTCTTACTGACATGAAATTCCAGTGCTAAAGCAATTTTGTTGTTGTCTTCTATTTTGTGAGAGAGCATTATTGGAGGAGTGGTTGAAGAACTTTTGAGTCCCACATAAAATACAAATACAAAAAAAAAGAATGGAAAAATTACCACCTCCAGACCACCTGCCACATCCCAGGTATTGTTCAGTGCTTTATGCACATTGTCTGGTTTTAAATATCCTCAGTTTTATTTGCCATTACTAAAACAGCATCATAAAGTAGACTGTTGGAAAAATGAGGTGAGGGAAGGATGGAAAAAGGAAGATGGTGAAAGTTTGGATGCTTAGTCATTAGTGCCACGGTCAGTAGGCCTAACCTTCATTGCCCTGCTGCATTTAACATAGAACATACATCCTGCTGCATTTAACGTAGAAAGGAAGCATTGGTCCTTTTTGCTCACTCTGCAAGATGAAAATGCACTAAAGCCATGAAAGTCACTCAATGCCATGCCAAGGTTGACCCTTCTTTTTATGTGGTACATAGGCCCAGAGATGAACCAGCCCCAGGCCAGAGGCTCTCACCGAAATTTGAGAATGCTTTTCTTCCTCACTGGGGTTTCCACAAAGACAAGGCCTCTTATTTTTCTCCACAAGAGTGATGTAAAAGGACACATTTTTCTTTTTGTCTTTGGGTCCTTTGGGTTTTTATGGTAATGAAAAAAAAAAAGTTTAGTTCTCTAATTAGAAGATAGACTCAGTTTTTGAGGGTCACCTACCCCATTCACTTCCTCTTTTAGGCCAACTCCTCTTAGCTGTTCCCTGCTGGTCCTGAGGTCCATGAGCCTCAGGCTTTCTCTGCCACATTGAAATATTCACTTTTGTCAAACCTGTTTCATAGTTCACTATCAGAAAAGATTCACCCCCTCTATGTGTGAATGACCAGTCTTTCTGGAAGGATAAATTAAACTTTCCAAGGTCAATTGCATTTAATTGAGAAGCTTGTTAACTCAAGTTTTTAAGATGGTGAAGCCTCTTGAAGTCATCCCATGTCTAGTAAAAAAAAACTAAGAGAGTTTGTTAGTATGTTTATATTGAATGTATGGAAGGTAAACTCACAACTAAAGCTCAAGGGTCTATAATCATTAGTTGTTCAACAAAAAACTATTTTTGATACTTGGTCTGTTTTGTTTACTGGATTCATTTAGTAGCACCTACAAAACACCAAAAAGTTTTTGTTAAAAAATTTGGGAAGCAAAATTGACTAAAATCTATGAATAATTTATTCTAAAGGCAAAAGATCTGTGCTGGGTGGGAACATAGAAGGATATTTCCTATGTATTTTCCAAAGTACCCTAGTTTGGTGAGATGTTCTATGGATAAAGAGTGGGAAACACAGCAGAAGCTCACTGCTCCTGAAGGACTTATAATGCACATTGGCATCCAACTGGAAAATCACTAACTCAAGAAAATTAGTACTAATGGTAGGAATCAGTGGGAAATGGCATCTAAAAGGAGTGGTAAGGGAGCTATGACTTCGAGTAGCATATATTAAGAATCAAAAATTAAAATGCATGTACCAACATTGGGATGGACTATTTGAAATACGAGAATTCAAAAAGAATTTCAAAAACAAGAATTTTTTTCTTGCTCTCATTTTAGAATAATAAAACCCAACACCTATTAGTTCTTTCCAGTTTAAAAAGCAATTCCCTTTTATCAGATAACTGGGAGCCTTATCTTACAAATTCTACTGTATACCAGTTCTTGGGTGATGGTCTCTGGAGACATAGGAAAGCTAGCATGACATTGGAAAAGAGTTTGCAACCAGAAAGTCCAATCTATGGCCTGAAAGGTTCTACTTAATGCCTTGCTTCTGATGCAGGCATGTACCTCATTCCTATTTCCTGACCTATAATGCCAAAGAGAAGGGTATCTGGTACTTACTAATATCTTGAACCAGTCCTTTCTATGTTCATTGATATACCAAGGGAAGAGGACACAGGGAAGAGAATCCAGTAGTTTATCTGCCCAAGGGAAGAGGACCCAGTAGTTTATCATGAAGGACCTGGCCATATCTTGGGACCACTTTATGATAAGCATCACACAAACCACCAAGCAAACCTCTGGTCACCATCTAAAATAAGAAACCTCTGGCTGTAGAGTTTACTGATAAAGGCTTCATTCAGGAAGGCTATGAAGTCATAGAATCACACATCAGTCTCAGTGAGTCATTTCACTTGCCTACTAAGTAAAAGATTGCTCTGATAGTCACGAGCTCAGACAGTCTTTCTCAAGACATCCGATCATTTATTCTGAAGCAATGGGTCTCTTACTCACCTGTTGTCACATTTATGCTCAAAATTTGGTCAGTGTTATTCCCATGAATTGGAAAACTGAGGCTGTTCAAGTAGGCTTTGATAGGATCCAGGAAGGATGCATTTTCAAAACTGATCTCAATATTAACAGAGTATTCTTCAGCTGTAGGACTTTTCGTGGCAACTGCAATGAAAGCACATGAAGGCTGAGAAAACTTACCATGGGAGATGGAGCAAGATCATGATGGATTTTTCAGCAGTTAAAGGTAATGACAGGTACATGTGAATGGTTGGTCTATCAACCCTTGGGAATTTCTAGTGAAACCTTTCAGAGAAAAAGAAGAGTTTATCTACTCACCACCTTGGTGTCCAAGGCCAAGCACTGCTGTGTGAAGTATGGACTGTAATGAGGCAAGAGTGGAAGCAGAGAGAATAGCAGGGAGGGTCTGGAAACCATTCGGGCAACATATGTCACAGTCAGCACTCAAAGGAGTGAGTCAGTGTTTCATCTGCAGTATGCATCGGTCAATAGATGTGTACTCTAAAGGCTGAACCAAGCATGGCTTGAAGACATCCGGGAAAAGTCACCCAGTTAATTCCCTTTGCCCTTAGCCTATGGAAAGAGCGTATCTTCTTTGCTCTTCCTCTGAATTTCCAGTGCTCAGAACATGATAGGTGCTCAACAAAAGTTTGGCAAATTGGAAAGTAAAATAAAATAGATTTTCAGCTCTTCATTGTTTTTCCAAATTGTCTCCAGGTGGTAACTGGCTGGCATTCAAGATGGATCTGTTCCCCAACACACAGCTACATCAGGCAGGCTAATATATATGCATATGTGTGTGTGTATGTGTATGTGTGTGTATATATATTATATATAGAGTACATATATAGTATATACAGTCTATATATAGAACTATATATAGACTACTAGATATACTATGTATAGTATATTTAGCATATATAGTCTATATACAGTAGTCTATATAGAGTAGTCTATGTACAGTCTATATATACAGACTATATAGTCTCTGTATATAGTCTATATAGTTTGTATATAGTCTATATATAGTACTCTATGTATTTAGTAGTCTATATAGTCTATATAGTATATATAGCATAGTATATATCTGATATAGTCTATATATAGTATGCTATATATAGTCTACTCCATGTTTATGTGGAGACTATATATAGATAGATAGCTAGATAAAGTCTACCCTGCCTGATGTAGGTGTGTGTTGAGGAACAGATCCACCTTGACTATAGTAGTCTATATTGACTACTATATATATATATATATATAGACTATATATATATAGACTATATATATACACACACACACACACACACATATTCTGGGAATTGTTCTTTCATAGTTTTCTATAACACATTGTGTCTGGGCCACTAATTTTAAGCTTCCCAAGAGCAGGAACTGTTTCTTTCACTTCTCTTAGCCTTACTTACTCCATCTGGCAAAGAGCTTACCATATTATAAATATGTGGCCAATCAATTCTGGTTAAACCTGAAACTCTCTGAGTCAAGTCTCAAATTCACCTCTCTGTCACTGACAGAATCTTTGGCCTAATCTTGGCTAGAATATATAACTGAAGCCATGGGCACAGTTAATACTTAATAAAGAACCTTCAAGGAATAAGGTTTTACACAGATAGATTGAGAATATTTTTCTTTTTGTTGGGACAGGGTCTCTCTCTGTCGCCCAGGCTGGAGTGTAGTGGCATGATCTTGGCTCACTGTGACCTCCACTTCCTGGGCCCAAGTGATCCTCTGGCTTCAGCCTCCCGAGTAGCTGGGACCACAAGCTCATACCATCATGCCCAGCTAATTTCTGTGCTTTTTGTACAGATGGGGTTTCGCCATGTTTCCCAGGCTTGTTTTGAACTCCTAGGCTCAAGCGATCTGCCTGCCTCGGCCTCCCAAAGTGCTGAGATTACAGTCATGAGCTGTTGTGCCCAGCCATTGAAAATATTTTATCTTGCCAGTCAAATAAGGAAAAAATTAGTGAATACTTACAAAATTATTACTTTAAAATTTACCTTGTATCTGAGAAGATGAAGTTTATTATACCATAAAGTTAAAATTCTATGTTAAAAGGGCAAAAAATTTTCCCATAATATTTTAAGATCTAAATATTCCAAGGACTCTTGGTGTGAAATACTAAAGTAGAGTAAGTTTATGCTGGGAAACTCTAATTGTTGAATGTTTATTTCAGAAAGCTGTAACATTTATCCATTGAGCTTGGTAAACTGTTTGTCTTAGGTCTTTGGTTTTACCCATCAACCTTATTGAGAAGAATTTCATCCTGGCATCATTCAGCTTCTGCAATTAACTCAGCCTATAAAAAAGGTCTGTGCAGATTTTCTTAAAATTAAAAATGGATATTAAGGTATATTACTTATTTATAAAAATCTACTTAACAAATACAATAAAGTGACTTTTATAAGAATGCAGAAACTCAGCCTGTCACGATAGTATGGCATTGCCTAAAATTTCCTATTGACTTTTGATTCTCAAATGGTTCTGTGATGAAAACAAGCTTCCTGGAAGAATGGCTAATCTTATTTTATGTAATTCTAACTATGGACACACTATGCTGTCCACTGGGAATATTTACGAGGAGAAAGGCTGCATAATATTTACAAGTTCTGCCTTAGTGCACATTCTTTTTCCTGAAAAGTAATGCAGCAATGTTTATATCCTCCAGAGGGTTCACTACCTCCAGGATCCTCTTTGCCATGCCAGTCTACTCTCCTCTCATAAATAAAAACAGGATTTCCTGGATGGTAGCTGCCTTTTGCTTGGGTGAGGTCAGTAACAAATTCATATCATATCCACTTCATTACTGGCTTTGTTGCATCCCAGGATCTGATCTCGCAAAATATCAATGCCTGCCTGAGGGTCATGTCTGGCCCTGAGCCTACTCCCTGTGCTCTTTTCAGTCACAACTGAAGAACAAGTGTGTGCAGAGAAAGCACATGGTGGTTCATGGACATCATCGCTCCGCATTGAAACCAAGGCAGTTCTGTTCAGATTTTACAAGGAGCCGAGTCAAAGCATGAAGAACTAATAGGAAAGGCTCTTGTGACCTTAGCAAGTTTCAGTCTATAGCATTCCTGCAGTTGTTAATGTGAGCACCCAGCCTCTAAGGGCCTCTTTCCTTTACCTTTTATGTTCTCCAACAGCTTCTAAAAAGAGTTTCAGAATCACCCTCCGCCTGAGTGTCACCTCTCTAGAAACTAGTACGGATGGGGAACCTCTAATAGAGAGGGAAATGCCTTCTCCTTGAAAATACTCATTCGAAACAGGCTCAAAAGCACCATTATAATTTCGCAGGCTGTTGGCTTACTCTTGGAAATCATCTACTCTAGTGATCCCCAAACTTAACTGAGGATTATACACACCTAGGGAATACACACACACACACACACAGAGACAGAGAGAGAGAGAGAGAGAGATTTTGGAGGCTCAGTCCATGTGAACCAAAGTAAAATATATATGGGTTAGGCCCAGAAGCCTGTATTGCTGTATTTTTTTTTTTTTTCAATTTCTACTGGTGATTTTGATGATCAAGTAGGTTTGAGATCTAGTGTTCCAATCCAAATGAAGAAACCCAGAAGGGAATCTTGGAGAGCCAATATCAGCACCTAAACTTGTGTTTGGCTTTGCTTTTTGTTTTCAGACACCTCCTGCTGCTGCGCCTGTGGAGGCAAACCCTCAGGCGGTCTCCAAACATATTTGTTCACACATATTTTCCCTCTCTTGCCTCAAGGGAACTGATACGTGCTCATTCCCTCTCTTCAATGATACTGGATAAATCAGTGATGATAGTGAAAGTAACAATAACAGCAGCAGTTGCATTTATTCATCATCTATTAGGTTCTAGGGCCATGAGGACAGTATGCATATATCCATTTTGCAGATGGCAAAACTAAGTTTCAAAATGTTGAAGCCACATTGACAGTGCTGGGATTGGAAACATTTTTCTGACTCCAAAGACCATTTTCTTTTCATCATACCCTGCCACACCTCAGATAGAAGAAGATAATGAATGAGACCACCTTTTTTTTTTTTTTTTTTAAATAATTTAAGTTCTGGGATACATGTGCAGAACATGCAGGTTTGTTACATAGGTATACACGTGCCATGGTGGTTTGCTGCACCCATCAACCCGTCATCTACATTAGGTATTTCTCCTAATGCTAACCCTCCCTAGCCCCAACCCCCCGACAGGCCCCAGTGGGTGATGTTCCCCTCCCTGTGTCCATGTGTTCTCATTGTTCAACTCCCACTTATGAGTGAGAACATGTGGTGTTTGGTTTTCTGTTTCTGTGTTAGTTTGCTGAGAATGATGGTTTCCAGCTTCATCCACGTCCCTGCAAAGTACATGAACTCATCCTTTTTTATGACTGCATACTATTCCATGGTGCATATGTGCCACATTTTCTTTATCCAGTCTATCATTGCCAAATGGGACCACTTTGTAAACTTTAAAGTACTATGAAAAATATGAGTTATTATTGTTAAATGTGTCTTTAGAGCTTGATGTACAATTCCTAAAGTAAATTCTAAAATAGAAGTCAAGTTCAAAGGCAAAATGATTAATAATGAATCAAAGAATTATGTAAACTGTTGTTTAATTCTATTCAACATAATAAATGTCTTAAAAATTTACATTCAGGGCCAGGCACGGTGGCTCATGCTTGTAATTCCAGCACTTTGGGAGGAAGAGGTGGATGGATCACAAAGTCAGGAGTTCGAGATCTGTCTGGCCAACACAGTGAAATCCCATCTCTACTAAAAATACAAAAATTAGCTGGGTGTGGTGGCAGGCACCTGTAATCCCAGCTACTTGGGAGGCTAAGGCAAGAGAATCACATGAACTCAGGAGGTGGAGGTTGCAGTGAGCCAAGATCACGCCACTGCACTCCAGCCTGAGAGACAGAGCTAGACTCAGTCTCAGAAAAACAAAAACAAAAACAGTGTACATTCAGGAAAAATGCATTGTGTCCCATTGTCATTGATACTCATGTATTTTGATATTAAGCCTTGCTCCGCTCATTTGTTTGTTCCTTGATTTAATGATTTACCTGAAATTTTACTATTTATTGAATGTCTGTTTTCTAGGCACTGCACTAGGAGCTGGAGACAGGGTGAATAAAAGGAGCAAAGCCCTGTCTTTGAGGATCTTTCATCCTTGTACTGGAGACAAAAGATAAGTTTACATTTTAATTTAATAAAGGAAGGCAAGGAAACAGAGTGATTGGGACAACAGGGATGGCTTTTTGTTTGCTTTTATTTTTTTACTTTATTTTTTATTTTTATTTATTTGGTAGAATGGTTACAAAAGAACTTTCTCAAGCAGTAAACTTTGAGCAGAGACTCAAATGAAGTAAGGGGCAAACCAGGAAGCTATCTGGAAAATGTCACTCTAGGAAGAGTAAACAGGTGTGAAAGCCCTAGATAGCAACCCTCTTGGCTTGGTTGAGGAATAGCAAGAAGATGCCCTCAATCCCCCAGTACGCACTTGAAATTGTGTCATTTCTTCTCATCTGAAGCCTAGAACAGTATCATGCTCCTCTAGGCAAACAGAACATAGAGGCTGTGGGTGAGCTTTCTTCCCCTGTAATGCCCTGGGGCAACAGGATAAGCATCTAAGGAGCAGCTTAGATGCTCAGGGATCAGCATGACCCACATAGCGGTGGGGTCAGAGGCTCACTCACCTCACTCCCTCAGAAGGCCCAGTTTAGGGTTAGAAATGCCAAACCCACATGTCCTGCTCAAGCTGAGGACTTCAGAGCCTGGGAAGTGACATTCCTTGTCCTTCCCCAGACTACCAGGGACCAGGAGGAATGAGGACAGTTCATCAATTTCTGTGTGTGTGTTTTGGATGCACTCCTGTCCTCCTCTGCTCCTCAGGATGTCTGACTCCTGGGAGTTTAATGTGTTTTCTTTGCCCCTGGCATTGTTTGTCTGGATTTTTCTGGCTCACTGATGCCTTGTGTGGAAGGTAGCCAATTCCAGGTGTCATCAGTGTCACAGACAGAGGCCTATCAGCAGGCCCAGGAGGCACAAGACAACCAGGATTTCCCCTCTCCTTTCCCATAAATCACTGCCAGCCACACAGCACTTATCTTACAGGGACATTTCTGGAAAGTTGGCCACAAACTGCAACCAAGATATTTGGGTCTTAATCACAGCTGTTTAAGCAAACAATTCTACTTTTGCTTGGAAACACTAATGGGAACTATAGTTTGTCAGAGTCAGAGCTTAAGTAGATGCATAAATCAACCTCTTGCCTGCTAATTTCACCCAGGAGAAAAGAGATTGGTTGGTGTGGCTTCCTCTTGACTAAAGGGACCAATACAATTTTACCATTGATGGTTTGGCTCTCCTGTTTCTCCCTGTTGGTCTTAGTAAGTAAATATCAAAAGATACCTACTATTTTGCTTGTTTCTTGACATATTCTAGAAGGTGGCAATTTGGCAGTATTGTCTGTATGCTACTGTGTGACTGCTCTGCAGATGCGGTGAAGGGATCTTATTCTCTCTTCAGGTTTCAGAAAGAGTTGTTTACAAAGAAGAAAATCATCAGAACCCAAAGCTATGGGCTACCTGGCAGGTGTAGATGGAGGAGAAAGTGGGCAGCACTGTGTCATCAAACACTGGACTGTGAAGTCTAGGGAAGAGAATTCATTCCACTGGCTAGCCACATACCCAGATCATCAAAGTTAGCCCCATCTTACCTAGTAAGATGAAGGCAGATATACCAGTCTTCCTTACTCTATAAAGCTGCTCCAAGAACCATGAAATGGGACTTCATGAGCCAACCAGGAACACAGTTTGAAAACTCTAACTCATAGCTATGAGCATGGACTTTGGAGCCAGGGAGAATCGGGGTGGAATGCCTTCCGACCTGGGCAGGTCATTGAACTCTGTGAGCCACACTTTGCTTATCTGTAAATGAAGGGTAGTATTTTCTCTGCAGGATGATTGGTAAAGAGCTGGAATTGTACATGAAAACCCCTAACAAAGTGTCTGGCATATAGTTGCCAGTAAAATAGTAATTCTGATTATCATAAATATAATGATTATATTCTATGCAGATGTGTGCTGATAGGTCAAGACATGCTAACATTGAGGGCGCGGCGTGGTGGCTCACGCCTAGAATCCCAACACTTTGGGAGGCCAAGGTGGGTGGATCACGAGGTCAGGAGATCAAGACCATCCTGGCTAACACAGTGAAACCTTGTCTCTACTAAAACTACGAAAAATTAGCTGGGCAGGGTGGTGGGCGCCTGTAGTCCCAGCTACCTGGGAGGCTGAGGCAGGAGAATCGCTTGAACCTGGGAGGCGGAGGTTGCAGTGAGCTGAGATCGTACCACTACACTCCAGCCTAGGCAACAGAGTGAGACTCCATCTCAAAAAAAAAAAAAAAGTTAACATTATTCCTATCAGGCTTCACCTTTGGGATAGTTAAACAAACAAACAAAAAAGAAAAACATTAACCAGAAAAATTTTAAAAAAGCAAAACACTCCCAATATTAAATGTCAAGCTTAAAACCAAGCCCACACACCAGCCGGAGAGCACCAGGTCTTTTATCTCACTCTACCACCACCACTGCGGCTCAGAGCACTCAGGGCCGCATGTCATCACCAGAAAGGCTACAACCATGACAACCCAAAAGTCTGTTCCTCAACCTGGGGAGTGTCCGGCATTTCCCGAACCCAGTTCTGAAAGGGCCAGCATACCCAGGTTGCTAGGCCCGCAGAAAGGGCAGGATTTCTGCGCTAGCAGCCAGAGACCCAGTCTGGGAGGAACCTTACTCTGACTAAATAGATGTGAAAATGTGAACGCATCCAGGGCAGGGCTTGGACATCCTGAATCCCCCTGTCTCACTGTTTTGCCTCTCATTATTCTTTAAAGCCAAAGAATAATCAACTGGGGCTCTTCAGCACCAGGCTCCAAGACATACTCCCTTCCCAATTACTGTCAGAAACCTGGAATGGAGAACTTGGCCAGATGATATTTGTGTCACTTCCAACCAATAAGTAACATCCACTTTCATTCCCCCATGAAGAGTCCCCGTAAGACTAAATTTGTAGCTTAGCTGCAAACCTCCAGAACAAGCTTTTCCTTCCAACTCTGGTCTCTACCTGTGACCTCCCCAAAGCACCATCTCCCAGGTTTGTACACTCCTGCAGAGTCACAGGGATTATTGCTGTCCTTCATCCCCAAGGCACATCTGTCCAAGACCTTTTGCTGTGGTTTTCAAAATGTCTTTGGCGAGCATTTCCTCTGCTTCTTTCCTATCTTACTCCATGGCAGGGTTGCATGTCTAGACTGCCGAGCCTCCTGGCCGGTCTCCCAGGCACTAATTTCTTCGTGTAATTTATTTAGCCATAACCATCGGGATACTTTTCATTTAAGTGCATTAATCAGTCACCTCTCTGTGCCAGCCACTCAGCTGATCCAGAATCCACTTCCTGATGGAATTGTGACATGACTTGGGATCTTTCCCACATTCTCATTTCTCTCTGCTCCCTTACAGCCACTCATTGTCCTCACAGGCAGGTCCATGCTTTTTCTCACCTCTAGGTTTCATGCAGGCTTCTTTTTCCTGAGAGAATTTTGAAAGAGTTTTCCTAAAATGCTAACTCCTGTATCACAGCCTCTGTGCCCCTGCCTTCAAGTGGTACAGAATACCTTCTCTGGACCGGAGGTAGATCAGGCCCTTTCAAATGCAACATTATTTTATAAATAAATCGATTTTCTTTGTTTTAAATTTCTTTAAAAAACTATTAAAAGAAACAATAAACACCAGATAATTCAATTAACATTTTAAAAGTAATATTAACATAACATTATTTAATCTTTCTAACAACGCTATAAGGTACTAACTCTGAGAGAGAGGTGTGTGTGTGTGTAAATGTGACATACATATGTGATACATACAAATGTAATACATATATATATGTACTATAATACAGTCAGCCCTCTGTATCTGTGGTTCTGCATCCATGGATTCAATCAATCTCAGAAGGAAAATATTTTTTAAAAATTGTGTCTATACTGAACATGTACAGCCTTTCTTTCTTGTCACTATGACTTAAAAAGTACAGTACAACAATTATTCATATAGCATTTACATTGTACTAGGTATTACAAATAATCTAGAGATAATCTAAAATATATGCAAGGATGTACATAGGTGATATGCAAATTTATACAATTTAATATCAGGGACTTCGGCATATACACATTTTGGTATCTGAGGGGTTCCTGGAACGAATCCCCCATGGATACGAAGGGAAGGACAACAGTATACACACACACACACGTATACACATATATACACATATGCATGCATATATATATATAAAAATATAAATTCAAGGGGCCAGTTAGGTTATATAACTGACCAGTCACTTGGGTAGAAATTCATGGTGTGCTGAGAATAAATGTAAGTATTGATCCTATCTTTAAAGATGATTCTATTCCAAATGCTAAAGATTTTGACCAGTGACTCAAAAAAGAAAATTCCTGACCTAATTGTCTTTCTCTTAGAACCTTTGTCTCCTTCTGGCAACCGGGCTTCAGAAAGGGAGAAGTACGTGTATGTGAAAGGGAATAGCACTCTGAAAATCCGAGCCCAGTTCTAACACCTCACTTAACTAACACACCCACCAAGCAGAACACAGACAGCTCCAGGTGGCATCCTGCTGAAGGTAACATTTTCTGTTGCTTCCTTTCATCATTTTCCGGAGAGTTGTGTTCTTTTCTCTTTTTTTTTTTTTTTTTTTTTTTTGAGATGGAGTGTTGCTGTGTCACCCAGGCTAGAGTGCAGTGGTGCGATCTCAGCTCACTGCAAGCTCCGCCTCCCAGGTTCGAGCGATCCTCCTGCCTCAGCCTCCTAAGTAGCTGGGACTACAGGCGCCCACCGTCACGCCCAGCTAATTTTTGTAGTTTTAGTAGAGACAGGTTTTCACCATGTTGGTCAGACCGGTCTCAAACTCCTGACCTCGTGATCTGCCCACCTCGGCCTCCCAAAGTGTTGGGATTACAGGCGTGAGCCACCACGCTGAGTCATATTCTTAATTGCAACTTACATTCTGGATATCTGGGGTCTAGTGCCTAGGTTTTTCTATGGCCATTTCTTACTTCAGCAATTTTGTAAAAGTACCAAGGTCAATCCGTCTTCTGCAGACGATAGGTTGATTCATTAACACTTCCCAAATGACTCTAGAAGCCCAAGAACACAGAGGACCATGTATAATAAATGGAAAACATCTTTTCATGGTGATTTAACATTGTTATGGTTGTTTTTAATGAAAGCACACCTGGAAAAATTTTGGCATGTCAAATCCTTAGATATAGAAATGGTTTCCTCCCCAAGGGCTATCCCTTCAAACTGTCACCACGGGTCATAAACAGCCTGGCTCAGAAGTGCAGGAAGACATTCCTTTTACAGCTGTAATCACCCACTGCTCCTGAGGAAGCCAGCAGGCTGAGCCCTACAGGAACTTGACAGAAGCCTGGAGCTGGAACTCAGTGATTAATCGTCTGAATTTAAAAAGCCAAAGTCTTTCAAAATCCCAGATGAGCACATCGCTGGCTCTGCTCCCGTCATAGGGTGCAGAAAAGTTTAAAGGGTTGTTGGGATGGGGTAGAGGTAATGATACCCGTTTTAAAGCACAGAATGTACAGACTGTGCTATAGGCCACTTCGGGGAAGGAGGGAGAAAGGGAGCATGGGATCCCACAGGGCTAAGAAAACGAAGGCTGAAACAGAAAAGAAAAGAAAGGGAAGAGAAAAGAAGAGAGGGAAAACCAACAGTGGTATGATCTTCCAATCAGCATTTTTAAGAGCTTAATAAAATGTGGTCAAATTCTCATTTCAAGCACTGGACAACAGTTGAGTCTGGCCACTGCACCGTGAAAGGCTCGAACAGATGCCACCACTCTGACCTTAGGGTAAGCCTGCCCTCTTTGGCAGCCTACTGTCTCTTTTAGACTCATTAGATCAAGTCACACATGCCTGAAAAAATGATTCCATCATAATGTGATAGGGTGAAAAATTTTTCCTTCTAGATATTTGGTACAGCCACTCAGCCAGCAGACCTGTCCTGATAGGAATTCAGAAAGGTGGTGTAATGTGAACATGCAAGTGCTTCATCTGTTCACTCACTGGTTGAGAAAGAAACGGGGCCTGACGCCGGCTACAGAGATGAGGAGAACTCATGAGAGCTCTCCTCTACTGGGGATGGCAAACAGGAGGTAAAATAATCACAGTGCTTTGGGACAAATGTTGTGAATGGAAATGTATCAAGGAGAACAGGAACTCAGGAAAAGCAGTCCCTGATGCTCTGGGAAATGGATGGAAGACCTAGCAGGGCAGGAGTTCATAGGACTTGAGACTTCAGTGGGAGTCTCCCAGATAAACAAAGGGGGATGACGGGCAGGGTGTTGATGACGTGAAAGGGAACAGAAGGAGATCAGGTGGGAAAGGCACGGAAGGCCTGGTGAGTCACGAGCAGAGGATTGGCTTTTAGTTCCAAGGCCAAGGGAGCCCATGAAGAGTTCTATGGAGGGAAATGACAAGATCCAATTTGTGCTTTTGAAGGGCTGCTATGCTGGCAGTGGGAGCACCAGGTCCTGGGAACACCCAGCCTGCGACCCTGCCCTGGCATCTGCGCAGGGTCCACTCAGGATGGGATTTGAGGGTCGGTGCGTCAGAATTTGCAACTCTTCACCCACCCCTAACCCTCCAAAGGGCTGAGTCTTATATTTTTCAGACCACTGCTTTAGAGGTGAGTGAGAAAATTGGAGTGAGAAACACAAGAGGAGGACTTGAGCCTCGTGGTTAGATTGCTTCACAAGATAAAGTCCAGAGTGAAAGATATTTTTCTTTTCTTTTCTTTTCTTTTTTTTTTCAAGGCAAAAAGAAAGGTTTCTGGATGGTGGGCAGAGAAGTAGGCCATTTGGTGGTGTGGGAGGGCAGCTGAGGAGAGAGCCACAGAAAAATCCTAGGAATGTGAGGAGCAGTGACGGCATTGGGGAGGGAAGGCGGGTTCTTACGTGTTGTTATGATCCAGTTACCGTCATTTGGTAGAGAATGGAGTTTCCTAGTAATTACTTTTGGAAATCACACTGCACCATATGACCCTGATGTGATTGGAGACTGAATCATGTGGACTACAATGTTTTAAAAAGTTGCAACATGTATCATTTGAGTAGACTTACAAAAGAGATTGCCAAGCAAGAGTTTACATACCGGCTCGTTTTTGCCTCAGTGCCTCTTCACCAGCTGGTTCATATTCATGAAGACTCTGAAAAGAACATTTGAGAAAGTTGTCAATTAAGGTTAGAGAAGTCTTTTCACTTTGGCTCCCCACTTAGATACCTCTAAATGTTGGAGCTGAGCTTAAGGCCACAGCCTTAATGGATGCTGGGCACACAGCAATGAAATGGTTTGGAGAATGAAGTGGAGTTGTTACTGCAGTGTGACCTAAGAATTCACTTTTTTTGACCAGTCTCTAGACCAGGAACAGAAGAAATCACCATATCTGACTTTCTCAGAGTTCCTGCAGTTTGAATCCTGTCAAGAAATATAAATTATTATCATGTTCTAAACTTGTACTCTCTGCCTGACTTGAACTGAGTCATCCCAGCGACCTTCGAGACAAGTCTCACGACCTCCTTCTCAACACTCAGCCTGCCCCAACCCCAGTCTTCCTGCTGTATTAGGGCTCTTTAACCACTGTGCATGCTTAGAAATTATTTTTCCTGAGTCCGATCCTTTTTCTCCTGGATGGTTCTATTGCTGGTTGCTGTAGTGGGAACTAAGAGAGTCTGCTCTAGAGTCAGACTGCCTGGTTACAAAACTGTGCCACTCACTTTGTGGCTATGTGACTTTGGGGAAGTTACTTATCCTTGCTGAGCTTTAGGGTTTTTTTTTTTCCTGTACAACGGGAATAATAACAGCATCAACTTCACAGAATTGTTATGAAAACTAAGCAAACTGCAGTATGGCATGTAGTAAGTTCTTAATACATTTTAGCTATTATTATACTGTGTGGTGATTAAAAGTAAGGACTCTGCAGACATTGAGTTCAAATCCTAGCTCCATCATTAAATGGATGTATGACCTTGGGCAAATCATTTAACCTTTCTGTGCCTCAGTCCTTACCTATAGAATGGGGATGAATATAGTTTATCTCAGAATGTTGTGGCGAGGATCAAATGATTAGTAAGTGTAAGGCACTGAAAGTAGTTTTGGTTACATGGTAAATATTATTCAGGGAGGGGGCACCAAGATGTTCTGGGGGCATCATGCTGCAACTGCCACCTGCCACCTGGTGCGTTTCTGTGAAGTTCATCTCCTTCATCATGTAGCTTTTTTGTTAAAGAATAGGCATTGATCAGTTTCACTCATGGGCTCTCCACCAGCTCCGCAGCTGGTAACAGAGCCTACCTCGTACCTTGACCTGACACGGATTTCCTAGCTGGTCCCTGCCTGCCTGCAGGTTTTCCTGTGATGTGTTTTCCACCCCAAACTCCCTTCACACTCAATAGAAAAGCCCCACCTCTCTGAAGCCTCCCAGATAACCCCGCCCACAGAGATCTGTGCTTTACCCTGACCTGCACGCATCCATGACCGCCACCTGGGGCAGAGCTCATTCTGCCATCGAGGTTGTCTACCACTGTTTTCTAGTTATCTCACATCATCACGATGACAAACATAATACTTCCTGTGCCAGGACAAGGGTGGATGCTGTTATTATCCACATTTCACTAATAAGAAAGCACAGACACAGAGAGGTTCAGTAACTTGCCTAGGATCATACAGACTTTAATGGCAGAGCAGGATTCAAACCCAGCCGGCTCCAGAGTCTGCGCTTACCCACACAGGCACTGCATCATCTTATCAGCAGAGACCTGGGAAACTGCCTTTGTCGCAGGGAGCTGGTCTCTCTTCACTCAGAGCCATTTCTCTTTGTCTGTGTAACCTCTTCCAATTCCCTCCTCCTTTCCAGTGAACCGTTCCCTTGGCTGGTCTCCCTCCTCTTACTAAGTTACATTTTTAGGAAAAGATCAGATGTCAGCAATTTACCACTCCATGTGAGGTTTACCTGTTCCCCTCACTGATGCCCTTAGGAGGTACTGGTTGAAGAACGTATTAAAGTCAGTAGGAAATGAAACAATGAAAGAACCAAAAATGGAAAGAGGAAGAAAGTACATGAAGTCGTGAAACAAGTATCAAGTACTATCCTGTGTACTTGAGAGTTCATAAATATTCTTGAAGAAATAAAGAGAGGAATGATGAATGATGACTGGAATTTCAAAAGCCCAGTTGCTGCTTTATTTGCAGTGCAGTTATTTTAGATGTAATTGAATATGCAGGAATGGAAGGTGCAAAGTCAATGTATAGGACTGGTTCCGGCCCAGCTTCCCCTGGAGAATGCTTTGGCTTTCTGCCCAGGCAAAAGGAAGGTTCTTCATGCTTTCCGGCCTCCATCCTCTCTGGGGTCTGGTGGGGAGGAGGGAGTGGCCACTGGGAGCTTCCTCTGTCCATACTTCAAGGCAGCAGTTAGGGGACCCAGACAGCACACGAGAACTTGACCACCAGTGGTCACCTTTGGGCAGTTCTCCCAGGTCGAGTTTTCGTTCTCTCTGCTTTCCACTAGGACTAAAGCATTGAGGTCTTGCCTCTTTGTCTTGTCAGTTACATGTTAAAATCAAGGTATATTTCAATTATCTAATGCAGCATATTTCAACTCTTTGTGAGAATCAGGATCACTGGTCTCCCCTGCCCGCAATGTGATTCAGTAGGTCGGGGGTGAGGTGCAGAAAACTGCCTTTTCAACCAGCGCATCCATTGACATGAGGCAATCTTTTAGAAACACTATTTTCTGAAGATTTTCTGAATCTTTATGGTGACCATCTGGAACTTTCAGGGCACGTCTTTGCAAGTGCTGCTTCCACAGCTCTGTCACCTGCAGCCTCTTTGTTGTCCAGTGAGAGCAACCTACTTCCTATTTTAAGCCCTGCAATCATTGGAAATAATGGAGTAAAAAGCACACTGATGGCAATGAAGCCTCTCAGGAGGTGGGGTGGAGATGGTAAATGCCCTTGACTATCCCCAGATTCAAAGAGGTACAAAGATCTGGCTGCCAAGTCACGGGACCTGGATGTGAATAGAGCAAATGGTTGCACCAAGAAGTGAATCCCACAGTTTCAGAATTTTAGGAGATGTCACTCACTCCCTCGAATCCTCTGTTTCTTACATTATGAAAAACAGTAAGTGCTGAGGCACATCAGGTACTCAGTGCAGCCTCTGGTTGTGGCATGTGCCGTGTATTCTGCTGGCCTGGGGCTCATTGTGGACCAGCCTTACCGTCCTGAGACCTCATGTCATCCCAGTTTGGGGAACTGTGGGACTCCAGCACTTGCCTTTCCTCTTACACTTTGGGTGCTGAGTAGAACTCACAAGGGAGCATAGGTTTGCCAGGGCTCCCAGTGCTAGGCAGTGTATTTACTTCAGACAAGAAAACAGATCTTCCAACTGGACCTCCTCTGCCAGCTCTATCTGTGTAGAGGTCCCCAAGGGACTGTCTGAGCCACAGTGGACAGCGCTGTCCAGAGGGAATTTCCTGAAGGCCAAGCTTCAGCCGGAAAAGACAAGGTCACCAATTCCAGGAAGTGCCCCACCTATCGGACCTGATGACTTCACAAATAATTGTAGTGGGGGCAGGGTGGCCTGGAGTGGGGGTGGGTAGTCAGTCAGGAATGAGAGGTGGCTTTTTATTCATGAAGAAGAAAATTCCCAGGGAACAGGATGGCAAACGAGGAGGTAAGCAAAGGCTCCTGCTTTCCCAAATCTTACGCCTACTCGCCCGAGCCCTGACACACATGCCTCTTTTTCTTGACCTGAAACCTCCAATTTAACATCTTTGCTTCTGTGTTTGAACTCTGTCTGAGCAAGAATCCTCTAGCAAAGTCTGCTCACATAAGCCTATTCAGAGGGGTTTATTTGTATCAAAAGTAATCACAAAAGCTGCAATGACTTTTGCACCAACCTAATACTAGAATATTAAAAATAACTACAAATGCATAGGCACCTGGGCTCTGTGCTAGTCACCATGCTGTGGGTTGCATGTAGAACATTGAAGCCTCGCAACAAACAGATGAAGGAGATGTGATTTATTCTCATGTAGAGGAAACAGACTCAGGGAAATAAAGAAAGTTGACAAAGTTTCCAAAGCTAATGAGAGTCAGAGCTGGGCTTCCATTCAGACGTGACATCAAAGTCGAGCATGTACAGCCTGTAACTCTAAGATGGTCACTGGAGCAGGATCCAGGGCAGCATGTCTGAAAGCCAACATCCTGGGCCCCACCCAGGCATCCTGAGCTAAAATCTGCATTTGAAGAAGGTCTCTGGGCAGATCCGTGCCCACAGGAAAGCTTGAGAAGCACTGGGCTACATCATCACCCTTTAAAAGCCCTTCACCCCACGTGTGTATATTCATGTTCATAGGAACATTATTCACAATAGCCAAGAGGTGGAAGCAACTCATGTCCATGGATGGATAAATGGACATACAAAATATAGTACATATGTACAATAGGACATTAAAGCCTTAAAAAGGGGGGAAGTGCTGACACAGGCTACAACATAGATAAACCGTGAGGACAATATGCTAAGTGAAGTAAGCTATCCACAAAAAGACAAATACTATATGATTCTACCTACATGAAGTATCTAGAATCACCAAATTAATAGACAGAAATTAGAATAGTAGTAACCAGCAGCTGTCAGTAGAGAAGGAAATGAGTTATTGTCAAGTGGGTATAGAGTTTGAGTTTTGCAAAATGAAAAAATTATGAAAATTAGTTGTACAATAACATGGATACTCTTAATACTACTGAACTGTATGACTAAAAATGGTTTCAAGATGTTAAATTTTATGTTAGACATAATTACCACAATTCCAAAAACCAAGCCCATCACCAGATGTTGCATACATGTGACATTTAAGATGGTAGAAGGTCAGTCATGGGAACTGGGTGGCAGCTTAGGGCAGTATAAACTGATCAGGCAGGCTCAAGTGTACTTTTCCAATGGAAGTCCTCAGCCTTTGGGTTGCATGAAGACATTATAACTTGAAGGGTAGATCTACCAAGGAAAAGTGGGGTCCTTTGAGGTGAGTGGTAGGAGCTTCCAAGGAGATGGAGTTCACTTTCCACCAAGAGCCCTAGGTCAACTTATCCCCTGACCAGCCTTTGCCACCAGGCAGATGAAGGGACTTTGCCAGGCCATCACTAGGAGGGCAGATGTGGCATAGAGAGAAGGCACTGCTGCAGCCACAAACATTAAGAAATGCTGGAACAGAGGCAAAGCTAACACCACTGCTGAGATTGCCTCAGGCCCTGGCTTTTATCCCACCTGCCTTGCATAGCCAGAGCTCTGCACTGACTATGTGAATTCACAAGAAGCTTAAATGTTTCCCTCCTCTATTTAAATGGGCAGGCTATTGTGTATGAGTGTACAGGTTATACCCTGCACACTGGGGTTTGGAAGGAGACACACCATATATGTCCCCCAAGTCATGAGAGAAATAAAGAAAAGACAAAGATAACCTAGGTCAGAAAATGAAAGAACCAAAAATGGAAAGAGGAGGAAAGTACGTGAAGTCTTGAAACAAAATCCTGAAGGTAAGATCAAGCATTTTGAAAATGATATCAAATGGGAACAAAGTATACAAATTTACTTGGTCAAGTTTGGTTTAAAAGAAAAAAAAAATCAAACACATTGTTTACAAGAGAGTCATAAAACAAAGTGGTATATAAAGACTTAAAAAAGAGGACAAAAATCAGGCAAACACACAAACAAAAGCAGACATGACAATTGGAATAGCAGATAAATAATTAAATTAAAACATGCAAAGTAGGACAAAGAGGGACATTTCATAATGCTAAAAATGTACCAGTGAATGTCTAAAAACAGTGACTGACAAAAAAAAAGAACTGAAATATGCAAAACCAAAAAGTTGAAAATACTACTACAATAAGAGAAACAATAACAGCAAACAGTTACATAACATTTATTATGTGCCAGACACTGTTCTAGGGCATCTTATAGATATGAACTAATTTAATTTTCATAAGAATAAAAGGAAATCAGTACTACTATTAGCATCGTTGTATAGATGAAGAAATTGAGACAGAGAGAATTATATCAGTCTCCAAAGATTCCCAACCCTGAATCATGCCCTGTCTCCGGTGCAGGGAGAAGCCTAAGTAAGGAATAACCTGAAAATTCCCATAAGGAATAAGGGGGTACTTATCCCTCCCTTTACTTAAGTTAAACTCTCCTTGACTTTCCAAAGACAAAACCACCTGAATAATTTGTCAGCAAAGGTCTTATATGATGTCTATGGTCCCTTCAGCTATATCAGTCTGTGATCATCACACACATAGAGATTAATGTCTTTTGGAATGTGTTCTAGCCTGATGTCCCAGTTAAAACAAATCCTTTAAGAACATACATTCTGCTCAATCCTCCAAATCTGCTTTGTTGTTATCGTTGTCAGTTTAACAGAGTGGAAGCCTTAGGCCTAGTGGTTGCAATTTAGAGAAGGAAGGAACCCTGGGAGGTCTTTCTTGAAGCTACATTGATGTTCCCTTGACACCACCACTTATTTCAGAATATAGCAAGTGGTAGCCCAGCAAATACACTGACCTACTGTTTATATTCACCCCTTCTCCTTATATTTACCCTAGGTTTATATTCACCCCTTCTCCTCATTTGCAACATTTTTTCTTATGTGGCAATTATGGGAGGAAGTTTTTTCTCCCTAAACTTTTTGTAGGAACTATTGTCAGTCAGGAAATCATAAAAATGTTAACAAGAAAAATTACAGCACATATGGATATACTCACCAAAGGATGAATAGTAGACTCTAAATTCCAGTTCAGTGTAGCTTTGGAAGAATAAATCACAATAAACATGAAGCACAAAGTGGTTCTCTTTGGTGATTTCATGTCTTAACGTTTGAGTTGGTTGGCCTGAAATGGAAATATGATGGTTTATTTCTGTATTTTATGCTGTATTTTAAATACAGCAATTTATTTCTTAAACAAGGAAAGAACTCGCAAGCCCTGTCTTGAAGGTCATCCTACACAAGAAACTTTTCAATAGAGACAGAAGAGGAAGAAGAAGCATGAAGTAATCAACTTAGCATTCTCTGCCCAGACCTTCGGGTGAAGAAATGGTCACAGTAGGGGAATGGGGGTTGAGAGGCTGAGAATGGTGCCTGAAAATAGGACAAAGGTAGCAGATGTCTGAGTAAGAAATACTTACACATAATTTATGAACAAAAAGACTCAGAGAACACTATTCAGTTTTGCTACACGCAATATACTTTGGTATTTTCAATTCTATCATAGAGTGTCTTACCCCATTTTTAATTTAATTCTGGTAGTAACCCATTTAATGGACATCATGACCCATATTAATGGACTATGACCCATTAGTATGAAAACTGCTGGACTTGGTTATAAAAATATAAGTTGTATCTTATAGTATTGTTTCATATTATAGTGCACAATATAGAATATTAGTATCATTATATATCCCATCTTATTTATTTATTTATTATATTTTGAGACAGGGTTTCACTCAATTGCCTAGGCTGGTCTTGAATTCCTGGCCTCAAGCAATCCTCCTGCCTCAGCCTCCCAAAGTGCCAGGATTACAGAGGTAAGTCATCATGCCTGGCCTTATGTATTGATTTTTAAAAATTCCCTTTATAATGCTGATGATGAAAATAGCTTTTTGGTGATGAGATGAATCATTTTTGCATTTAAAAAGCAGGGTGTCCCGTGGAATAATCTCCACCCTAGAAGGTCTGGAGACCAAGACAATCTACTTTGTGCACACTCCTCTCCTTATGGCTTTTCTATGCCCATGTGTTGCTGTGAAAAGAATGCTAGACTAAGCGACACAAGATATGAGTTAGGATTCAGGATTACTAGAAACTAACTATGTCCTGTGTAACTAATTTGTCTTCTCTGAGTCCAAGTTTTCCCATCTGTAAAATGGGGATAATTGTACCTCTCCTAATTCTCTCACAGAGTTTTCTGAGACTCAAATGAGATTAAAAGCCATGAAGAACTCCAGAAATGCAGGCTGCAATAATTATTACTCTGATTGTCAATAGAATCCAGAATGCAACCATCCAGAAGGGCAGGCTTTTGGCTGGAGTGTTGCAGGGAGCGCCAGGGAAGCAATGGCCAGGATAACACACTGATGATAGGCAAGATTTACACGCCAGGGAAAATTGTATTTCAATCGCCAGCTGACAACTGCCACCTTTTCCTCGTCCTCAGTGGAAAACTGGAAAACTGAACCAATTTGCAAATTTGGCAATCAAACACATTTTTTAAATTCTGCAACTCAATGGTTTGGGGGAAATGCTTTGCAATTTAGGTTATAGCAGCTGTTTAACACTAGATGCATCTGCTGTGGGGAAATCATAGCAATGTACTGCTTAATTTTCTATTGGAAGTTTTATCTTCCTTTTTGAAAGACAGTGTGCCCTTGTGGGTATTGAACAGGCTAATATAGAATGAGTCAGGTATTTAGGAGGCAAAGTAGTCTTTTCAGGCCCCAACCTCTGTTGGTTCCCTACTGAGGCAGTTAATCAAGGAGATGAGACTTAGTAACTGAATAGTTAATGAGCCTCCCTTCAAATCTGATAACCAAGGAAGAACTCACATACTAGAAGGACTAGAGCTGGCTCCATATCTTTCTACGATTTCCCAATATTGGCAGTGCATCCTTTTCTTTGGTCAGAGTTATCAAGAATTACAATGTTCCCAAATAGTCATGTCTGGCCCATTTGTATAGGCCATTGAACAATACTGTCCCTATCTTCCCCCATTCCCTGCCTCTGCTGAGATAATTTTTGATAAAGTAACATTCTTATCTATGTTGACTCATTTGTTGACAACAAGATCGCAAGCCAAAAGAAATGGAGATGTAGGAAGGACCCCACCATGGAGAGGCGGGTGTTCTCTGGATGCAGAAGATGATACACAGTCATCAGTTACACAGGAAATGTCAGGGATTCTTCACTCAAAAGAAAGGAGAAAGCCACCATTTTGAAAGAAAGGAAATAGTCAACATATTTGAC
This sequence comes from Chlorocebus sabaeus, assembly GCF_047675955.1. NCBI lineage: Eukaryota > Metazoa > Chordata > Mammalia > Primates > Cercopithecidae > Chlorocebus > Chlorocebus sabaeus. The sequence goes on from NC_132920.1 coordinate 47,046,183, forward strand.
AACCAGTATGGCATGGACCTGAGCAATGGGAGCAGGGATACGAGCTGAAATTCACTTCAGCTTTCGGGGTTGCTGTCACACTTAGGTAGAGACCTAAAGACAAACTTTTCTTTAACCTGCATCATTAATCGTATAAACCTTCCAGCTCACAGGTGTCCGTACCTGTGAGGAATCAAGCAAAAACTGCTTAACTTGGCCAGTGGGGGGAAAAGTCTACATTCATCCAGTTAAAAACATGGAGCAATGTCCCACATTCAAGGCAGTTTGTCTTCAGTAGGGCCCCTTTAATCCTAAATTCCCTAAAAGTTTGTATTTCTTCTAAAATTCCTGGAGTAAAGGGCAAACAAAGGCTGAGAGACAAAGAGAGAAACAGAAGCAGAGAGAGAAAGAACATTATCAGATGTCATTCCCAATCTCCTTCTCTTTTTAAATTAAAATCCAGGACACTTTCTACTAAAACTCACCAAAGCTGGGAAATACGACCTAGCCCTCAGTATTAGCCTTGTGGCTCTGAGCAACTTCCTGTTCTCCTCTGACTCTATTTTCCTGTCTGTGAAGTTAGAAGACAGGCAGAGGGAAATAAAGCACAGCCTGACATCATATGCCAGGAATAAGTCATCAAGATTCTCAGCAACCTTGCATCTGGAGGATGAATGGTCTGGGTTCCCTGAAGCCACCATTAATGGCTTTCTCTTGCAAAGTGATTATGCACCAGGAATCTTCACTGTGGAACTGGCCTGTTCTTACAACTCTTAGAAACAACCAGTGCTGGCTGGATGTGGTAACATATGCCTGCAATCCCAGCATTTTCAGAGGGCAAGGAGAAAGGATCACTTGAAGCCAGGAGTTCAAGACCAGCCTGAGCAAAAAAGTGAGACTCTGTATTGTATCAAAAAAAAAAAAAAAAAAAAGTATTTTTTGTAATTAGCCAGGTGCAGTGGCACGCACCCATAGTCCTAGCTACTCAGGGGGCTGAGGTGGGGAGATGGCTTGAGTCCATGAGCCCTGGAGTTCAAGGCTGCAGTGAGCTATGATTTCATCATTCTAGTCCAACCTCTAACAGAGCAAGACTCTATCTCTCAAAAAAAAAAAAAAAAAAGAAATAATAAAGAAACAATCAGTGCTTAGGATCAGCTCTTCTCTTAGAAATCCTTCATCAGCCCTGAGATCAGAAAACTAGGCCTAGAAAGAGTTGAGTGTCTCAGAGCTAAGAGGTGGCTAGGAGCTGAGTCAGTCAGAACTCCAAGAGATCTACCAATGATTCTCACAATGTTCGCCAATGACATCCTCTGACAGTTGGAGCAACCATATATGATAGGATTGTGGGTAATAATTGCTGGTGGTTATTAATTATAATTGGTGGGTAATAATTGCTGGTGACAAAGACTATAGGAGTCCTGTCTTACTGGGTGCTCACTATGTTCTAGGCCTGCTGTTGAGTTCTCTGCAAGGGTTATGCCCTCTAACCTCTCAAGAAGCCTCTGATACTACTAAATTACTCCTACTTTTCAGATATGGAAACGGAAGCTTAGAAGGAAGACTAATTCACTGAGGCCACAAAGCTGATAGACAATAGTGGCAAAATTATAAACACAGCAGTCTATTTTCCTGAGAACAAGGTGTCATTTGAGCTAAGAGATCTTCTTGGTGGGAAATCAACCAACCAAACAAACAACCAAACAAACAAAAACGGAAAACTTTATAGACATGTGACCAGGCAACTGGAAACAAACTTCTAGCCTCATTTTGCCACTTATTAGCTGTGTGATGGGGGTCAAGTCACTTTATCTCTCTGAGCCTGTTTTCTTATCAGTAAATCCAGGGATTTGACTGCACTCAATAATTTCAAAATCCGGATGCAAGAGTTGATCTCTTGAAGTCCTGTTACTATTCTAAGAGTCTAAAATTCTTCACAGTTATTTCCACTCAAATGCAGGCTCACCCAGGTTAACTTCTGAAAATAACCATAACTATCTTGCATTTATCCCCCCACCTCTGACTTACTACACAGTCTAGACCTTCTCTGCCCCTCACGTACACCATGGCAATGGCTTCCTTTCTTTACTTCTCTGCTCCCTCTCTACAGAGATGCAAGATGGATTTTCCTAAAGCACTCTTCTGACAACATTCCCTGTTCAATTTTCCCCTGCTTTCAGAATAAAGGAAATCACTTTCACTGATCCTCAAGGCTCTCCACAACCTGGACTTTATTTATAAGAGTGAGCATATGTAATAAGCATCTATAATATTTTCACTACCAAAGTCAGTTGCTTTTTCATAAGTTAAAATAGTGCAAGAGATTTTCCAGTGCTCATGCAAAAGTAAAAATGCCAAGTCAATCTTTGAGAATTAATTTTGGGGGTGGACAGGCGTAATTACTGCCAAACAATTTTTCTGTGTTTGGTGAAACCAAAATAACCCTGTCATTTATTTGGTTTATTAATCTCCATCTTTTCCTGTCCCTTAACCCCACACAATCACTGCATATTCAGATTCTACCCATCCTTCAATGCCCAGGCAGTAGGGCTCCCTCACAGATGAAGGTTTCCTGATCTGTCCAGTTATAAATAGTCTCTATTTCCCCTGAACACCTACACACACTTAGTCTAGGCCCTTAGCCTTCCTGCTTGTATTATATGTATTGTTATAACTATTGCACAAAGTAAATCTATTTATTCCCTTATCTATTCATTTGTGTATTCCTTTACTGGAAAAAGATTTATTAAGTCCTGTTATATGTTAAGAGTTCTGCTGAGTGAAGGGGAAGTAGCAGTAAACAAGACAATGGTCCCTGTCTCCATGAAGCTTAAAGTCTAATGGAGTAGATGAACATTATTAAAGAATAAATTACTCAATTCATTGTTTAACTATGTGAAAGTGCTACCGAGAAGAATAATCACAATATTAATATTTGTTGAGGACTTACTATGTGTCAGGCACTAAACTCAGCATTGACAATATTAAATCACTTAATCTTTATGATCCTAATGGGGTGGTTCCAGTATGATATCTAATTAAAGGGTACAGATCTAGTATGATATAAAATTAACTGAGCCACTGAGTGGTTAAATAACTTGCCTGAGATCACACAGCTAGTAAGTGACAGAGCCAGGATTTGAACCTAGAAAGTCTAACTCGAGAGCCCATCCCTTTAACCATTGAGCTGAACTGTTTACAAAAGGCTATACCAGAAGGACATGACCTAGTCTTAGGGATTTGTGGAAGATATTCCAGGGGAAGTATTTAATTGAGCTGAAACCTAAAGCCTAAGTTGGAGTTAGCTAAAAACAACAGGGCACTTTAGAACAAGGGGAGGAAGATGGTTCTAGGTGGAAAAAAAAGATCATGTGAAAAGGCCCTGAGGTAAAGAAAGAGCATGACACATCTGAGGAGCTGCAAGCAGTCCAGAGTGGCTGGAACATGAAAAGAGAGCAGGTAAAGGGTACGAGGCAGAGCTGGTGAGGTGAGCAGCGGCCAGGCTGGGGAGGACTTGTCACTGCAACAATAGGATTAGGTAAGATTGATTAGGGAGGCAATAAAGAGTAGAGAAGGAGGCCTAGGTACAAGTCCCACAGAATTCTAACAAAGATCCAGTTAAGAAAGATGACAAAGCCGAGATGATTGGAAATTGGGAAGTCCTAATTAGGGAAAAAGAATCAGGCTGGCAGGACCAGGGGACAGCAAAAATAAAAAGCAGATAAGCTATAAGTCTGCCCTTCTTCATGGTCCATGAACACATAGCTTTCCTGTGCAAAGAACACAATCTTCCTGTGTCCAACTTGTGACCAGACCCTTGGCTGATTAAAACAAATGCAAGTTAGCTCACTGCAACCTTGGCGCTATCAGTACTACACAAAGCCCTGTTCAGCACACAATAGAAGCAACATTCATAAAATCCCCAGCAAGACTGTGTCTCGTTACAGTCAGCTCCTTTTTGCTGGCCTGTCGATGGCATCCTTGTAACATATTTTCATACTTTTTCTAATAAATCTGCCTTTCTTTACCGACAACTGTCTCAGTAAATTCTTCTTAGTGCTCCCATCACCAGCTCTACATAGTCGCTAACCACCAGAGACAGGAATGAAACCAGAGAGGCAGGAACAGGAGGGAAACAAGGCTAGTGGAATCAAGGAAACCAGGGAAAGTCAAGTTTTAAAGAAGAAGGGGCCGGGCATGGTGTCTCACATCTATAATCGCAGCACTTTGGAAGACCAAGAGGGGTGGATCACTAGACGTCTGGAGTATGAGACCAGCCTTGCCTAACACGGTGAAACCCCTTCTCTACTAAAAATACAAAAATCAGCCGGGCATGGTGGTAGACACCTGTAATCTCAGCTACTCAGGAGGCTGAGGCAAGAGAATTGCTTGAACCCAGGAGGCGGAGATTGAAGTGAACTGAGACCACTCTATTGCCCTCTAGCCTGGGCAACAAGAGTGAAACTCCATCTGAAGAAGAAGAAGAAGAAGAGGAGGAGGAGGAGGAGAAGAAGAAGAAGAAGAAGAAGAAGGAGAAGGAGAAGGAGAAGGAGAAGGAGAAGGAGAAGGAGAAGGAGAAGAAGAAGAAGAAGAAGAGTCAACTATGTCCAGTGGTGCCAAGAAGTCCATTAAGGAGGAGACTGATATTGCTCATTGGATTTGGAGACATGGTATGCTCTTAGCAAAGGAAATCCCATTGGGATGGCTGGATGGAAATTGTATTGGGAAGACTTATAGAGTGTTTGCGGGGTGAGGACTTGGAGATGGTGAGTACATGAAACCCACGAAATCTGTCTGTAAACTGAAGTAGAGGGTGAAGGTTCTTCGCACATGTAAGCTGCTTAGCTTTCACATCTACGCAGTAGGTGACGTTATACACATAGCTTTCTCTTTAAGAAAGGAACTAAGTGTTATTAGTACAATATCAAGGGAAATCATACCTCTTACTAAACCTGTAGCTGGCTAACTAGACACACCATCATAACCTTTGAAAAAAGGCAAGGGCATATACCCTAATGTCCCCCAAACCTTGTGTTCTGGGATACAGACTATGATCAGGCAGCCCTTTTGCAAACATATACTTATCAAAATAGAGACTAAATGCACCTGAAAATAGATGAGCACATATAAGCATTCTACTACTAAAGAACAGAGTTACTCTTAATGGTGGATGATAGATGGCAATGCCAACTTTCAGGAGGACTATCATTGCAAATTTTATTGTGATTATTACTCTGCTCATCTCCATGAGATACAGAGTTGCAATAAGGATAGAACGTCATCAGTAACCTACTCCCTGAACTGTAGAAGTACAGATCAAAAACCTTTAAGTGTAACTTTAAGAGCCCGCTTTCATAAATCTGTATTTTCAGTTGTAGAGGTGGTAAGACTTATCTTTGCTGACCTTATTTGATTAGATGATTCATCTCTTGCACAAGCAAAAATATAAGCTAAATATTTATTTAACACAAACATGGGACACAATACCAATTAAAGAACTGCCTTGAAGATATTTTTTTTTCCTATTTAATTTTCCATTGCCTTGAAATCAGGCCCTGTAACAGCATTGTGTCAGGGCAGTTCAGTACTATCAGATTACAGGGGAACATGTGTTTGTACACAATGGGATCAAGTTTTCCAAAACACACTGCCCATGTGGGCGGCGTTGATAACCTTTTATCCGTCTTTTCTTGTTGTTAGGTCACTGTGGGTCTTAGCCTTTAAGCAAAAGATTGCCATCTGTATGAAAACATTGAGTTCCTAACTGCTCTTATCTAGTCTGTCTTGCATTAATTCACCATGTGGAGGGGTTTCCCTGAGCCCTGGCAAAACAATGCCAGGGGTGCATTCCAATTGCAGACACAGGGAAGCCCTGTGGAATGAGTCAGTTTTGTTGTCGCTTTTTTTTTTTTTTTTTTTTTTTTTTTGAGACGGAATCTCACTGCAACACCCAGGCTGGAGTGCAATGGCATGATCTTGGCTCACTGCAACCTCTGCCTCCAGGTTTCAAGCGATTCTCCTGCCTCAGCCTCCCAAGTAGCTACAAGGCTACAGGTACATGCCACCACGCCTGGCTGATTTTTGTATTTTTAGTAGAGATGGGGTTTCACCATATTGGCCCGCCTGGTCTCGAACTCCTGACCTCAAGTGATACACCCCCCCTCGGCCTCCCAAAATGCTGGGGTTAAAGGCGTGAACCACTGCACCCAGCCCAGTTTGTTGTATACTCAAATGTTATGGGAGAAAAATTGGCAAAGCTCATTTTACATTAGGCTGCTCTCAACCTAATGTTCTGTGGTTCTACCATGTATCAAGTAAGATCCAAAATAATACTTGACTATTTTAATAATAATAACAATAATGGACCAATCAGAACAATCTCTGTCCACTGTGCAGGAGCAGGGCCTGGGGGTCTCCTACTGGGCCAGACATTAGCAGTGTCATTGCTGGATCATAGGGAAGTCTGTGGAGGATCCCAGGAAATGGGGTGGATGGCTAAAGCAGAGGTGGGGAGGCAATCCAGGGGCTGGAGGAAGCAGTTATTCGCAATGTGGCTTAAAATATTCCAACATTACAGTAATTGGCAGGGCCACCTTAGGCTTCTGCACTTCCTCCCTTTATGGCCCCCATCCATTCCATCTCTCTGAGAAATGGCTTTGCTGTCCTTAGTCTGTGACTTCTCTTCTAAATCTTCATTTCCTTCTCTAGGGATTTTGTTAGATTTTGACCATATAATGTGTGTACTACTTAGAATGAAAAACAAAACAAAACAAAACAAGTATTACTTTATCCCCCCACCCTCAACCCCAAGAAATACAGTACCCTGAGAAGTCCTTGCTAGTTCAAGATTTCCTTACTCTGGACAGTTTGACTTTAGTCCTCACCTCATTATGAAAAGTATTCTATAGAGGCAAACCCATAACATTTGCCCTAGTCCTCACTCTCCCTGGCCTGCAGTGGGTACCTGCTCCATTTGTGCATGGCCTCCTCCTCTGCAGGGCTCCCTTTCCCTTTCCTGGTTCTCAAGGCTCCCGATCTTATGCTTCTTCTCCTTCTATGCTCCCATCCTCATCATCCTGCAGCTGCCTCACTGTGTGCCCTGCCAGATACCTCTCCTGGGACTACAGCTCTTCTCTCTTGACACCTTCTCATAGTGAGCTCATTCACTTCCATAGTTTTAATTATCAGTTTATGTGAGAACTCCCAGAACTGTATTTCCAGGCTCTGACCTTTATGGCATATTGCCTCTTTTCTTGTCCCCAAAGATATCTCTTTCCTCTGCATTCCTATTTCCCCTCTTTGCTAGATATTAGGCAAGCCTTTTCCACTATACTATTTCCACTTGAGTGTAAATTCAGATCATCGAAAACTGAACTTGTCTCCTCTCCCACTGCTCTGTCTCTCCTAAGTCATCCCTTCCCAGATTTGCCAACTGCTAGCTTCATTCTCCAATTTCCTAGGCTCACGGCTTCACAGGTGCCCTTGGACAAAAGAAGCAGTGCAGGAGTAGAAGCAGCAATTCGACCAGGCACTAAGTCATGTTACCTGCTGCTGATGTGCTCAAAGCCCCTCATTGGTTTGGATATTGTCATCTCACCACACTGGTTTGGACATTGGGCCACCACATTGGTTCGGACATTATCATCTTAAATCTAGATGGTTGTAATAATCTCCTGAATGGGCCCCTCCCTCCTTTCTTCCCTGATCAACAATCCAACACAACAGCAGGGAATTTATTTGCCCAGAACACTATTCTTCCTAAATTGTGGCTGTGTCATATTTAAATACTTTAAATGTTTGCAAATGCCCAGAGAATATTTAAGCTAATTCACCAGGCAAACATGATCACCACGACCTAATGTAAAATGAGCTCTGTCAATTTTTCTCCCATAACACTTGGGTATAGAACAAACTGACCCACTCCCAGCTTTTATTGTACCTTCTTTCATCATAAATATTAACAGAAAATACTGGTGGAATGCATTGCTACCTTAAAGCTTCTTCTCACACTATTCTTGGCAGCTGAATTGCTCTGTTTCTCCTTTCTAAGCTTTACTCATCATTTCAGGTCTTGCTCATTCATTCGGTAACAACAATTGCTATCATTTATCAAGCACTTGCTGTGTGCCAGACACTTGCCATATGGCAAGCATTAGGCTAAGCACTACACATGCACTAGACTCATTTAGTCCTTATAATCCTGTGTTATGAGAAGTATCATCATCTTCATTTTACAGATGAAGAAACTGAGCCGTTGATAAACAAACACTGAGCTTTGGCTAAATAAACATACTTGGCAAGTGGCCAAGTTTGTCTCCAAAGTCTGAACTCTGACCTTGATGGCATATTGTCTCTTATCCTGTCTTCCCCAGAGATGTATCTTTCCACTGCATGCACTGCATTTCTCTCCTCAGCTCCTCATCTGGTCCTGCCATGTAGATCACTTTTCAGCACTGTGTGTTTTCATGCCTAGCACAGTAATTAGGCATATGGACTCTGAAGTCAGACTGCCTGAGGTGGAATCCTAACGTGCCTCTATTTGCTAGCTTTTTGTCTCAGGTAATTTACTTAACTTTTCTGGATTCCCCCATCTGTAAAATGGGGAGTATGATTTCATCTGAGGCATAGGATTATTGGAACAACTAAATGGGTTAACAATCGTCTTTAAAAAACACTGAGTATGGTGCCTGGCACATAGCAAGTACTCGATAAATATTGTTCGTTATTTCTCCTAATGCTATCCCTCCACTAACCCCGACACACAGGCCCCTGTGTGTGATGCTCCCAACCCCATGTCCATGTGTCCATGTGTTCTCATTGTTCAACTCCCACTTATGAGTGAGAACATGCAGTGTTTGTTTTTTTCTTAGAAATGCCTAATGTAAATGACGAATTGATGGGCGCAGCAAACCAACATGGCACATGTATGCCTATGTAACAAATCTGCACGTGGTGCACATGTACCCCAGAACTTAAAGTATAACAATTAAAAAAAAAAAGTCAAAAAAAGTGTTTGTTATTAAAACTCTCAATGCCTGTAACCTGCTTTCCACTAAGAGTCTAAGCCGATTAAGAAGAGAGGTTCTCTGCCTTTGCAATTCCACGGCACTTAGCAAGTCACTCCAGAGTAGGTGATTCCACTAGGCTGTAATTTTAAAGATTTCACATTGGCGATTATCTTTTAGGACATAGTGAAGATTCCAATTATTTTAACCATCATGACCAGAGTCACACCATGTGATCTGAAGTGTTGAGCTGATAAGTAAGTTGTGAATCATGGTGTGCCCTTAGCTAATATGTATATTTAACTCAACCATCCTTATTAGAGTAGTAGAGTTTCTACTCTGTGCAGAAACTCGTAGGTCCTGGGGAAACTGACAGAAATACTGAACAGGCCCTGTAGCCCTCTCTATCAAGGAGGCAAACATTGCACTGACGAGAGATACTAACTTGAACTGTATCAAGAAATGTCAGTGGGGAAAAGGCTGTAGGGGAACATGTTATAATTAAAAAACAGCTGTGACTTATTGTCTATTCATATTTAGTGCAACCCAGAAAGTGGCAGCTCACGCAAAGGATAATTAGTATTTCTTTTTTCCCCCTTTCTCTTGGGATTGGGATACAACATGGCAAAATGACCTTGAATAAAAAGTATGATCCGATAGTCATCTGGCATTAGAAAAGCACATCCTGTTTATCTAGAACATTTAATCTGCCTTTGTAAAATCTGCGAGTCTCAGGGAGCCTACGTATCTACAGTGAAGTCAGCAGGGATGTTCCAATTAAAACTGGAAAGTCAGTGCCATTGTTGGAGGTGTCGGAAATCTCCTCTTCATTCTGACGTGCAGATGTGTCTGCTCCTCCAAAAAACAGCAGCAGCCAGAATTCTAATGATCTGCACTGCTGCTGACACTTTTGGCCCTAATTTCTTGGCTTCATAAACAGCCATTGCTTCTGCTTCTCAGTTTAACCACTGTATCTCACACAGCCAAGACTCAGTGAATCTCAACCCCAGCTGCCTTATAGAATCACTTTGGAGATTAAAAACAACAAACAAACAAAAAAATCTAACCATGCCCTGGCCCCGTCCTCAGAGATTCTGATTCAGTTTCTCTGGCAAAGTGTCTAGACATTGTTTTCCTTTTGTTAAGTTCCTAGGGTGACGCTGATGGACAGCAGGTGATAGAACCTGCTAATATCTGGACAAGGCAATAGTTCAGTCTAACTTTAGATTCCCAGCAAAACATCTACCATGTGGCTACAAAGCTGACAGAATCCAGTCAATCACATTAATTCTCTATTCCACGTGACTTTTATCCTCATAGTACTGACAAAAACAATGGGACTGCAAAGACAGCAATCTGAGTTTCTTCTCATCTCAGTCCTCCAAAAAAAATTCATTGTGCCATGTGAGACAAATAAATTAACCTCTGAACCTCTTGTTTTTGTATTCCATTAGATGAGAAGAAGTTGCCTGCTTTACCTGTGACATGGAGAAAGAAGAGGCATAAAAGTCTTTTGATACCTAAAAAGTTGCATATAAATACAAGAGATTGCATGCATAATATTTAGGAGGAGACAGATTAGCCTCATGAACCCGAGGAGGTGGGACCCCATGGGATATTTTTTAACTGCTCCAAAATGCTCCCAAGTACCCCATAGCACAGTAAGTGAGGTTACTATATCACAGTCAATAAACCCACACTCAGTGAGTGAGGCAGTGTTAGTCTACAGGGCCTCAGTGGAGGTCTCTCATGTGGCTAACACTGTGCACTAGGAAGAAATGATTCATCAGAGTAGCCAGAGATCTGGAGAAGGGACAAAGGCAGGCAAATTTTACAGAATGTCCAAAATAAGCAAGGCCTAATGGCCCTATAGTTTGGGGTGGAGAAATCCTGTAAAGAACAAGAACATATGAAATAGCTACTGAAAGTGTTTGTAGTTATTCTTGGATTTGACATTGCTTATTTATACCTTTTTCCCAAAGACTGTCTCCATAAGCTGTGTCAACTTGTTCATAGTGATGTTTTCCTTATTTGCCTGTCTCTTAACATTGTTGGTGGGGAGGGGAAGGCCACTTTTTTACAGAAGACTAAAAGAGATGGAAAATGAACCCATCTGTTAAATGCATTTATTATCCACTGAGTAAAAGGGCAATCTCTCCGATCTTTACCTTCTCTGGGCCACTAGCTATTATCTATCTAGTTAATTTCCTGTTATTTTATTTTCTCCCCTTTCATTTCTAGAATAAGAAACCTCTGATGGCCTTCAAGGGAAGACCCCAAACCACTAATTGGCAAATCTAGAATTTAATCCTTAGGAGGTTGTTATTAACATTATTAATTGTCAAAGCCAAAACCAACACAAAATAGTAATGATAAACATGAGTAAAACTCTTTTAGACTTTTCTAAGAGCTAAAAGCGCTATTCATGTTTCCCATGCATCATTTTATCCTTTCACTGAGAGGAAGGAGTTTAGGATCATCACATGAACTTGACAATGAGACTTTACTGTACTCCTGTGCCCCGGCTTGTCCTAAGAGCTCAGAAGAACAGAAAATAAAGCCCTTAACTGGTAACAAAGAAAACAATTGATAGAGTAATCTTTGGGGAGGAGAAAAGATTGTATATTGGGGGTGCAATTGAAAACTGTTAAGAGAAGACCTGTTGCGGTGGCTCACGCGTATAATTCCAGCATTTCGGGAGCCGAGGCGGGTGGATAATCTGAGGTCAGGAGTTCGAGATCAACCTGGCTAACATGGTGAAACCTCATCTCTACTAAAAATACAAAAATTAGCGGAGTGTGGTGGCAGGTGCCTGTAATCCCAGTTACTCAGGAGGCTGAGGCAGGATGATCACTTGAACCCAGGAGGCAGAAATTGTAGTGAACCAAGATCATGCCACTGCACTCCAACCTGGGTGACAGAGCGAGACTCCACCTCAAAAAAATAAAAATAAAAATAAAACCTAGTTAGAGTTATTCTTTTACGATAAGAATATAGTCAAGTATTATTTGTGTAATTCAAAAATAACCTTCATTGAAAAACCAACTACATTAGCCCTTTATAAGAGAAAAAATGCTATAGTGAAGAGGCGTGGCTCGGCTTTCTGAAGTATAAGAAAACATGGTTTAAGCAAACTGCACATCATAGAGTTGCTCCTTTCAAAACGAGTCGGCCTGGCCCTGAAGCCCCCGCACTTTTACTGACCTCCTTCCTAACACTGACTGCAAATTCTTTTCCCCTCAGTCCTGGGTGGGAGGCTGCAGCCTACATTTTACATTTCTAAGATCATCCCTTGCCCTTTGGAACGACTCTTCCGGAGCTGAGCGAATACCTGGGGCTCCTCCTGCAACTGGGATGCGGCCTCTTCCTTCTTCAGCCCGACCACAGCAATGGCCGCCTGGCCCTGAAATGCTCTTGGAAAGAGCAGCAGCTCAGTAGCTCATGAATGCACTGGTTTTTATAGTATTTTCTGGTTTAAGGATGAGAGAACTTGTTTGAAAAAAAAAAAAAAAAAAGTCTTATAAAGAAAATCCTAAAGGATCCCAGCTAGTTGCTCGATACTCCATCTCCGTTAACATAGTCTCATTAACTGGACCAACAGTGTGCACAACAGTCTTGACTGGACGTACTTTACCTTCACAACATACATATCATAGCTACGCAAAAGAAAAGCAGGCAAAGAGGATCGTAAGTGGAAGATGTCTTAAGAGAAGTGATTTAGGAGCCCCTGAGCTCTTGCTACAAAGGGAGACAGAGCGACAGACCGTAGTAGGAGAAATGTCTGTTACCTGTCCGGCACTGCGGTCCCCCGGCTGGCTCCTGCTCTGATCAGATGCCTAAAAGCTTCCCAGTTTCCGCTATGGGGCCATTTGTCCTGCGGCCTCCTGGGCAGGGGGCCTCACGCCCAGTGGAGGGAGAACCAAGCAAGACTCATTTCGCGTTTTCAGGCAGGACTGGCAGCTCCGCTCCCACGCTCAGCCTCACTGAGGCCTCCCCCAGCTATGATCCTCCCAGCCTCACAGAGTCATCCCTGAGAGCTGTGCTGCTGTTTTAAAAACAAAAAGTGATTTCCTGGTCCTCTTCCCCGGATGGCGTGTGCGATTTCCCTCACGCCCATGGGAAGTCCTTCAGATCCTTCTTATCTGGAAACTTCTCCACCAAGTGGACAGACTTGTTTAGCCAATGCCCCTAGTTCTCACTTTCCTTTCTCCAAAGAAAAAAATCAGAAAAGCAAAACCAGAGCAAACCAAACATAGGTTAGAGCTAATGAGAGGTACAAGATGCCTGGTTTCAACTTAAAAGATGACCACTAAATTAGATTGTAATTTCAGAGTGAAGGAAAATGAAGACCAGCGATGAATTCTTTGTCTTTAGCAGTGCCAAGAAAGCAGAGAATAAAAGAATCCGCAGAAGAGAAGAGATCTAAAGAAGTTGTTCAGTCCTCCCCCGCGGGAGGGCTGTACCTCAAAAATGCCACATTGGAGGGATGTCCAGTTCTCCTAGGTTTCCAGGGAAACTCCGTGAGTATTTGTGTATCAAACTATAAATTTAGTGGTACTTAAAATACCACTTGGTAACACGGATATTTAAAGATAACAAGATATATGGTAAAGGCCTGGTTGGCAGGCTGCATTCAGGTTGTTGGGTTTAAAGATGAATTATAGTCAGCTCATTTTTGAACTGGAAGTGACCCCACTGATCCTCATTTTACAAGAGAGGAAACTGAGGCCCAAGGAGAAAGCTTCCCGAGGTCAGAACACAGATGGAGAATGCTGTTTGACTCTCTACTCTGTAGCTCTGCCCACAGAAAATTTGATGAATGGCCTGGAATCGGCATTGGAAATAAATGCTTCAGGTGAGTCCCATGCAGGTAGTCCCAAGAGTATCTTCAGAGAATTCTTCATAGTGTCAAAGAAGAGACTCTGGAGTCAGACTGTAGGAATTGACGCTTTAGTCCCACCAATTTTATGTGACCACGTACACATTACTTGACCCTATTGAGATTCAATATTGTTTTGTTTTTAGACAGAGTCTTACTCTGTTGCCCAGGCTAGAGTCCAGTGGTGCGATCTTGGCACACTGCAACCTCTTCCTCCCGGGTTCAGGCGATTCTTACACATTACTTGACCCTATTGAGATTCAATGTTGTTTTGTTTTTAGATGGAGTCTCGCTCTGTCGCCCAGGCTAGAGTCCAGTGGCGTGATCTTGGCTCACTGCAACCTCTTCCTCCCGGGTTCAAGCGATTCTCTTGCCTCAGCCTTCCAAGTAGCTGGGACTATAGGTGCCCACCAGCACATCTGGCTAATTTCTGTATTTTTAATAGAGATGGGGTCTCTCCATGTTGGCCAGGCTGGTCTCAAACTCCTGACCTCAGGTAATCCCCTGACTCAGCCTCCCAAAGTGCTGGGATTACAGGCATGAGCCACTGCTCCTGGCCCTGAGATTCAGTTTTATAATGTGTGAAAGTGGGATGATAATAGTACTGAGTTTACAGACTCTGCTGAAACTGAAGAGGAAGAGTTTAGTAACTGTTCATTGTTCTCTGGAGCCCTGGGCTCCAATGCCTCCAAGTTCATCCTCTCTCCCCTCCAGCTGCCTTCCCTTCTTGCCATGCTATCAGACTGGGGCAAGTCAGCAGCCACCAGCGGGACTTAGGCTTGAGACCAGAGTATTTGGGCAAGAAGAGGATGAACTTCAAAATGTTATTATTCCACTTCTAGATACTGATTCTCAACTGTAGTCTACAGCTTGGATTGGATACACCCTGACTTAAGAAACAGCCTGCTGAGGGACGCAGTTCCTGGGCACATGCTGCCTGTTTTCCTGCTTGTGTTTTGGTTGTTGGGTGCAGCAGGCTCTCTAACATGGAATGGGCGTTGTCAAAGTGACTGTCCCTTTCCTTCTCTGAGGAGCAATTCTTCTCGTCCACAGTTCCCTGCTTGTTGTTAGGAACACTGTGTGCTCGCTGCGCACACATTACAATGAAAACAAAAGCAAATAAAAAATGGAACCACCATATGGCCTCAGCGGCAACCCAGAATGAACTGTGGGTGGAGAGACCCTGCCCTGTCGTAGCTACGGCTGGAATTGACTGTCACAGAGGCTGTTTTCCCGAACTCTAAAACGTTGGTGTTCGTGGCTGAACCCAAACTTCTTCAACCAAACTGCAAATGTAGTCAGAATAATTCACCAGTCAGGTTATCTATGTTTCTTAATATGAAATATCTCTCATGACTGTAAGGTACAGTCTCATTAGAGACAAAGCTCCTACTTTCTCATGAAGAAATTTCAGCACCAAATAAATACGTATTTTCCAGCATGTTCCCAGCTTTTTCACTTCTGCCCTTCTTTCACTCTGCCCTTCTCCTTTCTTCACACAGGTAACATTTAGTCTCCTTTTAAGTTCCAAGTGTTATTTCTTCCAAGGACCCTCCTATTTCTCCCAGCCTGAGCCAAGTATTTCTTTTCCCGGATCCCACACTGCCAGATGCATGTCTTTTTGAAGTTACCACACTGCATTCAAACAAAATCCATTTGTTTGAATGCAGCACCTTGAAGGCAGACACTGGCCTCATTTATGTTATGCCCAGCTCCTATTATAGTGCTGGTATATAGTGGGTTATCAGTAAAAGCAAGTGAAATTAAACTCTCCATTTCATTTTCCATTGCTGGTCCCTCCTCTTAACATAAGAGTGTCTCATAGCTCAGTCTTTGAAACCCTTCTCTGTTGATATTTATTTCCCAGGTGATCTCTACTAGTTTTGGCTTAAATCTTTTTGCTGATGAATTCCAAATGTCTATCTCTATCACAGACCTCTCACCTGAATTCCTGACTCATGTATTCAACTGCCTACTTGATATCTCCATTCAGTTGTTCAGTAGGCCCTCCAACAGAACATGTCCCAAACTAAACTCCCAATCATCCCTCCCAAACTAGCTATACCATCAGTCTCTCCCATATTAGCAAAGGGCATCTCCATCCTTCCGGTTACCCAGATCAAAACCCTGAGAGTCATCTTTGAGTCCTCCCTTGCACACTTTACATTTAATTTGCCATCAAATCTTGTTAGCTCTATTTTCAAAATATATGCATATAATCTGGCACTTCTTACCCCTTCTGCTGCTGTCATTCTCATCCAAGCCATCACTATCTCTTGACTGGATAATTACCAGTGTCTTCCCTGTTTCTGTGCATCTCCACTTGCCCCTTATAGTCTGTTCTGAAAACTGCAGCTAGAATGGTCTTTATAAAATACAAGTTATATAAAGTCCACCCGTGCTCAACTCATCTCCTACAGTCAGAGCACAAGTCCTTTCAACAGTCAGTGAGACCTACATGATCTGCACCACCTTCTCTGTCCCCACTGTTCATGCTGCTCTAGGCACACTGGCCTTGCAGACCAGGCAGTCTGCATTTCAGGGTCTTCATACTTGCTGTTCTCTCTGCCTTCCAGGGATGTTCTTTGTACAGATTTCCTCAAGACTCACTCTGTCGTCTCGTTCTCACTTTTGCCCCAACATTGCTGTCTTAGTGAGGCCTTCATTGGCAGCCATATCTTACATTTCATCCCTCCACATCCCCCCCCCCACTTGCTTTAGTTTTCCATATCATCTCTGGTACACTATATTACACTTGTAAATTTTGCTGGATGTATCCACCTTGCATCCCTGCACTAGAAGGTAAGCTCCCAAGTCGACTGCAGGGGCTCATGCCTGTAATCCCAGCACTTTGGGAGGCTGAGGCGGGTGGATCACTTGAGGTCGGGTGTTCGAAACCAGCCTGGCCAACATGGTGAAACCCTATCTCTACTAAAAAATACAAAAATTAGCAGGGAGTGTTTGCCGGTGCCTGTAATCTCAGCTACTCAGGAGGCTGAGGCAGAAGAATCGCTTGAATCTGAGAGGCAGAGGTTGCAGTGAGCCAAGATTGCGCCATTGCACTCCAGCCTGAGTGACAAGAGCAAAACTCTGTTGCCTGCTTAACTGATTCATTGCAGAGGAGTATTTGAAAGTGTAATGTACAAGTGAAGTTATTAATGCCACAGCCCTGGCCAGCATAGCTAAAGTACTTATTAGTTCAACTTGCGAAATTCTCCTACCTCCACATCTTGACAGGGTAAGCCCTGCTTTTATAAATTTTCTCTAATTTTTTAATCCATAACCAGATGTTGGCAACCCTTTTGACCGAAGGTCAGCTCTCTTTTGGTATTTCTACATTGAGGCCAAGAAAGTTCTCCTTTGGCACTGACCTGTCCTTATGCAAGGAAGGAACCGGCAAATAACTGGGCAGTTTCATAGTATACAAATGGTCTTATTCTTATCTCGGGTGTGTATATTTTGGCAGAGCCTCCACTAATGGAATTGGTCATATTTGTGCTTAGCTGCAGCCACTCAGATTTTATGTGCACTTACTGCTACTGCACCCATTCCACCAATAGACGGTGTTATTACACCTTCTTTGTGTATGCGTCTCTCAGACATTGATGTTGTTTTGCTATGGAAGATTGCAAAGTTTCCATCTTTTGAGCCAACTGGACACAGTTGACAGTTCCCTTCCAGCACTTCTTATGACTCCAGTGATGGCCCCAGCTTCTGCCAGAAATCCAAGTCACCCTCCAAGTGGGACCCTTTTCTGGACTCTATTCCTAGCACTACCCCCACTGCCATCTCCTGGAAGAGGGAGAGACAGCACCTTGGGTGAGGGGGGACAGTGCAGATTTGAGGTATGGTTCATTGAGGTGTCATCCACACTTCTCTCTTGACCCTTATTGATCTATTCTTGGAGAGTGATGACCACCAATGGCCTCTGAGCCATCAACAGCCTTCACATTCCACTTTCAGTTCTTAGAGATGGCATGCTGTCTATGTAGCAGGAAGTCATTTCTGATCCCCATGGTGTGACACGTGTCATCCACATACCTCAGCTGTGATGCACAGAATTTCAGAGTCATCGACTTGTCATTGACTCTTCCTCCCTCAGTCCCCTCCAACCCAGTCCCATGGAGAAGAGCAGGTATTTGAGGACATGGCATTCCTTCTTGTCTTGGCCTAGGAGGGAATCTATTTAGAAGGGAAGCTACACTTTTCCTCTCAATGTACACATGTCATTTTGTCCATGCACACTGGGCAGTCACTCCTGTTTTAACCTCTGCTTCTTTACCATGCATCCTGGGTGCGGGCGCTCTGCACTGGCGGATACCGTATACTGCAGTAACAGTGAGGTTGATCTGCAAACATCAGGCAGAATCCTGGCTTAGGACTGCAAAGTCCTGTCCTCACAACACCATCTCCCATCCAAATTCCATCATTCTATACTATTTTCAGTGCTTCAGCTTTTCCTTTGACTCCCAAAAAAGTTTCCCTCATTTTTACCTCTGATTGTAGAGATAATTTCCTCAGAATTTATCAAGGCGATTAGTGAACAGTCATAATGCCAAAACCACTAGACAAATATGTACTAAGAGTCATCCACGCCAGGAGAAAATCAGAATCAAATAATGTTAGAGCAAAGGGTGGGCAGGGGGTGCAGCTGGTGATCATTTGTTCCAAATATCTAGTATTAAAGTTGAAAGGCTTAACCAAGGTCACAAGCAGCATTAGTGTCAGAGACAGACTTAGAATTCAGATCTTCTGTCTCTGCATCCCATGCTGTTACCTTATGCTCTGGTGACCCCCAGTCCCCACCAACACATGCATTCCCATCCCCAACTTTCTGGTAGGAGAAATAATAGTTCTAAGTAGAATAAGGACACATGGAGGTAAAGTCCTGTTACACCTCTGTACCGACGAGAACAATAAAAAAATCTGTCAGCATTTATCCCCTCTTTATTTAGTTAACACAAATAACCCTTCTCATGCAAGCCAGCAACAGAATTTCCTTGTTGACATCATTATCACAGAAGTAGACCAGCAACAGTTAAGCAGTCTCTTTTCCATCCACAATCCCCAAGTCCCATCCACTCACCTAGGTCCCAGCTTTCATAGAGTACTCAGAACAACATCATAACAGGTGATAAAGGCCTGAACCCTCCTTCTCAGACAATACCCATAAACAAAGCTTTGTCATCAACAAGTCAACAAGCAAGTTTTATTGCAGAAGTTTCTCCACATTGTACCTCCCTAGGCCAGAATTAAGCTCACATCATGCCAAATAGCTGTATTGCCCTCCTGAGACAGAAGTGTAGTCTATGCTCTGGCTAAAATACTTCAATTTGATTTTTACCTGATTTTAACCAGGGAGATACTGAAAAGTGGGGTGAAAACCACAGGAACATTTGAGGGGACAGAAGAACTGACCCAAGTCAGATGAGGGTTTCAGAACAAAGCATAAACCTAATGCCTGCTGTGAATCCTGGTCTATCAAAATTCTAGATAAAATTGCTTTACCCCAGCTTGTGGAAGTTCAGAGCCCACCTCAGGGCACCTGGGAATTCCTAAGGATGTTTATATTCTCCTGGCCCGGTCAACCTATAGAACTGCCACACTCCTAGTATGTTGTGTCTGTGTGGTTCTAGGTTGGTACAAAAGAAAAACAGCCCCTTTTTTGAATTTCACCACACACCCAGTAAATGTGAACCTAAAGTTTGGGAGTAAAGGAGTGACTAAAGTCATATTTACAACCAGAAAAATAACCAAGTTGTGATTGGAAGGGTGGATGTTATGATTCTATTGGGATATTTTGACCACCTCTTCGCTGAGCGTTCCACAGACTCCCACCTTCTCTAGTGTCAGCTACCCACCATCTCGCTGACCTCTCTTCCCTTCTTCCCTGTATTCTCTACTCTTCTCCCATTGGCTCCTCTATCTATGGGAGTAACAAACATATTCCATCCCTCACTTTATGCATGAGACTTCTACTCTCTTAGAGGTCTGAGTCTCAATTGCTTTCTAGGTGTTTATCACAGTATTTTTCTAAAGATAGTTTCTTCCCAAGGAGGACTATTAAGATACCCCTTTCTCTTACCTCTAAATTGGGACAATTTCACAGGTACAGGTTCGGTAGTTATCCATATACCTAATATCTAAGATGAAGTAGTGATTTCTGAGCAGAGAAAGAGGCAATATTAAACTTGGGTTAAACTTGTAGTCTTTACCTTGTGATGTTTGGCTCATGACTTAGAGTAAGAAATGACACTCTAAATAAATTAGCTCAATGTTTCCAGGGCCTATATTCTTCTTATTGTTTTATTATTATTATTATTTACTTATTTATTTTGAGATGGGGTTTCACTCTTGTTGCCTAGGCTGGACTGCAGTAGCACCATTCTGGGTCAGTGCAACCTCTGCTTCCTGGGTTCAAGCAATTCTCCTGTCTCAGCCTGTGGAGTAGCTGGAATTACAGGCACTCACCACCATGCCCAGCTAATTTTTGTATTTTTAGTAGAGATGAGGTTTCACTATGTTGGCCAGGCTGGTCTCGAACTCCCGGCCTCAGGTGATCCACCCACCTCAGCCTCCCAAAGTACCAGGATTACAGGTGTAAGCCACTGCACCCAGCCTCCAGGGCCTATATTCTTTCATGGAAGAATGTTAAGTGGTTCTCTTTAACATATTAGAATACAGCTTTTAACTGAAAGTGTAGCAAATGGCACCATAGTATGAAAAATAAGATGCCAAGTGACATCAGAAGCATAAACTGTCACTTCTGTAGCAGGATTTGGAAAGCAACAGAAAAACCTGTTTATCTGCACCTCATTCCTTAAAATTACACTTTTAGAGACAAATTGCTTTAACTGGAGAAACTGCCCCTACTCCGACTCAAATATCTTTGAAATGTTGGGATATTGTTCATTTCCATTTCCAGTGAGTTCCATATTAGTGTGAATTAACTTAAACCAGCAGTTACAGATTTAACATGAACGGCAGTAGAGATAACAGGAGGACAATGAGGGTGGAAAGAAGTGGGAAATGGTGTGGGGATGGCGTTTCAGACAGCAGTTATCTATAGGCTGGCATGCAGCTTGCATGTGAAAATCATTCTGCCCATTATCAGTGGAACCGTTATGGCCACATAACCTGGCAATCCTATTATTTATGTTAGTTTTCTCACTCCTTGAAAGGGCCATTTCACACCTTCTCTTCTCTCCTCAGTCTTAGCAGTACCCTGGCCTCACATTTCATTGGAAAAATAGTCAATTAAATGAAATATTTGGCTGGGTGCAGCAGCTCACGCCTGTAATCCCAGCAGTTTGGGAAGCTGAGGCAGGTGGATCCTTGAGCCCAGGAGTTTGAAACCAGCCCGGGCAACACGGTGGGACTCCATCTCTATGAAACAATACAAAAATTAGCCGGCCATAGTGGTGCACACCTGTAGTCCCAGCTACCAGGGAGACTGAGGTGGGAGGATCACTTAAGGCTGGGAAGCCAAGGCTGCAGTGAGTCATGATCACACCACTGCGCTCCAGCATGCGCAACAGAGGGAAACGCTGTTTTAAAAAAATAATAATAAACATTCATCTACCTACATAAAAACTTTCAATCTTCTTGCACCTGCCCTACCCATTCTGACCTTCTTTCCAGTTTGAGAGGATGATAAGGCCTGCCCCTTCTCCATTGGGCCCTGGGTGCTGTCCCCTGTTACTTCCTCAGCATCATCAGCACACAGACATAGAGTATCTCTTTGACATTATGTCTTTCTCTTTCCCCTCATTTACTGCAATATTTTTCTGTTCCCCTTCACAGCTCTTAACTAAAGAGCCAAATACCTAGATTTCATCTCCACCTCTTTAACCTCCCTCTCCAGCCTCAGAGTCAGTCAAATCCATCTTCCCTCCCCACTTCTGCATCACAGCTGCTCTCAGGGAGCTCCCCCAGTCTCCAGGTTGCTATAACCAACGGTTCATTAGCTGTTCTCATCTCTCTTAACTCGGCAGCACCATTTGACATAGTTGGCCACTTCTACCTTCTTATAAACCACAAGACATATTCTGTGTCTTCTGTGACATTCACTCTCCTCCTGCCCTGGCAGTTCCTCCTCTTGGTCTCCTTAAGTAGGTGTGCCTAAGACTTGGCCCTGGGGCCCACTGTCCTCTTTCGCCTGTGCTTTCTTCCCGGGTATCACACTTGAAAGAACCTTCATGATTGAAGGCAAAATAAAAAACATTTTTAGTCACGTGAAGACTGGGAGGGTCTGTATCTCACTGACTCTCACTAAAAGAATGACTAACACCTGTAATCCCAGCTACTCGGGAGGCTGAGGCAGGAGAATTGCTTGAACCTGGGAGGCAGAGGTTGCAGTGAGTTGAGGTCGTGCCATTGCACTCCAGTCTGGGTGACAAAGTAAGACTCCATCTCAAAAAAAAAAAAAAAAAAAAAAACCGATCAATTTTTTTTTTTTTGCCATAAACCTCTTTGTCCATTTGGTGAAGGCTATGTAAGCCTTCTCAGAATAATGTTTGTAAATGCACGAAACAGAATATATAAGATAACAAATGAAAATAATTGTATTGAAATATAGTTAAAACATAATGTGATTTAGCAGGCATATTTTTTACCACGCAAGTTTCTGGATCCCTCTGAATTTTATTCATGTGCAGTACATGAACCTATTTAAGAAAGATCAAATTGAACACTCAAGAATTGATCATTTAAAAATTATTTTTTGACCATGAGTTTTAAAAATTATTAGTTAGAAGTGACTAATGTGGAGGTGAGGTTATAAAAGAAAAGACAAACTAAAATGCTAGGTGACTGCTAAAAGGAACATAGTAGGTGTTCGATTAGTGCTTTTAAAATAAGTAAGTAAATCAAGGACAGATTTTGTTTTACCTCTTATCTCTTTTCACTTGGTAGGATATATACTGTTAGGTGAATCCAGTATACCCCAAAGCAAAGTCACAGCATGGTTGTGGTTGCTACTATATCCACACAAGGGTTTTCTGTGCACATTAATGCCCCCGAAGCCCCTTGTTTGTTAACAGGGGTACAGGATTCCCCCATGCCACAATCTTAGCCACAGTGAAAGTAATTTCTAAGGAAGAGCTAGAAATTCTCAGTACATAACAGATGCTCAATAATTATAACACCTACAATAGAAGGGTGACATCGCTAGGTCAGTATCACCTTCTGGTCAACCAGAGATGAGTCATCCATGTGGTGAAAATTACCACCCTCAAGCATGCATCCCACCTCCCCACAGAGTCACTGCTCCTGGGCTCCTGTTTGATGGCTAATAATCGCGTCCCTATACTAAGACTCTTTGCAATTCCTCTGAGGAATGACGTATTCTTTTTAAAATGCCCTTTCAAGAATACATAATATGTCATGCACAATGACAATGTTTGCTTGAGAAAGAAATCTGAAAAAAAGACTGGGCGACGCCAGTGTCTATGAAAAACAACAATGGCTCTGAAATGCATCGCCAAGAAGGGGCCAAAAATAAGATCACTGAGGAGAAGCACAACGTTGGAGGCAGCAGTGATGGGAATGGAAAACAAAATATATATGAAAATTAATCAAACTTTCTGAAGTTCAACTCCTTGGGGAGAAGGAAGAATGTGCCTCTTAAAAATGTAGAGACGTGGAATGCTGCAAAACCACAGAGCTTGTGAGTGAGCTTAGGGGAACTAAATATTAACTTGACAGTTAGCAAGGTCTTGGTATCCAAGAGAACCACTTTTATGTTACCTGTAGTAAATCATTTTTAAAGAAAATACAAGGATAAATAATTTCCAGATGCTACACATATCGCTCTGTAAAGTAACTCCTGTTCAAAACAACTTGATTGTTTTAATACTGGAGAAAAGCATTAGCTATTCACTTCAAGTTTCTTGCCCCTAATTCCACTGAATTCTCTGTCTCCCCAGGTCCAAGTCATGGATATGTCATTACTTTGGTACCCTCTTTATTCACTGGTCTGTTCCATCTCATACCACAATGGCAAACCCGGAGAGATGGACCGACCTAGTTGGCCTGGTGATCAGGTTGCTACTACTGAAGGTGAGTTGCGCTGCTTTCTAGCCTGAGCTTTCTATTTTGGGAATTTAAAGGGTAAGAGATGGAAGACAAAGGTGTTCACAGTGGCTGCTACTGCAATTCAAAATGGTCTAGCGTTGTACAGATTGTCGTCGGGCCTCATGGAAATTGCTCAGCCCTCCACAGCTCCCATGGCCTATCTCAGCACAATGAGGATGTCCACATTTCCAAATTCAAGACCTTTCATAACAGGCCGGGCGCGGTGGCTCAAGCCTGTAATCCCAGCACTTTGGGAGGCGGAGACGGGTAGATCACGAGGTCAGGAGATCGAGACCATCCTGGCTAACACGGTGAAACCCCGTCTCTACTAAATATTACAAAAAAAACTAGCCGGGCGAGGTGGCGGGTGCCTGTAGTCCCAGCTACTCGGGAGGCTGAGGCAGGAGAATGGCGTGAACCCAGGAGGCGGAGCTTGCAGTGAGCCGAGATCTGGCCACTGCACTCCAGCCTGGGCGACAGAGCAAGACTCCGTCTCAAAGAAAAAAAAAAGACCTTTCATAACTACATCACCTTCTATTTATCAGAGTCTGCCTCTCAGGACCACTAAACTATTTTTGGATCTGAAGCACAGTACACAAAACATAGCTACATATCAACAATTACACAATTATTCCAGACCCAGAGCCCTTGGTTTTGCCTCGTCTGACCTGGAATATTAAGGGAGGGAAAACCACATCTATTTTTAGTTTCTTCCGGAATTCCTCAAATTGTTCGCTTTTCCATTTTGTTGAAAGCCATTAAGATCTAGACTTTGGGTTTTACCCAGCAATATGTGAACACTTTACAGCACATCTTTGTCTGGGACTCTTCATTTGAACCTTCTGGGCTCTCACTAAATATGGGCAATCTTATGAGTGACCTCTTGCCCCTGAGTCACCTGAATCCACTAATATCTCTCTCTCTGTCTCTCAAAAACACACATACACACACATGCATGCACACTCTTATGCCACATACACACTCACACTTCTGTACGTAAAATTAGAGAGCAGCCAGCACACACAATTCTGGACCATGGAGATATCTAGCAGAGTTGACACTTGGACTAGATCTTTTATGAACTTTCCCCTTCTTTATATGAGGACATTATTTTCAGCAATAAGCCTTATTTGCTTGACTAATTCTTTCGATCTAAAGCAATTGACTAAAAAACGAAACATTCTACTTTATGCTACTACTAAAATTCAGTGAAATGTTTAAGTGTGAACTAAAATTCGTACATGCCAAATAATAATAGTATGCCTTGAAGATTGCACTCTGCACTGTTTTAAATTTTAAACAAAAATAAAAACTCTGTAAGGTCCCATAGAATGACAGAATTGAAGCTACTCGTGTTCAGTTTCTTTAAAAACACCATGCTAACATTGTGTGTTTTTAATCTACTGTTCAAACGCAGGGGTGTGTTATTCTGCAGAGGCTGGAGAGACTTCAGGCAAACTCAAACAGTCCCAAACCCTTAGAAACTTACTCTTGGAACAAACATGTATAGCTGAGTTCCTCGTGTCAGGAGCTGCTATATAAACGCGAGTTTTCTGAATTACCTTCTCTGTAGAACACTATTTATTAAAAGGTAAGTAATAAAACTACATTAATTAGCAGCTTATATTACTGAAACTCACCAGTAATGGTAGCAATTGTTAAGAACTTAGACCTTCAATAGATTTTTTAGGAAAAGTACTTCATCACTGACATCGTTTGGGATCACCATCATATGGTGATAGTTCTTTTTTTTTTTTTTTTTTTGAGACGGAGTCCTGCTGTGTCACCCAGGCTGGGGTGCAGTAGTGTGATCTCGGCTCACTGCAACCTCTGCCTCCCAGGTTCAAGCGATTATTCTGCTTCAGCCTCCTGAGTAGCTGGGACTACGGGCATGTGCCACAATGCCCAGCTAATTTTTTGTATCTTTAGTAGAAACAGGGTTTCACTGTGTTAGCCAGGATGGTCTTGATCTCCTGACCTCGTGATCCACCCGCCTCGACCTCCCAAAGTGCTGAGATTACAGGCGTGAGCCACTGAGCCCGACCGATAATCCTTAAAAATGCTTTAGTCAGTTTTATTGTTGATTTCAAATTCTCTACAGACAATGCACCACCTTATTGCCTGCACTTGAGGGAAACCCCCCACCACTCCACCCTGGTGTCACGGATTCCAGAGTGTCTCTTGTGAGCTCTTCATGCAAGCACAGGAGACCTTCATTCAGAGGTGCCTCATTCTCTCTTCATTAGCCTAATTTATTTTATCTGAGAGCAGTACTTTTAGGGGTACAGACCCAAAGAGGGTAGAGGAAGAATTTGCCACTACCAAATAAAAATGGAGAGAGAGCTCATATTAAAGTAAGGCCATGTGAATCTGATTCACTAAGGCATTTCCCAGCTTCTCCAGAGGAAGCTAATCTTGCCTTTCTCCTTTTCCCCAAGTCCCTCACCTGTTCCTGAATTCAACTCCATCTGGAAATATCTCCCTGACCCAGAGGAAGGAAGGGCTGCACGGATGTCTGTCAGTGCGGTTCCAAGCCCCCAGGGCCACCTGTAAAAAACAAGTGTGTTGTGTGGTGCTGACCTGGAGTGAGAAGGAAAACAAGCTTTGACTCCACTTGACCCTGAAGGAAGGAAGCAGGAAGCCTTGTAGGGGGACGGGGTGAAGCCATCCGGAACGAGGTGTCCTATTACTGCCTGACCCTCTCCCTAATCAGGAATGCAGAATGAATGACTCCAGCCCAGAAAGCAGAGCAACTGCAGCAGTTTCCACACCTATCTCAAAATTAGAGAACTTGCCTTGCACAGGAAACAATCCTTATGGCTCCTACTGTTTACACCACCCTAGGTACAGTGTGTCGGGTCCTGCTCAGTCTTCACAACACTGCATTCTGTCCTTATCCCCATTTTACAGATGAGGAAAATCAGTCTCAGAGGGGTTGAGTTGGTCAGGATGGAACCCAGAGCTGCGCCATGCCCAAGGCCTTCCTCCCTGGGATGGGGGCTGGCTGGGGCTTGAACACTCCCGTGCCTCTATCACCTGTAGATTCTAAAGCATTAACCTTCAGACTTTGTGGTTTTGCTGTTGGTCATATGGTGCTGAGGTCCTTGCCATATCTTCTCTATCTTTTCTTCCAGATCTGCGTGCCATACCTGCCTTCCTCAAAATATCCCTTCATGTGAAGGCATTATGAGAAAGGGTAAATCTAACTGTCTGCTATAATAGTGGCAGTAGGTGGGTTTACATCACACACGCTAGGAAACTGCTTTAATCTTTCGACATCTCTCTCTTTCCAAATCATGCACACCTTCATTCCATCATCAAACATTTATTGAAAATCTACATGCCAGACACTGTTCTAGGCCCTGGGGATAAGAAGTAACTAAAACAACTGTCCCCTAGGAGTTTGCACTCTAGTTGGGGGAGGTGCTGGCTAGCCTCTCTTTACCCTCCAGGTCCATCTTCGCCCTTCTCTGTGCCCCAGGAGGCTAACGCCGCACTCTGCTGTGCCTTGTCTTCTGGGAGGGTGATGGAAGGTAGGGAGAGTGGGAGATCCCAGCGGGACGTTGTAGTATGGAAGCACAGGGGAACCTGGCATTTTCTCCCCCCAGCTCCTGGCAGGCAGCAGTTTTGGCAGTGGTTGTGTTCCTCCCCTCTAGCCACAGATCCTGGGGAATTCCCCTCTCCCACAGTCACAGATCTTGGCAGGTTCCTCTGATACCTCCCTTACCTCCCCACCCTTCTTGACCCTTTTTGCTTAATGAGATGCAACCCATGGCTGCTCGATGCTGCCAGTTCTATGTTGACTTAACTGCTCTTACCTCTTCTGTTACCCTTTGAAAATGTCACTTCTTTTCTGCCAGGACCTTGACTGATACAGAAATACAGACAATAAACAAGTGAGTTATATGTCTGATGAGCAAAAATGCTATGAAGAACATGAAGCAAGGTACAGGAAATAAGGACTCAGTGTGTCTGTGTGTGTGTGTGTGTGTGTGTGTGTGTGTGTGTGTGTTGATGGGGTGGCATCAAGCCCATCTTTCTCCCATGTCACTGAAATTGCCCTTATGATGCTTACCTCATGTTTTCCCAGCCCTTCACTGTCTCAGATTTCATGCCATTGGGTTTTCTACTATATCTTTTATTTTCTTATCTTAGTAAGCAGAGCAGTTCAGGTCAACTGTGGCTCCTTCCTTAAAATGTGTACCTCAGTCCTCCCAACCATTTGTCACCATTCTAGTTGCAAGGCAACACAGTGGTCCCCCATTATCTGAGGGGGATACATTCCAAGGCCCCCAGTGGATGCCTGAAATCATCGATAGTACTAAACCCCATATACACCATGTTTTTTATATGCATGCATACCTATGATAAAGTTTAATTTATAAATTAGGCACAGTTAAGAGATTAACAATAACTAACAATAAAATAGAGCAATTATATAATATACCAGCATCACTAATCTTGTGCTTTGGGGCGATTATTAAGTCAGATAAAAGTCACTTGAACACAGGTGCTGCAATACATACCCTGACAGTAGATTTGATAATTGAGAAAGCTACTAAGTGACTAATGGACAGAAATATGCTGGACAAAGTGATGATTCATGTTCCAGGTAAGGCAGAATGAACAGCGTGAGATTTCATCATGCTATTCAGAATGGCATGTAATTTAAAACTTCTACATTGTTTTTTTCTGGAATGTTCCATTTAATATTTATAGACCCCAGTTGGCCATGAGTGGCTGAAACCACAGAAAGCAAGACTGCTAATAAGTTGGGGATTGGGGACTACTGATTCAGAGTTATCAATACCAGAAATGTTTCCTATTACATGTAACTTGTGAATAAACATGATTTATAGTTTAATTTTAGTGTTTGGGGAAAATGTACATTCTTTAATTCTGGAAAGCCTGCAGAATGAATTCCAGTGTTCATTCTGAAAAGTCTTTGCTAGAAAAATAACATTCTGGGCGCCTTCTACAGCAGTATCCTCCCTTTCCCTTCCTTTCTGCTGGCCTCAGACACTACCATCTGCCATCTCATAAGCAACAAATCAGAGCTGAATGTGGTGTCTTCCTCCTAAACTCTTCTAACCCTTGATAAACACCGTTGACTGACAAATAGCACTTGTCTATTTCTGTATTTTTTGGCTCTGACAATCATCTTGGAAGCCAATGAGAAGGAGAAATTTGGGGCTGCTGTGAAAAAGGCAACAGATTCTGGTAGGTGAGGCCACTTGAAGTGAGTGGTCTTCTGAGCCAGTGACAAAATCTTGGAGTCCACCCCCTTATCCCACTAGATGAAGGAGCATCTTGGTGGGTGGAGATCAGCACCTTAATGATCACTGCACTAGGTTGCAGTGATCCACATGGGTAGGGTGCTTAATAACCCTTTGGGTGTCCCCTGACCAGGACTTCTGGGTTCCTCCTGTGAGTTCCCCCACCTAGAGTCTCAAGGTACAGCCCTAAGATCTTCATCATTAACAAACTCTCCAGGTAACTCTTATGCAAACCAAATTCTGAAAACCACAAATCTAGAGATGACCACACATGTTCTACCACAGAGTCCTTCACAAAGCCTCTCCCCAAAACTAGCCTTATTTTTCATTCTTTCTACTTTTCTGATTTTTTTTCTTTTTTTAATGAAGTCTCACTCTGTCACCAGGCTGGAGTGCAGTGGCGCAATCTCAGCTCACTGCAACCTCTGCCTCCCAGGTTCAAGCGATTCTCCTGCCTTAGCCTCCCAAATAGCTGGAACTACAGGTGCGTGCCACCACACTCAGCTAATTTTTGTATTTTTAGTGGAGACGGGGTTTCACCATGTTGGCCATGATGGTCTCAATCTCTTGACCTCGTGATCTCCTCAGCCTCAGCTTCCCAAATTGCTGGGATTACAGGCATGAGCCACCATGCCCAGGCTTTTCTGATTATATGAAAGCAAAAGTCCCGGGGACTCATTGTTTGCTCCTTTAACTAGTGGTTCTCTTCTACCTGTGGGGCAGGACTTTAACATGATTCGCTGAGTGGCCAGTTTCAGGGTATCTTGACTGGGGCCAGGCAGGGTTGAAGCTTAAGGTGGGCTCAAGGTGTGGAGGGGCACGGGAAACAGGAGGGCACTGGTTTGAGAAGAGTGTAGAGACTTGTGAAGACACACAGTAAATAAGTATGTAAACAAATTAGTATATGTGACTTCAACTAAAATCCCTGTGTGAAAATTAAACAAATGAAGAGAAAGAGTAAGTTAATTAAAATGCATTGTCTTGGCCAGGTGCAGTGCCTCACGCCTGTAATCCCAGCACTTTGGGAGACCAAGGCGGGTGGATCACGAGGTCAGGAGATCGAGACCATACTGGCTAACATGGTGAAACCCCATCTCTACCAAAAATACAAAAAATTAGCCGGGTATGTGGTGGGCGCCTGTAGTCCCAGCTACTCAGGAGGCTGAGGCAGGAGAATTGCTTGAACCTGGGAGGCAGAGGTTGCAAGGAGCCGAGATCATGCCATTGCACTCCAGCCTGGGCGACAGAGGGAGACTCCCATCTCACAAAAAAAAAAAAAAAAAAAAAGGATTGTCTCTTGGGTCCAATAAAAGTAATTTTCTGTTTATTTCCTTTACAATCAATGTTAATTTCAATTATTTTTAGTAACTTCCCTTTGAACTCATTGTTTCAAAATCCAAAAGTGACTTTCATTAAAGGTTGAATTTTGCTTGTGAGGACACGGAATGGGAAGCTTCAGTTAATTAATTTTACTGACATACTGAAGGTGAAAACTTATGTAGTGCTGAAAAATCTTCAAACATATATTTAGCCCATTTTTTCTGTATGTAATAGAGATTGTCAATGGAATTGAACCCACTTTCGATGAATGAGGATTTCCAGCTACTTCCAGATATTCTCAATGGCATTTACATTTTAATACTATAGATGGAGAAGTTTAGACTACTAGAATGATTATAAAATGCTCATGATAACTTATTTCTTATAATTTTAAATTACAGTTGTCCCTTGAATAACAGGAGTTTGAATTTCAAGGACCCAGTTTTATGTGGATATTTTTTTTCAATACATACAGTTGGTATTTGTAGTTCTGTATCTGAAACCAAACACGGATTGAAAAATATGGTTTTCCTTAGATGCTAAACCAACCATACTAATGGTTGACTTTTACTTTTCCCATATGTGAGGTTCTGCAGGACTTACTCTGGGACTGAGTGTGCATAGATTTTGGTGTAACCTGGGGCGAAGGGGTGCAAGTCTTGATTCTTCACTCATGTTAAAGATTAATTCATCCACTTGCTATTATATTTTCCACATCGATCTTTTTCTTCTAAATATTTGTTTTGAGAAATTTAGTTTGTGACCATGACATTAGAGAAGATAGTTGCTTTTTGTTGGATTTTGGTAAGCAAAGGGAAAAATAAGCACATAGGACCTCTTCTTCCCTATCCATCCTTCCAATTCTCCTTCGTTCAAGGGAATTTTTGATTTTCCAGCCTCCTCCTGCCTTATCTACAATGGAGGAAATAAAGACGTTAGGATATATTTCAGCCTTAGCCAGTTGGCCACACTTAGAGACACAGATCTCATATTTCCACCTGTATAACCCATTCTGCAAATACTCAGATTCACACCATTCTAAAATGTAGAGAAATGTGCTAAGAAGCTACAGCTCTGAAGCCCTCTAACGAGGCAAACGGTTTACTCAAGTGTTTGTTCTCGGCAACAAGTGACTTCCTGCTTTGCAAAGAGAAATTTCAAAGGACTGATTTTTAAAATTCCAAAGAACCCTAAAAGTCCTTATATTTTGACCCCTTACAGACCAAAATGAACCCAAATTTTAGGAATATTTGGGTTGGATTTTCGTAAACTACAGAAATAATTAAAAGTTAAAGGAGCACTTACAACAAAGAAGATAAGAGATTTAGTAATTCTTCCTCCCAAGAATTTTCAAATTTTAGTGCAACCTAAGAATCACTCAAATAGCTTTGGCTAAGTTCTTGGCTTCATACTCAGGGTCTGCTCAGTAGACAGAGCAGTGGGTCAAAAATGTGGCCCCCCAACATTCTGGGATCTTGAAGGAAATGCAAATTCTAGGCCTGCTCAGTGACTCACATCTCTAATCCTAGCACTTTGGAAGGTCGAGGTGTGAGGAGCCCTTGACGCCAGGCATTTCAGACCAGCCTAGGCAACACAGCAAGACCCTGTCTCTACAAATGATAAAAAGCCAGGCATGCTGGCAAGCATCTGTAATCCTAGCTCCTTGTGGGGCTGAGGTGGGAAGATCACTTGAGCCCAAGAATTTGGGGCTTCAGTGAGCTATGATTGTGACACTACACTCCAACCTGGGTGACAGAGAGAGACCTTGTCTCGAAGGAAAGAAAGAAAGAAAGAAAGAAAGAAAGAAAGAAAGAAAGAAAGAAAGAAAGAAAGAAAGAAAGAAAGAAAGAAAGAAAGAAAGAAAGAAAGAAAAGAAAGAAAGAAAGAAAGGAAAGAAAGAAAGGAAAGAAAGAAAGAAAGAAAAAGAGAGAAAGTTGTGGGGGGGGAGAAAGGAGGGGAGAGAAAGGGGGGAAGAGAAAGAAAGAAACAAAGAAAGAAAAGAAAAGAAAAGAAAAGAAAAGAAAGGCAGGCAGGCAAATTCTAGAGCCCACCCCAGACTTCCAGAATCTAATACTCTGGAAGTGAGGCCCAGTAACCAGTGTTTTAACAAACTATCAAGCTGTCCAGGTGATTCTGATGTGCACAAATGTTTAATAACCACGGAGATAGAGCATGGTTATTTTTATTTTATTTTATTTTTACCATTGTGGTTCTCACTTTGAGAAACTGTTGATGTCTATGTCAGCTGTATCAGAACCTCTGCATACATTTAGAGAAACACTGGCAGATAGATGGGCTGCTAGGTTCATCTGTGGGCCATCTCTTCTCTCCCCACACATCATTATCTTCAGCCAAGATGCTTCATTGTCAGGACTTCTGCCTAAAGAGCCAGCTTCACCTCTTCCTACTCCTTCCTTTTTCCTCTTCAGCTTTACTGAGGTAAAATTGACAAATAAAAAGTATATTTATGGTGCACTACATGCTTTTTTGCTATATGTATACATTGTGAAATGACCACAGTCAAGCTAATTACTCCTTTTTTCTCATACTTTACCTTTCTGAACCTCCTTAGCACCCTGAAAGCTCTGTGTTCTCTAGTCTGCCAACTCTCACTGTCCTTCAAGACCCAGGTCAAGGTCATTCCCTGCAGGAAGCCTCCCTTTGACTCCCTCTAGTTGTGTGTACACCTCCCATCACCTCCTCCCCTGTCAAAGCACCTACTGAACTGTGTTACAATGCTCTATTTATGGGCTCCTCCACTGTCCTGTGATACTACCACCTCGCACACCACCCCAGGGTAGGATCTCATTTACCTACTCTTCTGTGTCTAGCACTTAGTGCAGTATCTGGCACAGAGTAGTCAGGTGTTTAATCCATGTTTGTTATGAATGAATCCCTAAGGCGGCACACTATTAGAGCTGCTTAAGAGGGTAAAGCATGGGCTATGGCACCAGGCTGTTGGGTTCAAGTACTAGTTCTACCACTTCCAGCTACTGAAATTTGGGTAAGTTACTTAATCTCTCTGATCCTCAGTTTTCTTATCTTTAAAACAGAGACAGTGCAATTTTCTCATATTAAATGAAGTATTCCAAATTAAGTACTTAGAGCAGAGCTTGGTGAGTATTAAGTCCCCCATGCTAGGAAGAAAATGGACCAGAAGATCCTAAGATGCTTCTGTCATGAAAAGCCTGCACATAGGACACGTTTTATTCATAGTCACTCTATTTCTCTTTCGTCTCCTTTCTTTCTCTAAATATGGTTATCTTATCTCTAGACTGCTAATATTTCTTTCTTCCTTTTCCTCTTTCTTTGACATAATATTTACAAGTCCACAGCTCAGACCCCACATGCATAACCATTAGAGATGTGTGCGTGTGTCTGCGTGTGTGCATGCATGCACTCATGCATGTGTGTGCATTTGGTTTGGTGGTTTGAGTAATTGGGTTTAAAAATGGAACTAGGGCATATCAGTAAATAGGCTATAGGCACTGACCAATTCATCAGTTATAACTCTTGTTTTTGAAGGATAATCCATTACAATAAATAAAGTCTGCATGTTCCTGAAAATTGTCACAGGAAATTGTTGACTAAAGGTGAGTCTCAAGTCAAAAGAGGAAAAAAATCCTGAATATAGAAATTTACATCAGATATGAAACTTACACATACAAAAAAAAAAAACAAGCATAACTGCCTGCTAAAGTAAGTAAGGGGAACTTATAGACTATCTCTGAGAAAATGGATGAATTTTGCAGAAAGGTGCTGTTTTATCAAGAGCAGCTGAGGTTCGATCTATAGTCACACATCAGGTTGTGTTGGCAGTTTGGTTACATATTTTTATTTTTGAAATCCTATCCTTTTCCCAGTATATGTATTCATATTCACAAATAGGATATTCATTCACTGGACAAATATTTCTGGGTACCTACTTTGTGCAGAATACTATCTTAATGCTGGGAACCTCGTGGATGATTTCTTTCTTACAGCAAGTTTATTGTTATCTCTTATTGAGAAACACCTCCATCACAGGGTCTCTGCCGAGTGTTTTTTAACAAGCCTTTTTTTTTTTTTTTTTTTTTTTTTTTGAGACGGAGTCTCGCTCTGTCGCCCAGGCTAGAATGCAGTGGCATGATCTCGGCTCACTGCAAGCTCCGCCTCCCAGGTTCACGCCATTCTCCTGCCTCAGCCTCCCGAGTAACTGGGACTACAGGCGCCCACCACCTCGCCCAGCTAGTTTTTTGTATTTTTAGTGAGACGGGGTTTCACCGTGTTAGCCAGGATGGTCTCGATCTCCTCACCTCGTGATCCGCCCGCCTCGGCCTCCCAAAGTGCTAGGATTACAGGCGTGAGCCACCGCGCCCGGCCTTTAACAAGCTTTTTAAATGCACAATGTCATTTAATTTTCACGACATTCCATGAACTAGTTAGCTACTCCCGTTTTAGAGAAGGAGGCTCAGAAAGGTTAAACAACTGGCCAAACCTGGTTTAAAATCTACATAGATTGAAAGTCTGGCAAATTGAAGAATTTGAGGCAGACTCTGAATCCCAAACCCAGTTCTTGTCACTATACTATATTATGCTTCAAGATAAGCTGCTGAAACATAAACAAATGAAAGGTTAAACATACGATGGTTCGAAGGATGGTACAAAACGATATAGAATTCTGTTCCAAACCTGTAGTCCCAACAAAGGGTACAATTCAGCAGGAAGAATGTTCCTGCAAACATGAGCCTGGACTGCAAAATCATTAACCTACCCAGAGAAATACAGGGAGGGATCCTCCTGCCACCAGTGTAAACACTTTTCTAAAAAGCTAGTAGATATTTTCTAAACATTGTTTTTATGTCTGACTAAATGTGCATCATACTTTGGAAGTACTTCTAAGGCAGTGATCTCATCCTCTTTGGCACTAGGGACTGGTTTCACAGAAGACAAGTTTTCTAGAAGACCAGGAGAAGCGAGAACAGCGGGGGGATGGTTTCAGGATAAAACCATTCAGATTATCAGCCATTAGATTCTCATAAGGAGCATGCAACCTAGATCCCTCACATGCACAGTTCACAATAGGGTTCAAGTTCCCATGAGAATCAAATGCCACCACTGATTCAAAAAGAGGTGGAGCTCAGGCGATAACGCTGGCTCTCCCATGGCTCATATCCTGCTGTGTCGCCAGGTTCCTAACAGGCCATCGACCAGCACTGGTCCATGGCCCACAAGTTGGGGACTCCTGTTCTAAGGTGCTGGTTGAAAAATGCATATTTTGCAGCATTGCTCCCTGTCCTGCTCCTACCCCCATCTTCCTACACAGACAGGTTTCAATTTAGTAGGTTCAGGTAGAACCCAGAGGTATGCATTTTGATCAGCATCCAGCCAGTTTATCAAGTACTGGTCTCTAGACCACACTTGCACAAACTGTGCTTTGCATCTCCATGTAAATAACATATTCTATATGTCATTTACAGTTCTCTTACACTAATATATTATACATCTATTATTACAAAAACCCAAAATAGAGATTTTTAAAGAGATAAGATCTTTCAAAATAAAGAGCAGGGCACATACTTTCTCTTCATAGTCCAACAGAGGGTGTAGCATACCATCTGCCACCCAGAGTTGAGTGAACCTCTGGCCTTGTACCCTAAGATACATCCCTGTCTTATGAACTTCTGGGAGACAGGAGGCTGGGTGGAATCTGTACTGGCTCGGTGCTTAGGCTCATTCTCTGTGGCCACCATTGTTCACCTTCAGACAGGTCAGTAAATCAATCCCCATGGCTTTGAAAGAAGAGTAGACAAGTTCTGCCAGTGAGCTGTTGAAAATTTATGCAACACCAGCATCTGCAGTGAAGAGATGATCTTGAAAAATATTAGTTATGCTATACCATGGCAACCCCACCTAAGGTGCATGAATATGCAGTGTCACTCATGACACATTTGGAAATTCTCCCTGAGTGATGATTTAAATAAAATGTGAATGAAGTCCAAGTGTCATTCATTTCTGCCTTTAAACGGGAATTAAGAACTCATATAGGAAGTATTAATAATTGTGATTTTGATTTTAAGAAAAAGGTAAAAGTTTGTTAGTAGCCTAAATGTGAGCAAAGTTTCAAAAATTATATTAAAATTAAAATTTAGGAACACATCCATCCTGAAAGTACAAGATGTTATTTTACTTAAAGAAGAGATAAATCACTTAAGTAATACTTTTGCATTCCTAACTCTACATGAAATGCTGAATGTGCCAGGTACTGTGCTAGGGAAGAGGAGTAAAAAGATGAATCAGATGGCAGGCATCTCTATGTCCTAGGAAAGAAGTGCATGTGAACAGTTACTGAGATTTCAAGCATGAAAGGCGCTGTAAAACAGGCTTGGGACAGTGCTGCAAAGCACTTAGCAGGGACATCAGTTCTGCACAGGGGTGCTGTGACCTGTAAAAAAGAAGGAATTTGGTGACATTTAAAATGGACTTAGGAGGATAGTTTACTTGACGGATGTGTTAGTCTGTTATCACGCCACTAATAAAGACATATCTGAGACTGGATAATTTAAAAAGTAAAGAGGTTTAATGGACTCACAGTTCCACACGGCTGGGGAGGCCTCACAATCATGGTGGAAGGTGAGGAGGAGCAAAGTCATGTCTTACTTACATGGTGGCAGGAAAGGGAGCTTGTGCAGGGGAACTCCCATTTATTAAACCATCAGATCTCATGAGATGTATTCACTACCATGAGAACAGTATGAAGGAAGTCGCCCTCACGATTCAATGATCTCCACCTGGCCCCACCCTTGACACGTGGGGATTATTGCAGCTCAAGGCGAGATTTGAGTGGGGACACAGTCATACTATATCAACAGAAAAGGCAGGAAAGAGAAATCCAGGCAGAGGAATGAATCACAGCAGGGAGACAGAATGAATGGAGAAGAGGTGGCCCTGGTTGTAGCCACTGGGAAGTTGAGGAAATGGCAGAGGGAAAGGAACCTGTAAAAGAAAAACTGAGAAGCTACGCCAGAGAAGACGGAGGAAGGCCAGGAGCACTGGTGTCCTGGAGGGCAGGGACAAGACTAGAGGAAGTGGAGAGCAGTGTGAAGTCCTGCTAACAGTAAATGAGTTGGATTTGAGGATACAGAGGTCTTAGAGAATTTTGGCAAAAGCATTTGCTGAGTTGCATTGGGGTAGTGTAGACAGAACACAGTGTGAATGGTTGGTGATGATATGAAGACGTGAATAGCCATAATCCTTTCAAGAATTTTGTGGTGAGGGGAAATGAAGATGGAAGCACAGTTGAGGAAAAATATGGGGTGAGAAGAGCTTCTGCTCCTATTGTTTTAAGATGAGAAGGACCTAAGCATAATTCAATGATAACAGGAAAGGACCAATAAGAGGGGAGCCTAGTGAGGCTATGGGACTAGAGGGCAGGAGCGTGGGAGAGCTGAGCTCTGGATGCAGGGAAGCGTCCCTCTTCCCTTGGGACAAAACAAGAGGGCAAAAGAGATGGGTATTGAGGCTGATCCTGGCATAGAGTTGGTGGTGAGAAGGCCAATGGCATTATTTCCTCCAAGAAGGCACAGCTGTTCCCTGAGAGCAGGCTGTGTGTGCATGTGTGTACACGTGTATGTGCATGGTGCACACACTTGGCCACGCTGGTGCTTGGAGATTTAAGGACAATGAAGACACCATAAAGATGTCTCTGGGGATAATTGAAGAGTTCCAGGCTGGATGAGGGCCCATGTCCCTCTTCTAATCTTTCCTGGCCTTAGACCATACAAATATCTGGCTTCTTTGCACTCTCACTTGCAAGAGGTTGAGTTTGTGTGTTTGTATATATGTATAAATACACGCTCTTGACCGGGCGCGGTGGCTCATGCCTGTAATCCCAGCACTTTGGGAGGCCAAGGCAGGCGGATCACCTGAGGTCAGGAGTTCGAGACCAGCCTGACCAACATGGAGAAACTTCGTCTCTACTAAAAATACAAAATTAGCCCAGTGCAGTGGCGGGTGCCTGTAATCCCAGCTACTCGGGAGGCTGAGGCAGGAGAATCACTTTAACCCAGAAGGCAGAGATTGCAGTGAGCCAAAATCACTCCACTGCACTCCAGCCTGGGCAACAAGAGTAAAACTCCGTCTCAAAAAAAAAAAAAAAAAAAAAAAATACATGGTCTTGAATTTTCCTGTAGGCAGAATCTCTGGTTTCTCTTAATACCTAGTAGAGTTCAGACACATAGAATATATTCAATAAATAATTCTTGGTTGGTTGAAATATCTTTCAACTCATTATACCCCAGCTGTTAGCCAATAAGTAGACTGCAAAGGTGAAAAGTAACTATAATTCTAAGACGGCCCTTCCCTAGAGACAGGGAACTGAAATTGAGTCACTATTTTTAGCAGGAATGCATATTACCATAAAGAAAGTTTTCTCTGATCTGACCAATGATGGGTGCATGTCATAACACTGAATGAAAACCTCTTAAAATGCAATACGTCTTGTGCTTTACCTGTTTCCTCTCCATTAACACACAAACATATGCACACTCATGCACACAAATGCACACATACGTGCACATCTGCGGGTGCACACCACAACCAAAACCCAAACATCTTTTTGATCCTTAGATGGCTGGCGGCGTGAATTTTCTGTAATGTAAACGAAGAAGCAGTGGGCAGGATAAAGGGTTAAGTAAGGATCTCTAGTAATGCTTCAACTTGTTCTTTGAGGAGTAACAAAGAGAGGAAGAAGC
This sequence comes from Chlorocebus sabaeus, assembly GCF_047675955.1. Classification (NCBI taxonomy): domain Eukaryota; kingdom Metazoa; phylum Chordata; class Mammalia; order Primates; family Cercopithecidae; genus Chlorocebus; species Chlorocebus sabaeus. Next base: position 47,085,445 of record NC_132920.1, read on the forward strand.
ACAGGCTTTGTGGAAGGAAATTCCCAGGCCCCACTTCGGACATTCGCAACCTGCCCTGTGAACCCCTGAGGGGTGTCTGATAATAAACACTTGCAAACAAAACAATCCTAAAAGGCATTTTTACTAACATTCTCACATTCTCACCAAAGAGCTACAACACGTTTTCCTGAATCTCCGGACTTTGGGGTTGGGATATCCACCTGCCAACAGAGGCCAACAACCCAGTCCCTGCTCGGGCTGGTGTTTGTACGTGCAGGTCCCCCTTGCTCCTTGAGCCTTTGATTGGGCAGGGATGGTGATGGAGCTGTGGAATGCAGATCACAGACTCAACACTGGACAGGATGGGTGTGGACTGCTGTGTGCAGACCTGAGACCCACCTCTTCATCTTCCCCAGAGACCCCCCAGACATAGCCCTGAGCATTGAAGCTTTGAGTAATAATGCAGTGACCTTCCCTAGGAGTAGAAAGAACTTGACAAAGGCATGAAAAGCTCTGCTTGTAAAGTGTGCCAATTAAGTAACAAACTGGTCTTCTTTTCCTGTAGTAGCAAAACAAACAAATAAAACCCCTGGAGACTTGACAATAAATATTTGTGCAGAAGTTTCTTCTAAGAAGCTCAAAACATGTTAGGATCAAGATGCGAAAACTTAAGCAAAAGTCTAGTTTGGGTGAGATTGTTTGTAATATTATACCTTATTTATCCCCAAACTAATAGGATGTGAGATCTGTTATGCCCATTTCCTCAATGAATACATGAATGATCAGAAACTGGCCTAGAATAATAGTAAAGTTCTGGGCGATTCAGGTATCTGATACTTGCTCTAGTGAGTGTGTATGTGTGTGTGTGTATGTGTGTGTTTATTGGCGCTGTGTGTACACAGATTTATGACTTTTTAACTAAAATATGCTTAAAATACCTTTATTAATTGCAATTCAAGCCAAGATCCTCAAATGGCATCACTGTCTCAGGTCTAGACCAGAATTCACTTCACAGTGCGGGTGAGATTTAGATCCTTGACTACAAAAAGAAAGCTGACCCTTTACTTTGAATTGCCGTCACTGGTCTCTGGAATATTTTTGGATGACTGCTCATTTGCATCTGTCCAGAGTTGGCAGACAATCTCCCTCTTGACCCCGGCCCTCAAGACCACATTGATCCAGCTGAGGTGATGACAGGCTCCAGATTTTACTCTAGGCGGGGTTAACATGAGCCTCTACTCAGGCCTCCTTCTGTCCTTTGTGCTGTAACAATGGGCGGAAACACAGCCTTGTTAGAGGAAATTCCCAGGGCCATGCTTTGGACATTAGACAGTGGCTTTGCTATGCTGGGTAGGCTGATGTGCATCTAAAAATAAATACACTGGTCTGCAAGGGTTTCTATGATTTTGTTCTGCACAGTAGATTACATTTCAAAAGATTTTTTTTAAATTAGTGTTTTTAAGAAAGCTAATTTAGGTAAGCCTTGAGAATAAAATATATCATGGCTTTGTTTCGGTTTGAAAATATATAGCATTTGCTTATAACTGTTTCTGTTGAAAGGACTGCTGTTTTTTTCCCCCAGGATCTCAAAGTGAGATTGAAGAAAGCAAAGTCATGCTGAGATGCTGCCCAAGCATGGTGAGAAATATGCAAGGGTCCAGAACTGCATGTTCTTTGAGTCCACAAAGGATAAAGTATTAACAGAAAGCTCTGGGGCTGCCTGGAGTGGTTGGTGATGTGTATAGGGCCTACCTAAGCCTAAGTCTCACTTCTCTAAAAGTTTCCATGTCCTTACTTCGCAGAGAGACTGCTCTTCTGGTGGTTCATGTAGCAGAAAAGGAAAGATGGGTAGAAGGCAGTGGTCAATGAACTTGACTCACAGCAGGCAGACAGTTCCAGCCAGCTCTCTTCTCTCCCCAAAAGTTAAATATCCCATTCACAGTCCTTGCAATTTAGAAGATGGTAGAATCAGTTTCTTTTTCACATTTTAAAAGTAGATCTCTGAATGGCTAGGAACCCCCATCCATGTAGTCGTGTTTCCGTTTTGGCTAGAGGAGAAATCAGAGCCAAAGCTCTGAGTCTTGCTGTTATTTGCCTGACTCTACTTGAGCTGAAAACGTCCAGAAATGCGGCAGTTTTCCATCAAATAGGAATGTGTTTGCAGCACAAGAAGTAACCCACAATTTAGTTAAAGAGTAACCCAAGAAGAGTGGTTTACAGTGAACTTTTCCCTCCTCATTGTTCTCATTTCTTTTTTGCTCTTTCCTGGAAGTCCAGCCTACTCCATTGTTACTAAGACCCTATTTTAAACTTACTGCAGCAGATAGGTAGGGCTAGCTTATGGAAAGTCAGCTATCCTCAATCTAGCCTGATGACTTTTTTTGCAGACCTTCATTTGGTGGCTTGGATCACTGCACTGACATCACGAGACTCTTGATAGCTTTGAGCGGGAAGGGACCTTCGAGGTCATCACCCGGACTCCACCCAGTGTGGGCATCCCTTTGGGAACACCCTGGCCACTAGTCCGTCTTCCAGGGTGCTGGAACATTGCCCGGGACAAGGCGTTCACCACACCACAAGGCAGCTCACTCATTTTTAGATGATTCTGATGGTGGGTAAATCCTTCCACACGTTGGGCTGAAATCTGTTACGCTATAATTTCCACTCATTGATCTTCGGTTGACCTTCCCTTTTCCCACACAGAGCAACCTTTAGATATTTAAAAGCAACCCTCATGTGCTACAAGATGTACTTCTTACTTTTAATTGTCCCCTGAATGTTCCTTCAACTGTTCTGTGAATGACAGTTTTCTCATTTTCACCATCTTGGCCAACCTCCTCTTTTAAGACTTGGTGTTTTTTGTTTTTGTTTTTTGTTTTGTTTTGTTTTGAGACAGAGTCTTGCTCTGTCGCCAGGCTGGAGTGCAGTGGCACAATCTCGGCTCACTGCAACCTCTGCCTCCCTGGTTCAAGCAATTCTCCTGCCTCAGCCTCCTGAGTAGCTGGGACTACAGGCAAGCGCCACCACACCCAGCTAATTTTTGTATTTTTAGTAGAGATAGGGTTTCACCAGGTTTGCCAGTAAGGTCTCAATCTCTTGACCTCGTGATCTGCCCACCTCGGCCTCCCAAAGTGCTGGGATTACAGGCAGGAGCCACTGCGCCGGGCCGACCTGGCGTTTTTTTAAAGGAACCTGTTTGGCACTTTAGATAATCAATCTTCTTACAGCTTTGTGCACTAAGTATTAGTTCATATTTTCAGAAACAAAACAAAGACTTGGCAAGATACAATTACTTGTTCAAGACAGGAGATTAAAAACCTGGTCTGCCTCTTTCTAGCCCACAAGATGCCTCTCATTAAAAAAGAAATATTGAGCCAGATATAGTCCAGGCTGATTTCAAATACATCCTGAGATCTGTGGCAGGCCACAGGAAACCTCTCACGCAGGTTAACCTCCCTTTTGTTGTTACAACGTGTGTTTATTGACAGAGATTAAAGTGAACTTGAGTGGGTAAGAAATTACCAACAGAAAACATTCAGCTGTTGAAAGGCAGCTATAGACAAGGTGGGCACGGAGAGGGCCTGGAGGCAGAAAGGCATAGGAGCAACAGTAAGCAAGAAGGGATTCCAGAGGTGCAGGAGGCGTGTCATTTGGAAGCTCTGGACAATGGAGGAGGAAGAGAAGAAGGCTGGAAGAGAGAAACAGCGGTCCCTTGGGAGCACCTCAGCAGTTTGCTTTAGCCTAAACCTGGTGGTTGTGTCTATTTGCTTTCTCCCAAGTGTCCATGTGCTCTATGGGAGGGCAAAGCGTGGGGGACAATGATACTATGCTCTTCTCCAGCATTTGATTCTAGGTGAAATATGGCTAAGACACAAATCTTTGGGTGGAAAAAGGAGAATACCACATGTAGTCAGAAAGGGAGTCCTTTTAGCTGTGCTACAGTGAGGGATGATGTCAGGAACTGGCTATACGTCTACCTGCTTCTAGATTTTTCCTGCACCACTTGGTAGAGCTACTTCCTTCTCTTTTCCTGGCTGCTTTCCTAAAGCACGGATTGCTTAATGGAGGCCCTTCCTCCCTCCTCATCTAACCTGCTTCAGAGCAGCTCTACACCCAACGATGAATGCCTCATAGATTCCTCTGAGTTGCAGGACACTGCTCCCCAGGAGTCACGGGCAACTGTGCTCTTGGGGAAGTACCAAAGCACAATGTTAATATCAGTGGCTGAACACATGGGCATAGTAATAAAATCGCTCTCTTAAGATCTCTTCGATCTGGCTTGACTCAGAGAAATACAGAACACTGCCTTTCAAATTGCCGTGAAGCATGAGAGAATGTGAGTGCAGAGGATCTGTGGATATGGTCTTCTCTTTGCACTCTGAAATCAGGGATTCTCTCCCCTGTAGCTCTCTGTCTTGTTCACCACTTGAAAAACTCAAGGTTCAGAGAAAAGTTGTGGACCCACCCAAGGGTCACGTGGCAAGAGAGTTGCAGGTACAGGACTAAATCTGGGGCCCCAAAGCACAGTTCAGCTTTCTTTCTACTAAACCACACTGACTTCAAGCTTCAAGTTCTCAAGGCCTTTACTTGGATGTGCCAGCATTTGTTAGGGATCAGACTTATTTCAGTTTTCCTTAATACTTCCATAAAAGAGAAGTAGCACAGAGGATGGCAAAAAGTAAATCCTCCAGATGAGAGCTGCATGGAGGCAGGACTCACATCTGTATTGTTTGCCATCACATCCCTAGCACATAGCACACTGCCTGCCCTGTGAAAGGGACTCAGTGAGTCCTTGACTTAGAGTGGCAGAGAATGAGGGGCACCGATAGGGAAACACCTAATGAAAGAGGCTGTCACAAAAACATAAAGAAATAGATTCTAAAAGGCATGGCACATGGAAAGTACTCAAAATATTTGGTGAGTAAATGAATCCAGCAACATTTCAGAAAGAAGAGTGTGGGAAAATGCTATAAGGATTAAAAATATTGTTTGGAAGATTCAAACTATAGATCTCTATCTCATAATTAATTAGGGTTTTTCAGACAATGTACACATTCATTTGCTCATTCATTCATTCATTTATTCAACAAAATTGATTGAGCAGAAGCTATGTGCCCAAAACTGTGCCAAGTGCTATGGGTTTAGGCATAGAAGACCAATAACTCCTCAAGAGTGAAAATAAATATAGCAACTATTATTTAATGTGCTTAGGGATATGTCAAAACATTCCACCAAGTACCAGAAAAATCACAGACCTGAGAATCGCTTAGTAGAAGAGGGATGAAGGGGAATGAAGGTGTACAAACCAGGCCTTAACGGGCAATTGGGTGGGGAAGATGAATAGAGGTATCCCAGGCAGGGAGGACAGCACACACAGAAATAGGAAGGCGTTAGAGTATTCACATATTAGGGAAATGCAAGGTACTTAGTTTAGTTGCAAAGACGGATGCTGAGAAGGTGAGGCTGGCAGGACAATACGGAGCCGACTGATTTTTCTACCCTCCTTAAGTGAATGCTTCTCAAACTTTAATGTGCATATGCATCACCCAGGGATTAAAATGCAGATTCAGAAGTCTGGGGAGGGACTAAAGAATGTGTTCCCAAGTGATCATTTCCAGCTGATGCCTGATGCAGCTGGTCATTGGACTACACTTTAGGTAGCAAGGCTGTAAGCAACAGAGTGCAACAGAAATATTTCAGTAAGGTCAGGCACCGTGGCTCCCACCTGTAATCCCAGCACTTTGGGAGGCCAAAGTGGGCGAATCACCTGAGGTCAGGAGTTCGAGACCAGCCTGGGCAACATGGTAAAACCCCATCTCCACTAAAAATACAAAATTTAGCTGGGCATGGGGGTGTGCGCCTGTAGTCCCAGCTACTTAGGAGGCTGAGGCACAAGAATCATTTGAACCTGAGAGGCAGAGGTTGCAGTGAGCCGAGATTGCACCACTGTACTCCAGACTGGGCAACAGAGCAAGACACAGTCTCAGAAAAAAAAAAAATTATATGTATATCACTGAAAGTGGCATTATTAGAACTGCATATTCCCAAGAGCCCTGTAGCAGGGTACAGAAGATAGAATGGAGGGAGACTGTATTGATGTAAAATACGTAAGTGGTAAGAAATTATGAGCACTAGAGCTAAATAAGCTAGAAAAGAATAGTAAATGTTCAATAAATAGGTATGAATTGTTTGATATTCCATGAAGTCTGTATAAATTATTTCTCTTAGAGTAAAGGCTGGTTGTGAAGACAAAATGAAACAATAAAAACATAAGATGCCAAAAAAAAATCCAGAGAAATACGTAGTGGTACTTAAACAAGACCTGGCTCTTCTCTGAGTCTCAGTGATCTATCATCTTGAGCCTTAACAGTGACCAACAAGAGCACCTAGCTAAGGAGTGAGTTCCATCCCTACAGACAACCACCACCACAGCCTCTGAGCCATCCCTGGATATTCGTTGTCGCTGCTTGTATTGAATTTCAGGAAACTTCTGGAATAACAGCTGTTTCATCGCAAATTCTAGAAAACAATGTGGAAGTCCACAAGTCCACCAGATCCCTGAACAAAGTACTCTTTTTTTAAAAAAAAAAAAAAAAACTTACAGTACATAGGCACTCTAAATTAGGAGCACCTGTTCCTATTTCTGTTAGCAAATTCTCTGTCAAATCTAGTATTTCTTTAACTGAAAACCTCAGAAAGGAATAACAAAGAAATCATGGTAGAGATCTATACTATTAAAAAGAAAAGGCAGTTAGTAAAAGTTACCCCCAGGCAGAAGCCAAAAAACAAACTACTTCTAATGAGATGTGCACTCCAAAGAAAATAAGAATCGCCGCCATGATCTGTATACTGACTGGCATTGTTTATCCAAAGCTGTACAGATTTGAAAAATCCATATGTCATATCCCCTCTTTAGTCCTTACAGTCTTGTACATCAGTAAATCTCCACAAGACACACAGATTGAGAGCATGCAGCCAACTAGAAAAGCCACGTGGAAATGCACATCTATTCCAGAGCAGCCGGATTCACATTTAACGTGACAAATCAAAATGATACAGGCACCTACCTTTCTCTTCTGGGGTTTGCAGGCTCCTAAAATTTAATACCTTACTGCTGATCTGCCCCAAAACCTCTCAGGTGAGGTGAACCTTGAGGGTATCCCATTCAATTACACAGCCAGAGGAGGGTGGGGTTTCACAAGACCAGACTTCAAATGCTGGGGATCTTGCGGGTTCCCAGGCTGTCAGGAGCAGAGGTGAACTGCCTTCTGTTCTCTGCTGCAGGAAGAAGCTGGGAGACACTGAGTGACTGGAGGTAGGGGGCGGGGGCTTGGGGGAGGGAAGTAATACGGGGACTGTAATAAATAAGAGATCCTCTCCACATGATTTCCTGTATTTAGTGGCTGATGCCTCTCTCCAGGCTCCCTAGAGGAAACAAGAAACTTGTCCTGTGGCCATTGGAAAGAAGAGAATAAACACACTGAGAACTGTGAAAAGAAGCAGCAGGACCCCAGGCGAGGGGCTGATGGGCCAGCCAACTTTACCTTTTACCAAGTGCTTTCTTCCTGAAGTTCCTCTAAGTGTTTAACTCTGCAAAAGTCAATGATGTCCTCATCCTCTCCCACTGTGCTGAAGCATATTCTGGCCTCAGGCCAGATGTCATGTTACAGAGCGGCTGGTGAGAGGCAGGTTAGAACAGGCCCCGGAAGGCTCCATTCCCAGCCTCAGGAAAGACCCTCTAAGCTCTGTCTTTGGAAAGTCTGATCTTTCTTAATCTTGGACTGACTCCAAAGTCCTCAGGCCATTTTGCCCTAGAGTTTAAAGAATTATCAGGAAGCCACCATCCATGGATTGCGAGAAGTAGGACCCTCTACATTTTTTGTGGGGTTCCATGTAAAACAAATATGTGACACCCGGTGACAACAGAACATTAAAGCAAACGTGGGAACTCTCTGGATCACAGGGCTCTATGCAACCGTACCAGGTCGCAGACTCACCAACCCAATCCTGGCTGTAGAAAGAAGGTGGGAACCTCGGGCTGTGTGGATTTTCACACGCTGAGCTGTTGAGAGGCCTGGACAACCCCCATCATGTTCAGTGGGGTGACAGTCAGTCCTCGAACAGCAGTACACTTGGAAGCTGCTGCAAGGTGGCAGACAGGGAGGAGGGTGGATGCTGGGTTGTGGATGTGAGCAGACAAAGACCACAAACATATCACTGAGTTAAAATCACACAGTGGTCTCCTTGCTCATCTTTTCCCTCACTTCCTGTCCATTCTCCTCCCAGCAACCAGGGCAATGTCTTCCAAATGCCATCTTCATGATGGGATTCCCATACTTAAAATGTTACAGGAGCTTAAAGATATAGACCAAACCCTTAAATGCACAATGGCCAATCTCTCCTACTTTCCCTCAAAGCTCACTTTCACCTGCACTCTCCTCATGCCCTTTCTCATTCCCTCCTTCCCCACTTCTCTCCACTCAGTGAAGCATGTCCTCCCCTCCAAGACCCAATTCCTTGAATCTCACATCCTTCAGAATGCATTTTCCAATTTCTGGGCCCCTTTGGCGTTCTTCCAAGCAAACATGCTTGTCTCTCTCGTAACACTAAAGCAAGGAAGCCTGCCTACTTGTCTCTCTGTCTCCTTCTTGGCTGTCCCTCTGTGAGGTTGAGGACTGTGTCTGCTTCACCGTTATATCCCTAGCATGCAGGATCCAGCAGTGTCTGGTTTGTGAGAGTTTAACGTTAGGAGGAGGAGCGTCATCAACTACAGTTACTGTTGGGTGTGACGGTGCGCACCTGTACAAGTCCCAGCTACTCGCGTGGCTGAGGCAGGAGCACTGCTGGAGCCCAGGAGTTTCAGACCAGCCTGGGTGAGACCCTGTCTTTACAAAATAAAATTAAATAAATTACAGTTATTACATGTTAGGGAAAGGAGAATATATGACTTAGGGGAAAACACAAGACTGTTGTTACAGTTTTAAAAAGTGGAGCAACTTCGTGAGTGGTATTGCAGAGCTAGTGCTGAATATTATTAAAATGCTGCAGTTTGTAATGTGCTGTGTATTGCAGCCTCGCAGAGATTATTATAAGTAGGCAACAACCTCTATTCCATAACTGAAGTCTTAGATAGGCTCACAAGAAGGAGGACTAAAGCTAGCAGGGGTGAAGGAAATGGGAGTCTGTTGGAGGTGAGGGGAGAGAGAGGAAGAAAGAAGGGGCAGTGGAAAGGAAAGAGGAAAAGAGGAGGGAGGGATATGGGAGGAGGGATAAAGATATGAGAGGTGGGAAGAATCACATGAATGGAACAAAGCTTAGAAAACAGTGAGGTGGTGGGGAGGGGAGGAAAACCCCGGTGAAGTCAGCATTTATCTGGAAGCAGTGCACCACGGGCAGGCTCTGTGCACCCTGCCTGACTCCCCTGTGCTTTCTCAGGCTCCCTGATGAATCAAGCCTGTTTTTCAACAAATCAAAAGGCAAAAGGGGATCTAGGGACATGCCACTACAGCTCTTAAAATGCAACAGTTAGCTTCTCCTTTTCGTTTGGACTTTGAAACATTATTAAACCACATAGTCACTTTTTTACGTCATGATTTTGAATACTTCCATGACAATGTTACATCTGGAATTTCTAAGCATATATTCTGGTTACTTTTCACTGTTCCTCTGAATGAAGAGGTCACTTTGTGTGATGATGAGGGCTGCACATGAGTGAGAAGCCCCAGGTGAGGCTAGATGATTGGAGTACAAGCTAGAGTAACAAGACACATACTCTAGCATCTATAAAGGTCATCCAAACATAGGTGATTCTCAATATCTGGTTTTGTGCATTTAATTGCCATTTAATATATGCATCTATCTAGAATAGAGCAAAGATATTTATTAAGCCAATCATTTGAACTTTATGAAGCCTTAATTTGGTTCCTAATTAATGAATATTACTTCCATTGGAAATGGAAGTGTCAGAGAAAATAGTGAAAGGCTTTCAAATAGGAAAAGATGACTGGGTGTCCTGTCAACAGAGTGTTGAGAGTTTTCTAGCAAACAACATACCGCTGGGGAGCTGAATCTATAGGGGTCTCTATATTTGATCGTCTTTGACTGGATGTTTAATAATTCTGAAGGACGTAGAAACTAATAGTAATACGAATGATTTTTGACCATAGAAATGCACATTAGTTTTGTCCAGTAGAGATATAATTGCCTTCCACCCCATAGAAATGGTTATTTCAAACATTAAATTTTAGTGCATGTTAGGATATTAGCCAGTTTTTGTAGTTATTAGCAAATTCAATTCAGCATTCCTTATTGTCTCTATATAAATATATCTGCTTTTGGGATTTCCCTTTGAACAAGTCCTAACGTTTTACCACTCCTTCATTAATTAATGAGTTAAATAAAATCTCTTTCGCATGTTCATTTTATATTTGTTTGAATCAGGATTTCACCTTTTGAAAATGATCTTTTAACAGAAGGGCAGGCGATAGTGCTTACAGCAGGTTGTACCAGGAATTTTCAATGGCAAAACTGTTTTCTTAAATATTTGGCCTAGTTTTATACGTTCTTTGAGTATGTAAAATAAAAACAGGTAATAAACTAAGTGTGTTGATTATGAAAGTAAATGACAAAGCTTATCAGCTGAACAATAGGTGGGTACAGAGTTTCAGTTAGGGCAGGAGTACGGGCAAAGCCCAAAGCAGAACTACGTAAAACAATAACTGGATCCGGGTTTACTAAATATGGTGAAAGTGGCCTAGATTTGGACTCACTAAAACCAGTACCTTGGAGGAAAGAAAACCTTGATAAGCAAAGGGCATACATTTCAGGTGTTCAGTACTTTTTAAGACAGTATTTTTAGGAATTCTTGCCATATAGGCAATTATTCAGAAATGCCCTACTATTAATCAGCTATAGCAAACCCTTCAACATAGGGGACAATGACATTTTGAAAGGAAGAAATCAGAAAACATAAATATATTTTTGTGGTTTGGTTTCTCTTTAATTTTTATATTTGTTGTATTTTTAGTGTATGTGACTACAATCTATATTTTTAAAATCAAAGATACAAAATAATTTATCTTTACGGATCAGTCTGGCCAATCAGTTTGGTTTGACTCACTAAAGCTCTTAGTGCCAGATTGGCAGCTAAATATGAGGCCTTTTTGTTTTGTTTTGTTTAATTTTTATTTTCAAAATGAATTTGCCATTAATTTTGTAATTTAGAGTGGGGGAAATGACCTATCGAACAGCTCAGTGTGGAAGTTTGGATATTTTCATGAGAATAGTGATTCTTGATTTTGGAGTAATCATGAGAACTATAAATGATCAATGGCAAGTAATAGAACAAATGTGATCTACTAGATGCTTAAAGATCACTTCCCACAAACGCACGGCTCTTTCTACAAGAACCATGAGTAGACTTGTGAAGGGAGACTGTCACAGACTGACACACCAGCTTTGTCTTCACCCGCATTAGAGGTGAGGCTCTCTCTCCTTTCATTGTCAGTTTTTCTCTGCCAACTACTAGCATCACCTTTGTCACTGAAGATGGAGCTCTTAAGAGGGGACTATTAAGGAGCTCTATTACTTTCATTGTTTCACTGAAAAATAAAAAGGAAGTATGGACACTATAATATTAAACCCGTCAAAGAAGGAATATACATGTAAAACATTAGTAGCATTGTTCTTGGGGAAAAAGGAATGTTGGCCTAAAGAAAGGCAACTGACCACTATCATATGTTTCCCTTAAAAATAAAGGTGTTAGGAAAAGAGAGAGAGAGAGAGAAGGAAGAAAGAGAGAGGGAGAGAGCGAGGGAGAGGGACAGAGGATGGAGAGAGGAAGAGAGGAAGGAAGAAAGGAAGGAAGGAAGGAAGGAAGGGAAAGAGAGAAAGAAGGGAAAGAAAGAGAGAAAAAGAAAGAAAGAAAGAAAAAGAAAGAAAGAGAGAAAGAAAGAAAGAAAGAAAGAAAGAAAGAAAGAAAGAAAGAAAGAAAGAAAGAAAGAAAGAAAGAAAGAAAGGAAAGAAGGAAGGAAGGAAGAAAGAAAGACAAGGGGAGGGAGGGAAGAAAGGAGGAAAGAAAGAGGGAGGGAAGAAGGGGAGAGAGAAAAAAGAAAGTGAAGGAGGGAGGGAGAGCAGGAAAGAAGGAAGAAAGAAAGGAAAGAAGGAAGGAAGGAAAGAAGGAAGGAAGGAAGTACGGTAGGAGAGGGGAGGAGAGGAGAGGAGGGAGCGAAGGTGAGGGAAGGAGGGAAGAAAGGAGGGAGGAAAGGAGGAAGGGAAGGAGGGAAGGAGGGAGAGAGGGAAGGAAGAGAGGAAGAGAGGGAGAGAGGGGCCATACATATGTACATAGATTAAACCAAGTGTTTCGGGGAACTAGGGATTCTCAAATCCTGCTTTAGTGTTTTGGGAAGAATTATACTCACACTGCTTGGTGAGTATAATTCAGTAAACCACTTTGGAGAGCAGTTTCACAGTGTCCAGGATAGTTCAAATTTCTAGTCACATCATATATTCTAGAAAATTCTTGCCTATATATACAAGGAGAAACACAAGAGTGTTCAACTGCAACACTCTTTAAAATAATTATAATACAAAAATATATACATGCATCATAGAAACATTAATAGAAAATTTTTTATATTATTACACAAATAATAAATTAAGTCTGTATGTATCAACATGGATGGGGAAAAACAGACATAAAAGTTTTTTTAAAAGCCAGTGGGAAAAAGGTCAGTTGTAGAAAAAATACATATACAATGCTATATATTGAAAAACTACACAATATAGTCTAGGAGGAAGAAGGCATGAAATAGGACTAAGCAGGGAATAAAGAGGTTTTTCATTGTATTCCATGTCTGAAATAAAGAAGAAACAAAAATGTCAAAATACCAATGTTTAATTCTGCATGGTGTGTAACACAGGTGCTTGTTTTTCTCTGTAGGTTGTCTTTTGAAGAAAGAAAAAGAAGTCACTAAAGTATTATTTTGAAAAACAGACTCATTTTGAGTCATATAGTAGACACGTTCTTTTTCACTCTTTACTTACTTACAACTGAGGTAGAACAAATTTCTAGGAAAAGAAGCCTAGGAACAACCATAATTATCTTCAGTCCTTGATGAAATGGCAGTGCTATCCTTGGCTCCATCTCAGATTCACTCACTCTTTCCACGTGAAACGAAACCTGGTGTCCTTAGAGTTAAGGACAAACATCCTGCTTGTTAGGGAAGCTGGTCACTGCATTTACTGACAACTTGGGTTGTCTGCTCCATATACCCTTTACTATTCAACACACAGTGATTTACTGAAGTAGAACAAAAGTCATTGGCATTGGGGAGCTCAAGGAAGTGAGAAATATCTTAAAAGGGAGGATGTTCACGAGAGAATGTGCAAAATCTCGATAACTACACCTAAGCATTTCCCAAAGATGACTTGCTTTAAAAATTTGCATATTTTTGGAAGTTTGAACTGGATATGATTGTATTTAGATGATGTAAAGAGGACTTGTCTTTAACAACTAAACTTAGGTATTCTGCATCAGAGTATAAACCCTGTTTGTTTTGTTTGGGTGGTTGGTTTGGTTCGTGGAGTTCAGCAACAAACCAACATGGATTGGGAATACACCAAAACCCCTTTTTTTTTTTCCTTTTTGTTATAGGGCTAGAGGAGGAAGCTGTGGCTTTGTGAAAAATGTCCTAAATTTCTCTAACCTCTGACTTTCATATTAGGCAAGGGATGGCCCTGGTCTCTGCTTCACACCAAACTTTGCCATTCGGTGACTCAGATGGAGAAGTCAAACAAGAAGAGCCCATGTCTCTTTAAAGATGTGACTGTGGGAAATCACCTCACCACCCAAAAGACATTACAGTAATAATGTCAAAGCCCCTGGTCATGCAGGTCTCCCTGGGTCTCTGCACCCTGAATTGCTTCCTCTTGAGACATTTCTGTGCCCCATCGGCTTGCACAATGCAGAATGAGTTCAAGGCTTCCTTCCCTTTCGGAGCCTCTATCTTCAGATCCCGGAGCCTCTATCTTCAGTTTCCCTTCCATCTTCTTGGGTGTCACTCTGGTCACCATGCCTGCCCTGTGAGGCACAAATTCTTTCCCTTCCTTGTCAGCCCTCCATTCCTTTCATTCTTATCCACCATCCTGGCTCTTCCACTGTTCCCTGAATACTGGCACCTGGCTCACACTTTTACTCCTCACTCTGCAATTGCTGTCTGTCATTTCTGCATCCTCCCTTTTAAGATGTTTTCACTTCCTTGAGCTCCCCAATGCCAATGACTTTTGTCCTACTTTAGTAAATGACCGCGTGTTCTGATTGCTGCGTCCCAGACTGCTATAATTTCAAAATAGATGATGAAGTTTGAATTTGTGGGGGCGATGGGGAGGGGATATACTTTGTTACCATCCTTCCTCACTTCCACAGAACCTCTGCCTTTACTGAAAGTCCCAGTTCTTCTATACCTGCTTCATAGCCTTCCCACTACTACAAGTTACCCTTACCTTCCTGCAAAACCCAGATGCCATGGATAGCTATTTAAATACACTCTTTGCCAACTTTTTATTATATCTTTCTTTCTTGACATTCTGCCATGCTACCGGCAAACTCCAGTCCTGGAGCACCTAGCAATCCATCTGCCCTGCTCTCTCTGTGACCAGTGGAGAAAGACACCAAATGTTACAGGAGAGCAAGGCACATCCGGGTTCTCACGGCTACTTGACAAAGATTTCCAGGGCTCAGTAGCCTAGCTCTTAAGATTTGACCCCCTCATTATTCCTCAATTCCTTTGCCTGAAAATATGTTTATATCTCTGATTCCAAAATCTTCACCAACAAACCTTACATAATATTTCCTACTCTTGGATCACCTTCCTAACTTTTCCCTTTCAGTTTGCCTCCAAACTTCTTAAAAAGCTGATTGGTAATCACCCAGACTCTTCTTCTTCTCTTCAAAGCTCTGCTAAACTTCTCTCTCCCTAAGCCACTCTCTTTAAATGACTTCCGGCTAAACAAAGTTTCTCTAAGTTCTCTTCTTTCTCATCCTGAAACTTTTATGTGTCAGTCAATTTTTTCTTGGAACTCTTCTCTCATTTTCTTTGCATCTGCCCCACCTAAAGTCTCTCCCCTCTACCCATCTTCTCCCTCTTCATTGGACTATTATTCTTCATTCCTCTTTAAATGACAGCATTTCCCAAAGTACGTGATACCTCTTGTCCTGTTTTTGATACCCACCATTCTTCTAGTTAGCAGATTCAAATCTAAAGTGTGATAACTAGCTTTACTTTCTCCTTTATTTTCCCAGCCCCATATCCTTTCCCCAGGCCCAAGTTAGTCTCCAGGATCTGCTGATCCTCACTCTGGCAGATCTTTTCCATATATGTCTTTATTTACATATCCACTACCACCACTCCATGCCAACATGTATCTCTTCTTGCCTAAACTACTAATGAATTATCCTCCATCTTTCCTACTCCTGAACTCCCTTCTCCCAGTCATATAACCAGGTTAATTTACTGGTTTATTACTAGGTTAATTTCCTTAAAGGACTGTTATTATTTTTATGCTCCCTCCTCAAAAATCCTTCCGTGATACCTGTGCTGCACTCACACGCTGCCTATTGAATGCCTATTGTCATCCAAAGCTGTCCCAGTCTAAGCCTAGTTTACGTTTTCAATGCAACTTCCTCTGTTCTATTCAGCCTTGGCTGCAGATCCAAATGAGTCTCCTTCTCTCTCTCCAAAAAGCCTTGTCCTTTCCTTTTCTGCAAGGAGCTAGAGTTGTTCATCAGAGCCTCAAACAGGTCCACATGCCCAGCATGAAGTCCATCTCCTCCACAAATCCTTCTGTCGTAAACAATGCCAGAAGTAATCTCTCCCATCATTAATATCCTAGAGCACATATTGTCTATATCACTTTAGTAGCCCTTCTCAGTCTTATATGTTATCTATTTATGACTTGATAATCCGGCTACTCAAATAATAATAGAAATAATAATAATATCAAAAACACATTGAGTACTTACTATATGCCCAGCCCTTGATACGGACTGACTTATTTAATTCTCTCCCAAAAAAACAACCCTATGGATGCTTACAGCCTTTCCTTCAATATAGAAAAAAAGAATGGCTGGATCTCCCTTCCATGTATTGTGGGAAATCCACAAAAGCCCAACCCTCCCACGCTCCATTCCTCTGGGATTCTTAGAGAAGGTTGTGTGGGGGAGAGTTGCATTCTTCTGAGCCATTCTTGTTGGAGGCCTCACTGGAACTGGTCCTGAGTGATTCACCACCCAGCCATCACTCTTGGTTTCTGTAGTTGAACCCCACGCCCTCCATTTCCGCAAAGCCCTGTTAACACTGTCTGTTAAGTAGAACAGATTTTATGGAAGATCTGAGAGGGACAGTTACATCACAGAGCTGAAAATCATTTACATTGTTCCCAGGTCATTTTTGTCCTAAAGTCCCTGTCCCACCACCCCACAGGGAAGTTTTCTGGCCAATGTTCTCCTTCGGTCTCCATCTACATCATATTGTGCAGGCTCCTCTTCCTTTTCAGAAGCTCCTGGCACTGTGCTCCTTCTCTTTCTCTTCTGGGTCCTATACTTTCACTGCTATGTAAATTGTTAATGTCTCTTGCTTCATGATGTAGAATAATTCAGCTCTCTTCTTGTTCTGCTCCCACCAGTCCAAATGCCCAGGGGGTTTCAGGTTTCACCTCCAAATGACCCAATTAGGATATCTTCTAAAACAGGCATCCATCTTTATGCTATTCCCTTAGAAGGCTACGGTACTTTTATCCATTTCAATGGCAACATTTTATTTTTCTTCCCAAGCTTTTGTATATCTTATCTTCCTGGCATCTATGTATCTTCTCTTTCAAAACATTTTTTTTAAGCATGCTGACTGCATCTTAACCAGATTTGTATGCTTCTTTGTGCCACATACTTGTTGGGTAAAGAAATTAATAAGAAAGAGGATGATAGGAGGCATGAAGACAGTGAGCATTTAGGATGGACAAAGAGAAGGGAACACCAATTTCTATCAATGACTGGAAAAACCTAGAAGGCATCTTTTTGCAGATGACCCAAACCTGGGAGATAGAAAAGGACACAGAAGTCAAATTTGACAAGGTCTTTAAAGTTCTATACTTTTTCCAGAATGCACTGTCTCTTTACTTGGGTCTAGATTACTAAATGTATTCTGCAAATACCGAACACGTTAGGGAACAATGTGAGGTATCTCCCCCGACCCTTCTTTTCTGGAATGCGAAGTACAGACAGAATAAGCTGCCTTCACAGTCCCTGTGGGCTGAACCTCATGCCAGGGCGTGGGCAGCAGTTGGATGGAAACCACTTCCTCTGGCTTATCATTGTCAAATGATCCTGAAGCTGTTTCAGCTCACTCCCAGGGGATGCCTTCCACTCTCTCTGCCTCAATAGACTGTCACTTCTTTTCATAGAAACAGTGATTTTCCCAGCTATTAATTCTTCACATCCCCTGGGATTTACAAAAACACGCCCTTTATTGCTCTCTGAGAATCACGAGGACTCCTTATCTAAGATGGCTTGTTTCTAATGATTCCCAGCACCCGAGACAGAAAACCTGCCAACAGCACCAAGAATTTGACAAGTCTCTTCCATCCTTGGTCCCAGGTTTTATGCCAGCACTAGGGGCAAACGAGACACATTCTGCACCCAAGCAGCTCACAGTCCAAACAATTTCCCAATTTCATAACTCTCTAAATTTAGAAACACTTTAACTCCAGAGTGTTGACCTCTTTGAGATTCTGAACGCAACTTTAAGGTCATTTGGAAAGAATTACTACCTGCTGTTTTCTCAACAGCCCTCCCCAAATTTTCATATCTGACAGAAATTAGGATAAGGCAATTTAGAAGTCACCAAAAATTCAAATCCAAAATGCAGTCGTTTATTTGGGAAAGCATTTTTAAGAAAAACAAAATTTCTAAAATAATAGCAACAATAATAATTGCTATTATTATTAATAAGGTCTTGTTCTTATTGAGTACATATCCTGTACAAGGTACTATGCTGGGCCGAATGATTTTATTTCACTCAATTCTGATAACAATTCTAAAAAGTGGATTGAGGATTTCCTATCTTTGATAGGAAACTAAAATTCAGAGAGATAATGTAACTTGCTCATGGTTACTTAGCTGTGCTTTAAGAATATATAGAGTGATTTTGGCTCTCCTAGTAAGTATTGAGTAAATAAATGAAGAAATGATTGACTAAATTTATAAATCAGTGATTTCCTGAAACAATGTATACAGCCTATTTAATTGTCTATGTGCAAAAAAACACACACACAAAAATATCATCTTTGTCATAAAATTATACAGAAAATCAACAAATTTGAATTTAAAAAGATTTTTACATTGAGTTCTGATGTTTGAAAGGCACCAGTCTAAGTGAATGAAGGAGATTAACATTTTTGGGAGACAATTTTAGTCACTTTGAATTTGGCCCTAATTTCACTCAAACACTTTTGGCTTTACTTGTCCTTATACTTGTGTATCTCCTCGCTAATTTCATTTTCAACACATAGCAAGTTTCCTTTGGGCTGTCAAAATGGAACAAAATAAAATATCTCTAATAATAGCTGGCAGAAGTTCAAGAGCAATCATTCTCCACATTTTCTATGTTATGATCCTTCAGTTATCATTAGAGACTCTGGATCAAATCCTAATACAAACAAAAGTTCCAACCCTCCTCCTTCCATCCCCCAGTCCTTCACACCCACTAAGGAGAGCGATATGTTCCTAGATACTGGTTAATATTGATCGTCATTGATCTTACATTTTAAAGGTATATAAAGTAAATATTATTGTTGCCAGTAAACATCATTGCCATGGCTCAAAAAATAATAAATCTTTGTGTCATAGTATGGAAAAAGTGTATTATTTTTTATTAAAACACAAGAGAAATTTCCTTTAAGTTATTAGAATGTAGACTAATGATGTTTAAGGTATATGTGGAGTTTGAGGAAATATTAATTTAGCAATGTTACTCAATATCCTTAGCTAACTTAGACTGTTTCTGTAATTCCTTTACTCCACTGTTCTCAGGGAGTCCATGAAAGACTAAGACACAGAAGCTAGAGGCACAGCACTGGTTGGGAAAAAGTGCAGATTCGTTACCTGATTTAAAAAATAGGAATTGCGAGGGCATAGATATGAGAAAGCAGGTCCAAGGCCATCAAGCCTTCAAAAACTGAATGACTAAGGAGAACAGTGATAGGTGAGTGGTCAAAGCCCTGGCAAAGACCCAGTAACTAAGGGAGCAGCTGGGCAAGGCAATGAGACGAGCGGGCACCCTGCACCTACCATGCAGAGAGGAATGGGTGAGAAAGAAGTTCCTAAGAAGTACCTAATCTACAAGTGTGGGATGAAAGATAAAAGAAGTAGAAGTGTGTGGATGGACAAGAAGTCATTAGCTAATGAGCCAATACATGGAGACCAGAAAAGAGCTTAAGGTATGTTGATTTTTCAATGCAATGGTCAATATCCTACTAGTGGGGGAATAAAAAAAAAAAAAGAACAGATATTTAAAGCAGATGGTGAGGAAAGAAAAAAGGAAGATATTTGAGGTCAAATTTAAGGGAGACATCTTGGGGGGAGAAGTTTCTTGGCTCCAGGCCTGCCCCAGAAACATCTGGGAAAGTACGCATGGAGAGACACATACCCTATGTCTTAATATCTAACAATTGTAAATCAAGCTAACTGTGTCAGTCAGGGTTCCACCAGAGAAGCAGAACCAGTAGAAGAAATACATTAAGAGATATTGCAAAGAATTGGCATGCATATGTAGTTGTGGGGGCTGGCTAGGCTGCTACGGTTTGAATGTTTGTGCCACCTCCAAAATTCATGCTGAAACTAAATCCCAAATGGAAGAGTGTTAAGAGGTGGAGGTTTTAGGAGACAGTTAGGTAGGGCCCTCTTGGATGGGTTTAGTGCCTCATAAAATGGCTACAGGGAACTAGCCAGGCCCTTTTGCCCTTGCACCTTTTCCACCATCTGAAGATAGAGCATGTAAGGCACCATCAGACAAGGCCTCACCAGACAGTGAATCTGCCTGCACTCTGATCTTAGACACCTCAGCCTCTGGAATGGCAAGAAATAGGTTTCTATTATTTATAAATCACCCAGTCTCAGGTATTCTGCTATAGCAGCGCAAATGAACTGAGACCCTAGGCAAGTTGAAAATCTAATAGCAGGCAGTCAGGAAGGGAAGGCTGAATTCCTGGGCACAACGTGACCCTGCAGTCCAAGGAGAATTCTTCTTCCTCAGGAAACCTCAGTTCTGCTCTAATGAGCCTTCAGCTGATAGAATCAGGCCCAGTCATATTATCTAGGTAATCATCTTTAATCAACTGAATATAGAGTAAATGACATCTACAAGATACTTTCAAAGCAAACCCTAAATTAGGTTTTGATTGAATAACTGTGGACTATAGACAAGCCAAATTCACTTATAAAACTGACCATTGTATTAATAAACTGTTAAAATATGTTACAACTACCTACCTTGACATATATAGCATCATGACAACAATATCAAAAAGTATGCATTAAGCAGTGGTTAACTAAATGACTTATAAATTGGCAAAATATCAAAGATGGCTTACAGTGATTATTAATTGACCATTTCTGCTTGTTCTCTTGATGAACCAGGGAAGTTTGGACGATTAATAAACTGAAGACAGACATAATTTATAAAGTATACATTGATTCGTAAAATTTATTTTTCTTGCTTGAGTTTTAACAGAATTACTAATGATGCTATTACAATCAAGACCTTGTTCTTTTGATAGAATCCAATTTAAAAAGCCTTTCTTGTGTCATTATAGAATTAAAATGACACAAGAAATTATAACGACAATTATAGAATCATCAGTAAATGCTCTAAAACAATATTTAAACTCAGAAATAACCATAAATGTTACACATCTTGTATAACTATTGTGATAGAATAACATGATAAATTAGCATTATGAAAAATACTGTAATTTTACCATGTAATTGCTCTCATATATCGTGATTTTAACTATCTCTTAAAGCAAAGTTTAGATGCATGGTAATATTTTAAAAATGTCTTTTGATTTTTTTGAAGCTGGAATAGTATAAAGAATACTGAAAATAGCACTATATTGTAGCATACGTTGATCTACAATGACCAGAAAGCAATCCTTACCAAAATTTCTTTCAGGATTATTTGTGCATGGATCTTCCTTTTATTCATGTACATATTTTTGTTTCTTGTTCTAATTAACTTATATTTTATTGGAATGTTATTTCATTGCACATATCACATGTAGTTTCTTTTGATTTAGAAAAATGTTTTTAAAAATTAAAAGCATTTGTAACCTTTTTATAAGTAAAAAGACACAACTTGGATTTTTATTTTTGTAAGATTTTGTCAAAAAAACAATGCATTCCAAATAACAAAATAACATGAGCCACTCATGTTCAAAATTAATTTGATTTTCTGTTGAAGACCATAATTTCCTGTTTATTTGAAGCTCCTCTGTTGTTTTACTTAAGTCTCCAGTATATCTGATATCTTGCCTAAATTCAATCTAATTGCCTTAACAACATTCAGTCAGCATTGCCATGATGTGTCAGAGGATGTTTGGGTGGCCAAACTTGACATTAGTTTCTTTAGTTTTTCATCTTTTGGCAGATAAAGACAATATCATACATAAGGCTTCGAAGTGTTCCACAGAATACCATAGTTATGTAGAAGAAGTTAAGGGTTTGTCTCCTGGTAACAAATTCAAACTATGTTGAGTAATCTGACTTATTGGTTTTTTCTTCACAACCACGTGAGCACAATTGTTGACAAACTTTCAAATTAATGCCTAAAATTGAAAGTTGTTTCTTCATCTTTTCATAAGAGTCGAAACTCTTACTTTTTACAACAGATGTAAAAACTAATGAAACATTTGGAATTTTTAACTTCCTCCTTTCTTCATCTAGTAGTTTTGAATACTTCGCATGATAAATGTTGGTGTATAATGTGTCTTTTATCACTCGTATAATCTAGGTGACCTTTAAAATTTTTATGTATTAAAAATTTTATTACTCATTATTAACAATTTCTTTAAAAATTCTTTGTTCTAGATAGTGATCATTTATTTCACTTTCTTTTTATCTGTCTTATGTGTTTGGCCATTTTAACATCAAATTTCAAAAGCATTTCTACTTAACCTAGAAATTTTCCATTGTTTACTGTAAATATCATTCTGCTATTGCCACAGAAAACATCATTATGCTTGGGTACATACTGCACACAATATTATTCTTTTGAAAAAATCTCACCTAATGCCCAATGTTCTATTTCAGTGTTTAAATACTATTGACTGTTTTTCATTTATTCAGCTTTATTTCAGTTCTAATAAAAATCACTATTTGCTTTTTTTTTTTTTTTTTAATGCATCTTGTTTGCTCTTCTTATTGACAGCCAAGAGTTTCCAGTCACAGGTATCTTCATTGGTCAACACTGATCCTGAAAATAGATTTTAAAATATACACCAGTAGTAACAAAACATCTTGTCTTTGATTTAAAATATAAAAACCAATTTATTAGTTGAAGTTTTATTTGCTTTGTTAAAACATTCAGGCTGGGCACGATGGCTCACACCTATAATCCCGCATTTTTGGAGGCTTTGGTGGGAGGATCACTTGAGGTCAGGAGTTCAAGACCAGCCCGGCCAACATGGTGAAATCTCGTCTCTACTAAAAATACAAAAATTAGCTGGGTGTGGTGGCGAGTGCCTGTAATCCCAGCTACTCAGGAGGTTTAGGCAGGAGAATCCCTTGAATGCAAGAGGCAAGAGGTTGCAGTGAGCCAAAATGGTGCCACTACACTCTAGCCTGGGTTACAGAGCAAGACTCAGTCTCCAAGAATTAAAAAAAAAAAAAAAAAATCCAGAAACTTCCATGCAGAGATCTTGCAAATTAAAATGTTCTAATGGGCATCTTTAATTAGATGCCTTGGGATCGAGTCTGATGTTTATATTTGTAAACAAATGTATTCAGAAGACAAAGGCCATTTTATCGTATTATTCGAATTACCAAGAAGGACGAAGGCAAAAGTTATAAGCCTTTGCAGTGGTGGATCTATTTATTTACAAAAAACTAAAGCTCTATTTCTAAAATATTTTGCCCAAAATGCTGGAATTTTAGCCTGTTCCAAATGTGTTAATGAAGCCACCTTCTTTTTTCAGCCCTTCCATTAATAGCATAGCCATTCCTCTAGTCTCTTGGGCTAGAGATGCAGTGCAGTCTTTGACTCATTCCTCTCTTTTTCCTCATAATGGGTGCCAGTTACTATGTCCTGACAATCTGACCTCAGCAATGCCTCTCCTAATCTGATCTCCATTTTCCAGTTTCTAATATGTCTCTAGTTTAGGCCATCAATACTTCACATCTATACTTTTAAATGGGCTTCTCAATTAAATGGACTTCTCTCTTCTTTCATGTCAAAACACTCACTGGTACTACATTTATTCTCCAAAATCTCAGCCTGATTTTCAATCCTGCATACCCTATGCACCCTCCAAAGTCAAGCTCAGTCGTTTCCTTTTCTGTGAAGCTTTACCTGATCCTCCCAACCAGAGAATATCTCCCTGTTTGAGTCTCCTACTCTTCTCTGGAAAAATGTTCTTGTTTTACTGTTGTCTCATTATTTCTTTTATTTCCTTTACTAGACTGTGAGCTTCTCGAAGTTAAAGTCTTGGTCTCTCTATTCTTTGTCTTTCCTGTATCCTTCACATGATACTATGTTCAGAGACAGTAACACTACACATTTGCTTGATTTCAGTAAACAGCAATTTATGGAAGCCTCCTCTTCTAAATGAATCAATTTTAATGTTTATTCAGACTGAATTTTTCACTAAAATTTGTATTTCATCTCGAATATCACAAAATTTATGACTCTGATAGAACTTGCCCTGAGGAATTAAAGGCATTATCTTAAGAGTTCCCTGTTATATGAGTAACAATTCGAATTCCAGGTCAGTGGGCACACTCTTTCTCGTCTAATGCATTAGGGTGACTCTACAGGTTACGAAGCATCAGAAAGCAAAAAAAAAAAAAAAATGACTTTAAGTGGTCTTTCAACTTTTCATTTCAACTTTTTCATTACAAAAAAAGAAAAGAAACTGAAATAAAATATTACTAATTCACCCTGAAAGGGCTCCTCAGTTCTCCAAATGTAGGGGCATTTACAATATAACAGTAATATTTTTTAATTCCATCTCATTTAAGAACTCCCAAAGAATTTTCATATGCTTATGTTGCCCAGAGCATCCATGAGTTAATTGAGTCAGATATGAAGCTAATTTTCAGGTGGCGAAATAGATTAGTAAATAGAAAAATGATAATTCTATTCATCTACCCATTGAGCTAGTTTGTTTCGATTGCCTGCACTCTGGGTACTATTCCTTGAATTAACCTGTAAAAAACACTCAAAATTTTCCAAAGATTTACTCTGTTATCACAAAAGATAGGATCCCAGACTAGAAAGTCCTCTTAGATATTATCTAGCCTTGGAGTAATAAATGGTTACGTCTTAAGCACACCAAGTCTACTTAATTGGTAGCAGCTGCCTATAGCATTTAATTATGGCTTGTAATTCCAAGTCAAGCCTAAATGGGAAAGAGATCAGTGGTGGTGGATTAGCTATGTCTGCCACAGATGTGGGATTGGAAGGGACAGCAAGTGTGCAGTATAGGCTTTATCTAGTTCAACTCTCTTGTTTTATAAGTGAGGAAACTGGAAAACAGAGAATGGAAATTGCTAATTTTAAGAGACATCGCTCACTAAGGACAGAAACTGGACTAGAATCCAAAACTTTGGATGTATAGAGAACTTCTACTTCTATTTCATGGTGCTCATATTCATATGCACAGTTATGCCTGATGACATTGACAAGTAGAATCTCCAGTTTGGGGAGAAAATGACTTCTAAAGAATACAGACTGGGGTCACAATTTAAATGCTGATTCAGAGAAAGACCTGTCAATTTTCATGGGAGTGAATACACCTGTAGGAAGAGGACTGACTACTGCTTTGCAGGGGTGGGAGGTTGTGAAATACATTTGTTTTCAAAACTTCTGTTTGAAAACTCTCAACTGGCACCAGCATCAAACAGGAGAAACTCTCTTTAAGCACGTTTGTTCCTGTTTGTTTAAAAGGGAATATTCTAAAATATTTGGCTATGCAGCCTGCTTGCTTCAATGCTGAGGGAAATTCTGTGCTCTGGAAGAAGAAAGAAAATCACAAAGCTTGAGCCTGGGAAAAGTGGAAGTAATCTTTTTCCCTAAAGCTAATCTCCTTGCAGAGCTGTAAATATGACATGTTGTTAATGGAGGATAATTAATTCACTCTTCAGAAATATCACTTGTATTTTAACATGGTCGATGGTATAATGTTCTTATTGGCACCCCAAAACAGGTATCTCCAGATAAGTTGTGGATCAGATAAGGGAACTGAGAAGTCCCTACATCAAGAAAGCAAACATTTTGAAATTTACCAGGCCAATTCCTACTGAAGGCAAATGATACATGTATTTCAACACTTTGTTGCTATTCCTCTGAAACAGTAAGGCAAATATTTACCCAGTTCATCAGGAAATATGACTGTGACCAACACAAAATTTTTTGCCTACATATTAGTCTCAGAAAGGTAACTTATAAAAGAGTAGATTAATAGGTACATTGGGAACTTGGTAAACATTTGGAATGGAAAGCTATTTTCTCATATGAAGGAAGCTATTTTCTCTTAGTCTGAGGGAACGGAGCTTTCAAAGAGCATGGTATATAATTTTAAATATTAAGTAAAAAGATTAAATGTCTACAGCCAGTTATTATCTTGTGTGATTTATGCCTGACTCCACCACATAAAGTTCTGACATAATACAAAATATTTGCAGAAACAACAGTATAACACACCTGTAAAGGGCAATAGAACAAAGAGTGTTATGACCTTGAACCGTTCTTTAGTTCTTGACCAACTTGGGAACTTCCCGTCTTCACCTTGCTTTGAGAGCCTTTGACTTAAACTATACCAGACTTCCTACTTTCATCTCCAAGGTCCTTCTCTGAACTGGCAGTTGAAGTGTGAATAAACAGGAGGGGGCCCATGTGAGAAATATTTAGGAGGTAAAAGGAATGTGTTAGTAGATGGTCAGGAGACAGTGTGGTGAGAGGAAGTGATTGAAGACGATGCCCAGGATGGCTGGACGGACTGAGGAGATCAATGATGGAGACATCTCCTGAAACAAGGAAAATAAGAGGAAGATCCTGCTTATTGTTTAATACCAGGAGAGAATCACAGATGCCTGCACTCACTAACCAAGGCTTCCACCAGAGGGTGTAAACGGAAGACATTAGCACAGAACCTGGAGGTAAGCAGAGATCCTCAGCTGTCCCCATCAGACTTTGGAAGGCTCCCTGCACCTCACACTTCGTGCATACACACTTGTTGTGCTCTCAGCTTGCCAGATGGGTAACCACAACACATTCAACTATTAAAGGTAAACTGATTCAATTATACACCATCAGCACAGGAATAAAGAGAAAAATATTTTCAAAAGCTCAGGGGATTCTGCTGCCACCCCATATAATCAACATAGACCTCCTACTAAGTCAGAGATGGGCAAGACCATCTCTAGATCTGAGCAGGGCAGCCTGCCCACTCCTGGCCCCTTCCTGCACGATAAGAGGCCTCATGCGTAGGGGTATGGACACCTAGGTCAGCACATCTAAAATCTACCCAAACACCTGGAAACAACCACACCGTGGTCATCCCTTAGGGCTAAGGGTATACACAACAACAGTATAGTCCATTCCAGAAAAAAAGCCTACACAGGCCCGAAAAACTAGATTGGGATCTTTGCCAGGGAGTTTCAAGGTCTTGGATTGCTGGGGTGAGGTATAGAGAGTGTGAGAAATTGGCCCTAGGAGGAGGGGTGTGGTTGGATGGTGACCTCTCTGCACTGCCACATTCTGACACAGAACTCCAAGGAATCTGAAAATTTTCCATTTAAATATGGCCATTCAGGCTATTATAAGAGTCTATTACTCAAAAAAGAATTCTTAAATACTTTCTAACAGTTTGTTCACTTGATTTATAGCTTCATAGTTTATAGATGTGTTATGTGACCCCTATTTGTATTCTTGTCCCAATTTCCACAAATATTAGGAGTAAGTTCTGGAGAAGAGAGACTTGACTCAGCTATTTCCTCTGATGGGTTCAGTTCCCATGTTCCTCTTGCACAAAGGGAGACTTGACACACTGAGTGTGCTCCTAGGATCAAAAGATACACATAATTCCTGTCACCTTGGCCTTAAATGCAAGTCAGCTACTTCATCTGATACCAACTAGGACAGCCATCATTTCCATCCTTGAGAAAACACTGGCCCTCATGGGCTTATTGAGTGACAGTGTGTCATGTCAGTCTCCAATCTGGCCTGGAAATAGGGGCATTTACACTGCTATCTACGTATTATTATGGGATTAGCCAAGGGTAATCTTAACTGTATTTTATTTTTGCTCTATTTACACTTACATGCTGATCCAAACAATTATCAGGCATTATGGCAAAGGTGCTCATCTTTGAAGTGGAAAGGGAAAAAACAGAAGTGGGATAATTTGGGCATGATTTCAAATGGGAGAATAACAAAAGATGAGGAATAATTTAGACATTTTGCTCATCTGCTGGCTCTAAGACAATGGGATGGCAACACTCTCTTGAGAATGAGGAAGGCATCCAATATCAACCCTCTCATTTATCTAATTCTAGATAGATTGATTAGAGCAGAGAGGGGAATACTTCAAGGATAGGGTGAATAATTCTATTTATAAAGAAAGGAGAAAAACAATAAAAGGTTGACTTCTAAAATCCCACTATAAGGATTGAAATCTTTGATGTTTGATAAAAAGTCCAAGTAAACCTTGGCACCCACTTTAAGCCCAGTAATAACAGCTCCCATGCCTTGAATTGAAGGCATCAACTGAAAGCCAGGCCACTTTTTGCTAAAACTGGTTTATTTTGATGCCTCGAAGCATTGAGTGTGGTGAGAAGCAAGTGTCCTGGAAACAAACTGATGGAGAGAAAGACAGTGGTTACTGAATCTGCAAGGGCTAATTTTCAAGGCCCGGGAAAAAGCAAAATTGCTTCAAGAAAGAAAACACTGCTGATAATTGAGTTCATCCAAGGAAGGTTTGAAAAGATGGCCAGTACACACTCAAAGAGACCTAAATCTTCACTTCAGAGCTGGTTGCCTGCTGTCGAAAACATAAGGATTGTCCAGGGCAGTCCTAACTTGACTATTGTTAATATTATATTTATTATTTACTTTCTTAGTAGCCTGAGAGACATATTTAGATTTTGTGGAGCATACTAGGTTTCCTGCAGCCTAGAATAGGATAATTTTGGACATTAGTGGAAAACTCATGCTCCATGTATACTTTTAACAATAATTATTACAGTTATGGTGGTTATACTATATTGTGTACCAGACACTGTGATACGCATTTCATGTAGACTGCCTTATTTTATTTAATGCTTGTAAATATTTTTCAATATGGGTGTGAATATGTACATTTTAACTGAGGCTTAGAGAAGTTAAATACTTGCCCAAAGCCACACAGTTAGTAAGTGATGAAGCTGGTATTTGAATGGTACTGTCATGTTCATGCAGACTCAGAACCACAGGTTACACTGCTTTCTTGTACAACACAGTTTTATTCTGCATCCAGCTCTCATATACCTATCATTTCTTAATCCTTTGAATTATAATCAAAAGCAGCCTTCAGTATATCAAAGCGATACCTGCACCCCCATGTTAATTGCAGCAGTATTCACAATGGCCAAGATATGGAAGCAACATAAGTGCCCATCAATTGATGAATGGAAAAAGAAAATGTGGTATATATACAGAATGGAATGCTATTTGTATTTGACCATTAAAAAAAGAATGAAATCCTATCATTTTCAGCAACATGTATGGCACTGGAAGACATTATGTTAAGTGAAATCCTATCATTTGCAGTACGGCACTGGAGAACTAAGAGGCTCCAAACAAGCCTGGGTGTGGTGGTTCACACCTGTAATCCCAGGACTTTGGGAGGGCAAGGCAGGTGGTTCTCTTGAGTTCAGGAATTTAAGACCAGCCTAGGCAATATGGCGAAACCCCATCTCTACAAAAAATGTATAAAAATTGGCCGAGTGTGGTGACACACACTTGTGGTCCCAGCTACTTGAGGGGCTGAGGTGGACCCAGGGAGGTCAAGGTTGCAGTGAGCCAAGACCACACCACTGCACTCCAGCCTGGGCAACAGAGAGAGAGAGAGAGAGAGAGAGAAAAGAATGGGAAGAGAAGGCAGACCTAGATAACCACAGAGTGAAAATTACTCAGATATTAAGAGACAGTACAGAGAAGAGGCTAAAAAAAAAGTCCTTAGTAGATTTTGAAGTAAGTGTTAATGGACATAACGAAAACTGTTTTGGTAAGATGCTATGTATTCCCATTGATTATATTCTTCAGTGCTACATAAACTTTGAAATGCTTATCAATTTAACCAATGTTGACAGCTTCTCAGTTGCCCTTGTCAGTTGTTCTTTCAGGAGCCTCTGGAGGACCCATCACTCAGTAGGAGGCAGCACCTGATGCATAATTTATAGGACACAATGCAAAATGAAAATGTGGGCCCTTTGTTAAAAAATTATTAAGAATTTCAGGACAGTGAGAGTTGAGCATTAAGCATGGTCATTCTGAATGCGAGAGCCTGTGTGACTCACAGGTCACACAACCATGAAGCTGTCCTTGATAAGGGCACTCAGAAAGAATTATGTCCTGGGCTACAATGGCAGTGACCAAGGCCCTATTGGAAAGCCACACATCTGTTTCTCATCTCTTTCTAGGCCCACTGAGCACCTTCTCTCAAAATACAGTAATTTCCATCAATTTTCCCAAAAATTATCTAGAAAAGAACCCTTGGAAAGTTCACAATATTTGAACACTTTACACTTTCAGAAGGTGTATAGTTCCTGTAATCC
Organism: Chlorocebus sabaeus; assembly: GCF_047675955.1. Taxonomy (NCBI): domain Eukaryota; kingdom Metazoa; phylum Chordata; class Mammalia; order Primates; family Cercopithecidae; genus Chlorocebus; species Chlorocebus sabaeus. The sequence goes on from NC_132920.1 coordinate 47,115,506, forward strand.
TAGGCCTAGAATTTGGTAATTGCTTCCATCTATGCATTCATCCATTTATTCTTTGGTATAACATTTATCAAGTACCTACTATGTGCAAGAGCTTAGCATTGTAGATGGGGAGCTAGCTGGAAGTCGCCACTAAAAGTGTTAAGATACTTCCATGACAAGGTTTTAGAACTGTTTTCTTACCATTATTTTTCAGAAGGAAAAATGTTGCAGAAGAACTTTAAAATATTTGAGGCCATAGTAAGTATTCTTATATTAAAAAGCCTCTAAGACCTGGAACGGTGACTCATGCCTGTAATCCTCGCACTTTGGGAGGCCGAGACGGGCGGATCACGAGGTCAGGAGATCGAGACCATCCTGACTAACATGGTGAAACCCCATCTCTACTAAAAAAATACAAAAAATTAGCTGGGCGTGGTGGCGGGTGCCTGTAGTCCCAGCTACTCGAGAGGCTGAGGCAGGAGAATGGCGTGAACCCGGGAGACGGAGCTTGCAGTGAGCGGAGATCGCACCACTGCACTCCAGAGCCTGGACGAGGAGTGAACTCTGTTTCAAAAAAAAAAAAAAAAAAAAGAAACCTTTGAGTCTAGACTCAGTCCATATGACACATCATCTGTTTGCTACCTATTTCCTCTAGATGCTCTGGCATTATTAACTTTTAAAAACAACCTTTTATAGGAGCTCTAGCTCCCTCAGATCCTTTGTGGAATGGGAGTCAGTGACAACTAAGCCTCTTAGAAGGCCTGAGAGCCTCAATACCTCTTGTCTTGCAGACTGCTAGGCATCCTGGATGATTTAACTGTCAAATGGGATTTACTTTCTTAGTTCTCTTGAGTACTTGATTGCCCAAACTTTTATTTTATTCGGCCCAGATCATTTTCTCACTGACCTCCAAAAGGATCTTGTGCTTTCCTACCTCTGTGCATTTGCCTATTCTGGTCCGCCCACCTGAAAGACTCTTTCCTCATTCCCCCTAAGGCTACACATCTGAATGCTTCACATTCTTCAAGCTTGATGACCATGACTTTTAACCCATTAATCCCACTTTTGTTAATCTAATGAAAGAAAATGATCAAGAAAACACACACACACACACATTATATGTTACTGTATGATTTACATTACAAAAAGCAATTTGTCTTGATTTCTTAATCTTGAATCACACTTTAACTCATTTTTCTAATGCATATTACAAGTGATGTATACTTAAAGTAATCCTTTTCTTCATTCTAAAAAATGCTATTTTTAAACCCATGTTTCACTTAAACATCATTGATGACTTAGAATAAAGGGAAATATCACTAATGCCCCTACAAAGTAAGCAAGTGTGGTCCACAAAACCACCCGCATTTTTTATGACAATTACAGGGTGGCAAGATTCTCAAGACCACTCTCAGTTTCAATAATTCTCTGGAAGGAATCACAGAACTCATTGAAAGCTGTTATACTAATGGAAAGAATAGAGGATAAAATCAGCTAAGGTAAGATGCACACAGGGCAGAATACAAGAACGGTCCCAGCATAGAATTTCCATTGGTGCTCACCCATAAGAGTGAGGAATGTGACTCCTCTGGCAATGATGCATGCCAACATGCACAGATTATTGTCAATCAGAGAAGGTTACTTGATTTTTGGGAGTCCAGGTTTTTTATTGGGTTTTGATCATGTAGACATAATTGATTGTCTATGAGACTGACCTTTAGTCTTCAGCCCTTCCAGAGACTGAACTGATAACTTTTGTCTCCAGCCCCTCTGGGGTTAGAATGGATACCACATGGTCCACAGCCCCCTCCATAAATCACATTGTTAGGCTGTTCAACATGGCCCAAAACCCCAGGAAAGCAAAGATAATTTTGTCAGGAAGGACATTCCAAGGGTCTAGAAATCATATCCCAGTAGCCAAGGGCAAAGACCAGATCTCTCTTTGGGTAAGATTAATTATTTACTATATCACCTCCAAATGAAGGATTGGTTAAATTAAATATAGTACCACAATATTATGGGATAACATGCAGCTTATTAAAATTATGTTTTGAAATGTACTCATGACGTGGGAAAATTTGTAGAGCATAGTCTTGTGTATATTTAATTTGAATTGTGTGTGTGTGTGTATGTGTGTTGTCTTTAAGATAACCAATAATATATTTACATTCTTCTGCTTTAGTGATTTTTTCAATTGCCCACATTTAGTCTCCATGTAATGTGTGTGTGTGTGTGTGTTTTTCTCCTCCCCATTCAGGTTCTGTATCTTTTTTTACAGAATAACAGAGACTTTTCCTTTCTTCCTATTACCCTTAGTCCCACTAAATATTGCCAGGCTTTGGAAACATTTAAAGTCAAAGAACGGTGAAGTCTTCCTTAGAAAGTCCTCCTTGGAAAGTCAGTTGTAGAGACAAGACAGTTTCTCAGCAAGAATTCTCTGTTTCTCTGCCTATTAAATTTACTCATTCATTCCTTCGTTTATTGAACAAATCTTACAGTATTTATGCTAAGACTGGGGCTGGCTATACAGATGAGTAGAGCCATAGAGTCTTCCACTTAATGGACTTGGAACCTGGTAACAGAAAGGAACACGTAAAGGATAAACTACCATATATGACAAAAGTGTCCTCTTCCTCCATAGAAACCCAAAGTGGTCCAGCATATTCCAATTTGGAAACTGAGAAATTCAATGAGATCACCCTACCTGAAGCTATAGAGGGTGGAGGCATTTGTAGTACACCTTCCTTCCTCTATAGGTTCTGTACCGTCCATGCTACAGACAGATCTTAGAATGTGGTGTTAGGATGGAGGCTTAGACATCTGCTGCCTTATGGATCCAGCATTCTGATCATTTTTATTTTCTTCTCTTTATTTTGGAATTTGACTGTTTGCTTTCCTTTTAATCCTCAAACTAAAAAGACACACCACGTTGCTATTCAAGACATTAAAATGGCAGACCAGGTGTCAGAATGAAGTGCCCTAAATGACTCCAAGTTTTTGATACTTTAATGATTTCACGGTAATCTACCTGGCACCATTTCTGATTTTACCAATTGTTGTAGAGCAAAACAAACAAAGAAAACAATAGCAAAATATGAATCACCAGTTTATTTTTCATAAAAATAAATGATTAATTGAATAAAAGTATGTTATTCATATAGTTTAATAACAAGTATACACACATGCATACAAAGTGAAAAGTACCGTGATAACTCAGAACAAAGACTATAGAAGTGTAGAAACAAAGTCACCATATTTTACCTAGAGAAATAAGATGTCACTCCCCCGTCTTCTCATGCACAGAATCTGCCTCAATCCCCAATGTTAGTTGGTCCTAGGACCCCTAAGATTGTCTTTGGTTCCATTTCTGATGATAGCCTCATGCCATGTATCTAAATCAGCTGTTTTTGACCCAATGTTAAATATCTTCTTAAGTCAGTATTATTATTACCAACTTAAAAAATAAGCTCCATCTTTTCTGCTCCATTCAAAACCCAGGGGTGTGGGAGAAATCTGCTTGACTGCAAGCCAGGCAGGGAACACACAAGAACACACACACACATGCACATGTTCACAAACCAAACAACCACCAAAAAGGAAATTCATCTCATTTTGGTCTGTCCAGAGGGCTTGGTAAAGAATGGAGAGGAGTGAGGTGGAAAAAATACCAAAAAAACTACCTGAAAGCCGTTGTTTATGTGCTTAAAAAATAACAGGGAGATGTGAGTGGCTCTCAATTATGGTGTGTTGAGGTGGATATAGAGTCATGTTAAATGAATGAGCCTTACTTTCCTCATTCCCTCTGGCTATATTTTCCCTATTACATCCAGAGCTACTTTTTTCTTACACCAGATTTAAAAATGAATAATATCAAAGGCAAAATTGTTTTGACCAAAGTGATTCCTGTGTTTCAGGTTGCATGAAGAGGGAAAACCTGTGAACAACTTATTCACTGGGTCTAGTTCATGGGTTAGTTGGTTAGTGCTGAGAAAAACACGGGTCCATCATCCAGTGGGTTCTTCTTTGCATTTTGAACATCTGGATGACTTAACTGACTCTTAGCTTTTATCCAATCACCTAGCTTTCCTGTAGACAATTTTAGCATAATATAAAAGTTCTCTAAAATAGGTTAAGGTTGACCTTTTCTCTTATAAACAAATATAATACACATCACACACACAGTCGTGAATGCAAACACACACATATATACACACACACACAAGCAATTTCTGGTAACAGAAATCAAGAATTACAACACAGAGCTATATTTTATTTGAAATTTCTTGAATTGTTTCTTGGCCTCTCTCTGCTCATTCAGGAAAACATGAGTCCCTCAGGAGCATATATTGTGTTTCCAACTTCCTTTCCATCCCCCATGGCACCACACCATTTTGGACATCATAGGAGCTCAGAAAATGTTAAATGACTATGTATATGAATGACTCGGAACACAACTCAATGTTTGAAAATTTTTAATTAGAAAATTTCTGAAAAGATAACTATTGGTTACTGGGCTTCATTCCTGGGTGATGAAATAATCTTTACAACAGACCCTCGTGACATGAGTTTACCTGTGTAACAAACCTTCCCATGTAACCCTGAACCTAAAATAAAATATTAACTAAAAAAAAAGTCAAATGCAGGCAATTCGTATTACAGTCTCATGTCAATTAGTTAATTACCATCAAGAATAAAGTAATCTTTAGTTGCAAGGAGTGCATAATCTATCTAGTGAAACAAAATTAATAGAGGTGAAAAACAGCAAAAGATACAGAAAGCATGCAGTAAACACCCCACTGTAACATCTTGATGACTAGCTGAGTACTACAAAGTTCAGAGGAGAGGGGAGTTGATGGAGGCAGGAGCAGACAGGGCTGTCTTCATGCAGGATACTGGGTGCCATCTGAAACTGGAAGGGCAGTGACATTTGCAAAGGTGAAAGAGAGATGGGTAGTTTTGCTAGGTGAGTGAAATAACATGGTGAGTGACAATTTTTCCTTTTGGGACTAGAACATAAAAAGCAGATGAGTATCAACTCATTTGTTCTTGGAGCCTGTGTACCCCAAATCAATAAAAAATAACATCTTGCAAGATAGCTGAGATTAGGAGAAAGCTAGGAGACTGGCCAGACAAGCTTAAGGCCTGTGATGGGTTTGCGGCCACGTGAGAATACATAGTGAGTGATAAACACCCAGGTTCCCTAAAGCAGGAACCTGGTAGGCCTTGTTCATTTTGTTCACCACTGTATCTCCAATGCTTAGAATGGTGCCTGGCCCTTGGTAGGCACTTAAATGATTTTTGTGAAACGCAAGAATGAATCTTGAAATATTGTTTTTGAGACTGAGTTTGAGGCCCAGTTTATACAAACCAAAGCAGAACCATTTCAGAGACCAAGAGAGAGCGCTGTGTTTGTTTTCCCCGGTGGGTTGGCCTCCAATGGTGTTTGCTGAAAATACAAGCCCATTTCCCCATTAGAGTAAAGGTGAAAGAACTCAAGGAATGCTCTCTTCCCTTCAGAAGTGTGTGAAGGTAAATGTCGTTTTGTAAGCTAGTCTGCTTCCTGCCCACGCCTAGAAGCATGAAATTTGATTACTCATTCCAAAGTATGCATGACTACCAATGTTAATAAAGCTCATAAAAGTGCTTAGCCCTTTACAAACAAATCCATCATTTATTTTGCCTGTCTCATCTGTGCACTCTGATAATTGAGTATGTGTGGTAGAGCTTGTTGTGAAAAATGGCTTCAAATCTAGTCAAATCCCCTGATTTAGTTTCAACTAAATGCAGAGAATGGATCTGTCCCAAGATTAATAGATTATATTTGAAAGGAGGAGATACCCAACTAGGAAAATAAGGATTTGAGATGGAATTTTAGAAGATAAAAATAAATAGATCATGTTTTGTTTCTTATCCTAGAACTAAGGGGCACCTTCTGGTATTGATCACATTCTACCTTGGTTAATGTTTTCTATCACGCTGTTAGTTTCACGCTACCAAGAAACGTCAGTGCTCAGCCACTAAAACGCTGGCCATGAAATTCGTGGTTATATGTAAACTGTGATTTTTCCATTTTTTTCTGAAAATGATATTTTTCTCTCATGCTTTTCACCTATTCCACCTTGAGGCTTTGCTTTTGACAAATAGAAGAAATTAAAGAGATTCTTCCCAATACGCACCTCTTTTTCCTATGTGATCTCATAAGCCTTCAGGAAAGATGAGTGCCAGTGTCTTACAGACGGCAATCCTTAGTGTCTGTACTTTGTTTCCCTTCTAGGGATATAAAACCTTTGTAACTTCCCTACAGCCTACTCACAGTGGCAGCAGGAATAGAAATGATATCTGTTTCTCTTCATGTTGTGTCTCCTCCAGTTGCCCTCATGCTTTCCAACATTCAACGAAGAGTTTTTGTTGTTACTGTTTTTGTCGTTGTTTACGGAGGCTTGCTCTGTTGTCCAGGCTGGAATACAGTGGTGTGATCTCGGCTCACTGCACACTCCGCCTCCCAGGTTCAAGTGATTCTCCTGTCTCAGTCTCCCGAGTAGCTGAGATTACAGGTGCGCACCACCATGTCCGGTAGAGACGGTGTTTCACCATGTTGGCCAGGCTGATCTCGAACTCCTGACCTCAAGTGATCCGCCTGCCTCGGCCTCCCAAAGTACTAGCATAAGCCACAATGCCCGTCCCAACAAAGGGTGTTTTGTTTCTTTTTGTCTGTTGGAAAGGCCTCCCTGCCCCACATCTCTCCCGGAGATGAGCTGAGAGTGAAAGTGGAGAATTTCCTGGGAGCGTCTCAAGTGACCCGTCCTTTGTATATTTCTACTGCAGAGAGAAGGAACACATTTTCTTCCCATCGAAAAATGCAACCTGGAAGCCTGGCTTCCTGAGGGTGTGACCTTGTGCTCTGGGGAAGTTAGTTATCCATTTTGGCAGGCTTGCCTGTGGCAGGCTTATGGGAGTTAAGGTTGGAGCTTCTGACCCCTCAAAAGGCTGCACAGCCTGTGAAAAATGTAGGAGGCCCAGCAATTGAACCCTCAGCCATAGACTCCATGGCCAATATTTTCTCGGTTGTGCATTCTTTTGAGGGATCAGAAGCTCCAATCCTTGCTTCTCCAGCCTCATTTCCACAATCTGTGGATAGACAAACATGCCAAGAAGGACGAATAACTTCCTGAGAGACCAAGGACCCATCCTCAGGAAGCCAGGCTTCCAGGCTATTCCTTCTCCCATCCGTGGAGAAGTACAAAGGACAAGTCTCTGCACCAGTGGTGACACGCGCAAAGTGTAGCTGTACCCAGGCAAATATTGAACCAGGAGCCAGAGTTGTGTCTAAAAATGACACACATGGACCCCAACTCCCAGACTACTCCTCCTGGGAATGTTGTAAGGTTATGGAGCATATGTAGGACCCAGATGCTGTAATGCACTTTTATGTAACGAGAAGAAGCATTCAGAAGGGAAAAGCTAGAATTTGGTCACAAAGTCTCAACTCTTGGTCGTAGAAGTTGCTGGCCATGTCTGATATTGAACAAAGTTCCTCCTTGCCCGTATCTGTGCCTACTGTGCATTGTTGCACATGAAGTTGGGGTTTATTGGCTGCCCTGGAGGGAGAGGCCCAGAGTTACACTTTGATTTGGGGCTTGACAGTGCATTCCTGGGCTGGCAGGGAGCATGGAGGTGGATGGAGTGGCCAGAACTGGGAGGGTGCAGCGGGACATAGTTGATACTCCTCCTGGAGGATTTGCATCACAATCTTCCAGATATCTATTATGGTAACAATATCTGCATCTTTGAGAGGAGTGTAAATTTTTTGAGAAAATAAAATTTATCCAGACCCATGGGTATAAATAACCATGTACAGCAAGGTAGTTTTCATTTTGAAAAATTGGGTGTAACTTGAAAGCTCTGAATACAGAGCTCTAGAGATAGACCTAAAGTCATGAGGTCAGTCAAGTGTGGTGGCTCATACCTGTAATCCCAACATTTTCGGGGGCCAATGTAGGAGGATAACTGGAGCCCAGGAGTTTGAGACCAGCCTAGGAAATATAGTGAGACCGTGTCTCTACAAAAAAAAAAAAAAAAAAAAAAAATTATTTTAGCCAGGCATGGTGACTCACGCTTGTAATCCCAGCTACTCAGGAGGCTGAGGAGGGAGGACTGCTCGAGCCTGGGAGGCAGAGGCTTCAGTGAACCATGATTGTGCCAATGCACTACAGCCTGGTGACAGAGGGAGAACCTGTCTCAAAACAAAAACAAAATGACATTTTTGACTGGATAATTATAAAAAATAAAAATTAAGTTATGAGATCTGTTTTCTTCTGCGTTTCAAACCTGGCTCAGTTCTCACAGGAAATTGCCAACTTTCTTTTGTGAACTTTTGAAATAAGCATTAAATATGTCTAGAAGGCAGAATACATACATGTGGAAAGTGGGATCCTACTTACGTGGAAGGAGGAAGTCTTGAACAACATATTCCAAACTTTTAACAGTGATTATTTCTTGGTAGGGGCAAATGGGTGCATAGGGAACTGGAAAGTCAAGTATAATGAGGAAAAAAATGTATACTTTCTGTCTTATAAAAATGTTTACATTTCCAGTAAAATAAAAGCTAGTAATATGAGCTAACATATAGTAGGCACATACTATGTTCCAGGAATTTTGCTAAATATACTATTTCATTTAATTCTCATAAAAACCCTGTAGGCAGGTACCATTCCTGTTTTAATTTTACAGTTTGGGGACTGATGTTTTGGAGAGGCTAAATTACTCACCAGAGAATGCACGGCTAAGTGTGAGAGCTATAATGTAAATGTGGCACCCCAATTCTGTAATTCCGGTCACTCTACTGAATCTCCTCAAGTAAGTAAGTAAGTAAATAAATAAATAAATAAACAAATAGAGGTAAAAATTTCTCTTTGGAAAGTAAGGAGTCAATCTCACTACCTCATACTCACACCTCCTATACATCTTATGCTTAAACTCAAATGTAAACTTTGGTTCATTTAAACAATCCAACGTACATTTTTGTAATACACAACCCCTCTCAGTACCTGCAACACCAGGATAAGGAAAGTGAATATACGTTTGAGGGAGGCAGAGTGGAGAAAAGAAGAGGCCACAAAAAGAGATCTGAGGCTGGTGATCGGTCTTCCCTAAAGTAAAAATATAAAAGGCGGAGGGACAGATGGGCTAGTATGAGATTGCAATTTAGGAACCTGAAAGTTCTGCAGACTTGGAAATGTCCTAAGTAAAAGTAATACTAACGTTTTTTGGATATATTTTAAAAGTCTATTTTATATTAACAAGGAAAAAATAATTACAAGTGTATTTGGGTTTATGGTTCTTCGGTATCATTCTGCTAAAAGCCTTATTTTCCCTGAGCTATTTTTCTTTCTACTTGTCAAGGGTCACTTTCTTCTTCATAAGCTCCTGTAGTCCTTCCCCTTACCTTTAAATGGCATTTTCTTTTTTTATTGATACATAATAGTTATACATATTTATGGTGTGCATCTGATATTTTGATGCATTCATATAAAGTGTAATGATTCCATCAGGGTAATTGGGATATTCATCACCTCGGGTATTTATAATTTCTATTTATGGGGAACATTTCAAATCTTCTTTTCTAGCTGTTTTGAAATACACAGTAAATTGTTGTTAACAATCACCTTATCGTGCTATCAAACAGTAGAATTTCCATTCCTTCTATCCAACTGTATTTTTGTACACATTAACTAACCTTTCTTCATCCCTCTTTCCCCTTCCCAGTCTCTGGTAGCCATCATCCCTCTCCACTTCGATGAGATCAACTTTTTTATGTATGAGTGAGAACTTGCAATCTTTTTCTTTCTGTGCCTGGCATATTTTGCTTGATATAATGTTCTATAGTTCCATCCATATCCCTGCAAATGGCAGAGTTTCATTCTTCTGGATCACAGAGTAGATTTATTTGAAATTTTTTGAGGAACTTCCATAGTGTTTTCCAGAGTGGCTCTACTAATTTGCATTCCTACCGGCAGTGCGCTAACATTCCCCTTTTTCAGCATCCTCACCAGTATTTGTTACTTGTTGTCTTTTTAATAATAGCCATTTTTAACTATGGTCCGATGATATCTCATTGTGGTATTGATTTGCATTTTCCTAATGATTGCTGATAATTAGCAGTTTTTCATATGCCTGTTGGCCATTTGTATGTCTTTTTCTGTAAAACTGAGCAGGCATTTCCTAAGCCATCTGGATAGAATACCCTTATAGGAATGTTTTGCCTGAAAAATCCATGACCGACTGACCATACGTTTACAAATTTGGGCTTATTTTTTCTTCTGAAAAAGAGGAAGTAAAAAGAAAATTACCGATCGCCTATCATATTACAGGCACCAAACAAGCTGCTTTACCTTTACCTCCATTTAGGTTTCCAAAGAACCCTGCAGGGTAAATGTCATCTTTCTCATTTTACAAATAAAAAGGAATAAGATGGCCTGTCCAAGGTGGTCAATAACAGAATTGAGGTTTGAACTCTGTCTATTGTCCCCAAAGACTGTGAGTTTTCCTCTATGCACATTGCTTTTCAGTAGTAATGATGTTCTATAGAATTCATGCTTTATTATTAACATTAGTGTCATTAATGTAAATAACAGCCACCATTTGTTGAATGTTTAGTAAATAGCAGTATCCTAAGAATTTTCAGGCTTCTCTCGTGTACTTTCAACAATAACTTTACAGATGAAGTAACCAAACTTTTGTAATGTAACCAAGTTAATATGGTAAGTGTTGGAAGCAGACCTCAAACCCGTAACTTTCTTAACAGTTCTATTACATTTTCTAGAATGCTACCACCCAGCATTAATCACTTCTCTGCTCACATCATTACCAAGACTTTGTTGCTTACTAATGCTCACGGAAGTGTTGTCCATAGAAAATAAGATGGAAACAAATCCTCACCCCCACCCCCTACTCTCCAGCACAAGGGAGGCTTCCCAGCCCTGCTGATCCTAATCTCCAGCCCTTGGTCTCTAACATTCCCTATCTCAGTGGTTCCCAAATTTAAGCGTGCACCAGAGTCACCGAAGAGTTTGCTAAAATAACAGGTCCCTGGGCCCTGCTCTGCAGTTTCTAATTCAGAAGGTATGGGGAGAAGTCCAAGAACTGGCATTTCTAATAAGTTCTAGGTGACGCTGATGCTGCTGACTGGGGAATCCTCCTTGAGAACCATTCTCTGATCTAAGAGAAAGCAGGCTATGAGCAATTCATATACTGCAGACTTTCATATGTAAACAATTGTCAGCAGAAATGATGGAAGTGATTTCACGAATGTGACTTTTTAATTTCACCCTTTTAAAATTAGTTATTGGGGAAAGGGTGGCTGCGTAACATTTCCCACGATGTGGTGAAATAGAAGACAGATGGGACTGGCTCTCCTGCCCAACCTACCTCAGGAAGAGAGAGTCACATTATCACCAGCACCAGGCAAAGCTTTCACGCTGTGAAGAATTATCCTTGGCAGTGCCCAGCAGCATGTTGTCATGGAATTCACAGCTGCCTTGCCCATGCCCTGTTCAGGGATATGGCTGAGATCTAAGAACCAGGAAACCTTATCCACAAATCCAGTGTGTCCCTTGGCAGAACATCACACTGAGGAACTCCTTTGCTCTGGTTTCAAGCATCGGGTCAGAATTCCAAAGGGATGTTGCCTCCCATTTGGTTGGCATAATGTAGCTGTTGGCAATGCTTTATCTACAATTTCTATCCAGCAGGATAAGGTCTTGCCAAACCCATTTGGGCTGGTATTCTTCAGTGATAAATTTCTCTTCTCCCAGCGTGATACTCATGAAGAGACCCAGAATTATAGAAAGTCAGAGATGGAAGAGACCTTTAAGCTTATCTAATGAATGTGGATCTGTGGTTTTACAGATGGGAAACTGAAATGCAGAGAGACAACAGGAAGAAACTAGACCCCAAGCCTTCCAAGGACTCCCTGTCCCACAGACAAATCTCCCCCTTTTCCCACAGGAGCCAATCAAGGAAATATAACTAGGCACGTTTGGTTAAGATCAAGCCAGGTGAAATGTGGACCCTCTATGGGAGAATTCATGGTAATCAGTGAACTAGGGAACTCTTCCCCTATCACTTCTTTTAGTTCTTTGCTCCAGTTTCACCCCTCCTCCACTTTGCCCAGGTTAGCAGGAGACTCTCAGATAAAGGGTATGGAAAAATTACCTCATGGCATGGTGTTAAGAATGTTATGCTGTTAAAAGACAGCCCCAGTGTACAATTTCTCTCCAGAAGGGATACATATCTATGGATAAAATATGATCTGTTGCTGCTTCACAAGGTGAGGTCAGTGGGGGAGACTTTCCAAACAAGGGAGGGGAGCTTGCTAAGGTAAGCCTGGGCCACAGTGGTGAAGGCTGAGGAGTTAACTGCAAAGCAGCTCTGAGCTTTCCAGGCCAACCCCTGGGGACCTTGCAAATCTCTATTCTGCATTCAAGTCACTATTTTATGTTTGTTTGCTTTATTTTGTTCCCTCCACCTTAAGACCTTGGGTACAAAGTGGAATCTGTAAACAGTTTTATGTAATTCATCCACGGAAGTGGAGCTCTAGGCTGACAAAACTATGCAAAATTTTCCAGACTCTTTCTTCCCAAAGTAAGAAATGAATCCAAAAAGCACAGAATATTTCTAATCTATTTTTCAAGCCACATATTTGAATTAACTCTGTTTTGCCCAAGGTATCCAAGGTATAACTTTTGATACGACTCAAATATTTAAAAAAAAAAAAAATCCACCAAAAACACTGTTTTTCTAGCAGATGAAAATCCCGTGCCACCCATGGCTAATTCCCGCTTTGCTTAAAGCGGTCTTCAGTGTTTGCCAGCACACTTGGGCATAAACCCAGGAAACAGAGGCATTGTTTGCCATCAGGAAACAGAGCTATTATAGTCACAGATTCCTAATCTCTTTTATTATACAAACCAAAGCAGCAACAATGCCGATTGCCCCTAATTAGAGTGGTGAGATTAAAACGTCTTTTGCACCCTCAAATTTGAGAGTGAATTTCAGGTGTATTTAAGCTTTAAGGAAGCTGTCCACGATTTATTTCTCGGTCGAAGCCTGCCCCCTGAAGTTTGATAAGGGTAATTACAGTATAGGCCTACTGCCTTCTTACAAAATGCAAATTGTCTTTCCACAGAAGAACCACTTGAGGTTGTCGCAAAATGGCTAGGTATTGATGGAATGTATATCAAAATAATAACAGCTATTTATGACAAACCCACAACCAATATCATACTGAATGGGCAAAAATTGGAAGCATTCCCTTTGAAAACCGGCACAAGACAAGGTGCCCTCTCTCAACACTCCTATTCAACATAGTGTTGGAAGTTCTGGCCAGGGCAATAAGGCAAGAGAAAGAAAGAAAGGGTATTCAGTTAGGGGAAAAGGAAGTCAAATTGTCCCTGTTTGCAGTTGACATGACTGCATATTTAGAAAACCCCATCATCTCAGCCCAAACCCTCCTTAAGCTGATAAACAACTTCAGCAAAAACTCAGGATACAAAATCAATGTGCAAAAATCACAAGCATTCTTATACACCAGTAACACCAATAACAGACAGAGAGCCAAATCATGAGTGAACTCCCATTCACAATTGCTACAAAGAGAACAAAATACCTAGGAATCCAACTTAAAGAGATGTGAAGGACCTCTTCAAGGAGAAATACATGCCACTGCTCAACAAAATAAAAGAGGACACCAACAAATGGAAGAACATTCCATGCTCATGGGTAGGAAGAATCAATATAGTGAAAATGGCCATACTGCCCAAAGTAATTTATAGATTCAATGCCATCCCCATCAAGCTATCAATAACTTTCTTCACAGAATTGGAAAAAAAAAAACTACTTCAAAGTTCATATGGAATCATAAAAAAGCTTGCATTGCCAAGACAATCCTAAGCAAAAAGAACAAAACTGGAGGCATCACGTTACCTGACTTCAAACTATGCTACAAGACTACAGTAACCAAAATAGCATGGTACTGGTACCAAAACAGATATATAGACCAATGGAACAGAACAGAGACCTCAGAAGTAACACCACACATCTACAACCATCTGATCTTTGACAAACCTGACAAAAACAAGAAATGGGAAAAGGAATTCCTATTTAATAAATGGTGCTGGGAAAACTGGCTAGCCATATGTAGAAAGCTGAAACTGGATCCCTTCCTTACACCTTATACAAAAATTAATTCAAGATGGATTAAAGACTTAAATTTTAGACCTAAAACCATAAAAATCCTAGAAGAAAACCTAGGCAATACCGGCATGGGCAAGGACTTCACGACTAAAACACCAAAAGCAATGGAAACAAAAGCCAGAATAAACAAATGGAATCTACTTAATGATTTGGTGATCATTAAAAGGTCAGGAAACAATAGATGCTGGAGAGGACATGGAGAAATAGGAACGCTTTTACACTGTTAGTGGGAGTGTAAATTAGTTCAACCATTGTGGAAGACAGCATGGCGATTCCTCAAGGATCTAGAACTAGAAATACCTTTTGACCCAGCAATCCCATTAGTGGGTATAAACCCAGAGGATTATAAATCATACTACTATACAGACATATGCACATGTATGTTTATTGCAGCACTATTCACAATAGCAAAGACTTGGAACCAATCCAAATGTCCATCAATGATAGACTGGATTAAGAAAATGTGGCACATTGGCCAGGCGTGGTGGCTCATGCTTGTAATACCAGCACTTTGGGAGGCCAAGGCAGGCGGATCATTTGAGGTCGGAAGTTTGAGACCAGTCTGACCAACATGGAGAAATCCCGTCTCTACTAAAAATACCAAATTAGCCAGCCATGGTTGCCCATGCCTGTATGTCAGCTACTCGGGAGGTTGAGGCAGGAAAATCGCTTGAACCCAAGAGGTGGAGGTTGCGATGAGCCAAGATCATGCCATTGCACTCCAACCTGGGCAACAAAGGCAAAACTCCATCTCAAAAAAACAAAAAAGAAAAGAAAGAAAATATGGCACATATACATCATGGAACACTATGCAGCCATAAAAGGATGAGTTCATGTCCTTTGCAGGGATGTGGATGAAGATGGAAACCATCATTCTCAGTAAACTATCACAAGGACAGAACACCAAACATCCCACATTCTCACTCACAGGTGGGAACTGAACAATGAGAACATTTGGGCACAGGACAGGGAACATCACACATCGGGGCCTGTCGGGGGCTGAGGGGGTGGGGCAGGGATAGCATTAGGAGAAATACCTAATGTAAATAATGAGTTGATGGGTGCAGCAAACCAACATGGCACATGTATACCTATGTATCAAACCTGCACATTGTGCACATGTACCCTAGAACTTAAAGTAAAACAAATAAATAAACAAAGAACAAAGATTTATTGGGGTGTCCAATCTTTTGCCTTCTCTGGGCCACATTGGAATAAGAAGAATTGTCTTGGGCCATACATAAAATACGCTAACACTAACGATAGCTGATGAGCTTTAAAAAAAAAATCGCAAAAAAGTCACAATGTTTTAAGAAAGTTGATGAATTTATATTGGGCTACATTCAAAGCTGTCCTCAGCCACATGCGGCCTGCAGGCAGAAGGTTGAACAAGCTTGATTTAGATCTCTTTTGCCATCCTCTCTCCCACCAAAACACCCCCTAGTCTCCACCTTCTCAATATTGTTACATTGTTATTAGTTTGGTTATATCAAAATCATTTCACATTATTGAGATTGTTTATATTCTATTAATAGCTGAGCTATGTAGTAAGCTTGGTTTTTTTTTCTTTTCTGTACAACTTTTTCTTTCTGTTAGATGTCATATTATTTTCTTTTCACTTGCTGAAATAGATGTGTTTTAATCAAAATTCATCCCCAAACTCTCCTTCCCTAGTAAGTAAACCTCTTCCAAATAACACTCAGATGCATTGTTTTTCTTTTTCTGAGCAATATCCTCTGAAGATCCAGCCTGGATCTCCCCTGTAGCTGCTGTCTGGGAAGTTCCCTTTATCCCCATCAGAAAGATTCTGTTCCCTCTGCTTCCTTTTCTATTACATCCTTTGTTTTGGTGGGGCCATGTCTTCATCCTTCTGGGTTTACTTCCACATGTGGCGTGGCACATTCCTCGACAGTTTTGAGGAAAGGGAGCGTTGGAAGGAAATTTATTGAAAACTTCCATACATAAAAATATCTTTATTCTTCTTCACATTTGTTGCTTCTAGGTTGCAATCATTTCTCCTCAACATTTTGGTGGGTATTCTTCATTGTTTTCTAGCTTATAATATTACTGTGGAGAGTTCTGATAATATTCTGGTTTTTGAGCTTTTGTATAAAACCTGTTTTTTTTCCCTCTCTGAAAGTGTTCAGGTCTTCTTTTTGTCTCCTGTGATCTGAAATTTTGCAATGATGTGTCTAACTATGGTTTTACTTTCATCCATCCTACTGAGAATTTGATGGGCAATTTCAATAGAGAATATGATGTTTCTTAGTGATCAACATTTTTTTCTCCATTTATTTATTTAATGCCCTTCCTTCTGCTTCTTTCCTCTTTTTTTTCTGCAAAATGTACTCAAGTTTTGAAACTCTTGGTCTTGTCCTCCAATCCTCTCTTTTCTAATTTACATCCAGTTTTCTTCAATTCTACTTTCTAAATCATTTCCTCAACTTTATCTTCCAGTCCTTCTATTGAAGCATTTTATTAATGATGTTTTAACTTTCAAAGGTATCTTTTGGTTGTCTGTGTGTTCCTTGTTATAGCACTCACTTTATAGAGGCAATATCCTGCTTGAGGATAAAACTGATTGTCTCTTAAGTCTCCTGCCTTCTAGTATGATTTTCAGTCCTAATTTGTATTTCTCTGTTTGTTTCTTCATTGTTCTAGGTGAGCTTATACCACAGGACTCAAGGTGAGACCACATTGCCTCTCTCTATATTTTACTTTTTTCTTTTTGGCCTCTGCGTTTAATACTGGAAGCTTTTGTAAAGTACTTTAATGATTCTAGACTGTTTGCTTTTATTTCAGACTGAGACACTAAAAAGCTGATTTGATGGTTGGATTGTCTATGTATTAGGTGAGGTATGAGGTCTCTTGGCCTTCCTGTAGAATGATTACCTGGAAAAATAATTCCTTAGCAAAGTTCAAAGTCAGTATCTTCAATGTTTCCTCCTGTTATAATCAGATCCTCCAGAGATGCCTGTTCAAACTTGACGTGGGTTGGCTGTGTCCGCACCCAAGTCTCATCTTACATTGTAGCTCCCATAATTCTCATGTGTTGTGGGAGGAACCCAGTGGGAGATAATTGAATGATGGAGGCAGTTTCCCCCATACTGTTCTCATGGTAATAAATAAGTCTCACAAGATTTGGTGGTTTTACAAGGGGAAACCCCTTTCATATCGTTTTCACTCCCTCTCTTGCCCGCTGCCATGTAAGAAGTCCCTTTGCTCCTCCTTTGTCTTCCACCATGATTTTGAGGTCTCCACAGCTATGTGGAACTGTGGGTCCATTAAACCTTTTTTTTAAAAAATAAATTACCCAGTCTTAGGTATGTGTTTTTCAGCAGCATGAGAATGGACTAATACAAGACTCTTGCCTTAAAAATGTAAGACTTGTTGCCATTGTTATATGTTAACTTTCACTAAACCTTTTGTTTTCAGGATGGGAAACCCTCTACCAACTAATTCTGGTGTCTCTCAGTGCCAATATCCCATCTTTTCCCATATCTCCATATAATCTACTAGTAGGATGAAGGAAAGGACATTTTCTTGGCTACTTGGAATTAGAGAGGTACCTGGGGGACCAGATGCTTTCTAACTTGAACTTGAACCAACTCTACTATTCAGTCCCATATTCACCCAACTTCTTACGGTACCTAGTGCTGCGAAGTGTTGAGTCTCTTGGGGGATTCCGCAGTGTAAAGTAGGTTGCTTCTTGTTTTTTTTTTTTTTTTTTTTTTTCCCACTGCTTGCTTAATATTTAACTTTCTCAGGTCTTCTAAGTCAGTTCATCCCACCCCACCTGCTTTCCAAAGTTGTGTTGCTGTTATCTCTTCTCTCGTTCCCTATCTGTGGAATTTCATGTCTGTGACCTCCAGGGATCCCTCCCTCCTGGTGTTCACACCTTTTGAAATGCCCTCCCCTTGATTGTGGCCAGGACCTGTGACTTGGTTCTAACCTCTGAAATACGGCAAAAGTTATGGGTTGTCACTCTCCTAATTATCTTACATTATACAAGACGCTATCTTAAAAGCAGACAGGAGTTAGAGACTCTCCTTGCAGGCTTAATGTTGTAAGTGGCCAAGTTGGAAAAGCCCATGTGGCAAAAAAAATATGGGTGGCCTCTAGGGTCTGAGGATGGACTCTAGCCAATAGTCAGCAAAAAGCCACCATTCTCATTCCCACAACCACAAGGGAACAAATTCTGCCAACAACCTTAATCAGTTGGAAGTGAATTCTTCCCCACCTGAGCCTCCAGATGACATAACAGTCCATCCAGTACCTTGATGACAGCCTTGTGTAACCCTGAGCAAAGCACAAGCTTAGCTGTGCATGGAATCCATCCACGACCACTTTGAGATAATAAATGTGTGTTGCTTTAAGCTGCTGAGTTTGCAGCAATTTTATATGCAGCAATAGAAAACTATCATAATAGAAATGGAATAAACTATTATAACAGAAAACACAGTAATAGAAAATTAATACAATGCCATTCACTTTTTTACTATTTTATTGTTGTTTTAGTAGCATTTTGAGGTGAATGTATGCATAATCAGTGAATTAGACAAGCATGCACATACATGATATCTGATTAAACTTTTTTGTCTCTCATCATCCTCATAAAATTTATTCAGTGGGAAAAGCTTTTTCTTCCATCAGATGCATTCCAGTTATACACCAACATACTCAGGTAAGAGCAACATTTTGGTCATTTTAAATAGTTTGGTAATTATGACTCCCAGTCTCCTATACTAAGAAGAAACTACAATAATTTAGTACTAAATTTTTCTTCCCTCACCAACTGAGTCTTGTGTTGAGTTGCCTACTTGTACTAGCACATCTTCCCTTGCTGGTTGACATTTTTGCTAAGCTTTTCTTCCTTTCCTTCCACCCCACCTTGGGCACTGAGGTTTCTGGCCTCCCCTTCCCCAAGGTCCCAGAAAAAAAGAAATTTGTCTTATGAGATAGGGCCACCTTCACATGGTTTCAGGGTTCTCTGGATAGTAATTGTGTATAATAAGAAAGAGAGCATTCAAGAACTCCCATAGAAATTCTCATAGCCTTGACTTCTCATCTTTAGCCTGTGTAGATTCTTTTGTATTCCAGATGGTCATTTGTGACTCCTTCCTCATCCCACAATCTGGCTTCACCTTCCACTTCTTGATGCTGGGTTCCCTCCATCTCTTTGGGCAACCCCATCAGAGAAGACCTAAAAGAGCCCCATGCTGACCTTCACTCTTGCATGTCTCACCATGGTTCATGGGAAATACACATCCATTGCCCTGACAAACACTAGACATGCAGGCTAGTCTCAACACAGAACCCATTCAGGGCTCTACTACCAGAGCTGTGGCCACAATTCTAGGCAAGGATCAGAGTTCCATCAATCATGCACCCTAATTGTTGTGGTTCCATAGAAAGCTATCTGAGAAATCTTCTCTCACTAAATTTGAGGTCAAGGAGCAGACATTCCTCCTTCTCTCAGTTTTGGGGGTAGGTAGAATGAGAAGGCTCATAGAGCAGTTTTCTGCAAGGAAATCTTTCTCTTAAAATTCTCTGTTGCCTCTCGTATTTATTTGTGGGGTATAGAACCATCTGACTGGTCCTCAGTCATTTCCTTCGAACATCTCACTTTCATATTTCATGCGTGCTGCACCTTGGTGCCTTGTGGAAACCTAACGTTGAATTTCTTTTAGGTATGCTTATTTAATTGACCACCACTAACCAGAAATTCCCCCAGCTGTCTTTATTTGCATCGCATGAAGACTTTCCATGTCAGGAGGCTAAGAGACACTCCTTAAGCCTCTCAAAACAGCAAGGATGAATCAAAGGTTTGGGTTCCTCTGGTCACTATGATCAGGGCTGAAACTCAGGTAGGTGAGCCAAATACGATGGAAGTATGGAAGAGGAATATTGCTTCACATAGCATCAACTCCTGCTGCTCTATATGTCATCCAAAAGTGGCACTGGCCATACAAGAAAATAACTTCCACAAAGTGCCTATGGTGTATTATGAAAGAAAATAAGGATGTTTTAAGGTACCTCCCTGGAAGCTGATGACCAAATTCTCCCTTAATTTCTCTCTTACATAGAATTCTGGGAGTGGTGAACTGTGTAACTGACCTCATAAAGATTTACTAGAGCCGTAGATAATTTTCAAGGCTTTTATTGGCTGTAGAAATGGTCTGGGAGACAAAAGTCCTAAAAATCCCCAATTCCCCTTAACTGACTTCACAATCTTTGTCAAGTCACTTTACCTCTCTGAGCCCCCATGCCCTCATCTCTGCACTAGGTCTGCCTTGACACTTCGGTTTGCAGGGTGTGGGACCAGATGAAAGTGCCTTGTAAACTGAAAAATGCCACATTACATATCAAATCACATTATTATACTTTCTGATAAATGGGTACAAAGCTATCTGAAATAGAAGTTTTCATTTTATTTCCGAATAACTTTCAATGTTAAGTGATAGAACCTAAAAAGCAAAAGCAAACATAAAATTCAACTAGAAGATTTGAAAGAGAAATGTTTTTTTCTCTAGGAAATTTGCACTAATAACTTTTCCCCACCCCCCCCAACCAGTAACTTAACAAGAAAATGAACATAGCCTATTAATTTATCTAAAGCTATTTCATAACATTTTCTTACTTCAATCCAGATTATTGGAAATGCCATGTGAATAGTGCTGTTTTATGAAAATAGAAACCATATTTTATGGTCAAGGTACAACTGATACAATTTCCAACAAAACCTGCTTTTCTGCATTTATGGAGCACTTTCTTTGAATCAAATCACATGGAAATAAATCTTCTTTTCATTTAATTGAAGATAAAAGGGAGCAGTAATGAAACCACTGTGACATTCTTGTTTTATTCCCAGACCCCTAAATCAGAAAACCCGATCGAATACTGAGCATAATTTCTTCATTGACATTTATATCTAAATGTCAAGTTGTTTTGAAAATTTTTTCTTGATTTTATGGTTCCTTGCCTTATTCAGTTGAGAAAAACTAAGTTAGCATGATGTCGTTGGAGGAATCTCCAGTATGAGAAAATGCATAATGGCCTGAAGGGGAAAAAAGAGGATAATAATTATTGCTACTCTGTTGAAATCAAGCATGAGACCAAAATGAAAATTAGCCCGTAGATTATTTTACAACTAGAAACAGTTTCAAAAAGATTCTAGGGAAAGACAAAAAAATGTGTTTGGTGGAGAGAAATAGCATTTCACCGACACCCCAGAAGCTTGCATTTGTCAAGTGTCTCTTATTTGAGAAATATCATGTTTTTCAAATATTGCTGGGAAATGATATAAAGTAGATTGAGATCACAATATGTTATTGCTAGAAGAATCTTAGTAATCTCTTAGCTTTTTATTTTAAAGGTGAGGAGCAAATGTCCCCAAAAGGTAGAGACTTATAAAAAGCACTCAAGCTAACTGGTGGTAACAACAGAATCCAAGGGTCTGGGACAAGCACATTCTCCAGACACTTGACCTTTATCTGGAATTTGAATAATTTAAATGGGAATATAAAATGAGTTTCCCATTTTCCTGCATTAATGATGACATTAATATAACTGAATGTGAAATGGGACTTGAACCCTTAACTTGTAAGGCAGTGTCTCCTCCTCCACTTCTATGTTTCAACTTTCTCTCTCCTCCAAGAATGCTGTGACTACTTGCAATGTTTAAACACTGGTCTTGCAGTTGCTGAATAGCACAGACTTTAGTAACCGCCAGTCAATGAACGTAGGGCCAATGCATGTCACAGGTGGAGGAGACAGTGCTCTTTCACTCTTAGCAGGTGTGGCCCCTTCCTGCCCAGGGGCATTTTAGGGAGGAGGACATGTGCAACCTCAGGGCACAAGCACCTGGCCACATGCCCACTGTTTGGCAGCTGGCACAAAGGGGTGATTCTCCAGTAAGGACATAAATGGTGTTAGTCTAACCACACTCCTTCCCCTCAAGGCCTCCATGATCAATGCCACAGATTTATATAACATCAAACTGGGGAAATGGAGATAATTTGTGATGACCTTACATAAAGATACTCTCTGGTTCTCCATGAGCATCAAGTCGCCTACATTGTTCCATCAGCCCTGAGCACAGCCCAGATGAACTCTGAAAACATGGCTGGCTGATAATCCCACACTTCTCACATGAGTTTCTTAGATGTTGCCATTGAAGTTTCTTCATATAGTATACTCATATTCTCTTTTCACACCTTTTATAACCTTTGGTTTAACTGTAACTCACCTTTGTTTTTCAGTGGGTTGAAAGGATTTGAGAATTTGGATTTGGCAGATAAATCTGATGAATTTTGCTGTACAAAAGAAAAATGAGTTATTTGGATGTCAACAGCATTCTTTTACTGTTGGTCTGTATTTCCTGACTTCCTGATGTCATTAATGATTCTTTATTCCATTTTCATAGGTGTTACTTTCTTTTCAAGAATTTAGAATGGTTACTTTCTCACTTTCTTCTGCTTTAATCTATTTAAAATGCCTAAAACTTTATTTCCAAGTGAATACTGTGTTCCTGTGTATTTTTGCAACTTCTAACAACAAACTAAAAAACAATTTTAAAGGTGGCATTATCCCTTTCCATGTCTATGCTTACATTTCTTTGGATCACATTTGTTACTAGAAGAGAAATCCATGGAGAAAAAACAGTGCTCCTACTAAAAATGGCTCCCAATAAAGCTTTGCTTTACTCTTGCTCATCTTACCTCTCAGACCTACTTGTGAATGACACTTTGGTCATTATTACAGAGGCTATATAGAGTTCAATAATTTAAAAGCTGAATTATCAAATTAAGTAAAATATTTGAAACAAAAAGCATGTACTTATTGGGAAAGATAAAAGTGTTTACGGGAGGCTGAGGCAGGAGGATGGCGTAAACCCGGGAGGCGGAGCTTGCAGTGAACTGAGATCCGGCCACTGCACTCCAGCCTGGGCGACCGAGCGAGACTCCGTCTCAAAAACAAAAACAAAAACAAAAACAAAGTGTTTACATACGTTATATATTTTTCCACTCGTTAGTTCATCATTCATTTGTCCATTAATTTACCATCTCATATTGAATGTCTTTGTGTGCCAGATGCTGTTCTAGACACTGGGAATATTGGAAGGAAAAAGTTTCATTCCCTGCTACAGTCTATGCTACGAGGAAACCAAACCAAGGTGGGAAAAACATGTTCTCATCATATTCAGTAGATAGACCAGTGATAGTTTTTCAATTTTCACTGGTATTAAGGCACACTGAGCTCTGAAAAAAAAAAAAAGCCACAAAAATAAGAATTAAAAAGATTTGAAACTTTCAAAGCAAAATAATTAATTTTCTGGAACTCAGGACTCAGCAAACATTTAATGTTATAACCCTTAAAAAAAAATCCTGAGGTCAGGGATCATGGCACTTAAAATTGCATCCTGTACCATTTGGAGATAGGAATCTTAGGTTGCAACATACTCAACATACTTCCCTGTGGTCTGGGAAGAAGCAGCCTCTTCAGGTTTGTGAAGTTATATGGGTCAAAGCAGTTGGCCAAATAACAGGCTCGGAGTTACTGGAAGTCAGATATAGGTCTGTAAATCTATTCTTTGTTGGGGGGGGGGGTCTGTCAAGGCCACCAGAGTCTGTGTCTTGGAGAAGAGTTACAGAGAGCATGCCTAGGGACAATGGAGGGTCAAGACAGTGGCCTGAGCATGGAGAGGATTTGGGGTCCATACAATGTGCTATGGCTTGAAGGATGGTCTTTGCTGAGACTATTGCTGGCTCCTCTTTCATTCCCTTCAGTCAACTATCATAGTCTCACTTAACTCTTTCAACCAATTGCCAATGAGAAAATCTTTGAATCCACCTATGACGTGGAAGCCCTCCTACCCCTACTTCAAGTTGTCCCATCTTTCCAGACTGAACCCATATATACCTCACATGTACTGACTGATGTTTATGTCTCCCTAAAATGTATAAAATGAAGCTATAATCCTACCATCTTGGGCATACATTCTCAGAACTTCCTGAGGCTGTGTCATGGCTCATGATCCTGAACCTTGGCAAATAAACTTCTAAATTGATTGAGACCTGTCTCAGATACTTTTTCAGTTAGAATCCCAATCTATTCGTGTTGCTTCTCCTGCATCAGTATGGTACTTCCTGTGCCAAGCCAAGCAGCTAATCCCTCCATCTTCAATCCGGTCATTTCCTCTGTCTTCCCAGAAGTCCTCTTCTGCCCATTATCCTCTTCTGCCCATTATCCTCTCTCTCTCTCTCTCTCTCATTTTTCAGAGTCTCTCTTCACTGGCTCACCCCTCCCAACATACGAACTTGTCACATCCTGGCAACTTCAACTGTAGCCTGTCACTACAGTCCTGGGTCTACGTCTGGTTAGCACTCTCGCTGATTTTGCTCACCAGTGAGTTTCTTGGCAGGAATACTCATTAAGTGTTATCTCTTTCTCACCTTCTCATCATCTATCATCTGAGGTCCTTGGGGTCCTGCTTTTTCATTCAAACTCTCTAAGAAAATTATGAATGCACATATTTTCTTCTTAAAAAAATGTATATTTGTTTTAAAACAAATGAGCCACCTAACCAGAAACAAAAATCTCATTTTTGTCACCAAATTTGGAAATAAAATTGAAGAGAAGGTACAAATACAGACACAGCAAGAGCCCTCACTGACCACTGCTGCCTTCTGAGAAGTGTCAGTGCTTGATGTTAGAAACAGAGAGAAATCGTCAGGCATTCTTGCTTTTGCTTTTGTTTCATTTTACTTGGGAGTATTTTTCCTTTGGTTTTCAAAAGAGAAAAATTTTGACCTTCTGCTTTGCAGAGTGGGGAGTGTCCTGTCTCATTATATTCACTAAAGGTTTTTTCTTTGATGTAGTCACATGTGCTGTAATTTTCTCCTTTTCGTAAGTGTAGATAATGACTCATTAGTTTCACAACTTCGGGTTCGAGTGATTTTTAGTTCTTCCAGACATAAAATCTAAATCCCAGAATGTGAGAACTTCTGCTTTGAATAACCAGTCCAACATTTGTTTTCTACATTTGAGAAAATTGAAACTCAAGAGACGAAGTGACTTTCCTAAGATCACACAGGCAATTGGTTACGGAGTCAGAAATACAAGGGCAGGACTGGTCCTCCTGCTCATGGGCTAGTGATCCCTAATTTACAGCAGTGCTGTCTACTGAAAAATGCAGACCAAGGAAGATTTTTTAATGCCAGAGGAAAATTTCCTTATTGATTTGTATTTCAAAAAGTTATATTGTCACTTGTAAAAATCTCTAAATACCCATATAGGTTTGGATGCAGTTAAGTCAGTTGACTTTTATAAAATACAGAAATTCTCTGCTTTAGAACTCATTCTGAAAGGCCCTCAGTGCCTTGCTGAAAAACAAAAGTCTAAATAACATTGAAAACACAAAATATGTGTTCAAGTACTTTTGTTTCTAAATATACTATCCTCATATGGATTATACTTTTATGGCAAAGAATGAAACAGAAATCCTCCATTTCCTTAAAAACTTGTCAGATTGTAGACTTAAGAGCTAAGATTGCAAATAATAGAATCAGTGATATCAGCCTAAAAAAAGAAAATTATTAATACATAATAATTTTATATATTAGAAGTTAACCAAATTTAAAGAAAAGAATGTAACCAAGATCTCCCCTTTTATCTTTCTAGAGAAGGAAAAATGGTTTACAGAAGGTTCGGAAAATCAGATGCAGAAAAGGGCCTTGCTAGTTCTAAATATTGACAAGCAAGTCAGACTAAAGTAAATGCCATTGTTCAAAAGCGTTCACTCACAAATACCCACAGCATCCTTTTAAGTTTCCATGATTTCACAGTCATTCATTTGAACACTCATTCACTCAACAACTCTACTGTCGCTCATGTGCCAGGCTCCATGTCAGATACCAGGAATATCATGGTGAAAGAAATTCAAGGGGTTTACACAGAAGTTGACTTGCAGCAAGACGGTATAAAGAGAAGAATGCAAAACTGGAACTTCATGTATTGGATTCATGGCAATAGGAGATAATTACCTTTTCTGTTTGCTTCCAAGAACTTAAGGCAGGCAACTTGTTGAACAGAAGTTGTCGCAGCTATAAGGGAAACAAAGAAATATTGAGGAGATACACATACAATCATATGCAGACAAATCAAGAATAACTGCAGCTTGAAATGATTATTTAATAGTATTATTTCCTAGAAACACTTAGTAGGCCATGAATGGATATCTGGCAGAAAGATTATTTTCTTCATCTCTTTACCTATAAACAAAACCAGAATTCAACAAAGAACAGCAGTACCAAATGCCATACTCATTCAGATTTTAGACATTAGTAGTTGGCAATAATTACTAAATTGAAGTGTATCTTTGAAGTGAAGTGAACGGTTTCCTATCCACATGAATGGTAAGACAAGGCAATTATTTAGTACAATTAAGAACAGCAAATTGCTTCTTTGTAGATAGGGGTTTGTTCATGTGCAAAATTGTTCCTATAATTAGCAACAATTTTGCTAATTATAAAATATTTTTATTTTCTTATTAAACCAAAGACTGTACATCTACTAGCTTACTGCCTTCACCTCTCCCAACAGAATTGTTTGATGCTTGGGTTTATGAAACAAGTATATTTAAAAATTTTTTTCTATTATCTTTCACTTAAACTCACTGTTCTTCACTGGGAATTTTATTTAATGTGAGAGGCTATTTATTTGTTTATTTTTCTTCAACAGTATACTTTACTTTTTAAAATATTTTTATTTCCATAGGTTATTGGGGGACAAGTGGTGTTTGGTTACATGAGTAAGTTCTTTAGTGAGATTCTGATGCACCCATCACCTGAGCAGTATATACTGCACCCAATTTGTAGTCTTTTATCCCTCACCCCCTTCCCACTCTTTTCCCTTGAGTCTGCAAAGTCCATTGTGTCATTTTTATGTCTTTGCATCCTCAAAGCTTATCTCCCACATATGAGTGAAAATATACGATGCTTGGTTTTCCATTCCTGAGTTACTTCACTTAAAATAATAGTCTGTGAGAGGCTACTAACATTTACTGCTTAAAACTCTATAATTATAGCAGTAGAAATATCTTTCAGCATATTCTAAATAAATGGGTAGACTAATTGAAAGAACAAAAGAGAATTCACCTCTTAGCAAAGCAATTTTGCTATGGAATTACTGCCATACCATAATTTAAATTAGAAAAGTCAAAGAAAAAAAGAATTCCCCTTTTTTCCGACAACGTTTACATTACATGTTTGATTAGTTCTGTACAGTTTTATCAGCAGTGACTGTTTAGTTCCTTTGTTTTCTGACTGAGCCTGACCTCTCTAAAAGCACAGAATTTTATTACAAAAGTACCCATAGTCCAACCTCTTATTACATGAATAAAGGCCTCAGAACAAAGGGGAGGGGGCCTAAGATGTCTGGGCTAGGGGTTAATAAGAAAAATAAATGCACATACCTTACTGTCCAAGAGTATTCCAAAGCATAAGATAAAAAATCCCTTAAAAAAAAGGAATAAATCACATGTATTGTATTTTTCTCTTCCAAAAAAGAAAGCATTTATATGTAACACTATTCACCCCACATTGAAACTGCTTTCTTGTCTGTCTCCCTAAAAGACTGTAGTCTACTTGAAAGCAAGAACACTGTGTGGCCTCCATAAGTGCATGGCACTATGCAAAGTACTCAAAAAAATTTTTTTGTTGATGTCTAAATAAGCAAATGACCCGGTGAATGAAGTTTTGCATGTGGAGCTTCATTCTCCCCTATTGTACCGTCCCAACCCAAAACAAATAGCATCTGTTTCTGTCTGTATCTTAGTCTTTCTTTAGACCAGGCATTTAATGTCTAAGCATCTATGATGGCAGTAGGCACAGAGATCCAATCCTATGGCCAAGTGGAGGGATTTGACCTATAACAGCACCCTTTCCTTCCAGTACAGGTCTTCGGGAACCCTTGGTAAATGTTTTGATGGACCTTGAATTCCTTCTCTCAGGCATAGCTCCTTCAGTTGGTGCTTGTTCAGACAGTGTATCACCATGAGACTGTACTCCTGCTCCCCAACAGGTGCTCCCTAAACTTGTCACTGCTAGGGGCATGCTCTATGATTGCCCTCCATACTAGCACCTGACTGTTCACCGGCTGCTGAATAGATGGAGAACCAATTAGTTTTAGGAAACATCTATTGAGCATTTGTTATTTGCCAGACAATGCGACAAGTACTAAATTATCTCATTTAACCCTCATATTTATTTGATGATGTAAGTATTATTATCTCTATTTAAAAGACTAGAGAATTGAGAGACAGAAAGATTAAGCAATGTGCTAGAGGTCAAACAGTTTGTAAAGTGATGTATTTGAGCCCAGACCTATTTAACTCTAGAGCTCAAACATTTAACCACCACTTCCCTGAGTCATTGTCTGAGGTGGTCCAACAAAACCTTCACTGAACTGGGATCGAAGGCTGTCATCCAGATTCATCAAAACCTAATGACTGCTTTGTCTACCTCCTCTCTGAACACTCTCTGACTGTGCGAAGTAAAAACCCATTCTTTGTAGCAGAGATTAGCAAACTTTTTCTGTGATGAGCCAGGTGGTAAGTACTTTAGGCTTTGTGGGCTATACAGTTTCTTTTGCAACTACTTAACTCTGCCCTTGCAGTGAAAGCAGCCATAAACCATATGTACATAAATAAGCATGGCTGTATTCTAATAAAACTTTATTTACAAAAACAGGCTACTGGTTGCATTTTGCTAGCCCCTTCTCTATTGCACCCTAGGAAATTCCTTTGCACCATTCAGAGTCAACAAGTACTTATAATATATTTCCCTTTCTCTGTTTATTTTTTTCCCAGAGTTCTGCATAAGAGAAAGAGAACTGAGTCAGCAGCAAGATTGTTTGTCATGAGAACTCTAATAGATTTAAAGCCCTGTAATGGGTTACTGAAGAATTCCAATATTCTGCTTCAGTATGATAGTAACTAAGTAAGAAAAAGAATGTTTTTCTATTTATTGTTTCCATGCAGTTTTTCTGATGGTCTTGCTGGAGGCAGGGAGATGAGATAATCTCTAGAGTGGTTTTATCTATCTGAGTTCTCTACTTATTCCAGTTACTTGACAATACAATAGGTTATTGTTATTGTTCTCACCTGTAATGCATTGAGTAAAGCAAAAATAACATGCCAAGCCGGATTCTGGTTGTCCACTAGTGTTCCTATTCCAAAGCCCCAGGTGAGCCCTAGCAGAGGAGTCAGAATGAGGAGGCTCTTCCCCATGCGGACGATGGTGGCCTTGTCATCCCTACTCAGTCTTTCCCCAACAGCCGGCCTCCAGAGCTTTGTGAGAACTAGCAGCACCACAATGAAGTTCACAGCCACAATAGCCAGTGCAGGGACAACAAAGGCCAGGAGTGGTTTGCTTCCATTGGACCAGTTAAGCCAACACACATCTTTCCTGGTGTAGGTATTGCTAGGTTGTGTGACAGCAATGGTAATGACAGATATAATGAGAGGGCACCCATAACCCAGGCAAAATCCGACAGCCACCATCAAATGCCGGGCCATGTGATGGAACACGAGGATGATCCGGTAAGCCAGCAGGATGCCAAGCATGAGCATCCAGAAGAACAAAGAGAGGTAGAAGACATGTGTAAAGAACACAGCAGCTGTACAGACTCCAGGAGAGTTCACCATGGCATCCACTGTGGCACCAACAATAAACCAGATATCAGCAATCAAGAGGGACAGGGCTATGTTCACCATGCAAATATGACGTGTGTGAGAGGTTGGGCTTTTCTTAATCTGCTTCCAAAACAGAGCCTCGATGATCAGGCATAAGATGAGACTTCCAATGGAGATACCCAGTCCCACGTAGGTGATCCATTTTACCACGGGGAGGATCGTAGCGGGGACAAAAGGTGACATCAACATGGAGAAGGAGGTCAGGTGAGTACATCGGCACACCACGGTGTCTGGAGTTTCATTCACTAGGTGGCAGCCTGCATTGTTCCACTGCAAATGACTGAAATCCCAAAACACACAATGAGGCTGGCTCAGGTTTGACTCTATCTTGGAAAAAAATAGGAAAACTTCATCTATGGAATAGTTTTGAATAACTGTGGATATCACAGGTCCATTGACCTGAGCATTTCCATTTTTGGAAATGGGTAGAATGTTCCCCAAAGTCAATGAGGCCATGCTGATAATAGTTTCTGGAAGGGATCTCTGGAATTGGTCTTTCCAAATTAACACACGGCCTCTGATGGGAATACTTGAATTTTGGGGAAATATTTCAATCTGATAGCTGTAATCCGTTTTGGGTTGACTTTTGGTCACTGGAATCCCTTTCCAGTTAATGAATTTCCGAGGAAAATTCAGAGGAAGAGCTGTCGGAGGCACCAGAGTGCTGATGTTTTCCAATGTCTGTAGTAACCGTGAGCTGGCATGCTTTTCTTCCTGCAGTAAGACTGTCCAGTTGGTTACTAAGGCTGAATTAAGGATATTGTCAGCTATATTGATGACACCCTGAAACACAAGGATGAAAGTCGGTTTGTGTTTTTGAATAAACAGATAAGAGGACTAGCAGTGGATAGTAATTAGCATTAATTACAGGAAAAATGCCCAGAGAATTGGCTCAGTCACGAACCACATTAAAACTCATCAATCAAATGTAGCTCAGTTCCTCTGTACAGTAGAAGCTTTGGGCAAAATCTTGGGTCAGCAGAATCATGTAAGTTCCAGGGTGATCACCCCAGAGCATTTGTAAATGCACTAGGGCTTCAGGACGAATGAGAAAGCATCCTGCAATTTCAGCTGCACACGTGATGTGCATTTCCTCCTCCCTGAGATGGCAAAAATGACTGCACTGCTATTCAGGCTGAGGCTCAAAGACGCAGACACTACCTTGTACTGCTTTCCCATATTATGTTTGTTCTGTTAACACCAGAAGTGCAAAACTCACATAAGAGATGCTCACATTTTTAGGTTTCTTGTTTTCTACAGTTGTTATGTTTCTTGTTTCCTACTGCATAAAGCAAAACAGTTTTTAAAGTCTGGACCCAAGCATTGAACTGTCATGGGTTTTAAGGGTCAGTCTTAGCTTGAGAGATTCGTTTTCCAAGCAAATCCTTGGAAGTTGTTACTTTTTCCCGAAGAACCTCTTCTCTTGCTTATGGGGCTGGCTCCCAGACATTCTGCCGCAAGCATCTGTCACTCCAAGTGAGTCTTACCCTGACCCAGCCCTCTCTGCCGTCTGGCCCAGAATCCCATGATTGTTCTACTTCTACTGCCCCTAGAAAACTGTTTTCTTTTGCTTTGTGTTTGTCTGCTTTGTTTTCACTCTTCATTTTATTTTTAGCATTTTTGTGTCATTTTGTTTCAGTTGATCTCTTGTAAATAACATGTGGTCAGGTTTTAAAAAAACAAATTAGAGTATCTTTTCTTTAACTCAGGGAGTTTAACTTACTGATATTTACTGTCACTTCTGAAACAATTTTAATCATATATAGTTAAGTATTATTGTGTGATTTAACATATTATATAATCCAATTTTGTAAAACATTGTGTCCTTTAACATATAAAATGTATACATCCAAAATGTTTGGAAGGATATTTATTGAACAAATATTTATTGATCACATGCTATATATCACTTGTCATTCTTCTAGGTACCGAGGTGATACCTAAAATTTAAGCTTTTAAAATGTCTATTTTAAAGTGCAGGCTACAGATACTTTATTTTTCTTTTTGCTTATTTGCACTTCCTATAGTGACCAAGTATCATTTATGTAATTTGCAAGTTAATCTTTTTTTTTTTTTTTTGAGACGGAGTCTTGCTCTGTCACCCAGGCTGGAGTGCAGTGGCCGGATCTCAGCTCACTGCAAGCTCCACCTCCCAGGTTTACGCCATTCTCCTGCCTCAGCCTCCCGAGTAGCTGGGACTACAGGCGCCCGCCATGTCGCCCGGCTAGTTTTTTTTTTTTTTTGTATTTTTTTTTAGTAGAGACGAGGTTTCACCGTGTTAGCCAGGATGGTCTCGATCTCCTGACCTCGTGATCCACCCGTCTCGGCCTCCCAAAGTGCTGGGATTACAGGCTTGAGCCACCGCGCCCGGCCAACAAGTTAATCTTTAAATATCCAATTAAACCATAAATTCTTCAGTGAAAAGAAGTTGTTATGAAGGGAGTTCTTAAAATATACACTGTTCAAATCTGAGCTTGTGGCCACAGGAAAGAAAAATTATAGACTGCAAACATGTTGAAAAGTCGGTGCCTGTGGCACGTAGTGCAAAAGCTCACCCTCTCCTCTAAGCCAGGTGCTGCCCAGGTAACTGCATAAGAGCAGCTCCGTCTTCCTTTGAACCCACACAATTGATCCCGAGTTCCTTGTATACCTCAGAGGACACAGTAAAGTTCATATAAGGACTCTTACATGGCTTTCTCTCTTTTCCAATAGTTCCTCATCTTTAAGGCTTTGTCATTCCTCTTACAGGATCAAGCATTTAAAGTGACCCCTAAGCACAGGCAGACCATACCTCCATTGTTGAATTGGACACCCTGAAATGGCTGGCCAGTGACAGAGATGAAATATTGCTCAGAATCGACACCACCGAAGCCAGATTCCCTGCTGTGGTTGATGGGCTTTGCCGAATGATGACGGAAAGATTTTGCACCAAGGATGACATAGCTGCCTCAGTGGCATTGCCTGCAATCATACTGAAACTCTAGAAGCAAAAATGGTTACATTCTAGAAAACAATGACATGCTGTGTTTTATCAAATTTAAATCAAATGTCTTGGCCATATAGAACTAACATTTGTATGGTGTGTTCTAATGTAGGATAATTACATAACAATAGTAACAAAGGCTGTTATTCAGTGATTTCCATATTTTAGACATTGCACTAGATGCTTTACCAGAGATTCATTGATTGAATTCTTTCAGCATCCTTTGAGGGAGGCACCATTATTATTTTCATTTTATAGCTAAGGAAACTGAAACTTGAAAAGATTTACTAAAAATCGTTTTAATATAAATTATTATCCTAATTATACAGAAACTCATGTTCAATGAGATTTAATGACCTTCCAAAGAGCACTCAGCTGGAAATGTTAGAGTAGGTCTACTGGTACTAATCCTGTGTTATGTTCACCACACTACACTGAGAATGCTTTGTAAGATGGGAAAAGAAAGAAACATACATGGAGATTTGACTACTGGGCTTGTGCCAGTCCCCGTTTTGTCACAAGATTTGGAGTTTTTTCTTTTTTTTTTCAAGACGGTGTCTTGCTCTGTCACCCAGGCTGGAGTACAGTGGTGCGATCTCAGCTCACTGCAACCTCTGCCTCCTGGGTTCAAGAGATTCTCCTGCCTCAGCCTCCCGAGTAGCTGGGATTACAGGCATGCATGCCCAGATAATTATTTTTGTATTCTTAGTAGAGACGGGATTTCACCATGTTGGCCAGGCTGATCTTGAACTCTTGACCTTGTGATCTGCCCACCTCAGCCTCCCAAAGTGCTAGGATTACAGGCGTGAGCCACCATGCCCAGCCCTACATTTGGAGTTTTACTTCTTTCTTGAAGCTCCCATCTGCTTCTACTACACTAGGCTAATTTGGAAAGCAACAAAGAAGGGTTTTCCCCTTCCATTCAATGTAAGTCCACTCAGGAGCCCAAGTGTCCCTCATTTTCCTTCTTGTTCTTCTCAACTGACAATGCCGTTTTCTGTTCAAGGCACCTGGGATCTGCCTGGAGCAAACTAGTCTCAACTATTGCTTATGTCCAGAATTGAGGCAACGAAGGCGAAAGCAAGAAGAGACCCCAGAAGCTAGCTAATCTAATTCCCTTCTCCAGTTTACAGATGAGGAAACTGAGATCCAGAAAGGAAGAAGTAAACATTCCACAGTCCTCCGATGAATACCGTTCTGGGTTTTTCTATTGCATCAGCAGCAGCAAGGTCTCTGGTTGGAATAGAAGTTCTGCTCAATATGGAAATCTACTTGCTGAACAGTATCTGTGAACTGGTCTTGGGGTCCTTCTTTTCTGTGACTTGAGTTCTTCTGATTCCTAGATATTTATTTCCTTCTTTCTATCTTCCTTGTCTTAATACTTGAAGCTTCTTCCTAAGAGAGCATCATGTAGAGGACACAGCACCTGATATGGTTTTGCTCTGTGTCCCCACCCAAATCTTATGTCGAGTTATAATTCCTCATTGGAGATAGGGCCTAGTGGGAGATGATTGGATCACGGAGGTGGTTTCTAATGGTTTAGCACCATCCCCACGTGCTGTTTCATGATGCAGTTCTCACAGGAACTGGTTGTTTAAAAGTATGTAGCACCTCCCCCATTCTCTCTCTCTCTCTCTCTCTCTCTGTCCTGTCACCATATGAGGATGTGCTTACTTCCCTTTTGCCTCTTGCCATGATTGTAAGTTTCCTGAGGCCTCCCCAGATACGCCTTCTGTACATCCTGCACAACGGTAAGTCAAACCTCTTTTTCTTTATAAACTACCCAGTCTCAGGTAGTTCTTTATAACAATGTGAGAACAGACTAATACAGCACTGGACTGGGAGTCAGGTGACCATGCTTCTAATTCAAAACTATTGCTACCAAAGGAACTATTGACCCCTTGGTCTTTTGTTTTCTGATCTGTAAAATGAGGTTGGTAAACCAGATGCCCCTTAAGGCCCATTGCAGTTCAGTCATTTTATAAGGTTCACCTTTGTCTGACTCACTCCTTGCCCTAATTTCTGATATAGATATATCCTTACTTGTATGAAGCCTGCTAGCTTATGACTCACACCTTCAATCCTCTTTAATTCCCAGGTCTTCTGAACTTCTGAGGCCAGTTTAGTTGCTGCTCTACCATCCATCACAGACCTCCTCAGCACTGATACACTTCTCCACAGCACCTCTGCCTGAGAAAACTATCATCTCTGTCTTTTGAGTTGCAACCTAGACTCTGCTGCCCAGACGCTATCACCCATGCACGACTCCACGGGTTCACCAAGGTCTGATGTCTCCTTGCTCTTTGCATACTGGCCAGTTATGCACGTAGGTATACTTACCCTCCACCTAGCCATGCTAACTGGGAGATTGCCACTCTGAAACTCAAAACCAGGGCAAGTCTACAAAGTGAAAATGCCTCACCTTCTTCAGTTCTTCAAGCTGAGGGAGCACGCAAGTCTCCCTTATGGCCTGCCACCCAGATGATTGGCACCTGGCTGTGATGCTTCCCCTGTAGCCACTGCTGCAGGGCAGGGTATATTCATCATCCTTGGACCCAAATCCAAAGACAATGTCATTACACTGGGCTGGAAACAAAAGAAAACAACGAAGAAAAATGATCCTAGAATATCCTGGCACTCTATATACACCATGTAGTCATGTTTAACTGTTTTGAAAGTCATATTTTTGGAGACAAAATCCAGGCAAAATTCAGAAGTAGGAGAAGTTTGTCTTTGATGCCCAGCTTCCTGACCCCTCCTTCCAGGTGTCTGATCTGTGCCAACAATATCACCTTTAATGGGCTATCAACTAGTAAGTATTAGGTGATAATAAGGAATGATGTGATCACTCTCAGGAAATATTTTTACTCTTTAAAGGAACATTAGAAAGTCAGACAATTTTCCAGACACTATAGAATAAAGCAGTAATGATATGGTTAAAAGATGGGCAATTGTTATTTGTGAGTAGCACTTCCTACCTGTACTCCTTTAAGCATTTCTCACATTGCAACCAATTGGTACTCTTGCTGATGGCTCTTAGTAATGCATTCTTACCATGATTGGAACTAGGAGATAGAGACATTAACTAAAAGATCCACAAGGGCTATGATTTTTTTTTTTTTTTTTTTTTTTGAGACGGAGTTTCACTCTTGTTGTCCAGGCTGGAGGGCAGTGGTGTGATCTCTGCTCACTGCAACCTCTACCTCCCAGGCTCAAGTGATTCTCCTGCCTCAGCCTCCCTATATCTGGGATTACAGGTGCACATCACCATGCCTGGCTATTTATTTATTTATTTATTTATTTATTGTGACCGAGTCTTGCTCTGTCGCCCAGGCTGGAGTTAAGTGGAGCGATCTCGACTCACTGCAACCTCCACCTCCCAGGTTCAAGCGATTCCCCTGCCTTGGCCTCCCGAGTAGCTGGGATTACAGGTGCGTGCCACCACGCCTGGCTAATTTTTTTTTTTTTTTAGTAGAGGTGGGATTTCACCATGTTGGCCAGGCTGGTCTCAAACTTCTGATCTCAGGCAATCTGCCCGCCTTGGCCTCCCAAAGTTCTGGGATTACAGGTGTGAGCTACTGCGCCGGGCCTGGCTAACTTTTGTGTTTTTATAGAGATGGGGTTTCACCATGTTGGCCAAGCTGATCGTGAACTCCTGACCTCAAATGATCTGCCCACCCTGGCCTTCCAAAGTGCTAGGATTACGGATGTGAGCCACCGCACCCAGTCAGGGTTAAGATTTTTGTTTGTTTTCACCATTGCTGTGTTTTAACTATGTAGACACTTTGGACTCTCAGTAAATATTTATTGAATAAATGTTGTTGAAAGAGAGTGGTACAAATTTTGGTAGGAAAGGCGTAAGATTGAATGTAAAAGGAAAAGATAAATGTCTGAAGAAAAACTGTGTGTGTGTCTGTCTGTCTGTCTGTCTTTATATGTGTTAAAGACATGATTTCTTGGATTGCGACTTAGGAATATTGTCAGCCTTAGGACTCTTTCAACACATATACCAGTCAACTATTGCTGAGCCCTTTCCCTCACAGCCTGCAGGGAAGTCAGTTCTCCACACTGTTTACACTAAGAGGTACAGATCAGATTTCCAACTAGCGAGAACTTGAAATAGTCAGTTGAAGTTAAGTTTCATCATGGCGGGGTGCGGGGAAACAGCTGCCTGTTTGTACTGAAAGGCAGTTAGAGAACAATTCTTTATTGAAATGTCTCAAATCTACTTCCTGAGGACACATATGAACTACTAATTAAAGGGGTCTCTTAACCTAAGCAGAGGATGGGAATCCAGCATTACCTTTTCTGAACACTCTGAAAGAGCAGTCTTCTAATGGAAACAGCATGTGAAGGGCTGTCTTAGCCTTCTTGGCAACCTGTTCAATGGCTGACAGCAGTTCAGATGCACTGCTGGAACCAACAACTTCATACCCAGCAACGATGCTTCCATTTCTGCAGTGATTATGGGGAAAGAGAAATGAGATTCATTACTTATTCGTTCATTCACTCAGGGCCTATGATATGTGTACATGGCATTGGGTCCACAGGAATAAAGCAAACAGAGCTTACATTCTAGTGGACAAGGCAAGGCAAAAAAAAACAAGTATCCACCAAAAATACATACTTATATATATAAATTTATCTGTATATATACTTACCCTCCACCTAGCCATGCTCACTGGGAATATCTATATATATACAGATATAATTATGGGACCCCACATTAAATAAAGCTGGTTAGTGAAGGCTTTTTTGTGCTGAGGGTCTTTGAAGCTGAGGCCTGCGGCCAGCTATGCAAAGAAAAAAAAGCCAGCTATGCAAAGAACACTGGTGTGGAATGTCAGCACGCGTAAAGGTCCTGAGGCAGGAAAATGCCTGTGAGTTTGACAAGCTTAAATACTAGGATGATTGAAATTCAACAGCAAGGGAACAATAGCAGGAGATGATATTG
The DNA here is from genome assembly GCF_047675955.1 of Chlorocebus sabaeus. Taxonomy (NCBI): domain Eukaryota; kingdom Metazoa; phylum Chordata; class Mammalia; order Primates; family Cercopithecidae; genus Chlorocebus; species Chlorocebus sabaeus. Next base: position 47,153,429 of record NC_132920.1, read on the forward strand.
GAGTGGTACCAGGAGCCAGATCTCATAGTACATTAGAGTTGGGATTTCATTCTTTATTAAAAAGTTTTCTTCTTTATTAAAAGGTAGTGGCATCATAAGATTTATCTTTTAAGACCATAAGGGCTGCTGTGTAGAAAACAGATGGAAGGGAAGCCAGCAAGGAACAGGGAACCCAGTTAGGAAAGAGCTGGTGGTGGCTTGAACTAGTTGGGTAGCTGTGCATGTGGTCAAATTCAGGTTTTATTTGGAGCTAGAGCCATAGAACTTACTAATGGAGAAGATTTGGGGTATGAAAGAGAGAAATTAGTCAATAATTCCAAGGAATGGAAAAGCAAGTTTTTGTATATTCTTACAAAGGAGTACTACTGGGCTACAAGAAGGAAGGAACCACTGATAGAAAAATGAGGATGAATCTCAGTGACATTATGCTGAGTGAAAGAAACCAAACACACACACACAAAAAAAACTGGATTATTCTATTTACGTGAAGTTCTGGAATAGACTAAACTTTTGGGGTTGTGAGAATGCTCCATTTTGATAGGAAGGGACTTGCACAAGCTTTTGTCAAAGCTGCTCGAGTTGTACCCAAAGTTTGAGCACATAACTGTGTGCAAGTTACACCTCAATAAAAGAAATTATAGCACAGGATGGCTCCAAGGATTGGGTCTCTGCAAGTGGAAGAATAGCATTGCTGTAATGGAAGTAGGGAAGACAGTGGGAAAAATAAGTTATAGGTTAGGAAGGGGAGAGTCAGAGGACTCCCAGTTTGAACATGTGACATTTGACATGCCAGCTGGAAAACCAAGTGGAGATTTTCAAGTAGGCAGTTGGATATTTGGGTCTGGAGTTCAGGGGAGTGCCCAAGCTCAAGTAATAAATTTAGAATTTATCAGCATACAGATGTGTTTGAAACCATGAAAGCACGAGATCACATATATTAAGTCAATCCTGCAATAATAAATCACAAGATAAGCAGTGTATCATTCCCATTTTATAGATAAGAGAACTGAGGCCCAATGAGAAGTTGGGTCAGAAAATTATTAATTAGTAATTGATCAGAAGCTCTGCAGCTCAAATTCATACTATATTGAACTTCTGCTCACAATGTATAAATAAGTGCAGACACCCTTTTGTGTAATGATGGTTGCAATACCTTTGCATCGATATGTCCCTTCTATTGATTATGAAGTATTTTCCTGCTTATTATTGATTTGATTTAGTGAAGTTAAACCAGGTTCCACAGGTGTATAACTGTCCTGTTTGACAGATAAGTAAATACAATGAGAGATTAAGATTTATTTTAATCTGGGCATGGTGACTCATGCCTGTAATTCCAGCATTTTGGGAGGCCAAGGTGGGTGGATCATTTGAAGCCAGAAGTTTGAGACCAGCCAGGTCAACATGGTGAAAACCTTCTTTATTTTTCAAAATAATTTTTTAAAAAGACATTTATTTTAAATCATATATGCAAAACGTAAAACTTTAGACTGGGCTTGGTGTCTCATGCATGTAATCCCAGTAGTATGGGAAGCTGAGGTAGGAAGATCGCTAGAGCCCAGGAGTTTAAGACCAGCCTGAGCAACATAACAAGACCTCAACTAATTAGCCAAGCATGATGGCACATGCCTGTGGTCCTAGCTAACAGGGAGGCATGGGTGGAATTGCTTGAACCCAGGCGGTCAAGGCTGCAGTGAACTGAGATCGCACCACTCCACTCCAGCATGGGCAACAGAGTGAGACCCCATATTAAAACAAAATGAAAGAAAACAAAAGTAAAACCTCAAAAGTTGTAGTTTATAGACTTGTGCCTACTTTTACTGTGATTTTGTCTACAAATTATTGCAGACAGCTTATAAGATATACATGATAGAATATAAAGTAGAAGTATAGATAGAAAACAAGGATCACAGAAAAGAAAAATATGAATATTGAAAGTATGATTAACTATACAAATCTCAATATAAAAAAAGAAGCAGTGTTTTTGCTAGTATTGAATTTTAAAGAAAACTATACATGTATGACTTAAAAGGACAATGCCCAGGACAATATGTTTATAGCAAATGCTGTTGAAAATTTTCTGTGGGTTGGCCGGACGCGGTGGCTCACACCTGTAATCCCAGCACTTTGGGAAGCCAAGGCAGGCGGATCACGAGGTCAGGAGATCAAGACTATCCTGGCTAACACGATGAAACCTGTCTCTACTAAAAATACAAAAAAATTAGCCAGGCATGGTGGTAGGCACCTGTAGTCCCAGCTACTCGGGAGGCTGAGGCAGGAGGATGGCGTGAACCCGGGAGGTGGAGGTTGAGAACGTGCCACTGCACTCAAGCCTGGGTGACAAAGCGAGACTCCATCTCAAAAAAAAAAAGAAAAGAAAAGAAAAAGAAAATTTCCTATGGGTGTTTTTAAGTTAACTGTGAAAAAAATATAACAAGTCAAGTTCTCTGACCTCTAAGCCACTTTCTCTAACAAGCAGACAGACTATTAATAGTTGGTAATTAATGTACACGTAGATAACTAACTAAACAACTTTTGGAATTAAGGCATAAACAAAAAGATAATTTACCAAATATTCCTTTATTTGCTGTAAACAATGACTACTGGGTTTTGAACTATGATGTATACATGATGTCTGTGCAAAGATATTTCACCCAAAGCCCCACTTCTGGCTCCGAATTATGAGGCATCATATCTCCTGTGGTTGCTGAAAGAGAAAATCCACCCTTCGACAACCCACAACCCTTATCCCCAACCCTCACTTTTTCCCATGGACGAGCACCATGATCTCCTGCCTTCTTCCAAGTTTCTGCCCTACTACTATTGTTTTGTACTTCTACTCACTGACCCACAGTTCTGAGAATGCTTTTCAATATTTAAGGTCCTAGGCCAGATATGGTGGCTCATGCCTGAAATCCCAGCACTTTGGGGGCCGAGGCAGGCAGATCACCTGAGGTCAGGGGTTTGAGACCAGCATGGCCAACATGGTGAAACCCTGTCTCTACTAAAAATACAAAAAAGTTAGCTGGATGTGGTGGTGGGTGCCTGTAATCCCAGCTACTTGGGAGATTGAGGCAGGATAATCTCTTGAACCCCATAGGCAGAGGTTGCAGGGTTACAGTGAGCCTAGATTGCGCCATTGCACTCCAGCCTGGGTGATTAAATTAATTTAATTTAAAAATTTTAATTAAATTTTAAATTTTTAAATTAAAAATTAATTTTAATTTTTACAGAGTGAAACTGTCAAAAAAAAATTTAAGGTCCTAAACTCATTTGAGTAAGAATCCAGGCTTTCCTCTTCAGACTTTTTAAAGCATTACAGATCCTTCTTCACTTAGTAAAAATCCTACTCTAAAGATGAATTCTGTCCTGTTTTCTGTCAGGGTCATCTAAAAACAGCGCTCTGCCTTCTGCAGAACTGGTGCCCAATTCTGGGGATGCCCTTCTAAGACCATTGTGTTACTTACCGAAATTGGGTGACCTGAACAGACTCAAAACCTTGAATTCTTTTGTATGCTTTTTTAAGCTTAGAAAGAGAACAAAGAGCAATGTGTTAATTCTTCTTCCCATACTTCAGAAAGACATCTGAGCAAAAAGTTGAAACAGACAATAAATAAATCAACAGTAGCAAAGGAGCAACGAAAAGAGATACAGCGGGAAATAATTGCGT